>NC_045786.1:121920525-122535626 GCF_009873245.2 Balaenoptera musculus
CTTTATTTTAAAGTCTATTTTGTCTGATATGAGAATTGCTACTCCAGCTTTCTTTTGATTTCCATTTGCATGGAATATCTTTTTCCATCCCCTCACTTTCAGTCTGTATGTGTCTCTAGGTCTGAAGTGGGTCTCTTGTAGACAGCATATATATGGGTCTTGTTTTTGTATCCATTCAGCCAGCCTGTGTCTTTTGGTGGGAGCATTTAATCCATTTACATTCAAGGTAATTATCGATATGTATGTTCCTATTCCCATTTTCTTAAATGTTTTGGGTTTGTTATTGTAGGAGTTTTCCTTCTCTTGTGTTTCTTGCCTAGAGAAGTTCCTTTAGCATTTGTTGTAAAGCTGGTTTGGTAGTGCTGAACTCTCTCAGCTTTTGCTTGTCTGTAAAGGTTTTAATTTCTCCATCACATTTGAATGAGATCCTTGCTGGGTAGAGTAATCTTGGTTGTAGGTTCTTCTCCTTCATCACTTTAAGTATATCCTGCCGCTCCCTTCTGGCTTGCAGAGTTTCTGCTGAAAGATCAGATGTTAACCTTATGGGGATTCCCTTGTGTGTTATTTGTTTTTTTTCCCTTGCTGCCTTTAATATGTTTTCCTTATATTTAATTTTTGACAGTTTGATTAATATGTGTCTTGGCGTGTTTCTCCTTGGGTTTATCCTGTATGGGACTCTCTGTGGTTCCAGGACTTGATTAACTATTTCCTTTCCCATATTAGGGAAGTTTTCAACTATAATCTCTTCAAATATTTTCTCAGTCCCTTTCTTTTTCTCTTCTTCTTCTGGGACCCCTATAATTTGAATGTTGGTGCGTTTAATGTTGTCCCAGAGGTCTCTGAGACTGTCCTCAGTTCTTTTCATTCTTTTTTCTTTATCCTGCTCTGCAGTAGTTATTTCCACCATTTTATCTTCCAGGTCACTTATCCTTTCTTCTGCCTCAGTTATTCTGCTATTGATCCCATCTAGAGTATTTTTAATTTCATTTATTGTGTTTTTCATCATTGCTTGATTCCTCTTTAGTTCTTCTACGTCCTTGTTAAATGTTTCTTGCATTTTGTCTATTCTATTTCCAAGATTTTGGATCATCCTTACTATCATTATTCTGAATTCTTTTTCAGGTAGACTACCTATTTCCTCTTCATTTGTTAAGTCTAGTGTGTTTTGACCCTGCTCCTTCATCTGCTGTGTGTTTTTCTGTCGTCTCATTTTGCTTATCTTACTGTGTTTGGGGTCTCCTTATCACAGGTTGGAGGTTTGTAGTTCCCGTTGTTTTTGGTATCTGTCCCCAGTGGCTAAGGTTGGTTCAGTGGGTTGTGTAGGCTTCCTGGTGGAGGGAACTAGTGCCTGAGCTCTGGTGGATGAGGCTGGATCTTGTCTTTCTGGTGGGCACGTCCACGTCTGGTGGTGTATTTTGGGGTGTCTGTGGCCTTATTATGATTTTAGGCAGCCTCTCTGCCAATGGATGGGGCTGTGTTCCTGTCTTGCTAGTTGTTTGGCATAGGGTGTTCAGCACTGTAGCTTGCTGGTCATTGAGTGATGCTGGGTCTTGATGTTGAGATGGAGATCTCTGAGAGATTTTTGCCGTTTGGTATTACATGGAGCTGGGAGGTCTCTTGTGGACCAGTGTCCTGAAGTTGGCTCTCCCACCTCCGAGGTACGGCCCTGATGCCTGGCTGAAGCACCAAGAGCCTTTCGTCCACATGGCTCAGAGTAAAAGGGAGAAAAAATAGAAAGAAAGAAAGAAAGGAAGGAAGGAAGGAAGGAAGGAAGGAAGGAAGGAAGGAAGGAAGGAAGGAAGGAAGGAAGGAAGGAAGGAAGGAAGGAAGGAAGGAAGGAAGAAAGAAAGAAAGAAAGAAAGAAAGAAAGAAAGAAAAGAAAGAAAGAAAGAAGCTATAATATAGTGAGGTAAAATAAAGCTATTATAAAGCAAAGCTATACAGACAAAATCTCCCCCAGAAGCATATGCATATACACTCACAAAACAAAAAAAAAAAAAAAAAAAAAAAAAAAGGAAAAGGGGAAAAATTAATATATCCTGCTCCCAAAGTCCACCTCCTGAATTTGGGATGATTCGTTGTCTATTCAGGTATTCAACAGATGCAGGCACATCAAGTTGTTTGTGGAGTTTTAATCCGCTTCTTCTGAGGCTGCTGGGAGAGATTTCCCCTCCTCTTCTCTGTTCGCACAGCTCCTGGGGATCAGCTTTGGATTGGTACCCGCCTCTGCGTGTAGGTCGCCTGAGGGCATCTGTTCCCCGCCCAGACAGGACGGGGTTAAAGGAGCAGCTGCTTTGGGGGCTCTGGCTCACCCAGGCCGCGGGGAGGGAGGGGTACAGAGGAGGCGGGGCGAGCCTGCGGCGTCAGAGGCCGGCGTGACGTTGCAGCAGCCTGAGGCGCGCAGTGCGTTCTCCCGGGGATGTTGTCCCTGGATCACGGGACGCTGGCAGTGGCGGGCTGCACGGGCTCCTGGGAGGGGCGGTGTGGAGAGTGACCTGTGCTCACACACAGGATTTTTGGAGGCGGCAGCAGCAGCCCCAGCGTCTCACGCCCGTCTCTGGGGTCCGCGCTGACCGCCGCGGCTCACGCCAGTCTCTGGAGTTCGTTTCGGCGGCGCTCTGAATCCCCTCTCCCTGCCCGCCGCGAAACAAAGAGGCAAGAAAAAGTCTCTTGCCTCTTCGGCAGCTGCAGACTTTTTCCCGGTCTCCCTCCCGGCCAGCTGTGGTGCGCCAACCCCTTCAGGCTGTGTTCACGCCGCCAACCCCAGTCCTCTCCCTGCGATCCAACCGAAGCCCGAGCCTCCGCTCCCAGCCCCGCCCGCCCCGGCGGGGGAGCAGACAAGCCTCTCGGGTTGGTGAGCGCTGCTCGGCGCCGAGCCTCTGTGCGGGAGTCTCTCCGTTTTTCCCTCTGCGCCCCTGTTGCTATGGGATCCGCGCTGTTAGCCGCGGCTCGCGCCCGTCTCTGAAGTTCGTTTAGGCGGCGCTCTGAATCCCCTCTCCTCGCGCACCAGGAAACAGGGAAGAAAAAGTCTCTTGCCTCTTCGGCAGCTGCAGACTTTTTCCAGGACTCCCTCCCGGCTAGCTGTGGTGCACTAACCCCTTCAGGCTGTGTTCACGCCGCCAACCCCAGTCCTCTCCCTGCAATCCAACCGAAGCCCGAGCCTCAGCTCCCAGCCCCGCCCGCCCCGGCGGCTGAGCAGACAAGCCTCTCGGGCTGGTGAGTGCTGGTCAGCGCCGAGCCTCCGTGCGGGAAGTGCGGGAATCTCTCCGCTTTGCCCTCTGCACCCCTGTGGCTGCGCTCTCCTCCGTGGCTCCGAAGCTTCCCCCCTCTGCCACCCGCAGTCTCTGCCCGCGAAGGGGCTCCTAGTGCGTGGAAATCTTTCCTCCTTCACAGCTCCCTCCCACTGGTGCAGGTGCCGTCCCTATTCTTTTGTCTCTGTTATTTCTTTTTTCTTTTGCCCTACCCAAGTACCGGGGGAGTTTCTTGCCTTTTGGGAGGTCTGACGTCTTCTGCCAGCGTTCAGTGGGTGTTCTGTAGGAGCAGTTCCACGTGTAGATGTATTTCTACTGTCTGCATTTCTCTAATAAGTAGTGTTGAGCAGCTTTTCTTGTGCCTCTTGGCCATCTGTATGTCTTCTTTGGAGAAATGTCGGTTCAGGTCTTCTGCCCATTTTCGGACTGGGTTGATTGTTTTTTAAATATTGAGCTGCATGAGCTGTTTATATATTTTGGAGATTAATCCTTTGTCCATTGATTCATTTGCAAATATTTTCTCCCATTCTCAGGGTTGTCTTTTCATCTGGTTTATAGTTTCCTTTGCTGTGCAAAAGCTTTGAAGTTTCATTAGGTCCCATTTGTTTATTTTTGTTTTTATTTCCATTACTCTAGGAGGTGGGTCAAAATAGATCTTGCTGTGATTTATGTCAGAGTGTTCTTCCTATGTGTTCCTCTAAGAGTTTTATACTGTCCAGTCTTACATTGAGGTCTTTAATCCATTTTGAGTTTATTTTTGTGTATGGTGTTAGGGGGTGTTCTAATTTCATTCTTTTACATGTAGCTGTCCAGTTTTCCCAGCACCACTTATTGAAGAGGCTGCCTTTTCTCCACTGTATATCCTTGCCTCCTTTGTCATAGATTAGTTGACAATAGGTGTGTGGGTTTATCTCTGGGCTTTCTATCCTGTTCCATCGATCTATGTTTCTGTTTTAGTGCCAGTACCATATTGTCTGGATTACTGTAGCTTTGGAGTAGAGTCTGAAGTCAGGGAGTCTGATTCCTCCAGCTCTGTTTTTTTCCCTCAAGATTGCTTTGGCTATTCGGGGTCTTTTGTGTCTCCATACATATTTTAAGATTTTTTGTTCTAGTTCTGTAAAAAATGCCATCTGGTCCTGGACTTCTGTCTGTTGAAAGATTTTTAATCACAGTTTCAATTTCATTACTTGTGATTGGTCTGTTCATATATTCTATTTCTTCTTGTTCAGTCTCAGATGGTTATACCTTTCTAAGAATTTGTCCATTTCTTCCAGGTTGTCCATTTTATTGGCATAGAGCTGCTTGTAGTAGTCTCTTATGATGCTTTGTATTTCTGCGGTGTCTGTTGTAACTTCTCTTTTTTCATTTCTAATTTTATTGATTTGAGTCCTCTCCCTCTTTTTCTTGATGAGTCTGGCTAATGGTTTATCAATTTTCTTTATCTTCTCAAAGAACAAGCTTTAACTTTTATTGATCTTTCCTATCGTTTTATTTGTTTCTATTTCATTTATTTCTGCTCTGATCTTTATGATTTCTTTCCTTTTACTAACTTTGGGTTTTGTTTGTTCTTCTTTCTCTAGTTCCTTTAGGTATAAGGTTAGATTCTTTATTTGAGACTTCTCTTGTTTCTTGAGGTAGGATGATATTGCTATAAACTTCCCTCTTAGAACTGCTTTTGCTGCATCCCACAGGTTTTGGATCATGGTGTTTTTGCTGTCATTTGTCTCTAGGTATTTTCTGATATCCTCTTTGATTTCTTCGGGGATCTGTTTGTTATTTAGTAACACTTTGTTTAGCCTCCACGTGTTTGTGTTTCTTACTTTTTTTCCCCTGTAATGTATTTCTAATCTCATCGTGTTGTGGTCAGAAGAGATGCTTGATATGATTTCAATTTCCTTAAATTTACCGAAGCTTGATTTTTGATCCAAGATGTGATCTATCCTGGAGAATGTTCCGTGTGCACTTGAGAAGAAAGTATAATCTGCTGTTTTTGGGTGGAATGTCCTATAAATATCAATTAAATGTATCTGGTTTACTGTGTCATTTAAAGCTTGTGTTTCCTTATTAGTTTTATGTCTGGATGCTCTGTCCATTGGTGTAAGTGAGGTGTTAAAATCCCCCAGTATTATTGTGTTACTGTCGATTTCCTCTTTTGTTGGCATTTGCCTTATGTATTGAGGTGCTCCTATGTTGGGTGCATATATATTTATAATTATTATATCTTCTTCTTGGATTGATCTCTTGATCATTATGTAGTGCCCTTCCTTATCTCTTGTAACAGTCTTTATTTTAAAGTCTATTTTATCTGATATGAGTATTGCTGCTCCAGCTTTCCTTTGATTTCCATTTGCATGGAAAATCTTTTTCCATCCCCTCACTTTCAGTATGTATGTGTCCCTAGGTCTGAAGTAGGTCTCTTGTAGACAGCATATATATGGGTCTTGTTTTTTACCCATTCAGCCAGTCTGTGTCTTTTGGTTGGAGCATTTAATCCATTCACATTTAAGGTAATTATCGATATGTATGTTCCTATTTTCAATTACCATTTTCTTAATTGTTTTGGATTTGTTTTTGTAGGTCCTTTTCTTCTCTTGTGTTTCCCACTTAGAGAAATTCCTTTAGCATTTGTTGTAGAGCTGGTCTGGTGGTGCTGAATTCTCTTAGCTTTTGCTTGTCTGTAAAGCTTTTGATTTCTCCATTGAATCTGAATGAGATCCTTGTCAGGTAGAGTAATATTTGTTGTAGGTTCTTCCCTTTCATCACTTTAAATATATCGTGCCACTCCCTTCTGGCTTGTAGAGTTTCTGCTCAGAAATCAGCTGTTAACTTTATGGGAGTTCCCTTGTTTGTTATTTGTTGTTTTTCCCTTGTTACTTTTAATAATTTTTCTTTGTCTTTAATTTTTGTCAGTTTGATTACTATGTGTCTCAGCATGTTTCTCCTTGGGTTTATCCTGCCTGGGAGTCTCAGTGCTTCCTGGATTTGGGTGGCTATTTCCTTTCCCATGTTAGGGAAGTCTTTGTCTATAATCTCTTCAAATATTTTCTTGGGTCCTTTCTCTCTCTCTTCTCCTTCTGGGACCCCTATAATGCGAATGTTGGTGCATTTAATGTTGTCCCAGAGGTCTCTAAGGCTGCCTTAATTTCTTTTCATTCTTTTTTCTTTATTCTGTTCCATGAGAGTGAATTCCACCATTTTGTCTTGCAGGTCACTTATCCGTTCTTCTGCCTCAGTTATTCTGCTATTGAATCCTTCTAGTGTATTTTTCATTTCAGTTATTGTATTGTTCATCTCTTTTTGTTTGTTCTTTAATTCTTCTAGGTGTTTGTCCTTTAATTCTTCTAGGTCTTTGTTAAACATTTGTTGCATCTTCTCAATCTTTGACTCCATTCTTTTTCCGAGGTCCTGGATCATCTTCACTATCATTTTTCTGAATTCTTTTTCTGGAAGGTTGCCTATCTCCACTTCATTTAATTGTTTTTATGGGGTTTTATCTTGTTCCTTCATGTGGTACATAGTCCTCTGCCTTTTCTTTTGTCTATCTTTCTGTGAATGTGGTTTTCGTTTCACAGGCTGCAGGACTGTAGTTCTTCATGCTTCTACTGTCTGCCCTCTGGTGGATGAGGCTATCTAAGAGGCTTGTGCAAGCTTCCTGATGCGAGGGACTGGTGGTGGGTAGACCTGGGTGTTGCTCTGGTGGGCAGAGCTCAGTAAAACTTTAGTCCACTTGTCTGCTGATGAGTGGGGCTGAGTTCCCTCCCTGTTGGTTGTTTGGCCTGAGGCCACCCAGCACTGGAGCCCACAGGCCCTTTGGTGGGGCTAATGGTGGACTCCGGGAGGGCTCACACCAAGGATTACTTCCCAGAACTTCTGCTGCCGGTGTCCTTGTCCCTGCAGTGAGCCACAGTGCCCCCCGCCTCTGCAGGAGAGCCTCCAACTCTAGCAGGTAGGTCTGGTTCAGTCTCCTCTGGGGTCACTGCTGCACACACTGCTCTGTGTGTGCCCTGCAAGAGTGGAGTCTCTGTTTCCCCCAGACCTGTCAAAGTCCTTCAGTCAAATACCGCTAGCTTTCAAAGTCTGATTCTCTGGGAATTCCTCTTCCTGTTGCTGGACCCCCAGTTCTGGAAGCCTGACGTGGGACTCAGAACCTTCACTCCAGCAGATGGGCTTCTGTGGTATAACTGTTCTCCAGTTTGTGAGTCATCCACCCAGTGGTTATGGGATTTGATTTTTTTGTGATTGTGCCCCTCCTACCATCTCACTGGGGCTTCTCCTTTGTCTTTGGATGTGGGGTATCTTTTTTGGTGAGTTCCAGTGTCTTCCTATTGATGATTGTTCAGCAGTTAGTTGTGATTCAGGTGCTCTTCCCCTTCCAGCTGTTTTGTAGCTTGGATTCTGCTTGATGATCCTTCACATTAAAGCCATTTGTTTCTGATGTTGCAATCACATAACATACTTCTACTAAGTACTAAATGTGTAAATAAAAATGGCTCTTTCTGTAGTGCTATAAGAAATAGAATAAAATTAACAAGAAAACCAATTCTGGTTATTGCCCAGACTTGGGAGAGGGTATGTATAAAGCAGGGATTGGTAAACTATAGTCTGTCTGCCAAATCTGGTGTAGTATCTGTTTCTGCAGGGCTTGCAAACTAAGAATGGTTTTTACATTTGTAAATGTTTGAAAAACATCAGAAGAATATTGCATAATACACAAAAATGCTAGAAAAATCAAATTTCAGTGTCATAAATTAAGTTTTATTGGAACTTAGCCACACTTTTTTTACACATTGTCTCTGGTTGCTCTCATGGTACATCAGCACAGTTGAGTATTTGCAACAGAGATCATATGGTCTGCAAAGCCTCAAATATTTACTATCCGACCCTGTATGGAGAAAGCTTGATGGCCTCTGGTATAAAGTGTTCCCTGTAGGGAATATCATTTACGTACTTTATGCTTTATATTATACTTTCCTGCGTGTTTAAGCTTCTTCCATGTTATTAAATGATTTATCTAAGATCACAATGTTAGTGGCAGAGCTTGGGTTTCATATATCTTCTCAACAAGACCACCATTTTAAACTTAATTTAATGAAAAAAATTAAAGAATGATCATGTTGGAAGAAAAACTGTATTTTTAAAATATACAATGATTTTTCTCTTTTATCTATTCAATAGTATTTATTCAGACCCTGGGGTTTTTTCCCAAGTAATTTATAAGAACCTTATCCTTGGATTATTTACAATATAATAGGTTGGGGAATAAGTATATTTGTGAAATAGCTGGTGAAATATAGAATGAGTCCATTATATTGAGCTGAAGATTTTGTATACACATGCATTTTGTAGATACAGTGAATGGAGCGGAAAGGATAGTATGAAATGCAGTTAACTTGGAAAGAGTTAAAGAGTAGTAGTTTTTCTTCTAAATTTTGTGATGTGTGATTTTAAATTTTGTTAAAAAGATTCAAAATGACATATCAAACATAAAATGAAAAGTGTTAGAAAAACTAAACTAAATCAGTTTTGTATCTTGTCTTTTGCACTAATTTCTGAATAAATTATATTTAATACATGGTAGTTGTCATTATTATATGATATTTTTCAGTGGAAAACAGATGAGTTGAACATTCTGTAGGTAGAAAAAGAATATTTGAAGAGTAAATGACTGACTAATTTTGTAGTCAAACTTTGATCATCTTATAATCAAGCTTTGATTATCTTCTTTTGGCTTAAACTTAATCTGATGTGGTATAAAAAAACTGTAGTGTGATTTAGCAACAAACATTAAAAGACCTTTTTATTAAGGATAATTTCAAACATATACAAAAGTAGAGATAATAGTGTAACGAACCCTTTATGTAGCCATCATCTTGTATCAACAATTATCATCTTAGGGTCATATTTCTTTCATTTTTAAAAAGCTTCCACTCAACACTGGATTATTTTAAATCAAGTGCCTGTAAATAGTGTCTGTATGTGTCTCTAAAAGGTGAATACTTAAAAAAATAGTAACATTATCACACGTAAAAAATAATATTGTCAGGATCCAAATAAAGGACATGCATTTTAAATTAGTTGCTATTTCTCTTAAATCTATAATTTCCTTGTCCCTCTTTTTTCCCCATGCAATATTTGTTGAAGAAATCAGGGTATTTGCCCAGTAGAGTTTCCTGCGTTGTTAAATTTTGCTGATTGCACCACACTGGTATCACTTAACATGCTCCTCTATTTCCTGTATTTACTATAAAAGATATTTGGAAATAGAGGATTGATCAAATTCATGTTCAGTTTTAGGAAAAGAAGACTTCGTAGGAGGATCCATCAGGAGACAGATGAATATTCTGTGTCTCTCTTTCTTGTAATTCTGGGACCTTGATGATCATTGCCTAGATCCATTATTTCATTAGGATGACATTGTAATTCTATCATTCCTTCTTTATTTATTAGTTGGAAAACATATGTAAAGAGAAACTTCCCCTCATCAACTATTTGGTTATCTCAAGCATAGTTTGTATAAGAAAAATATTATAAACGTGATTCTTTCATGTAGTATTCTCTAAAAGTGTCCTGCAATATATATATATGTTATATATATAATATATATATTATGTATATTGTGTGTATTTATTTAGTGAACTCATTGATTTAAATATAATATGAAGTTTTCAATCAATTGCAGTTATTATTCTTAATATTGCTTAAAATGTTCCATTTTTGGCTAGTGGGAGTTTACTTACAAAATTTTAAACATATTTTTAAAAGTTCCCTTACTATATGTGTGTGTGATTTTACTTGAAGTTTAACTTAAATAGTTTTAATGCTTTATCTTTCTATATGCAATGAATTCCTCAGTGCTTATTATTATTCAGCTAATAATTAAGCCTTTTAATTTGAGTTTTGAGCTAGAGATGGCAATCTCCATCCTTCTTCTAAGGGCAGCCCTTCTTGAGTCCTGTGATCAGCTCATCCTGGATGAGGCTCCCTGCTTCTCTCTGACTCTCTCACTGTTTTCTTCTTATTTGATTTAGCTTGAGAGAATTTTCTGCAATCAAAAAAGCCTAAGACAAACAGAAATATTCCTGTGCATAAGCAGTAGATTGAAAATAAAGAGATTTTGTTTTTGTTCTGACTCCTGGCACTAAATTACAATTTGTCAAATTGATCTAGATCAGCGTTTTTCCCTCAAAACTGTACTCTGTGGGATCTCCTGTAAAAAGTTTCTTGTTCAAATAAACTTGGGACATATTGCCTATAATTTTTTTGTTTTGGAGTGTAACTATACCTGTTAGGATAAAAGGCTCCGAGAATTTTGCAGGCAAGAAATCCCTTTAACTTGGTATAACTGCAGTTTCCTAAATCTACCTGGTCGTACAATCATTAACACTACTATCCTCTGCCTTTAGAGGTCCAAGGAGCAATCTTTGGGAAATGTTGAGAGAGCTAATGACCAGGTGTCTCCTAATTCTGAAAGTTCGATTGTTATGACAAAATGTGTCAGAAATCAAAGTTGTCTTTTCATGTGGAACCTGCTTTCCCTTTGGTGTCTTCTTCTGCTAAATCATTGAAGCTGACTTTATCTCATCCCAATGGGGGAAAAATTGTCCTGGGTCCCAGACTTCAGATTTGATGTGAATTTTGGTTGCAATCATTTTCTGAAGAGGCCTAGGGAAAAGTACGGCTGGATTTGTCAAAGTAGACAAAAGGAGACTCTTAGGAAGATTAGTGTAGCATTGGTGTATTAGATAATTAACTTAGGAAAATAAGAGTTTGAAGTCATACAAAATAAAGATTAAAATCTAAAACAGGGCAGCTATTGTGGAAATAGAAGATGGAAGAATGAAGTTACTCTTTACCAAGTAGGAGGATTTTGATACCAGTACACACAGCATCACCAGGGCTTTTGGTTTATGGACCTAGGAACAATCTGGCACTAGCTCTGCCGCTAACTGGGTCACCGTTGGTAAATCATATGGGCCACAGCTTCTTTATGTGTAAAATGGGAGTGTTTCACTAGATGATCCCTAAGGTCCCCCCTCTGTTCTAAGTCAGTGATCCCTATGAAATGTGTTTAAGAAGCTTCTGTGTTTTATATACTATTGGTGTGTGGAGAAACAAAATAAGAAAGAGTTGCCTTCTTTTTAGGTATATTGATATTCTTAAGAATCAATTTAAAATACAGGGCTGTAATTTTCCTGAACATATTAGTAATGTGCTTGGTGGAAATAGCATGGTGATGGGAAAAGAGCTAATGACAAGGAGTTTAGAATGGAAATAAAGATATAGCAGAGCTCTAAAAATCATTTTTTTTCTCTCCACTATGCAAATGAACAAATAATTTGAGCTAATTATTAGCATCAGAGTAATGCAGCAAATACTCTGAATGCAAATAATTTTAATTATTTGCAAGGATTGTTAAAGACAGAAAACACAAGAATAGGCAATAGCAGGGGAAGAATATGGACTCTAGGACAAGTAGAGCATTTGAGATAGCTTTCTACACTGTGAAAAAGACCTATGGGCAGGCTGGGACATCATTTCAGACTTTTTATTTTCAATTCCCAGCATGTTCTTTTACTAATCTTTTTCTTTTTGATTACATTCGCATTTTATCCAAGCCAATAGCTTCAGAATTACTGTGCTTTTCATTTCATGCAGTTGGTTTGCAAATAGAGCATGTCTGGGTTCCTCTGTGGCAAAGAGAATAAAAAAAAAAGTTAACTTTGATTCTGTGACAAAATGTCTGTAAAACACAGCAAAACATAGTCATGGTCTCACACAAAGTGGCTTTATTAAGCTATCTGATCATGCCTCTGCCCAAACTAAAGCTTTAAAACTCCTTAAAGATATTTACTAGCCCAAAGCAATCAAGGGTAAATGAACTTAATGTATACTTCTAGTGAATAATTAGATACTCTAGTGAACTTGAGGGTACAAAAGTAGTCCAAGTATTCAATGGTACTAAATTGAGTGACCAATTTTTTATTTCTCACCTCAGGACTGCAAAACTATTGCATAAAGCAATCATGAGCAGTGTGCACTTTTAATGTGGTATTTGCAATTCAAATGTTTTTCTTCTTCAGTTTTAGTCTGCAGTTGCAAACACCACATTCCCCTTTTACTTGTCATGTCCTCGGGGCTTTGTTTTGCCAAATTGTTGGCTCACCACTTTCCATGGTAATTTATAGAACCTGGTTCACTTTGTGTCATCCCAGGTAATAAATGAAAATGGAAACAATTTGCTGTTAAGAAATCTTTCTGAAACAAAATGCAAATAACATATTGAAACAAACTAAGGCTATTTTAAAAGAGCAGTGCAATATAATTATAGAGGTTGTATTACTGTAAACTTCTTTTTTCTTAATAGTTTCTCTCTCTCTCTGACTCAGAGGATATTCTTCTGTTTATTTAAATTAAAATACTTTCTCTTAGGAACTTTTAATCAATTTCTGTTTTTCCCAGTCAGTTAGCTTTGAGCCTCTGGACTATGGTAGAAGTTGGTGGGAGGGGGGGCGGGGGGATCTTGGAGTTATTCCCAAGGATCTGCAAATCCATCTGTACACCAAGCATTGTCCTTACACTGAATAACCTGTTTTTCACATTCATAGACCATTATTTTTAAATATAGCAGAAGTTGTGATTAAGTTATTTAAAATTTAAATGAAATCATAGCAAAGTGTTTTCTATATGCACTTCCTTAACAGGTTCACAAAGTATCACCTTTATCAAATGAATATTTTACATGTAGATCTAAAAAGGAGTTTCTCATTCTCCTAATTGTGAACCACTTCTCTATTTAATAGGTTGAATAATAGTCAGAATTAAATTGGTCATTAAAAGAATCATTATGAGTTTCAAATATGATTTTTTAAAAGCAGGGTTTCTTAATCATAAGTTCATGGATTCCTAGAAATTATTTACAAAACTTGATGTGTACAAATCTATGCTCGTTTTTTCGGCAGAGAGAATTCATAGCAGTGTTCATCCAGTTAACAAAAGGGTCTGTGACCCTAACACGATTGGGAACTACTTTATAAGGGTAAGAGATTAAACCTGAAAAGAGTGAGTATACTCTGAATTTCCTTGTAATAACTATATTATAAAAAGGTGAAAAAAATGTCTAAGTCAGCAAGTAAGAAAAGTTTGCTTTTGTGGGAAAGAGTGGCATACCCCAACAATAAATTGAATATACTCTTGTAATTACCTAGAGATAAGGAAAACTCAGATATACTATTCATTCTTTCAGAGAACTATTGCCAATACTAAGCTGTTTTTATAGTTAACTCACTTTTATTTTGCCCTCTGTGTTTGTGTTACTGAGTCCATCGCCAGCAAGGGTCCTTCTGCCCAATGTCACTCGCACCAACAGAACAAGATTGAGGTTCGGTTCAGGAGCAAAGGAAAGCTTTATTCTTTCATCAAAGAATGGAGAGGTGCAAGCTTTCGCTCTAGAGCGCATGCTCTTCGCAACCGGCAGTCAATGGGGCTTACTATGCTTACTATGTCAGCAGCGGGGAGGGGGCGGAGTTCTCGCAGGGTGGGCGCAGCTGCGCTGCTCGCGGCTTCAGATCACAGTGCAGGCACAGCGTCTCTGCGTACGGTCGGCCGTCGCCATCTTGAATTGAGTGTCGCGTGCAGTGCTTCTGCACAAGGCCTGCCGAGCTGAGGAGTCTGGCGCAGCGGCTGGTTCTGTCCTGGGAACTCTAATCCCTTGGGTTTGGTGCAAGGCCTCTGCGCCCGGCCCCCTACAGGCAAGTGAAACCAGATTAAGCATAAATGAGGTTAGAGCTTCTTTTTTCACCTAGATTCCATCTTATTTTTCTCCGGGACCTCAGAGGGCCTTGCTGGTGATATAAGGCGCTATCATTTACTAGGAGAAATACTATAGACCAGAAGTTGAGAGGTTGGTTTAAAAGTTTTTTCTTCCATTGCTTGATTATTTAATATTAGGAGAGCAGGTTGCGATGCTTATTCTAAAAATGGTTTATTAATTAAAAATAAATTTTATTAGTTGTCTGGTTTTGCACAATTAAGATAACCAGGTGACTGAGTGCTAGAAATGTTCCCGTTTAAACTAGTCACACTGCTATCAAGTAATTATGAATTTTATTTTCCTTTACTTCAGTATTGCTACCTGTGAAACAAATTCAAACATATATTGTCATTTACTTAATGGAAATGCTAAAAAAAAAAGGATACTATTTGTAGACACATAAAACTCAGAAGATTGAAATATGTTTTGTATTTCCTAGAAAGTTCAGATTTCCTCACCAGAAAATACAAAGCATATAGACCATGCTCTCTGTGGTCTCCATGCTTTATGCTAGTCTGTTACCTTGGATTCCAGACCTATACTTCTAATCACCAATAACCCGGTGATATAATTTGGGCAAAGGTGGATTTTCCTTTCATAGTGCCCATGTCCATAATAAAATATGCAAGGGCACAACATTTCATTTTCAAGCATCAGTCAAGATTGTGCCATGTCCAGCCACCGAATAATATGCCCTAGGCTTTCAAATATCACAAAATTCCTCAACAATATTTTATCTTTGAGAACACATACACTCCTAACCGGCACCTTATAATGTCATTTCAACAATGACTTTTGACTAATGAACTAAGATATTTTGTATTTTAAAGTACTTTATTTAGATAAAATTCGCTTACATTGAAAAGCATAGATCTTAAACGATCTATGATTCAATGAATTTTCACAAATGTATGCACATATATAAACACTATCTCAACCCAAATATAGAACATTTCAACCTCTGTAGTAATTTCCCTGTACACACCACCCGCATAGGTGACCGATGTTCCGATTTCTATCACTATAGACTAGTTTAGATTGTACACAAACTTATGTAGATAATATAACATGTACTGTTTTGTGTCTCGCTTCTTTTCATGTACATATGTTTTTGAACGTTGTCCTGTTGCCTTTATCAGTAGTTTGTCCCTCTTTTTTTTATGTTCCTTATTGTACCAAAATATTTATCCACTCTCCTATTGATAGATATTTGGGCTGTTTCCAGTTTTTGACTACTATTAATAAAGGTGTTAGAAACATTTTGCACAGGTCTTTGTGTGGATATGTTTTCATTTTTCCTGAGTAAATACTCAGGAGCAGAAATGCTCAGTTATAGGGTATATATGTTTAATTTTATTTAGAAATTTCCAAGAAGTTTTCCAAAGTAGTTATACTATTTTATAATTCCACCAACAATGTTATGGGAATTCCAGTGGCTCCATATCCTCATTAACATTTGAGGTTGTCCGTCCTAATTTTAGCCGTTCTAGTGAGTGTGAAACAATATTATCACTGTGGCTTTAATTTGCAATTTCCTGCTGACTAAAGATGCTGAATACTTTTTAATAGGCCTTTTATTTCCTTTGTGGTGTAGTTGTTTCCCCATTAAAAATTTGGGCTATCTTTTGATTAATTTTTAGCTTTTTTTTTTTTTTAACTGTATTTGGATACTTGCTGGGGTGTGTGTGTGTGTGTGCACGCATCTTGACTTGTCATTTTTTAACATATCTTTAGAAGCATAGACTTTTACAATTTTGATATAATCTCAATTTATTATCATTTTGTTTCTTTTATGGTTAGTGCTTTTTGTGTACTAAGAGTTATTGCTTCCCCCAAGACTGAAGACTGTGAATGTATTCCCCCATGCTTTATAGATTTATAGTTTCAGCTTTTATCTTTAGATCTATAATATGTCTTGAATTAAGTTTTATTATGGATTGAAGTAGCTTGTATTTTGGTCATTTGTTTTATCAACATTTATTGAAAAGACTCTCCTTTCTCCATTGACCATATATGTATTGGTCTATTTCTGGAATCCCTAATCTATCCTATTGATCTGTTTTCCTTTCCTTAGGCCAATGTCACACTATGATTACTGTAACTTTATAGTAAGTTTTGAAATCAGGTTGTGTAAGTCCTCCAACTTTGCTTTTCTTAAAGTCTTTCTTTTCTTTCTATGTACCTCAAGCCCTTTGGGATATCTTACACATTTTAAACGTATTTTGTAAATTTATATAACAAAACCTGCTGGGATTTTTATCAGGATTGTGTTGACTCTATAGATGATTTGGGGAGAATTGACATTATTTCAGTGTTGATTGCTTCAATCTGTGAACATGGTATATCTCTCCATTTATTTAGGTCTTTATCAGTCTCTTTTAAAAGGTTTTGTAATTTCAGTGTGCAAGTATTTTGCAGTTTTTCTTACTGAAGATGACATTGTTTTAAAATTCCATTTTTCAATTATTTGTCGCTGGTATACACAAGTACATTTTTTTCCTATATTAACTTCTTGTTCTACAACCTTGTTAAATTTGCCTATTAATTTTAGTAGTTTTTCTATAGTTTACTTTGCATTTTATATATAACATATGATCAATTTATATAATTTTTATTTTTGTGAATAAAAACAGTTTAATACTTCCTTTCCAATTGCTATACTTTTAATTTCTTTTTCACACTGACTGGGATTCCTGAACTTGGGAGCCAAACGGTAATATTCAGTATGTCACCAATAAATATAATGTTAGCTATAGGTTTACATAGATGGCCTTTATCAGAAAGGAGTTCCACTTCCATTTTTGGTTTGTCAGTTTTTATCTTGAATTGGCCTTGAATTTTGTCAGTTGCCTTTTCTTTATTATTTCAATTTGATCAAATGTATTGATTTTTTAAAATACTAACCCTACTTAGTTATGATATATCCTCTGTTTTATATATTTCTGGATTAATTTACTTACATTTTATTTATAAGTTTTGTATCTACACTCATGGGGAGTATAATATTTTTTTCTCTATAATGTCTTTTTGTGACATTTTGGGTTAGTCTGGTCTCAAAATAATTTGTTGACTGTTCTCTACTTTCTTTTTTTTTTGTTTTATTTTAATTACTTTATTTATTTTTCTTATTAGTCATCCATTTTATACACATCAGTGTATACATGTCAATCCCGATCCCCCAGTTCATCACACCACAACCCCCACCCCTTGCCGCTTTCCCCCCTTGGTGTCCATATGTTTTTTCTCTACTTCTGTGTCTCAGTTTCTGCTCTGCAAACCGGTTCATCTGTACCATTTTCTAGGTTCCACATATATGTGTTAATATACGATATTTGTTTTTCTCTTTCTGACTTACTTTACTCTGTATGACAGTCTCTGGATGCATCCACGTCTCTACAAATGACCCAATTTCTTTCCTTTTTATGGCTGAGTAGTATTCCGTTGTATATATGTTCCACATCTTCTTTATCCATTCGTTTGTCGATGGGCATTTAGGTTGCTTCCATGACCTAGCTATTGTAAATAGTGCTGCAATGAACAGTGGGGTGCATGTGTCTTTTTGAATTATAAGTTTCTCAGGGTATATGCCCAGTAGTGGGATTGCTGGATCATATGGTAATTCTATTTTTAGTTCTTTAAGGAAGGTCCATACTGTTCTCCATAGTGGTTGTATCAATTTACATACCCACCAACAGTGCAAGAGGGTTCTCTTTTCTCCACACCCTCTACAGCATTTGTTGTTTGTAGATTTTCTGATGATGCCCATTCTAACTGGTGTGAGGTGATACCTCACTGTAGTTTTAATTTGCATTTCTCTAATAATTAGTGACATTGAACAGCTTTTCATGTGCTTCTTGGCCATCTGTATGTCTTCTTTGGAGAAATGTCTATTTAGGTCTTCTGCCCATTTTTGGTTGGGTTGTTTGTTTTTTTGATATTGAGCTGCAGGAGCTGTTTATATATTTTGGAGATTAATCCTTTGTCCGATGATTCGTTTGCAAATATTTTCTCCCATGCTGACATTTGTCTTTTTGTCTTGTTTATGGTTTCCTTTGCTGTGCAAAAGCTTTGAAGTTTCATTAGGTCCCATTTGTTTATTTTTGTTTTTATTTCCGTTACTCTCGGAGGTGGATCAAAAAAGATCTTGCTGTGATTTATGTCATAGAGTGTTCTTCCTATGTTTTCCTCTAAGAGTTTTATAGTGTCAGGTCTTACATTTAGGTCTCTACTCCATTTTGAGTTTATTTCTGTGTATGGTGTTAGGGGGTGTTCTAATTTCATTCTTTTACATGTAGCTGTCCAGTTTTCCCAGCACCACTTATTGAAGAGGCTGCCTTTTCTCCATTGTATATCCTTGACTCCTTTGTCATAGATTAGTTGACCATAGGTGTGTGGGTTTATCTCTGGGCTTTCTATCCTGTTCCATTGATGTATATTACTGTTTTTGTGCCAGTACCATATTGTCTGGATTACTGTAGCTTTGGAGTATAGTCTGAAGTCAGGGAGTCTGATTCCTCCAGCTCTGTTTTTTTCCCTCAAGATTGCTTTGGCTATTCGGGGTCTTTTGTGTCTCCATACATATTTTAAGATTTTTTGTTCTAGTTCTGTAGAAAATGCCATCTGATCCTGGACTTTTGTCTGTTGGAAGATTTTTAATCACAGTTTCAATTTCATTACTTGTGATTGGTCTGTTCTTACTTTCTATTTCTTCTTTCTAAAAAAAAAATTTAATGAGATTCTTCTTTTTCTTCCTTAAATGTTTGATAGACTTTATTAATGAAACCATTTGGGCCTGTAGTTTTCTTTGTGAGATGATATTTAATTATGAATTTAATTTCCTTAACATATTTGGGGCTATTCATATTTCCTGTTCATTCTTTATCAGCTTTTTAAGTTGTACCTTTGAAGCAATTTGTTCTTTTCATCTATTTTGTCAGACTTATTGGCATAAAACTGTTCTATAATATTTGCTTATTTTCCTTTTAATGTCTGTAGGATCTCTAGTCATGGTGCTTCTTTCATTCTAATATTGATAATTAATGTTTTGCCTCTTTTCCTCATTTGTTCTAGGAATTTATCAATTTTATTAATCTCTTCAGAGAATCAACTTTTGACCGTTAATTTTCTTTATTGTCTGTTTTTTATTTTTTCAATTTCTGCCCATATCTAAATTTTTAAAAATTTCTATTCACTTAGGGTTTAATTTGCTTGTTTTTTTCTAGCTTCTTAAAGTGGAAGCTTACATCACTGATCTTCAGCTTTCCTCCTTTCAAATATAAGCATTTAGGTATAAATTTACCTCTAAAATACCACTTTATTTGCATCTCATAATTTTTATATATTGTGCATTTATCATTAAGTTAAAAATATTTTCTAATTTTCCTAGTGGTTTCTTCTTTAACCTGTTAATTACAAGAAGATGCTTAATTTATTTGGAGATTTTAGAGATATTTTAATTGATTTAAATTTAATTCTCTTATGGTCAGAGAACATATTCTGTATTATTTCAATATCTTAAAACTCACTGTGAATTTATGATACACTGTATGGTCTATTATGGTGACCATTATATGTGTAGTTGAAAAGAATGTTTTCTATAGGTGCTGGGTATAATTTTTCGCACATATTAATTAGGTTGAAAGTGTTGTTCAAGTGTTCTATACACTTACTAGCCTTTTTCTATCCTATTCTATATCTTTGAAGCTAGCCTTTTTAGATGTACTTTTTATCAGGCAGGGGTTATAAGAAAATGAAATATGATTATAATAGATTTATATTCCTGTTTAATTTTAGTTAGACTTTGATAAAACTTTATTGCAATTTACTTGTAAGGCAAGCCCTCTATTTTTATGGAGGGCAGATAACACATGGGATGCAGTGTACTGTAATTCAAGGGACGTTGGCTTGAAAATCATAAGTCCAGGTTAATGTCCCAGCTGTGCTACAAAATCCATTCTAGTGCTATTATTCCTTGAATTGGTGGCTTTTTATTTTCAGTGAATTTTTCGTTTAGGAGAGGTATGAGTTAGAGAATCTTACCAGTACCTTTCTTTTCCCTGTTTTCCTTTTGCCTGAAGTTTCCTTTTAGAGCAATATTCATTAGTTCCAATAATATTTGTTGATCTTCGACCATTTCCAGGCACTCTTATGATTGCTTGGATAGATATATCCATGAAACAGGTCAAATTTCTGCATTTCTGGAGATTTTATTCTCGTGGGGAGAAACAGTAAATGAGTAAATTACATAGTACATTAGAAAGTGATAAATGCTATCACATAGAGGGAAACATAGAGGAAGGTAACAGAGTTGGGGTTCTGGGTCTGAGAGTACCAATGACAAATTGTCATATGGGCACAGAATTGAAGGTAATAAGATAATTAGCCAATTGATTATCTGGAGAAAGAGCCTTTCAGGAAGAGAGGACAATCATTGCAAAGATCTCAAGGCAAGAGAATGCCTTATGACATATACAGAGAATAATAAGGAGGCGATTTTGGTAGATTAGGGTGAACAAACAAGAGAGTAGTAAGAGACGAGGTCTGGGAGGGGCCAGATCACAGAGGCCTGTGTGAGCCATTTTAACGACTTCTTTTTTTATTCCAAGTGAAATGGCTTTTATGGAGAGAAGTGTCACAATTTTACTTTCATTTTAAAAGGATCATTGCGGATGTGTTGATAATAGACTATAGGAGGACAAGAGTTAAAGAGAAAGATATGTTGGAAGCTATTGCAGTAATGCAGCTGAGCACTAAATTTTGTTCAGACTAGGATGAGTGAATGAAGAAATGGAAATGGTCAGATTCTGAATATATATATATGTGTTTTTTTAAAAGCATCAATTTTATTTACTTATTTATTTTTGGTTGTTTTGGGTCTTCTTTGCTGCATGCGGGCTTTCTCTAGTTGTGGCGAGCGGGGGCTACTCTTCATTGTGGTGCGTGGGCTTTTAATTGTGGTGGCTTCTCTTGTTGTGGAGCACGGGCTCTAGGAGTGCAGGCTTCAGTAGTTGTGGCATGCGGGCTCAGTAGTTGTGGCTCACAGGCTCTAGAGCACAGGCTCAGTAGTGGTGGCGCATGGGCTTAGTTGCTCTGCAGCGTGTGGGATCTTCCTGGACCAGGGATTGAACTCGTGTCCCCTGCATTGGCAGACGGATTCTTAACCACTGCACCACCAGGGAAGTCCCCCTGAATATATTTTCAATACACCATCAAAAAGAGTTTATTGATTTTGTATATGGGGCATGAATAAAGGAAATGATTCAAGAATGATGTAGTTTACTAGCTTTAGCAACTGGAAGGACAGAATTAGCATTCAGTGCAATGGAAAATGTATTTCTTTTGGAGGAAGGTAGAGAAGATCAGATATCCATATTTGGAAATACTGAACTAGAAATGATGCCTAGTTATCAAGTAGGCATTTGAATATGTGAATCTGGTGTTTGGTAGAGAGGTCTGGAATGGATATATAAACTTGGATGTTATAAGCATATATATCATATTTAGATGGAGGAAGGCAGAGGACTAAGGATGAATTCTTGGGACATTTCAAATTTAAGAGGTCTAGGAGAAGAGGGTAAACTAGCAGAGAACACTGAAAGAGAGTGACAGGAAAAGTAGGAAGAAAAACAAAGGAGTGAGATATCCTGGAAACCAGGTAAAGAAAGCATATCAAATAAAGTCTGATCGGTGGTTTTAGCAACAATGGAGGCTATGTGACTTTTGGTGCAGTGTGTGGCGGGAGGTGGGGTGGGAAATTTGATGAGGAGAGTTTTGCTGCAAAGGGAATTTAGGCAATGGGACAGTACTTTAGGATTTTTTTCCATTAAGGTGGGAGAAATTAGAAGCAATCTTAAAGATTTGCACTTGTTCTTTTTATTTATTTATTATTTGATCGTGCCTGCTTCATTCCCAAGAGTCTTTGAGGTGGGTTACAAAAATCAAAACACACAAATTCAAAAGAGTAAAACAAAATAAAAAGGGAGGTATTTAGTAATTTTACCTTTTCAAGCCTTGAAATTTATGCCCACTAGGAAAAAGAGTAGGCATTCCTTATATTTTAAAAGAGGAACAAACATAGTTATTATTTGTCTAGGTGGACAGAGTAACTCACAATGTAATGACTTGGATGCTGAGTTGTGTTTTGTGTTTTGTTTTGTTTTGTTTTTAACCATGAGACAAATACATCATGGAGTCTTATGCCTGGTTTGTGAATCATTTTTTTCTTACTGACATTAGTAGTACATAAGTTTGTTATCTGTTTTGTTTGGCTGCTCCCAAAATCTTGTTTTTTGTTTTCTGGTTTTTTTGATAGTTAATTATTTTACTTTGAATTTATTTTTCTTACTGTTTTTATTTATTTTCTTATAGACCTTTATTTGAGTATAATTGCTTCATAATACTGTGTTAGTTTCTGTTGTACAACAAAGTGAATCAGCCATATGCATACATACATCTCCATATACCCTCCCTCTTGAGCCTCCCTCCCACCCTCCCTAGCACCCCTCTAGGTCATCGCAAAGCACCAAGCTGATCTCCCTGTGCTATGCTGCTGCTTCCCACTAGCTATTTTACATCTTGTAGTGTATATATGTCGCTGCTACTCTCACTTTGCCCCAGCTTCCCCCTCCCCCTCCGTGTCCTCAAGTCCATTCTATATGTCTGTGTCTTTATTCTGCCCTGCCACTAGGTTCATGTGTACCATTTTTTTGTTAGATTCCATACATATGCGTTAGCATGTGGTATTTGTTTTTCATTTTCTGACTTACTTCACTCTGTATGACAAGACTCTAGGTCCATCCACCTTGCTACAAGTAACTCAATTTCATTTCTTTTTATGGCTGAGTAATATTCCATTGTATATATGTGCCACATCTTCTTTATCCATTCATCTGTTGATGGACATTTAGGTTGGCTCCATGTCCTGGCTATTGTAAATAGTGCTGCAATGAACATTGTGGTACATGTCTCTTTTTGAATTATGGTTTTCTCAGGGTATACGCCCAGTAGTGGGATTGCTGGGTCATATGGTAATTCTATCTTTAGTTTTTTAAGGAAACTCCATATTGTTCTCCATAGTGGCTGTATCAATTTACATTGCCACCAACAGTGCAGGAGGGTTCCCTTTTCACCACACCCTTTCCAGCATTTACTGTTTCTAGATTTTTTTGATAATGGCTATTCTGACCCGTGTGAGGTGATACCTCATTGTAGTTTTGATTTGCATTTCTCTAATAAATAGTTATGTTGAGCATCTTTTCATGTGCCTCTTGGCCCTCTGTATGTCTTCTTTGGTGAAATGTCAATTTAGGTCTTCCACCCACTTTTAATTGTATTGTTTGTTTTTTTTGATAATCAGTTCCATGAGCTATTTGTATATTTTGGAGATTAACCCTTTGTCCATTGTTTCATTTGCAAATATTTTCTCCCATGCTGACGTTTGTCTTTTTGTCTTGTTTATGGTTTCCTTTGCTGTGCAAAAGCTTTGAAGTTTCATTAGGTCCCATTTGTTTATTTTTGTTTTTATTTTCATTACTCTAGGAGGTAGATTAAAAAAATCTTGACGTGGTTTATGTCAAAGAGTGTTTTTCCTATGTTTTCCTCTAAGAGTTTTATAGTGTCTGGCCTTACATTGAGGTCTTTAATCCATTTGGAGTTTATTTTTATGTATGGTGTTAGGGAGAGTTCTAATTTCATTGTTTTACATGTAGCTGTCCAGTTTACCTAGCACCACTTATTGAAGAGGCTGTCTTTTCTCCATTTTATGTTCTTGCCTCTTTTGACCATATGTGTGTGGGTTTATCTCCGGGCTTTCTGTCCTGTTCCATTGATCTATATTTCCGTTTTTGTGCCAGTACCTTACTGTCTTGATTACTGTAGCTTTGTTTGAAGACAGGGAGCCCGATTCCTCCAGCTCCATGTTTCTTTCTCAAGATTGCATTGGCTATTCGGGGTCTTTTGTGTTTCCATACGAATTGTAAAATTTTTTGTTCTAGTTCTGTGAAAAATGGCATTGGTAGTTTGATAAGGATTGCATTGAATATGTAGATGGCTTGGGGTGGTATAGTCATTTTCACAGTATTGATTCTTGCAATCCAAGAACATGGTCTATTTCTCCATCTGTTTATGTCATCTTTGATTTCTTTCATCAGTGTATTATACTTTTCCGACTACAAGTCTCTCACCTCCTTAGGCAGGTTTATTCCTAGGTATTTTATTGTTTTTGTTGCGATGGTAAATGGGAGTGTTTCCTTAATTTCTCTTTCTGATTTTTTGTTGTTGGTGTATAGGAATGCCAGATATTTCTGTGCATTAATTTTATATCCTGCAACCTTACCTAATTTATTGATTAGCCCTAGTAGTTTTCTGGTGGCATCTTTAGGATTTTCTATGTATAGTATCATATCATCTGCAAACAGTGACAGTTTTACTTCTTCTTTTCCAATTTGGATTCCTTTTATTTCTTTTTCTTCTCTGATTGTAGTGGCTGGGACTTCCAAAACTATGTTGAATAAGAGTGGTGAGGGTGGACATCCTTGTCTTGTTCCTGATCTTAGAGGAAATGCTTTCAGTTTTTCACCATTGAGTATGATGCTTGCTGTGCGTTTGTCATATATGGCCTTTATTATATTGAGGTAGGTTCCCTCTGTGCACACTTTCTGGAGAGTTTTTATCATAAATGGGTGTTGAATTTTGTCAAAAGCTTTTTCTGCATCTATTGAAATGATCATATGGTTTTTGTTCCTTAATTTGTTAATGTGGTGTAGTGACATTGATTGATTTGCATATATTGAGGAATCCTTGCATCCCTGGGATATATCCCACTTAATTATGGTGTATGATCCTTTTAATATGTTGATGGATTCTGTTTGCTAGTATTTTGTTCAGGATTTTTGCATCTGTGTTCATCAGGGATATTGGTCTATAATTTTCTTTTTTTGTGTTATCTTTTTCTGGTTTTGGTATCAGGGTGATGGTGGCTTCATAGAATGAATTTGGAGTGTTCCCTCCTCTGCAAATTTTTGGAAGTTTGAGAAGGATCAGTGTTAGCTCTTGTCTGAGTACTTGGTAGAATTCGCCTGTGAAGCCATCTGGTCCTGGACTTTTGTTTCTTGGAAAACTTTTAATTACAGTTTCAATTTCATTACTTGTGATAGGTCTGTTTATATTTTCTAATTCTTCCTGGTTCAGTCTTGGAAAATTGTACCTTTCCAAGAATTTTTCCATTTCTTCGTGGTTATCCATTTTATTGACATATAGTTGTTTGTAGTAGTCTCTTATAATCCTTTATATTTCTGCAGTGTCAGTTGTAATTTCTCCTTTTTCATTTCTAATTTTATTGATTTGCATCCTCTCCCTTTTTTCCTTGATGAGTCTAGCTAAGGGTTTGTCTATTTTGTTTATCTTCTCAGAGAACCAGCTTTTAGTTTTATTGATCTTTGCTATTGTTTTCTTCGTTTCTGTTTCATTTATTTCTGCTCTGCTCTTTATGATTTCTTTCCTTCTACTGACTTTGAGTTTTCTTTGTTCTTCTTTCTCTAGTTGTTTTAAGTGTAGGGTTAGATTGTTTATTTGAGATTTTTCTTGTTCTTGAGGTGAGGTTGAATTGCTATAAACTTCCCTCTTAGAACTGCTTGTGCTGCATCCCATAGGTTTTGGTTTTTCGTGTTTTTGCTGTCATTTGTTTCTATGTATTTTTTATTTCTTCTTTGATTTCTTCAGTGATCTCTTGGTTATTTAGTAGTGCACTGCTTAGCCTCCATGTGTTTGTGTTTTTTAGTTTTTTTTCTTGTAATTGATCTCCAATCTCATAGCGATGTGGTCAGGAAAGGTGCTTAATACGATTTCAATTTTCTTAAATTTCCCGAGGCTTGATTTGTGATCCAAGATGTGATCTACCTTGGAGAATATTCCGTGTGCACTTGAGAAGAAAGTGTATTCTGCCACTTTTTGGTGGAATGTTCTATAAATATCAACTAGATCTATCTGATGTATTGTGTCATTTAAAGCTTGTGTTTCCTTATTTATTTTTTGTATGGATGATCTGTCCATTAGTGTAAGTGGGGTGTTAAAGTCCCCTACTATGATTGTGTTATTGTCGATTTCCCCTTTTATGGCTGTTAGCATTTGCCTTATGTATTGAGGTGCTCCTATGTTGGGTGCATAAATATTTACAATTGTTATATCTTCTTCTTGGATTGATCCTTTGATCATTATGTAGTGTCCTTCTTTGTCTCTTGTAATAGTCTTTACTTTAAAGTCTGTTTTGTCTGATATGAGAATTGCTACTCCAGCTTTCTTTTGATTTCCATTTGCATGGAATATTTTTCCATCCTTTCACTTTCTGTCTGTATGTGTCTCTAGGTTTGAAGTGGGTCTCTTGTAGATGGCATAGATATGGGTCTTGTTTTTGTATCCATTCAGCCATCTGTCTTTTGGTTGGGGCATGTAATCCATTTATATTCAAGGTTATTTTTGATATGTATGTTCCTATTACTATTTTCTTATTCATTTTGTGATTGTTTCTGTGGTTCTTTTTCTTCTCTTGTGTTTCCCGCCTAGAGAAGTTTCTTTAGCATCTGTTGTAAAGATGGTTTGGTGGTGCTGAATTCTCTTAGCTTTGCTTGTCTGAAAAGCTTTTGATTTCTCTCTTGAATCTGAATGAGATCCTTGCTGGGTAGAGTAATTTTGGTCGTAGGTTTTTCTCTTTCATCACTTTAAATTTATCCTGTCACTCACTTCTGGCCTGCAGAGTTTCTGCTGAAAAATCAGCTGGTAACCTTATGGGGATTCCTTTTATTTTATTTTTGTTTTTCCCTTGCTGCTTTTAATATGTTTTCTTTGAATTTAGTTTTTGTTAGTTTGATTAATATGTGTCTTGGTGTGTTTTTCCTAGGGTTTATCCTGTATGGGATTCTCTGTGCTTCCTGGACTTTGGTGACTCTTTACTTTCCCATTTGGGAAGTTTTCCACTATAATCTCTTCAAATATTTTCTCAGACCCTTTCTTTTTCTCTTCTTCTTCTGGGACCCCTATAATTTGAATGTTGGTGCATTTAGTGTTGTCCCAGAAGTCTCTCAGATTGTCGTCAATTCTTTTCATTCTTTTTTCTTTATTTTGCACCTTGGCAGTTATTTCCACCTTTTTGTCTTTCAGGTCACTTATTCGTTCTTCTGCCTCAGTTATTCTGTTATTGATTCCTTCCAGTGTATTTTTCATTTCAGTTATTGTGTTGTTCATCTCTGTTTGTTTGTTCTTTAGTTCTTCTAGGTCTTTGTTAATCATTTGTTGTATTTTCTCAATCCGTGCCTCCATTCTATTTCCGAGATTCTGGATTATCTTTACTGTCATTTCTCTGAATTGTTTTTCAGGTAATTTGCCTATTTCCTCTTCATTTAATTGGTCTTGCAGGCTTTTACCTGGCTCTTTCATCTGCGACATATTTTTTTGCTGTCTCATTTTTTTTTTTTTTTTTTATGAGTGGGATTGTGTTCCTCTCTTACTGGTTGTTGTTTGGCCTGATGCTTCCTACACTGAAGCTTGTAGGATGTTGGGTAGAGCTGGGTCTTTGTGCCGAGATGAAGACCTCCGGGAGACCTCACTCTGATGAATATTCCCTGGGGTCTGAGGTTCTCTGTTAGTCCAGTGGTTCAGACTCGGAGCAGCCACCACAGGAGCTTTGGTCCAACCCCCAGCTTGTGTACCATGATCCCACAAGCTGCACAGGGTGTCAAAAAAAAAAAAAAGGTAACAATAACAAAGTAAAAAATAAAATTATACTGAGAAACTAACAGATATGTCAGAAAGAATATAAAAATAAAAATATAGATGAAACAACAACTGGAAGATAAAACAGAACCACAGTAGTAAAAAAGAGGAGAAAAAAAAATGGTGGAAAAATACTTGGCTGTAGAGGGTGGGCATAAGCAGGGGTGGTGTTTGGGCAGTGGGTGGGGCCTATGCTTAGGACCCACAAGATTGGAAAAGGCCCTGGGAGGTGTGAGGAGTGGGGCTTAGGTTCAACAGAAGGGGCCGAGGTCTGCCTCCCACCTCTGGTGTCCGAGGGCGGTGGACCCCACTTGGGAGCCCAGCAGGCTTCCCGGGCCCAAGTGGGAGGGGCCAACACCATTTCCTGCTCCTCTGGTCGCAGAGGGCCCCTCCCACCTGCCTCTCCTGCTCTCCCCTAGCCTACCTCCTATGCCCCCAGGACCAATGGGGGTGTGTTCCTTGGATGGTGGGAGACCCGTCCTAGTAGCCCAGCAGGCTTCCTGGGACCGAGTGGGCGGGGCTAACGCCCTCCACTCCTCTCCCGCTCCTCCAGTCCTGGAGGGCCCCTCCCACCTGCCTCTCCTGTTCTCCCCCACTCCCCCCATCTCCCTCCTATGACCCCAGGACCCACGTGGCCCTGAGTGGGCTTTGGAGGGCAGTGGATCAGCCTGGGCACTTAGCAGTTTTCCCATGCTCAAGTGGGCGAGGCAAACACCCTTCTTCTCTCCTGCTCCTCTGGCCCCAGAAGACCCCTCCTGCCTGCTTCTCCTGTTCTCCCCTATCCTCCCTCCTATGCCTCTAGGACCAACATGGCCCAGAGGGAGCTTCTGAGTTATAGGACCCAGCCCAATAGCCAGGCAGACGTCTCTGGCTGATTGGGCAGGAGAAGTGCTGGGCATGCTCTCCCCTGATCCTAGCCCCTGAGGGTACCTGCAGGTGTGGGAACCCCTCCCCCTTCTCAGCCACCCCTCAGGGGTGCCATTCCTGCCTGGCCTCCACTTCTTCTTCCCCCTCAGTCCCCCCACCTCCTACTGGTTCATTTGGGGGTTCCTCCCATCTCTTTGGCCTAGCCTCCACTTCTCCTCCCCCCTCAGTCCCCCCACCTCCTACTGGTTCATTTGGGGGTTCCTCCCATCTCTTTAGGTGTTGAGGTGCCCCACCAGTGTCCGGCAGGCCCCCTAGTTGTGGGGAGATGTGAACTCTTGACTCCGCCCCCCCCAAAATCTTGTTTAAAGTTATATTTCTTGTTGCAGTTAAAACAGCATAATGGTATGTTGGTTAACTTACTTTTTCATTTATAAATAGAGTTCTGAAGTGCTACCTGTCTTTACAAGCAGACACATAGTAGCATTCTCCTGCTTGTATCTTTGTAATTTATTCTCAAGATGATGCTTTATCAAAATGAAAGTCACTTTTAAAACCTTATAACCTTTTTTCCCCAGTTGAGATATAACTGTCATATGGCACTATATAAGTTTAAGGTGTAGAAAAAAATGACTTACATATGTTGTGAAATGATTACCACAGTACCTTTAGTTATCATCCATCATCTCATATAGACACACAAAAAAGGAGAAAAACATTTTTTTTTCTTTGTGATGAGAATTCTTAGGATCTACTCTCAACAACTTTCATATATACCATACAGCAGTGTTAAATACATTCATCATGTTTGCCTTCCAGGATTTACTTATCTTACTGGAAGTTTGTGTCTTTTGACCACCTGCATCCAGTCCTCCCATTTCCTACACCCTGCTTCTGGCAACCACAAATCTGATCTCTTTAACTATGAGTTTTGTTTTCTTCCTCCATCCCTCCCCCGTTTACTTTCCTTTCCTTCCCTTCCCTTCCCTTCCCTTCCTTTCCCTTCCCTTCCCTTCCCTTCCCTTCCCTTCCCTTCCCTTTCCTTTCCTTTCCTTCTCCTTTCCTTTCCTTTCCTTCTCCTTTCCTCTCTCTCTCTCTTTCTTTCAAATTTCACATATATGTGATAACGTACAGTCTTTGTCTTTTTCTGTCTGACTTATTTTACTTACCATAATATCCCCAAGATCCATCCATGTTGTCACAAATGTCAGGATGTCCTTATTTTTTATGGCTGAATAATATTCCACTGTGTGTGTGTGTGTGTATATATATATATATATATATGCCATATTTTCTTTATTCATTCATCTGCTGGTGGACACTTAGGTTGTTTCCATATCTTGCCTATTGTAAATAATGCTGCAATAAACGTGGGGGTGCAGATGTCTCTTCAACATAGTGTTTTTATTTCCTTTGGATGCATTCCAGGCAGAAGAACTGCTGGATCATACAGTAATTCATTTTTAAAATATTTTGAGGAACCTCCATACTGTCTTCTGTAGTGACTGTGCCAATTTACCACCAACAGTGCACAAGGGTTCCCTTTTTCCACCTCCTTCCCAGCATTTCTTATCTCTTGTCTTTTTGATGCTTGCCATTTTAACGGGCATAAGGTGATATCTCATTGTGGTTTTGATTTGCATTTCATTTATGATTACTGATGTTGAACACCTCTTCATGTACCTGCTGGCCATCTATGTATCCTTTTTAGAAAAATTTCTATTCAGATTCTTTACCATTTTTTAAATTAGATTATTTGGGGTTTTTTTTGCTATTGAGTTGTATGAGTTCTTTGTATTTTGGATGTTAAAGTCTTATCAGATAAATAATTTGAAAAATTTTCCCCCTTACATAGGTTATCTTTTCATTTTGTTGATCATTTATTTTGCTGTGTAGAAGCTTTTTAGTTTGATGTAGTCCCACTTGTTTATTTTTTATTTTCTTGCCTGTGCTTTAGGTGTCATATCCAAAAATCATTGCCATGATCCATGCCAAGGAACTTTTTAAAAAAATATGTTTTCTTCTTGACTGTACATACATGAGTTTATTTCTCGGTTCTCAATCTGTTCCATTGGTCTATGTGTCTTTTATTTTTTATGCCAGTATTATACTGTTTTGATTACTCTGCTTTATAATATAGCTTGAAATCAGGAAGTGTGGTGCCTTCCACTTCGTTCTTCCTTCTCAGGATTGTGTTGGCTATTCAGGAGCTCTTGTGGTTTCATATAAATTTTATAGTTCTTTTCTACTTCTGTAAAAAACGTCATTTTAATATTGATAGGGATTGCATTGAATATAGATAGCTTTGGGTAATATGGACATTTTAACAGTATTAATTATTCCAATCCACAAACATGGGATACCTTTCCATTTATTCATGTCTTCTATTTCTTTCATAAATGTCTTGTAGTTTCCAGTTTAGAAATTTTTCATCTCCTTAGTTAAATTTATTCCTAAATACTTTATTGTGTTTGTCGATATTACAAATGGGGTTGTTTTCTTATTTCTTTTTCAGATAATTTGTGTTAATATTTAGAAACATTACTGATTTTTGCATTTTAATTTTGTATCCTGCAACTTTGATGAACTTGTTGATTAGATCTAACAGTTTTTTGGTGTAGTATTTAGGATTTTCTATATATAAAATTATTTCAACTGTCCTATTTCTTTTTTATTTCAAATTCTGATGGCTTTTATTTCTTTTTCTTGCTTGATTTCTCTGGCTAGGATTCCCAGTACTGTGTTGCATAGGAGTGGTAAAATTGGGCATCCTTGTTTTGTTTCTAAGAAGAAAATCTTAGAGGAAGGATCAGATCTTGTTTCTGATCTTTCACCATTGAGTATAATGTTAGCTCTGGGCTTGTCATATGTGGGCTTTATTATGTTGAGGTTATGTTTCTTCTACACTTAATTTGTTAAGATTTTTTTTTTACGATGAATGGATGTTGAATTCTATCAAATGCTTTTTCTACGTCTATGGAGATCATAGGTTTTTTTTTTTTTTGGTTTATTTTTACTTTAATTTCTTATGTCTTAGAAGACTGATCCAAGAAAATATTGCTATGATTTATGTCAAAGAGTATTCTGCCTATGTTTTTTCTAGGAGTTTTATGGTTTCAGGTCTTATGTTTAGGTCTTTACTCCATTTTGACTTTATTTTTGTATTTGATGCAAGGGAATGGTCTAATCTCATTGTTTTACATGTGGCTGTCTAGTTTTCTCAGCACCATTTGTTGAAGAGATGGTCTTTTCTTCATTGTATATTCTTGCCTCCTTTGCTGTAGATTAACTGACCATATATGTATGGGTTTATTTCTGGGCCCTCTATTCTGTTCCATTGAACCATATATCTGTTTTTGTGCCAATACCATGCTGTTTTGGTTACTGTAGCTTTGTATATAGTATAATCTAAAGTCAGGGAGCCTGATTCTTCCAGCACCATTTTTCTTTCTCAGGATTGCTTTGGCTATTCAGGGTCTTTTGTGTTTCCACAAATATTTTGAAATTATTTGTTCTAGTTCTGTGAAAAATGCCATTGGTAATTTGATAGGAATTGCATTGAATCTGGAGATTGCCTTGGGTACTATAATCATTTTGACAATATTGATTCTTCCAATCCAAGAACATGGTATATCTTTCCATCTGTTGTGTCATCTTTGATTTCTTTCATCAGCATCTTATAGTTTCAGAGTACAGGTCTTTTGCCTCCTTAGATAGATTTATTCCTAGGTATTTTATTCTTTTTGATGTGACAGTAAATGTAGTAGTAAATGATAGTAAATGTGATAGTAAATTCAGTAAATTCCTTAATTTCTGTTTTTCTTTCTGTAGTTGATTTCTAGTTTCATACTGGTGGGGTCAGAAAAAATGCTTGATATAATTTCTATCCTGTTAAATTTGTTGTGGCTTGTTTTGTGACCTAGTATGAGATCTATCCTGCAGAATGTTCCATGTGCACTTAAAAAGAATGTGTATTCTGCTGTTTTGGGATGTGATATCCTATAGACATCAATTAAATCCAACTTGTCTATCGTGTCATTTAAGCCACTGTTGCCTTATTGATTTTCCGTCTGGATGATGTGTCCCATTGATGTCAGTGAGGTGTTAAAATCTCCTACTGTTATTGAATTATTGCCAGTTTCCCCCTTTATGTCTGTTAGTACTTGCTTTTTATATTTAGGTGCTCATGTATTTGGTGTATAAATGTTAACAAGTATAATATCCGCTTCTTGTATTGATCCCTTTATCATTATTCAGTGCCCCTCTTTGTCTTTTGTTATAGCTGTTGTTTTAAAGTCTATTTTGTCTGAGATGAGTATTGCTATCTCTTATTTCTTGTCATTTCCATTTGCATGAAATATCTTTTTTCATACCCTCACTTTCAGTCTGGGTGTGTCTTTAGCCCTGAAGTGAGCCTCACGTGGGTAGCATATTGAAGGATCTTGTTTTTCTATCAAATCAGCCACCCTGTGTCTTTTGATCAGAGCATTTAGTCCATTGACATTTGAAGTAATTATATAGGTATGTACTTATTGCCATTTTATTACTTGTTTTCCAGTTGTTTTGTAGTTCTTCTCTGTTTATTTCTTCTTCTTTTTGTTTCTCCTGTTGTGGTTTGATGGTTTTCTTTTGTAGTATGCTTGGATTTCTTTCTTTTTGGTGTTTGTGTGTCTATTGTTGGTTTTTGATTTGTGGTTAGAATGGGGTTCATATATATTGATCCATAATTATCTCTACTTGATTTAAACTGAGAGTCATTTAAGTTCAAACACATTCTAAAAGATCTCCATTTTTTGCTTCCCTTCCCCACATTTTGTGTTTTTTTAAAAATTAATTAATTTATGTATTTATTTTTTTTTGGCTCTGTTGGGTCTTTGTTGCTGTGTATGGGCTTTCTCTAGTTGCGGTGAGTGGGGGCTACTCTTTGTTGTGGTGCATGGGCTTCTCATTGTCATGGCTTCTCTTGCTGTGGAGCATGGGCTCTAGGCGTGCAGGCTTCAGTAGTTGTGGCACGTGGGCTCAGTAGTTGTGGCACAGGGGCTTAGTTGCTCCGCAGCATGTGGGATCTTCCCAGGCCAGGGCTTGAATCCGTGTCCCTTGCATTGGCAGGCAGATTCTTAACCACTGCACCATCAGGGAAGCCCCATATTTTGTGTTTTTGATGTCATATTTTATATACTCATCCTCATCCCTTTGTTTTTTATTGTAGTTACAGTTGCTATTACAATTTTTTTTCAATCTAGGTACTGACTTATTTAAGTCATTTTGAATCCTTACTATATATTTGTTTTTCCAATTGGGATTTTCCCTTTCCTATAAATTCTTACTTCTTTTCCATTTAAAGAAGACCTTTCAACATTTCTTTCAGGGTAGGTTTAATATTGCTGAATTCTTTCAGTTAAGTATGAGAAGTTCTTTATCTCCCTTCTATTCTAAATGATTATCTTGCTGGGTAGAGTATCCTAAGTTGCAGGATTTTCATTTCAGCACTTTGAGCATATCATGCCACTCCCTTCTGTTCTGCAAAGTTTCTGCAGAGAAATCAGCTGATAGCCTTATGGGGATTCCCTTGTATATGACTCTTTGTTTTTCTCTTTCTGCCTTTAGAATTCTCTCCTTATCCTTAACTTTTGCGTTTTTAAATTGTAGTATGTCTTGTTGTGGGTTGGTTGGCTTCATTTTGTTTGGGACCCTTTGTGCTTCCTGTACCTGGATATTTGTTTCTTTCTTTAGGTTTGGGAAGTTTTCAGTCATAATTTCTTCAAATACATTTTCAATACTCTTCTGTCTCACTTCTCCTTCTGGAGCCCCTATCTTCTAGATCACTTATGTGTTCTTCTGTGTCATTTAGTCTGGTATTCATTGCTTCTAGACTGCTTTTTATTTCTATTTCGCATATTGAATTATTTATTTTTGATTGCATCTTCTTTATATTTTCTAATTCCTTGTTAAATGATCGTGTTTAGATCAATTCTCTTCCTTAATTCAGTTAGCATTTTTATTACCAACGTTTTGAATTCATTGTCCAGTAAATTGTTTATTTCTGTTTCATTATTTATTTTTTCAGGGATTTTCTCTTGCTCTTTCAATTGAGAGCAGTTCCTCTGCCTTTTCATTTTACTTAACTTTCTCTGTCTATGAGTTTAGGTGAAACAGTTACCTATTGTGGTCTTGAAGAGATGTTCTTTTGTGGGAGGGTCTCTATCTAGACTGTGTTTGCCCAGTGCCTTTGGTGGGAAGGCTGAATTTGATGTGCATGCCTATCACATCTTTCCTCAGGGTGTGCTGGTTGCTATCACCTTGTTAGGGGGTGTAGCTGGTGATGAAGGAGCTAGAGCCTGTGCAGAGTTTGAGGCAACTCTTCCTCTGCTCTGTGGCCATCAGTGCCCTGCTTGAGGTATGGTCTGCTCCTAAGTTGCTGGAGCAGAAGCCCCTGAGGGTTGGGCTTGAGCTGGCTCTGTTCCCTTTAAGTATGTGTTCTTCCTTCTCCCTTCACTGGGGCCTCAGCCCCAAAGGAGGGGACTGCTGAAGCAAGTAGGGCTCATGCAGTTACAGAAATTCAGTGTGCTACCTGTGCAGGCTTCTGTGGCTCTGCTTAGACACAGCCTATGGTTTCATTTTTTCGCTTGTCATGGCTACCCCAGATCTAGTGATAGTCTGTGGTATGGAGTGGGTGGGACTAGAGCATTCATTCACCTTGGGCTGGGGGCATAGTTAAGGGATTTCAGGAGTTCTGGTAGCCATGCTGCCATCAGAAGTCTGGGCTGCTTCTGGGAAACTGTTTGAAGAAGGGCCAGCAATGGCCACTACTGCCCCACTTGGTCTATGCCTTGGGCCCCTGGATCACTTTTGTGTCCCTAGATCGAGTCTTTTCCCAAGTCCTGGTCACCTTAGATCCAGTGCCAAGTTGTGGCATGGAGAGAGGGGCCCATGGCACTCTCTCAACTCAGACTGCGGAGTATGGTGAGGCAGCAACCGCTAAGGCAGGCCTCTCTCCTCCCTGCTTGGGAGGAGCACCTGTGCACTCCTCACAAGTAGAGTCTAGGCTTCTCTAGCCTTTCTGCCTGTACCAGCAGTTTTCCAAGCAGCCAAGGGAGCTTTTCTCCTATGCATAGGACCCCAGGACTGGAACACCCAGTCTGTGGCTCAACCCACTCACTCACCAGGGTGAATAATATCCCCCCGTGTGTTTTTCATTTTCCTCTTAGTCCCTTCCCAAGGGCACAGGTCCTGTCCCAATGCTTTTCTTCCCATCCTACCTGATTACGTATGTATCTTTCTTACAGCCTTGGTTGTGTGGGAGTCCTTCTGCCAGTTTCTAGTTAGTTTTCCATGAGAATTGCCCTACATGTGGATGTAATTTTGATGGATTCGTGGATGGAGGTGAACTCTGCGTCCTTTACTCTGCCATCTTGATCTCCTTCCTGAATGCTTCTTTTATAAATATGCTCTCATTGTCTTAATCTTGACGTTTTCTCCCCCTGTGGTAGTTGCTCTTGAGGGCATCCCCTTGTGGTATTTATGGTTTTGACTTTTCATGTTCTTTGAAGTCAGAGGTACTCGTTTTTTAAATTTATTTATTTATATTTTGGCTGCGTTGGGTCTTCGTTGCTGCCCGTGGGCTTTCTCTAGTTGCATTGAGTGGGGGCTACTCTTTGTTGCAGCGTTCAGGCTTCTCATTGCGGTGGCTTCTCTTGTTGTGGAGCACGGGCTCTAGGCACATGGACTCTGTAGTTTGCAGCAGGTGGGCTCTAGATTGCAGGCTCAGTAGTTGTGGCTCACAGGCTCTAGAGCGCAGGCTCAGTTGTTGTGGCTCATGGGCTTAGTTGCTCTGTGGCATGTGGGATCTTCCTGCAACAGGGCTCATTGGCAGGCGGATTCTTATCCGTGTCCCCTACATTGGCAGGCGGATTCTTAACCACTGCACCACCAGAGAAGTCCTGAGGTACTCAGTTTTGACTAGAAGCCAAAACAAGAGCATGAGTCCATTTCATGTCCACACTCCCTTTGGTCATATATCCAAGTTTCTATATATTTAGAATCAATTTCTTTTGAACTTTCCTTCTTTCCCCAAGATTTGATGAATACACTCATTTCAGCTAGTTACTTTCTGGAAAGAGAAAAATGTTTAGCTTAGTTTTATTTTCCACAGTTTACTCATTTATTCACACTCTTTCTCTAAGACTACTGTATTAAAATTCTTAGTTCAATAAACATCACCACAAGAATTCTTCATAGAGATTTACAAATGCATTGAGGAGATGGAATTGTCATAAATAGGAATTGTCAACTCTTTTATGGAACCACTTATTTATATATCAGAAACATAAGCACATCCAACACAGCAAAGAATACTTTCTGTTAGACTTGGAATTCATTGGTATATTAATCCTAGGGAGTCCTAGGAAAGAAATGTGCAGGGCTGAAATATAAAAGCATGTTTAGTGCCTGGGGTGGGGGGGTAAGGAGTCATCTGGACCATGATTTACCCATCTTCATTTTCTGAATTCAACCCCTAAAAATGGCTATTGTAGTGAAGAGAACAAATGAGAGCAAATTAACTTTCATTTTCCAGCAGGGGAAGATGGGAGATACTCAGGAGTGAATCAATCACTCTGCTACTCACTGCACTGATAGCATTCATCCGCATGAGCAAACTTCTGTGTGGGCAACCCCAGTGAAATTTATTTCTCAGAGCAGGTTTACTGCCTGCATTCAGGGTGTCTCATCTTTCTGGAAATCAGGATAAATTGTGTCTCAGTAATAACATTGTAGCAAGCTCTTCTTTACTGTGAGGATCCAGTAATGACTATGTCTTATATTTGCATTAATTCTGACAAGATTTACTGGTGCTTGCTGATCTGTAAATTTATAAATGGCAAACAGCAGCAAAGGTCAACACAGCAATAATATTAATAGTTTTAGAAAACGGTTGAGAGACTCAGAGATTCCAGATGATAGCTTGGGTGAGAGGGAAATTCAGTGAATGTTTTTGTCATCTGTTATTTCACTCTTTCTTTTATAAGGTAATTATAGTACCATAGCAAAGGAAGCATGAGGTCATAAAGATCAATAATACGGAATTTAGTCTAATTTAGGTAACATTTTCTCCGGAATCTATATTTTATAAAAACACTGGAAAATATGGTGAGAAGATGGAGATCCTTGGATATTATAGTCTATAGCTACAGCACATACTTGGAATTTTTTGAAGGTTAAGGACAGCTCAGTAACACTTTATACTCTCCTTTGTAATATATTCCTAACTAAGTGGAAAACTCAGTTAGAAAAGCATGTTTAAATAGAATGAGATACTGTCACCTTGATTCTTTTGGTTTCTAATGGGGGAAATGTGTTCCACATCATACTGGATTCACATTTTGTGTGAAATCTTTCCTGATGCTTCTAGAATGATCTTGAATAGCTGAAATGTGTAGCTCATCCAGACTGCAATTGCCACAAGGCAATTAATTAACCAGTAGTCATGTGTGGTTTCACTAATACAGATATCCAACTTGAATAAAACCTGGATAAGTTCTTTAGTTTAGGCATCTTGAAGACCACAGAAGGATAGATGTAGAATAACTGAATCCACTGCATGGGAAGAGAACTTAAGTGCAGCTTGTTCTGTAGTTATGTGGTATTGTATCCAGCCAAATATAAATGATATTGAGAGCTCTGGTGTAAAACCTGCTAACGTTTCTCACATGGTGAAAATTCTGAAGCAGAAGAGAATAGTTTGCTCTTACTGTGTATGGACTCCCTTCTTATTTTGTTGTGTTAAGTCTTCTAGGCCCTATGGTGATCTAAGCCAAGATTTTGCTTGCATTAGAACCATTACTATTCTTTGCAGTAGAATCTGTCTTTAATCACAGAATCTTTATCAATTAGATTCCAAAGGAAGTTTACTCCCACTGATGAATTGGTACAAATGCTCTCAGATAACTTCTCTGTTTGTGGTCCTGCATCTCTTCCAATTTTTGATATCTGCATCTCTCAGTTTTTCATGTTGTGTCCTAATTTTTTCCTGATATGGCAGTTGAAGAGGTTGTAGTCAGTCCTTTTGATGAGGAGAGTTATTTCCTGAATGGGGTCTCAGCCAAAGCAGAGCTTGTATTGGGACAAAGGGCCACACCATCTGCTCTGTGACACAGTTCAATATCTTTTCTAGCTAAAATGGCTTATGGTTTTCCTTTTGAATTATTTCACATCTGATGAGACATGAGGCTTGCAGACATAGACTGAGGATGAAAGCAGGCAAACATGCATCTATTTATTTAGACACTTGCAACTGCTAACATACCTGATGTCCTAAAGAGCAAGAGAATTATAAGGTACGGCATCTGTGGGGAAGAGACTTTTTTCTCAGCAGATACACTGTAACAGAGTGAATTATCACCCCAAATTCTTCACCTCTCCTTATATCCGTGCACTTTGCTATATAAATGGAAGTTCTTCTACCGCTGGCAAGTGACTTTGCCACTGTTATGTGAAGAGTTTCCCTTAGATAGCTGTTGTCCTTCAGCAAGGGCGCTAGAATGAACATACTTAGTGCAGACCTGAGCCCAACCTACAGAGAATAACTAAGTCCAGTGGAACCTGCAGGATGAAGCTGAGGTATGCAGCCCAGGGTCAGCTGAACTCCCAACATGTGACCAGCAGTCATGTGAGTGAAAAGAAATGGTGGCTGTTTTCAGGTAATAGTTCTGAACCAGGTATGATTTTGCCCCCTTCGGGGATATTTAGTGATGTCTGGGAACATCTTTGGTTGTCACAACTTGAGGGATGCTACTGGCAACTAGTGGGTAGAAGCTAAAGATGCTGATAAATATCCTACAATGCACAGGACAGCCCCTACTATGAAGAATTATCTGGCCGCAAAATGTCAATAGTGCTGCTATAAAGAAATTATATTTTAAGGTAGTAGCTGATTGACACACCCACATCAGCTCTCTTCTACTAGATGCTCCCTGACCCTCACAAAAAAAGAGTCAAAATTGGTCAGAGCCCAGAATCATTACTGCACTAAGGCTTACTAGTGAGCAGAATTTTACACCTTTAAGGCATGACTATTCTATGTGTTATCTTGTGTTTTTGTCACAATACTAAGTACACCTAGGCAGAACCTATGTCTTTGGGGGTAAATCCAGCTATCTCCCTCTCTTTTTCTTCTTTTCTTTTTCTAGGATCTCTTCTGAATTCTTTGCTCCCTTATGTTCTCTGTTTTTAGTTGATCCTGAACTTGCCTCCAGGCCCCATGATATAGGTTAGGTTCAATTAAGCATGAAGGCTTTCTGCTACTTGCTCAGCTGTAAATTCAATGGTACTTTGATTTCCATTCTGCTGTTTTCTTTAGTGCATAGGGCTTCCCCAGGAACCCTGCAGGGAAGAAGATGTTTGACATAACAAGATGCAGGCATTTCTTGGTCCCAAGTCGTAATAATCAGGTAGCGCTAAAACCTGTCCCTGAGATCCTTACAGGCTCAGAGTTGTTAATTTGTATGGTAAAAATGCTAAACTCTATAGAAGTTCAAAGAAGGAGGTGTGAAAATCACTGGGAAAGATTTCACGGAGAAAATAAGAAACATTAAGCAACTATCTGTTGAACTGATTTCAAATAGGTACACTTGGCTTTTAAGTGTTCAGTGCCTTTCAAAATGTAGCCTCAACATTTTTTCTACCTTAGTCTTATCTACCCTAGTCTTGTTTTGTCCTCCACATGGTAAAGAAACCAGATGACTCACTGCCCTCCAAGTAAGCTGCTGTATGTGCTCTTCTTTCTGTATCTAACTCATTCCCCTGTATTTATAGACCCCTTTACACTGTAGCGTTTGTAACTGATCTCTAGTGCTACCTTCTTGGTCTTTTCTGTGTTAGTTTTATTTCCTTTGATCTTATTAGAATTGTGTTTTGTATTTCTTAGTGTGTCCAAATTCTTGACGGATATTAATCTTTGGGATTCAGGAATAAGAAATTGAAAATCCCAGAATTCTTGAGAATTCCTGAAGTCCTAAGTTATTCTTAAAATACTTCATACTTTTTATGTTATTATGGATTTCTTAAAAAGTTGTAAAGTAAATAGGAAATATTGATTTAGGAGTATTTACAAGGATAATAGTGTATAGTAAATATTCAAACGCTGGAAAATGCCAGCCAACATTATTGGGTAGTGTTCAAATAGTGTAATGTTTGGATCTCTAAGTAATATTAACAGCACACTGAGAATCACCTGTCAAAACTGCCAATTTAAGCTATTATTTTGCTTCCATTACCTGTTATTTTTTGGAATTTCACTCATAGGATTTGTTTACAGTATAATATGCATGGAAACATATTGATATTTATTTTATTTGAAAGAATGACTGACCATTAGCAGTAGACAAGACCACGAATACATGTACACTTATAGCAAGGCAACAGCTACAAGCAAGACTGACTGAACAATGTTTCTCTTTTGCTTTCAACTTGATATCAGTGCTTCCTTCTCACCAATAGTATCTCTATGTTAATTTTTTAACTTTAATTTTCTCAGGAGAATTATAATAATTTTTTATCTTTTACCTGATTTCTTTTTTTTTTAAGTTTATCTTTTTGGATAACTTTATTTTTTAATTTATTTATTTCATTTATTTATTTTTGGCTGCATTGGGTCTTCGTTGCTACACAAGGACTTTCTCTGGTTGCGGCGAGTGGGGGCTACACTTCGTTGCGGTGCACAGGCTTCTCATTGCAGTGGCTTCTCTTGTTGCGGAGCATGGGCTCTAGGCATGCGGGCTTCAGTAGTTCTAGCACGTGGGCTCAGTAGTTGTGGCTCGCAGGCTCTAGAGCGCAGGCTCAGTAGTTATGGCGCATGGGCTTAGTTGCTCTGTGGCATGTGGGATCTTCCCAGACCAGGGCTCGAGCCCGTGTCTCCTGCATTGGAAGGCGGATTCTTAACCACTGCACCACCAGGGAAGCCCCAACCTTTCTGATTTCTTAACTGATTTTTTTGGGGGGGTGGATTTGGCAAAACATAAGTTTCTCAAGAAATGCCAGGAAGGAATTCCAGCATGGAATACTAGTGCCTCTCAACTTACACAGCCTGTCTCTTCTTATATGCATATTCAGATTTCTACATGATACAAGTCTGCTGTAGGTTTTGTAAAGAGGAACGGTATGCTAAATGTAGGTCTTTATTAACATTAATCTGAGAACTGAGAAATGTCATATTGCAGGTGGTAGGGAAAAAGACGGGAGTACATTATAATTATAAATTATAGAATGCTAATGCAGTAATCCATGTATGAAGAAAGCTGGCTTACAATAGGAGAAGCAGGAATAGAGAAATGACTTGATAAAGACAACAGAGCAGAGGGAATGGTCTAAGATCTGAGATATTAAGTTTGGGGACTAACAGAGTTGTAGGGTATTAATAGAAACAGGGAATTTGAGAAAAGAAACTAACCCCTAGGAAGCACTGGCTAATATGCCAGGAACTGTTCTACTCACTTTCATATATTATTTATATTAGTCAAAAAGATACATACACTCCAGTGTCCATGGCAGCACTATTTACAATAGCCAGGACATGGAAGCAACCTAAATGTCCATCAACAGGAATGGATAAAGAAGATGTGGTACATATATATAATGGAATATTACTCGGCCATAAAAAGGAAAGAAATTGGATCATTTATAGAGACGTGGATGGACCTAGAGAGTGTCATACAGAGTGAAATAAGTCAGAAAGAGAAAAACAAATATCGTATATTAACGCATACATGTGGAATCTAGAAAAATGGTACAGATGATCCTATTTGCAAAGCAGAAATAGAGACATAGAAGTAGAGAACAAATGTATGGATACCAAGGGGGAGAGGGGAGGTGGGAGGAATTGGGAGACTGGGATTGACACATATACACTATTGATACTATGTATAAAATAGATAACTAATGATAACATACTGTATAGCACAGGGAACTCTACTTAATGTACTATGGTGATCTGAATGAGAAGGAAGTAGCACAACATTGTAAAGCAACTATACTCCAATAAAAATTAATTAAAAAATAAAATAAATTAGAAGTAGAGTCAATTCAAAGAGGGAAGGCAATTATGTTTGCAAATAGAATCTAGAGTTTGGAGAAGATGGACCAGTCAGTGGTGTTGTCCAATTGACAATTGGAAATATAGTATTTGATTTTAGGTAAAAGTCAGGGTTGGTTACACAGATGTGTTTTTGAGGAATAAAAATATAGATGGTGTTTGCAGCTGTGAAAAATCAACATGGGCCTCCTTGAGCTGGTCTAAATCTTATCACCATTTAGAATAGAATATTAAGTATCATAACCTGAAAGGAAGTAGAGAAATTATGCCTTTCCATCATTATGATTGGTACATGTTGGAAAAATCCCAGGGTATGTTTAACTATTTTCCTTCTGTGTTTGGATACATAACAGAACTTATTAATTATAAAAGAAGCTTTTGAAATGTAAGCTGTAATGATTTTGTTAGGGTCTGCTGGACCTACTATGCTGACATAATGACCCTTAGCCTTCGATTCGAATGAGCAAGTGACTTTTGGGAATTTTAAAAATTAACACCATGCATGATTTGTTATTAGACTCAAGGAATGGGCAGCAGGTATGGTTTTAGGCTTAACTATCAAGCTCCATTGCTATTCTCCATTCTTTTTCATTCTGTGTATGATTAAGTAATTCACTTATGGCACTAAAAGAAGTCAGAGGAAGAATAATGATCCGAACTCTCTGACCCCAGGGGTTTTCCCCAGTGACATCTTCTTTGGCTCTTGAAATGTAACCTGGTTAGGGAAAACAACCCTGTGAATAGGGAACATTACCTGTTAATATAACTAGTAAGCATGATTTAATGATGGACTTCGTCAGTTAGAGTGTTAGTATATTTGTTATCAAAAACCTCTTCTCCTAGAAGAAAAATTGAAAAGTCATAAAGATATTGGGAAAAAAAGTAGGAAAGTGGTTAGAAACTGAAAACACACATACTTTACTCCTGGCCTTTTGCTCTCTGACTTTTCTGATCCCATTTATTTTTCAGTTGTGCACTTGTCCTTGCTTTTCAAATCCCTTTTTTTCTTGACGTCTATATTTATAGCTGTTCTTTTGCATAGTAGAATACTCTGCTTGTCTTAGTTTGATGTGTCTCCTTTAAATATATAATGAAAGTAGCTTCTCTCTGTGCTGCGTCAAGGATATTTCCCTCACAAGCACAGGGCTAATACACTTAAGATGCATTAATGGAACTTGGTTTAAGTGGAAACCATTCTTCATTTCACATATCCGGCACTCTCTTTTAAAGGACAGTGACTTTATTATTCAAAGCCACGTTTAGCCAGAAGAATCTTCGCCAGAGTTAACCACTCAGTCACAGAGCAGAAATGAAAATTGTATGCTGCTTGTAGTCCAAGTGCAACTGCCTTATTGAACATTTTAGCAGATTGTACCAATGCTGTGATTATAGGGAATCTGTTATGAGAAGTTTTCTAAGTTATAGGCCAAGAAATGCATTGAATTTCAATCAGATATGATACATGTTGAATTATAGGTACTAGTGGAGGCTCTCTACCCTTCTTTGAAGGGGGAACACAACAACTCCATGGCCCTTTGTTCTCTGTTTTGTATTCTTTCAGACAGTTTAAGTGACCACAATTGAGTCTCCTGTTAATTTTTGTCCAAACTTATTTTACTATCAAATAAATGATGCCATTTTGGAATAATTTGTTCAGCCACTGTGATTTTAAGGTTTCCATTTTTGTTCACTGAACAAATTCTTAATTATCTCAGGGCAATTGAAATGCTCCACAAATCTTTGTGCAGTCAAAGTTATTTCTGTGAATAATGTACAAAGTAACCTCCTGGGAGCCCGTCTATATTTGAAAGGTTTACTAATGGGCTGCTTCTTCCCCTTGCACATATGCTGGTTTAAAATTTACAGCAGCCCTCCAGGAGCTGTGTCTAATCCCATGGCCGTGCCGCACACCACAGCACACAGCTCTCAGCTGCCACGAAATCCCTGGCTGGGAACTTTCTGTTCTCTTCTTTCCGTACAGCTTATGGTATTTTGTTTCTATGATTTTAGTATTTCAAATTATTTAATTGAGCCCAAACATGTTAAGTTTTATGCCGTTAAAATCCTTCAATAACTTTCTTCTTTGAAGATAGAGATTTACACTTCTATAATATTTTTACTTTTCAGCCCAAGATATATGGATTATCATTATTTCTTTTTATAATCAAGTGATTGGTTGAGGAGTCAAAGCAATTGGAATGGTCTGAGATTATTTTTTGTGGCTGTTTCTCCCATTGCTGTTCATTATCACCCACCTGCGTGTCAGATCTGCTGCCTTCTCTGCCTTTGCAGACATTTCTGCAAATCAAGGATGAATCTCCTTGGAAATAGCAGTTGTCTTTTGTCTTTGGGTTTCTTAGGCATATGTTCACACTCGGATTTGTGAAATAGAAGAAAGCCAAATTAATTACACTTTACTCTTTCAGTTCTTGACATGCATTTTTAGTCCAGCTGCCATCATGTTCGCTTAATGCCTCCTATATTAGTGGCCTCTATTAAAGGAACTGAATTGCAATTTATTTTTAGTTTTGAAATTCCCAAGTAACTTACAGGAGGAAATTCAGTAATATATTTTTATTATTTTATTTCATTTTCTAATCAATATTATCTCTACCTCAAATATAACCCATTACCTCTTTTTGGTTTTTGATCTTTTATTTTATTGATTTTTATAGTTGCTCACTATTTTTCCTTCATCCTGCTTCCAGTTAGATGCTTTGGGATCTGAAACTGACAAAGCTTTCTGATCTCTTCCTTTCAAGAGGAAATTGCTTTCTTCTTATTAGTGAAAACTATCTTCTGCTTATTGAATTTAGAGCAAACCATGTAGTCAGGCCATTTCATTTAATAATGAACCATTTTATATTCACATTGCTTCCAATTTTATTTTGTTTTTCTTGGTATATCCTTAAAATTGTATATTTTAAAAGAAAAATAATGTATTGTCTGTTCTTGGCATTTGGAAAGTTAGTATTTGAATAAGTGCTTCAATTTATTAAAAGCTGTTCTTAAAAAGAATATATCATTAAGGGCAAGTCATTTGTTGCACTAGTCATTTTTATAAATTTTTTTGCTGTTTCTTGAGCTTTGTCACATTCTTGGGGCTATCTCAAAACCAGCTGATGCCTGTGGAGAAGGGAGATTCAGGCTATCTTGAACATAGCAATATGGAATAGCCATGGAAATATAACATTAAGGGCATAATCACTGATTTACATTGGTAATACAACATTCTCCCTTTCCTGTTAAACTTTTTGTCAGGAGAAATGATTAATCATGTGACATTTTCTTTTTCATTTTATTCTCTGTTATGAGAATACGAGACTGTGAAATGCCTATTACATTTATGAATGATTGCCGCATGCAATAACATTTTGATTTGTGTGTGTGTGTGTGTGTGTGTGTGTGTGTGTGTGTGTATGTATCTGCACTGTATCGTTAGCCAACTGCCTCATTCAGTTTGACTATGCAGCATTCTGACTTATGGTTCAAAGAATCAGATAACCCAAATGCAGAATAGTAAGAACCTATTCAAAGGCAACATCAATCTCACAGTGCAATTTTCTCATTAAAATGAGATCATAGTGAGATATGCCAATTTCATAATACGAACTGTTCTCATTAGATGATTGGTATTCAAATTGGATGAGGAGCAAATTGAAACCAATCCTACTCAAGATAATTTATTGCAGTTGTTTCTCAAAGCATGCTGTAGTATTGACAAGCCATTGGGTAATTATAGCATTTTTTAATATGGATACAAAAGGCGTAAAATGCACAAGGATCATACTTTTGCATTTTAGAATGTTGTGTCAATTACTGGGCATAAGGTATTTGTAAATCCTCCTGGACATAGGGACATAGGAAAGAATCAGGGTGCAGGAAACATGTAGTATACTTCCAGTACTATTGGACAGTAGACTGGGCTCCCTATTTTTTTTTTTTTTTCTTTTTTCAGTTTCCTGCTGCAAGATCTTCCGTTCTTCAGTCTTGATCATCACTCTGCTCTTGAGTACCATGACAACATTTACTCTGTCTTCCCTGGGAGAACAACTGAGTGTTGGAATCTTGGGAAATCTGAGATGAAAATGTTCAACAAAACCCCCTTGCTAATGTCAAAGCTCTTGCTATTCACTTTGGTTCAAAGTGAACTATGGCAGTTCAGCTCAGGTTCCTAAGGTGACTCTGAAATGAATTCTATTGTCTGTAGGTTTCTTGACTTATTATTAGTAGAAAATGGCAACACTCTGGTTGATACGCTCAGCCTTTGTACCTCTATCACCATAATGAAACAATAATCACCTTAAGAGCAGCAACTTTGTATGAATTTATCATTGTATGCCTCACAGTTTTAAGTGTGTAGTGCCTTATACTTAATAGGTATTCAATACATATTTATAGAATTGAATGGAGAGACTAATAAAAGGAAATGAGCTTAGATTCCACAACAGATAGGATTTTAATTACCTTCACTGTTGAGCTTACTACATGGATATTAAGAACTGTTAAATGGCTATTTCTAAATGTCTCTTATTTGTTCAACTAACATTTATTGAATCTACATTCCCAGTGTTACGCTGGGAGCTAAGGACAGAGAGTGGTGATTAAGAGCCTAGGCCCTCAAGGTGCTCCCAACAACAGGGTATCTTTAGGGATATTTAGCTGGATTAGGAGCTAGTTTAGTTCAAAGTTTAGATCTCAGTGTTGCTGAGGTCAAGATAATTGATTTAATTCTTTCAGTCCCTTTAGTCAGACACTACTCTCTATGGCTTATACCAGGCCTATGTTGCTGATCACAAGTGGGACTTGGTGATAGATTATGTGTGAATCTGTGTCCCGTCATTACTGCTATGGAGAAAACTCCTCTGAAACATGTAGCTAAAGTGGTCAGTAGCGTCATCTCCTCATACAAAGAACATTGTCACTTCTGAGACATTTTTGTTCTTTTAGGCTTACAGTTATGGAAACTAACTGTTTGAATTTCAACTCTTATCTTCAAAATTAACCCTGGATGCTTGATAGGAAAAAGGCTTGGTCTGTGGAACCTTCTTTGTGTAGTTATTGCTGACTTTAGTTGTGTGATAGGTGGTAGTGCTAGTAGCACTTGTCCAAGATCTGCTAGCCTATACAGAATTTTTGGGAGAATTATAAAAAGGAAACTTTTCTAGGAAGATGAATTAGGAAGAGGCACCCTTTTCCTGGAGGCTCTTGCAGCCCTACACCAGAGCACAGGGTTTAGTGAGCAGAGAGCACAGATAGAATTTCAGCCCCATCCACACCTTCTGTCAGATCCCTTTGTGTTTTAGACAAAATGAACCAATGTAGGCCATAACCCTGTCACTTGAAGATGAAATGAAATTTAATTTGTGACTCTGTAATGATATCCACTTAGTTTTTAATCTTAAAGAGAGTGCTGATCCTATATCCATAAAGATTCTCCATTTAAAAACTCACTCTGTTAATGACATGTCTCAGGACTCATTTCAATATGCACGGTCTCTTACAAATGCTTAACAGAACTTGATGTCTTGAGAGAGCAGCTTAATGCTACTTCATGAGTTCTCTGGGATAGGTGTGAATTGAAATTGTGGGAAAGTGAAGAGCATTAAACAGTCTGTTTCTCAATGAGTGACACATCTATAGGACATATTATCATCTTTATGCTATTTGATAAATAATATCAGAGCTCTACAGTTTACATTGCTTTGCTTATTTGTGGAGAGCTTAGCAGAATTATTATATTTTTAACTGCATCATTGTATAGTGCGAGACTTCAGTGTTAAAAGCCTAGGTTTCTTTTTTAAACCTAACTGATTAAGAAGGAGAAAAGCCCTCTTAACACTTGTGAATCTAAGCAGGTAGGTAGCTTTGTAGTCTAAGTAACACAGCAGTGGCCCACCTTCACTTACCCGTATAAGAATGTATTGTATGCTAAGCATTTTATACCACTTAATTTATATAGATTGAGAATGGCTTAAATTTTCCTCTATTTGGCACAGTAGAGAAATGTGAACAGTACAATTCTGACCTTGATTTTTTCTGACTCTTCCCCCATTGCTACATAAACACTATTGGTACAATGATCTTGTTGTCTGGTTCATTCTAATATGCTGTAATGGTGTCACTACATTAAGTATCTTTTATATATATATATATATATATATATATATATATATATATATATATATATACACTTGAATAAATAATGAATTAATGGTTTTTAATTATATCACCATTTAAAATTCTTTATTAAATATAAAATGTGTGATTTTGACACCTAAATTAAGACTAGTTGGGACATTCACAAAACAAATGACAATTAAACTTAGGGTATTTTCTAGTGAATCTTGAATTCATTGCCTGCATGTCTGTTTAGAGGAATCTTGTAGGATGCCTACAGGGAATAGGTCAGTCTGCCATAAATTAAGAGAACACCAGGTATGGTTGACTAGAAATAAGAAGTTTTATGACCCTGCCATTATCCTAGTCCTCTTCTTTTCTTTGTGAGTGGTTCAATCAGAAGACAGCTAAAGAAATGGGGACAGCAAAATTTTAGAAAAGTGTACACCAAGTGCAAAGGACATTTTATAAAGCTTGGATTTGCAGTAAAATTATCTTATTAATTCTAATATATATTTTTGCCAATTTTTAGTATCAACAGACTAAACTTTCTGGCAAGCTGATTATGTGGTTTGTTTGTGGACCTAACCTTCAAAGATATAATGAATTATGTATATATATATTACTGTAAAAATTCTATTTGCTAGAAATATCTCTGGTTTATTTTAAGAATATATGTTTTGCATTCTAACATGAATTTTCTATAATTAGGAAAAATAAGAGAGGTCTTGACCTGGATTATTTAAAATCACATATGAATGCAAATCAGGCAATTGTTAGCGTTTTCATTTGCACTGCTAATGAACTGGCAGATATTTGTAGCTCTACAAGCCAACACTCTTGTAAATTATTGCATTAGGTATTCAGGAACGCAGAACATATTAGAATGACTCTGTTATAGGACTGTAATTTGAAGTGATACATGTCTTGTTGTTCCATAACATTCGGAGAATATACAAAATAGTTCAGTGTAGTCATTTGATCTACATGAGACGCTGATGTAGAGCTAACTTCACTACATGGCATGAAGCAATAACCTATCTTGTTTTAGAGACTCAGGGAAGAGATCTTTTCCCCAAATTTCTCTCTCCTACTAAGAAATGATCATACTTCCCCTTTCCTCCAGACCAGTCCTGCATTGTATCTATTTCCCTGGCATAATTAATAGTACCTCCTTTCACTCTCAAAAGTATTCTTGATTTGCTAAGAAATTATTTGGACACACTGCCCTGAACACTAGACTTTTACACTTCAGTGTGAATACAATTTAGGGCCTTTTCTACAAGTATTTCTATTAAAAATCAGATCAGGAGGAGGTATAGACTCTAAGAAGTTAGAAGAGATACTTAACTGGAAGGTTGGGGAAATAGACACCAACAATCTCTATCATAGTTTTCCCAGAGAAATACCCTTTCAGGAGCATACTTTACAAATATTTACTCAGTTTTATGTTTCTTATTCCACTTTCCTTTCTCTTTGATGTGGAAACTAAGAAAGTCTAGAAAGAGAAAACCTGAAAAAATTATTGATCATTTTTCCTTAGGTAATCAATAACTGCCTAGCTTTGGGTAATTTTTATTCATAGCATTTCAGCATTATTTTAATGTCTGTCTCCCTCTGCTTCTCTCTTTGTCCCTAGGTTTCTCCTCTTTCTTGTTTGCTTTCTCTTCCCCACATGTGATATTCTGTGTTTCATTCTCTCTCAGTCTCCCTCTGTCTTTATCTCATCTCCCTCTACCTCTTCCTAAGTTTGATGCCACTTTGCCTTTCTGCTTACTCCTCTAAAACAATAAGTTCAAGAGCTCAACTATAGCAGAGTACTCTGAAATATTTGCATAGCTTGAATGACAACATATGCTGGTATAATTGTTGGTTTGGGAGAGCTGTAATTTATAAGTTTTCCTGTGACCTTATTTATATTTGCAGAACTTCTCTGCTTTTTGATCAGTCAACAGCACTTTTTTCTGAGCATGTGCTATAGACTCAGGACTTTGATAGAATTTTGGAAAGTCTAGTAGAATAGAGCAATGTAGTTAGGGAAGATGTGATTTTAGTGAGCAGTACAAGCTGGAATGTGGACTGCTCCCAATTTATAAATAGGGTATGTTTCAAGATTATTTGGGAGACAGTCACTTAAAAATCAAAATACTTTTTCCTCACAGAAAAAAAATATTGTGTGGCCATAATAAACCAGTCTAGAAAAGCTATTTATGCTTATAATTAATTGGATTAATGGTGCTATAGAATTTAAAAGCTCTAGGAGAACATAATCCTAATTTTTTTTTTTTAATCAGATGCGTATGTTTTATTTATTTATTTATTTTTATTTTTGGCTGTGTTGGGTCTTCGTTTCTGTGTGAGGGCTTTCTCTAGTTGTGGCAAGCGGGGGCCGCTCTTCATCGCGATGCGCGGGCCTCTCACTGTCGCGGCCTCTCTTGTTGTGGAGCACAGGCTCCAGACGCGCAGGCTCAGTAGTTGTGGCTCACGGGCCTAGTTGCTGTGCGGCATGTGGGATCTTCCCAGACCAGGGCTCGAACCCGTGTCCCCTGCATTGGCAGGCAGATTCTCAACCACTGCGCCACCAGGGAAGCCCCAATCCTAAATTTTAACTGGGATAGTAGAAGCACATCTTCCTTCTTGAGCACAGGGGCTGGGATATGTCTTTAGTAGCCAAAGGATAAATGAGAACTGTGAAAGTAAGAGGCATGACTATTTGGATGTGGATATGGTTTCCAAAGCCAGGTGTTCACAATTAGGGCAATTTGAGGGTAATAAGGTCTCAACCTGTGTGGAAGAGACAGTACATACTATAGAGCTCCAAGGAGAAGGAACTCAATGAAAGCTTGAGTAGCCATGGGAGTCTAAAAGAAGGGCATAAGACTGGAACTGGGTATTAAAAAACTGATGGCTTCTTATCCACATTTTATATCATTTTACTACGTATTTACTCTGATTGGTTATTTTTTGCGTTAGTCCCTCCCTTCATCACTAAATGTCTTAATTGGTTTGAAACCTGCCAGTTGGCTATACTCATACTATTGCCATGTCCATGAAGCATCTCTCCAGATGACAGAGAGCAAAGGTAGCAAGAGAGAGGATTTTTAAGCCCTGACTTTATACTTCACTATACATACAGCTGACTTTCAATTATCTGCCTGAGGACCATCTGTGTTTGTGGATTATCTTTAGAGCTATATGAAGGCTGGGAAACTTTTTCTTTGATGCCTCTCATAAACCCAGGACATATTCCTGCACTGTCCAATTTCATGTTAAGTTTTATAAACTCAACTTGCCAAGTAAAACTGAAAAGGTGTATTTTTCTCAAAAGATAACAGAATGCGTCTGAAAATGTAGTTTCAGAAATTTGGATATCAGACCTGTGTGAGAAAAAATGTGGTACAGTGGAAAAAGCATTATTAGACTTGGAGTTAGAAGACCCTGGAGTTGATCATGGTTGCTCAACGTACTAGGCTTGTGATCTTGGTGAAGATATTAACCTCTTTGTGGCTCAGTTTCTTTATGTGACAGAAGTAGCTAATAGTCTAAGCCCAGATATCACATAAGAGGCTGCAAGGCTCAAATGAGAAGCAGAGAAAATAATACTGCTGTGGAAATGACTCTACAAACCTATAAGTCATTATATTATTCTCTTGGCCCTGAATTACAATCCCAGAGCTTGTATTCCAGGACTTCTGCAGTCAGATGATACCTCCAGATACCATTTAGTCTATGCTGCTATCTTTAAGCCAATAACTAAATGAAGAAATTGAGACTCAAAGAAGTTATGTAACTTCTACATTGTCACACAGACTGTGAGTAGTTGAAAACTGAGGTAATTTTTTTTTCACTGTATCAGGCTAGCTTTTCCAAAACATTATGCTTCTCAATGGAGCAGAATATTTTTGTTGTCCAATTGTTTTTTGCCTTAAAATAAAAAACAAAACAAAACATTTCTTTAAAGGAGAGATATGGAATGTCTATAATAGTTACCATTTTTAGAGTTTGAGTTCAGGACTTAGGGTACAGAACATCTATAATTGTATTTCTTAGAACAATATCCAGGTTAATTTAAAATATCATTAAGATGCAGAAGAGTTTGTGTTTGTCCCCTTTTACCTGAGTAACTAAGATCATTAAACATTGCACAGATTATTCATCATTGCCAAATTTGTGGGAATCAGAGAGGGTATGATTATTTGGTAAATAAATAGAAGAATATTTACAGCGTTTGCCAATTAAAACAATTGATATCATTTAAGTAAAGATGAGGGTAAGCCTTTATTGAGCATTTTCCCCAAGCAATTAAGGAAGATCAATGAAACTCAGCCTCAGCTAGCTGTGGGCTGTAAATTAGGAAAAAAATTACTTTTATTCTGCATTTACCTCACTTTATCCCTGTGGATTTAGGAAGCTATTAGTGAGGTGTGCGTGCAGAGAAACAATAGACTACAATATATATTACTCTCCTGATGAGTTGCCACTCTAGCAGTAATCAAACCAACTTAAAAAATAATGGACAAAATAAAAATAAGATCAGTAAACAACCAGTAGAACTTTTTAAAATCCCACTTCTAAGAAAGGATTTATCACCTATTGTTTATCACTGATTGCTACAAGGTGACAACTCAGAATTTTTCAGCCTTGCGTGGCTGTTTTCTCTTCACTCACAGCATTCACCGAGGTCAAGTGCTTTTTGCAATCCGCTATAAGCCTTGATTTATGGCTATTTGAATAGGGCAGAAGCTTGGGAAAATTGTCTGCAGTGGTATCATTTAATTCTCTTATTACCATGCTTGGTCTAAGGCAGTATAGTACAGTTCTGCATTATAAAGTCTCAGGAAACAAATACAAGTTTGGCTATTTACTCAAACTTTCCCAGTTAAAGGAATTGAGTTATAAATTTTGGATGCCTGGGCTTTCTTAGGAGTCTTCAAGCACTTCTGCTCAAGCAGAAAATACATGAGAAGAGTATTGTAGGTCTTAAAAATCAACTTGGGATAGTGGGATGGCAGAATAATAACATAACAATTGCCTTGTAACATAGTGAGACCCCTGACTTTCCTTAGGACTCTAAATTTTCCAGCCAAGTTCCTTAGCCATCCTATTCAAACTAAGGACTTGGTCATTATGTGTAATGATCAATTTTATAATTACTATAGTTCTCTTATGTCTATAAAAAGACATGATAAATATATCAGTTGGAGAAAAGAACATGGCTGATGTAATCATAAAATTTAGTACAAATCTCTGAACTAAGGAATAAAGTAAAAGAACTTGATTAACTCCTTCATGCCTTTAAAAAATAGACCCTTGTGTTCACAGCACATTTCTAACTCCCTGAAAGTTTGGGGGTTAGGTCTTTAATGCTGCAAATTCATAAAGTATGTAAAGTCATCCAAATTTATAAATCTTTAGCTTGATTTTTATTGATAAAAGTATTTTAAAAATGATTCTTTGAGAACTTTTTTGGGAAAGTAGGCAAAGCAAGTATGTATAATAGAAAAATACATGAAATGTAATTGACTTTACGTGAAGTATAGGGAAATTGTAGAGTGAATCTTTTGAATAAAATTTAAAATATAAATGGGTAAATAAAAGTATTATAAAAGTAATACATGTTCATTATTGAAAATTTGGAAAATATAGAAGGCACAAAGAAGATCTTACTATTTGGTAACCATTATTTGCCTTTCCGGTTGTTTTCCTACAAACATTTAAAAATGAAATTATTTTCTTCATGCTCTTTGATAACATGAGTCATCACGTAAAAACACATTGTGGATAGTTTCTGAAATAAATAATGGGTAATCCAGTTTTTAATAGGTGTATATTATCCCATTGAATGGACATACCTTGATTTGTTTAAACAATCCTTATTGGTATTCTTTTAGGGTATTGACCATTTTCCATTATTAAAGGATGAACATTTTATGTTTGTGTGTGTGTATGTAATATATATATATATATAAGTATATATATATATGCACTTACATTTTTTTTTGCACGTTATCCAATTGCTGTCCTGCAAAAAGGAGTGAATAGCCCTCTCTCACCATATGCTACTAACAGAAAAAAGAGTAAAAACTTTGATAGAGCACTGTGCAATCCGAGTGGGAGCTGACATTTATCATCAGATTCCAGTGAATGAGGCAATGTCCTCAATCCTTTGTATAAATTAATTTCCTCAGTAATCTGATGAGGGCAACAATATGATTTTATGATTATTTCCCCTTTGTATAGATTATTTCCTTATAACTTAGAGAGGTACAATGATAAGTCCAAGGTCATACAACTAGTAAGTGACAGAACTAAGATTTTAAACTCAGGAAGTCCAACTCTAGGTTCTCATGCCTGTTTTCTCCCAAACGCTTGTGTAATTTGTGTTCAAATATTTCCTATGTGACAAAACTTTACAGTAATTTCCTTGAAAAATGGAGACAGGTAGGCCTTTGTGCGAGTGTGTGAGGAAGGGGACAGAGGTCTGGGAAGTGAACTGCAGGTGTAAGTGTGGGAATATTAACGCTCTCCTGAGGGAGTCTGTGCATCTCAGGATAGGGGACCTTCTATCAGCCACAATTAGTATCTCATTAGCTGAGTATTTAGTCCATGGTTCCTCTTTCATTTGCTATAGACTTAAAATCTTTTCAAACCTGTCTTAAAATTGAACAAATCCCAAAGTATAAGATACATAGGAAGAATAAATACCAGAACATAGTGGTAGCTCTGAAATCCATTTGAAGTATAGCAAGAAACCTTACAATGTTAAAGAAAAAACAAATCAATTTTGAAACACAAAGTGCTATAAATATGCTTAAAAAAAAACAGAGGTAAGAATTGACTTTGTTATAAATGACATATTAATTTAGTTCTTATTTCACATGCCTTAGTTTTAATAAATGTTGGCCATTAATCCTTATTAAAAAACAAAGACTGCCTTTCTTTTCTCAAAACAAAATGAAGATGGGATACACTTAATGGATGAAAGAGTATTTTCAGAAGAAACTTCAAATTGAATGTATTCAAATCATATCTACCACGGCAGTTATGTTAGGTAACAAACACCCTCAAAACCTCAGTGGCATACAGCAAGTTTTTATTGCTTTCACTGTTTTGGGTGTTTGGCTAGGCAGATTTGTTGGTCTTGGTTGGGCTTGCACACTTGGGTCAGCTGCCTTAGGCTGATTTAGACTGGCCTGGCTGGGACAACAGGTGAAAATCAGCTCTTATCGTGTGTTTCTCATTCATCTGTAGGCTGACTGAGGCATATTTTCATAACTATGGCAGAGGCACAAAAGCACAAACAAGTTAAGTTTACATATTTACACAATGTCTTCTAGAATTTCATTTGCCAAAGGAAGTCACATGGTCATGCTCAGAATCAGAGGGTGGAAAAATACACCTTTTGATAGGAGGAGGTCAAAAATCATATGACAAAGGCTGTAAATACAGGGAGGGGTGAAGGATTGGGGCTAGTAACGCAATCAATGGTTGGTTTGCTATCAATATTATATAATTATTTTTAGTGACCTCCTTCAGATAAGTAAATACAATGGAAACACATTGGTAACAATATTGGCTTTAGCAGATAGAGGTAATCGTATTCTATCTTCTTAAGTACTCATATGTGCTGATGGCTATTAGCTAGAGAGGATTTCTTGTATGGTCAAATGGAATCCTAATGAATTTGCAATTGCAAAATTACCTTTAATTTTGCCAGAGAGAAAAACTAAATGATTGCTGAAGAACAATCTGGGGATTCTGATGGCAACTCTGAAGAATAGCCATCCATAAATTGTATCTTTAAGGATAATATCTATACGCTGGCTATGCAAATTATTGCTTCAATGTGGGTATTTATAAGAAACCTCATGATAATCATGTGACTACATAGGGGATAATGTCAGGTGCTTGGTAATAGTTCTTGCCCTAAGTCTCACAAGGCCATATCACAAAGTATGCCTTACAGATGAGGAAATCAAGGATCAGAGAGTAGTCCGATTAAAAATAGAGTAGAAGAACCGAGTTTTATTTCCAGATGTGAATGGGTTAAAAAAACTGTTCTTGTCCCACTGCAGCACACGACTTGATACATGTTTTATATACGTTTGTATTAGAGTAAAATAAGTTGTATGTGTTGTTATGTTTACTGGAGAATAAAAGCATCTTTTACTAATTCTGAATATTTTAGAATATAGTACTATTTTTAAAGTAGACTTATTGAAGTATAATTTACATACAATAGAATGTACCTATTTTAAGTTGGATGAGTTGGTAAATGTATACAGTATCGCAGCTGCCACCACACAGTCAAGGTTTAGAACACCTCCATCAGGCCACAAAGCTTCCTCATGCCCCTTTTCAGTCATTCTTCACCCCACCCCTGGTTTCAGACAACCTTTGATCTGCTTTCTGTCACTATACTTTTGCCTTTTCTAGAACTTCAAATAAATGGCATCATAAAATATGTAGTAGTTTATGTTTAGCTTCTCTCACTTAGCACTTTTAAAAGATTCATCTATATTGTGTATCATCAATTTACTCCGTTTTATTGCTGAGTAGTATTTCATTGTATCAATATACCACATTTCATTTATAATTTACCTGTTGATGGACATTTGGATTATTTCCAGTTTTGAGCTATTATGATAATACTGTTATGAACACTAGCGTACAAGTCTTTATGTGGACATATGTTTTTATGTCTCTTGTGATAATACCTAGGAATGCAATTCTGGGTCATATGCTAAGTGTACAATTAACTTTATAAGAAATTGCTAATGTGACTGTATTAATTTTCATACCCATAATCAATATATGAGAGTATTCATTGTTCCATGTTATAGGTTGAATTGTGTCCCCTCAAAATTTATGTGTTAATGTCCTAACCCCTAGAATATAACCTTATTTGGGCTTTCAGTGTATAGATCTTCCACATCTCTTAAATTTACTCCAAATTATAGTTTTTATTCCATTATAAATGGAACTTTAAAATTTCATTTTCATATTGTTGGTAGTATGTAGAAAAAATAGTTTTTAAAAATATTGCTCTTGCATCATGCTATCTTGCTTTATTCACTTATTAGTTCTAAGAGCTTACTTGTAAATTCCTTTAATAGCTTATTTGTAAAAAATCAAAGGTAGGAATTTTTTCTGTAAAGGGCCAGAGACTAAATATTTTAGACTTTACAGGTCATTTGGTCTCTGTCACAACTACTCAAGTCTACTGTTGTAGTGCAAAAGCAGCCATAGACAATATATAAATGAACGTTCCACATATATAATGTTATCTATAAACAAAGAGTTGTGTTTAATCCTGTGCAATCTATATACCTTTTTCCCTCACTGTCTCGCTGTACTGGCTTAGACTTCCTGAATCATGTTGAACAGAAATGCTGAGACTGGGCATCCTTACATATATAATCCAATTACAGCTTTAGGGACTCTTTATATTTCATCAGTCTTATCTTTTTTCTATATGCTTTGGTTTGAATAATTTCTATTTATCTATAGTCCAGTTTACTAGTTCTTTTTTTCCCTCTGCCATCTCTAATCTTCTGTGAAGCTCAGTGAATCAAGAAAAGTGATTCATGTATAGCTTGTGTGTGTGTAGCCCTTGCTGTGTGGTACCATCACCAAACACCATTCTCAGAAGATTGCCAGTTCACCTGGTGGTCTTACACCTTATTGGCTCTCCTGATACCTTCCTTTAGTTAGTTCCATCTGTCATAACACAAAAAATTCTTTGTGTCTTGCTCAAACAGGCTCAAAGCCTCTTTATCTTGTGATGTAGGTCAGTAGGCTTCCAATTTGTCTTTTAGCATCTTTCAAGGAGTTACTTTCCAGAGAGATGTGTCATTCATCTGGGGCAACCAGCAGGAGTAAGATCTGATACATGAGTTTAAGAGATGGGTATGGAGTTGACAGAGATGTTAAGAGGGAAAGAATTGAAATAGTTGAAATTTATCTTAGATATTAAGTTTATATCTAGACCCCTCTCTTCACCTTAGCAAGTGTCGTTTTGGTTAGCCCTTTGAGGGCCAGTTAAAATGTCATTTCTGGAAAGAGAACTTAAGCCTCCAGGAAGAGTTAATAGCAGATGCTGAGACCTGCATTATAACCCTTTTCCTATTGCATTGTAATTATTTATTTGTGTATTTTTATTCTCACTGAATTTTGTCCTAAGCTGCTTTGTATCTTTAGTGACAAGCATAGTGCCTAACTCGTAATACATCTTTGTTGAATGAGTAAAGGGATTTGAGTTGCAAAATAATTTCATCTGACAGCTCTTCTCTTTCTTTCCTTCCTTTTATTACTTCTTCTTTCCTTCTTTCCTTATTTCCTCCAATACCCTTCTCTCTCTCTCCCCCCACCCACCTCCTCCACTTTCTCCTTCCTTCCTCCATTCCTTCCTATCTCTCTTCCTCGCTCTCTCTCTTTCTTGCTCTGTCTCTCTCGCTTTCTTTCCTCTTCCCAGCAAGACTTTCCAAAATTAATATTCTCATAATAAAGTAAAAGCACTTTTAGCCTAGTTTTTGGTTTTTCTGTTTTGAAATCTGGTGTTTACATATAATTTGGGTTTGTTTTTTACATCACTACATTGTTAAAAATGCTGTTTTCTATGGGAAAAAATAGATATGACCTCCTGTTTATATTTATGTATATTTCATACCCATACTGTTCTTGCAGTGTATCAAACAGTTTGTTTCTTTGGTTGCACACACTTTCATCTTTGTGGTACTAAGATAATTCCAGGTTATCCTGAAATGCAGATTCCAGTCATTTTTCGTAGATGTATAGTAATCTGTTAATAACTAAATTCATCATTAGAGAGCTACTGTAATTTTAGAAATGTTTCTTGGGTTTCCTAACCAATTATCCTGTGGAATCTAGACCTGTTAACAATCCTGGTTTTCAGTGGGATCAGCATTGATCTTCCTCAATGAATGAAATAGCTTCCAAATGTTCTTTGCTATGTGGGCTCCCAACAGCAATTCACATCTGTAATCTATCTGCTGAGTTTCAGTATTTCAGCTTCTGAAATGGTAAATAGATTGCTTGTAGCTGAAGGACTACCTTATAAATTCTTAGTTATAGAACATTTTCGTATTGGTCAGAATTCAGACTATAAGTCTCTTTCTTATACTACTGGAAAATAATACCCTCATCTCTTCAGCCTTGTTTCTCAAAACTTATCATCTAAATAAGAGTGTGTGTATTGTGGGGGTGGAGTGGTACAGAGGGTAGAACAAAACATTCTATATCTCAACACCTCGTACTGATATACTTTTAACATTAAAAAATGATTGATAGGGATATATGGGCTCCAGGAACATAAAGCTGAATAAGATCTAATTTTTCTGGCTCTATTTTTCAATCACCATGCAATTTCCCCATTCCCAATCCTAAGGCATTGCAGTATGAGAAAAGCAGAGAAAAGAGGTCCTTGTAAACTTGTGACAAGTCAGAGTGAATGAAGTGTCAGTACTAAAGGGGAAAGAGAATAGGCAGACTTGAGTTCTAGTCTTTATATAGTTCTTAGGACAGAGACTTAATCCTTTAGAAATCTGGGGTTCACAGTGTCAAGAAAGAAATAAGAGTAATACTTCTGTTGACAGGATGCAGATTTGCTCTAAGAGCTGTTCAATTTATATTTGACCTCTGCTATTTATCCATATCATTTCAGTCTTGAGGCAGTCTTTTTATTGTACTGGTGAAAATGCAAATCAATAAAAATCTCAGATTATGTAAGATTTGTTTGAGATGTATGCTTTTCTATGTGCATTTCTTGTTCTGGATGACCTGAGGGCAGTTGGTTCTGTGTTCTGGGGTACTGTTGTCAGAGGACAGTGTTTTTCATGTGTTCAGCATGCAGTGGGTCCACATCCCTGCCTCAGTGTATTAGTTTTCTATTGCTGTATAACAGATTCCCACAAACACAGTGGTTTAAAACAGTTTTTATCTGTTTATTATCTTACAGTTCTGTAAGCCCGAAGTCTGGGCAGAGTGTGGTTGGGGTTTTTTTGCTCAGAGTCTCAAAAGGCTGCAGTCAAGGTGTTGGCCAGGCTGAGTCCTCATCTGAGGCCCTAGGCCTCTTCCAAGCTCACATGGTTGTTGGCTGAATTCAGTTTCTTGCAGGTGTAGGATCGAGGTCCTCACTTTCTTGCTAGCTATCAGCCAGGGACTATTCTCAGTACTTACAGGATGCTCTTAGGACCTAGCCATGTGGCTTTTTCACAGCCTGATGGCTTACCACTTCAAAGCCAGCAGGAGAGTTTCTCATGCTTTAAATCTCTTCCTTCTGGAAGGCCTGAGTCCCTTAAAAGGACTCACCTATTTAGGTCAGGCCCATCCAGGAGCCAACACTCAAGCGGAGGTGATTGTATACGGAATGGACACCTGGGATGGGGATCATGGGATGAGCAGGTGAGTAGCATTCTGCCTGCTACACTTTTATATTATTAGAGCCTGAAAATTCATTTTCATATTAAACTAAACAAGAAATTAACTAGGGACCCAAATCTGCTGAGAAAAAAATGCTGTTTTGGGCTTCCCTGGTGGCGCAGTGGTTAAGAATCTGCCTGCCAGTGCAGGGACACGGGTTTGAGCCCTGGCCGGGAAGATCCCATATGCCGCGGAGCAACTAAGCCTGTGTACAACTACTGAGCCTGCACTCTAGAGCCCGCGAGCCACAACTGAAGCCCGTGCTCCTAGAGCCCATGCTCTGCAACAAGAAAAGCCACCACAATGAGAATCCTGCGCACCACAACAAAGAGTAGCCCCTGCTCGCTGCAACTAGAGAAAGCCCGCGCACAGCAATGAAGACCCAACACAGCCAAAAATAAACAAATAAAATAAATAAATAAATTTTAAAAAATGCTGTTTCCTTTGTCCCATTTTCTTTCTTTATTTATTTTATCTTGTTGCATAAAATTTTGTAAACATCCCCAAATCTTGATTTTGAAACCAGTGAGGTATAAGTAAATACTAAGAAAAATTTTTTCTGTTCCTAAAGCAACGTGAATATTTGAATGTTCACAATTTTAGATTATCTCGGTCACATTTCCTCTCACTGATTCCACTAGCTAAACCAGTGTCTTTTTTGTTGATAAACTTTTTTTCAGTTGTGACTCAGTGATCAGTTCTATAATATCAAAAGGGAGCATTTTTGAGATTTTTCTCACTATACAGCTTACTGGTTTGTTTGTTTTGAATAAACATAGTTAGCAAATGAGCAAATTTTGCTAATTATTTTCTAATTATACAACTAATGGTGGAAAATTTAGAAAAATGCATGTTACCTTGGTATCTCAGGCTTTATCAACCAAAAAACAGATGAAATCCTGTTTTCTTTAATACCAAAATACATGAGGCAACGTCCATTTTGTCATTTCTGGTTTCCCTTATAGGATGGTGGTTAAGAGTATCAATGTCAGATACTCCTGGGTTTGAGAGTGAACCTAGCTCTTGGTGTGTGAGCTTGGGCAGATTATGAAACTTCCCTAAACTTCTTCCATCCTCTGCAAAGTGGTGACAATAATCATCACTATAATTGTATGGTGATTGTGTGCATTAAACAAAATAGCGGATTAAACAAAATAGTGGATGTAAAATGCTTAACATATGGCACCTAGGTGCACTCAGTAAATGTTAGCTATTAATACCATCATTGTAATCTGAGAATTTATCAGACCAATGTACTTTTCCTAGTGGCATCTTGTTTAGTTTGTCTTATAGTCTAATAATTGCAGTGGGATGAAAGTGTAACTGAATGTACACAGCATTAATAGGGTAATAGTGGGCAGGTATTGGTCTTGGGGAGTAAGAGTGGAGGAATCTGACAGTAAACTTTGCTTGAAACATGGAGAGCGGATTAGGTAGAAAATATGGAAGAGGGATGATTGCATTTCCTAATACTAATCTCTCCTCCTCCAATTTGTTCTCCTCTCTGGAGTCAGAATCGTCTTTCTAATAAGAAACTATGTATTCTTTCCTCTTCCTCCAGATCTTTCAGTGGTGTTGCATGGCTGGACTTGTGGAATCCAAGCTCTTGCATAATGTACCGTGTCGGTTCTTCATGATCTCGCCTTGTCTGCCCATCCATCATTTCCACCATCTTTTACTACTTCTCCCTTAATGTGTGTCCTACTTCACCTTTTCCCCACTTATTCTTTCCCAAATTATGAACTATGTAGAGTTTTCCAAGTACATCACAGATTCTCTTGCCACTATGTTTTGCAGGAGTGATTCCCTCTGCCTAGAATGCACTCCCTTTCCTTTTGATCTGCTAAATTCTTACTGCAAGTCTCACTTCAAAGGTGCTTCTTCTCTTAACCCTCACAGACTCCAAAGGTAGATTTAGACACTTTGTTCCACTGTGCTATGCAGAGTCCTCCATCATGGTACTTATCATGATACATTTCTGTCTCTCCCACTACATTATAAGAAGGAACTGTGACTGTCAACTCTACCACATACTTTCCCCAGGACTTGCTCATGCACTTAAGCCTTACAATTTCACAAAAATCTTTTTATGTAGGTAGAGGATAATAGTCATCACATTTTACAATTGGGGAACTAGAAACACACAGCTTTTAAATGGCTTCCCTAAAGTCACGTAACTAGAAAATGGCAGATCTAGGATTTAGATAAAGGATTTCTGGATCCAAGATTATTTTTTCCATTGTTGAAATATTAAATTATAGTAAAACCACAGATATTTAGAGTAGCAACTATGTTCAGATCTTAGTGTTGTATTCTATAGATGATAAAAATTTTTTAAAAACCCGCAATTTTTTAAAGGTGCTCTTGATCTCTTGACTAATACTAGGACAATGTTCTTTTCACCTCCTGGTAATTAACATATAGTAAGCATTAAAATGTATTTATCGTTGGATGGATGGTTGAATGTTATGAAACAATTTTTCACATATTTAGGTATGGGGCAATCATTCTGACTTATACGTGATTTGACTTGAACTTTATGCTACATAGAATGGCCTGTCAAACACGCATTGCATATCTGCTTTAACCATTAAAGAAAAGAATGCATTTAAAAATCAAAATGGAGTAACTGTGGTTCAGGCATTCAAAATGGAGATGGGTGGCCATTGTGGATGTGGTTTCAGACACATTCCTGCATCACTGAGAACATGAATTTTCTGAACTATATCAATCTCAAAGATACCACCAGTGGTTCTCAAAACAATAGCAGCTAGCTGCTGCCAGCTGCAAACTTATGTCTCAAGAGCTCCCCTTGTAACTATGTAACCATTTTGGACACACACCAGTCCTTGCTTAACAAGCACCCTTACTTCTTGCCAGCTTCAATTCTAACTCTTGACAAACAATTTATGTAATTTTGCAGTTTTTGGCTGTAATAGCCTACCCCATTTTGTAGTCTGGTGGAACATAATTCTAGGGCTTCTTGTATCTGTGTCTCCTGGGCTAGAGTCTCAGTTTGGCTCAAGTAAAGCTCTTTTCTATTCCTATTATAGATTGTTTATTGATTATTTGTGTGGACAAATGTGTGGTGATTATCAAGGTAAATCTTTGATATTGACTTGCAGATAAATTTGATCAGTTCGTGAGTCCTTTTTGCAACTACTTCAGGTTTAGGGGAATTTTTCTGGATTTCAATTTTGCAGACATTTAGGAAGATGGGTTGATAGGATATATTATAAAATAAAATGGCATAATTCAGATTAAAAAACAAAACAGAAGCAGCATAAAAGTAATTAATACTAACAGACATGAGATAAACTAATCAGAGTTACATTTATAAGAAAGTCTGGTAGCCAAGGTGAAAAGCAGATGCACATTAAGGTACAGTTTTTTGAAAGAAGAAGGCATATAAGTTTATTTGTTGAGATAAGTTCCCTAGGACTGTAAGGTTGAGGTGATTAATGAGTTTGGCTAGATATTATCTGTTCACTTCCAAGCAGTTGTCTTCAGAGGAAGATCTCATAGATAAAATAACATCTTTATCCATATATCCTCCACCATATTTGAACCCATGGGAAATCGATGTCAAACGGTCACTTTCAAATGTCCTGGAATGATAGCCAACTGCTCCAGGTTTTGTGAGGCCTGAAGTTTAGAGGCTCCCTCTAAGAAAAACAATTTAAATTATGGATATAAAATTGAGTACAAAAGTATATATTTATTTACAATAAAAAAGAAATCATAACAAATTACAGATTTGTAAAAACTAGTATTGATATATATCGCAAATTTTTTTTTACAGTTTCTTTGACTTTGGCTTCCACAGGATATTATTTTTCTTATGTTAAAGAAAAAAATTGAAGATTCTTGGACCAAAGTGGAGAGTTAAGCAGGGAATCTAATCTAACACAGTGACTAATAAGTGTTCAGCTGTCTGTTTTTGGATTTTCTAGGAAGTGATTTGTTGTTGTTGTGTACAAGAAGTACTCATTCCCAGACTACGGTGCTTTGTTGTGTTTGCTGCATAAGTGAGGTGCCCATTTCAAGATCTTGGCACCTCCAGTAGTCATTTTAATAAGTTAGGTCTGCACTACTGTCAGCAGTCTGGATGGTCATGTAAGGATTTATCATCCCTTCTTTTCATTAATCTGCTTATCTGAAGAAGGACTAACCATGAGATATTCTACCTCTTTCTGGTACAGAATCATCACTTGAATGTCCTTTCTAGATAGCAACTGCATGATAGCATGAAAACACCTGTTAATGCCTAAGTCAAAGGAAAAATAATTATTACGGAAAAAGTAAAATTCCATTATTATTAGTTTGGAAAATTTCAAGTAAACCAGTTTCCTATTTGATCTAGGCAAATCTAAATGAATAAATCCTAAGACAATTTGTCTATTCTTTGAGACCCAGTTAGCTTTTTTAAAGGGATTTTTTTTCCTGTTTGCCTTTAGGCGTTAACCAAAAACAGCAGAAAGTATTAGCCAGAGAGCAGATATCCTTTTGTGAAGCCAGTAAGTGCTTTAAAGTTTAGTGATCTCCATTACCATGGTAGCAAATGACTCTTTGGCTAGGCCCTTAGGGCATTTATAGTCTCCTCTGTAATTTCAGCCATGGTACTGTGTACTTTGTTACTTCTAGGCAGCTTTCAGCATTTCTCTGTCTTCATTCTACCAGTTACAAAGTCTTCCTACTTTTTGCTTCTCATATCACAATTCAACATTGTGAAAATCTTATCCTTTCAGATAAAGGGAAATTACATATAACTGTTTAGGTGTAACTCAGAAAGCATGTCCAGGACAGCTCCTACAGATACTTCTTTAACGAATCCTGATTCAATATTATATTATCTATTATATTATAGATGGCTTTTTCTTTAAAATGAGAAAGATACTTCCTGTGCAGGACATGTAATCGCCATGGAATATATAGCCATCAAATCAATTCCACTACCTAATGCTACTTTCCCAAGTGGCTAACCTAATAACTTTGATTTGAGCCTGCATTTTGGCGAAAGGAAAGTGGTAAACATTTAACATAAAATAGACACATGATTCATGGTTTTGGGGTGCTACAGAAGCAAAGGGGATTTGAGACATATTCAGGTAGCCTGATAGAAAAATGATAAAATGATCAATGATATATTAAAAGTTACTAATACCCAAGAAATATCAGCTATTAAAGTATATGCCTGTATTCTGAGATCATTACAGAAGCCAAAGGCAGTGCTTTTGCTGATTTATCTGCTAAACAAGTAGCTCTTGTTATCCTATCCATATGGGCACCACTAATTTGATGTCTATCCTCATCAAGCTTTCAGAAGGACAATCAGCTAAATTTAGACAGACTGTAATTGCCAAATGGTAATTTTATAACTTCACTATTTTCTCCCTCATTTACCAGTTGTAATATAAGAAAACTTTTTTTCCCCTTTAATTTACTTATTCATTTTTTTTAATGGAAGTATAGATTCAGAGATTTCTTTTTATTCCATGAGTATTTTGTTACTATCATTATTTTATTTTACCGCTCAGTTTGTTTCATATTTACAGTGGAAACCCTTCAAACTGATTCCTATTCCTTTTGGCATACCTCCATCATTTTTTTGAGCACCGTCTTACTTTCTGGAACTACAAGATGTTCCAGGCTCACTTTTTATTTTTCCTGCCTCAACACTAAGAGTCAACTGTATTTCCAAGGAAGCCAGTTCCTTTTAATGGGGGTTGGTATTTAGAAACCAAGATCAGGATTTAGACTGTCTCATTGCTGCTGGGTGTCTTTGTTTCTAGGCCTTTTCAACAGGCAGAACGAAGAGATATAAATATATCTACATCCATTTATTTTTTCTTTCTCTACTATCTATCATCTATCTATCTATCTGTCTATCTCTTAAAACCCATGAGTTTATGCTGATAACTTTCATCCAATTCAGCACGCGAGGATTCATTCTAGCCTTCCCCTTTTCATATTTGTAACTGCCTTCTCCAACAGTGAGAAACCTGGCTTCTTTAATTCTCTAGATATTTAATCATTTCCTCAGTCCTACAATGCATAGAAAGTAGTTTCAGAATTGCTAACTCACACTGCCATCAAAAACCCTCTAACTAGAGTTCCGTATTTGTTTACAGTTCTTTTTGGCTTTAGACTTGGGGTATATAGTCAGACTACAATGTTTTAAAGTTACTCAGGTTAGTCCTAATTTTCCCCTTTGGTATGGTTATTTATTTATTTATGTGTTTACTTATTTAATTTGGGATATAGTTATATTGTTCCTGTTATTTGAGGTTTTGTTCTCCTAGTGTTTTTAATTTTATTTTTGAATACATAAAACAACATGATTCAAAAAGTCAATGTCAAAACTATATTAAATGTATATTCATGAAAGAGTCACTGCCCTCTCCACAATCCCTTCCATTTTGTTCCCCCTTAACACCTGTATGTAACTAATCTCATTAGTTTCTGATTCATCCTTCTTGCACTTCTTTTTTTAAATATAAGAAAAATATAAAACAGTTTAAGAATTGGCATGTCACCCTTGCATAGGGATTATAGTAATCTTTTCTATATCATTTCAGTTTTAGTAATATGTGCTGACAAAGCAAGTACTATTGGCTTTGTTCCTATTGCCTTGTGATAGTAGTGGATACAATAAAATGATAATTATATTTTTGGAGGTTTGTCATTGTTGGATCCCTAAATTGGCCCAATGGGACTTATTCTTAACTTTTTCAGTGTCTTACCTTTTCACACTATCAGCATTCATTATGGTTTATATTTGAGTATGGCTTAAACTGATAGGCTTCCCCTGAACAGTTCTTTCCCTTCTTATCTTTTGGAAGTTTGCTATTGTGAATAGTCTATTCAATTTGAACTGACATAAGATTTTTACCTTTTCCTCATATTCCTTTTATTCTTTTCTGATGATATTCTACTACTTATTTTAATTCCTTTAAGTTGACTTCTTACCATTTACTTGGGTTCTCTTTTCTAATTGGCTGTTTCTGTTTTTAACAAATAGGGCTTTAAGGAGCTAGCTTTGATCAGCTGCTATGTCTGTACTGGAATATTGTTGAAAGGTTTTGATGAGTTTGTCTTGAAAATCTCCTACTGATTCTTAATACTTTTTTTTTTTTTTTGAATTTGGGAATTCAGTTCATATTAGTTTAATAGGAAAGACTTCTAAAATACCTAAATTAAGTGTTCCTCTATTTGTTTAAACTTTCTTTTTTTCCATATATCATGTATATTGGCATCCCAGCCGGCCCTTTTTGAACCATCTTTGACCTATTAATGAAGAAACTAGAAACCTAAGTTGATGAAGCTGTGGCAGGCCTGCACTATTGATGTTTATGATTGAAGGCTCCCAGAGGATAGGTCTAGAGTTAGGCTTTCCAGGCAGAGGATTTCCTAGTTTATACCTATGAGTGAGCAGAACAAGGTTAGTCTGTGTCAAGTTTCAGCATCTACTGGCTGTAGACAAAGATCTTAGCCTGTTTATTCCTTTAATTTACTCTGTGTGTGTGTATTGTGTGTTTTGGAGAGAATGTTATGGAAGGGCAGTGTGGTATAGTGTAGTTTTTGACTGTGACTTCCATCAACAATATATTTTTACTTACGTGCACTCAATAAGTATATATTTATGTATAAATTTTATACTTGTTATACTATACTAATATAATTTGTAAGTCATAAAAATAATTAAAATTAAATATATAGTATGTAACAGAATTTATACTATAAATGTATATTTATAATATATATAATAGAAGTTTTAATAATTTTTTTGATCTTGTATACTCCTTGGGTACTTAGACCCCACTTTGGAAGCTACTGGTATAATGGAAACTACACAGGATTTAGAAGACTTGGGCTCCGATTTTGGATTTACAATTACTGAATAGTAATCCAAGGACATATACTTATTACCTGTATACTTTACTTTCCTCTTCTGTAATGAAGATTAAATGAAATGGGACTTCCCTGGCAGTCCAGTGGTTAAGACTTTGTGCTTCCACTGCAAGGGGCTCAGGTTCTATACCTGGTTGGGGAACTAGATCCCACATGCCACGCAGTGTGGCCAAAAATTTTTTTTAAAAAGATTAAATTAAATGATATATGTAAACCTTTTAGTGTATTACTTGATATAAAATATTTTCAACAAATTTTAATAGACTCTGAGTAGTATTTCATATTTTTCTTCTCAAGAGCTTGATCAGGGAAGACATTTAGACATAAATGCTAATGAAGAGTGAAGAACTTTTTATTATTTGATGAAGGAAGCAAAAGTTTACCCAGTGGAAAAAAGTAGTCTAAAAATTCCAATATGGTTTCTTTTTACCTGATCACATTTATGATTTCTCAGCAATAAGTCAAATCCATTTCCTGTATTAATAAATTAAAAAATATTTGTTGAATGCCTGCCATGAGCGAGGCTCTATGCAAAGAAATAGAATGCTTGAAAAGATGGGCATACAGTTTATTTACTTGAGTTTATGTGTGCTTCATTTTTATTTGATTGATTTTTCTCAATTGGGTTTAATATTTAAGTTGTACAAAGCATGTATTTGCTGTAGTTTAAAGGAGAAAGTACAGACTTTGAAGTTAAATATACAGGTTCATATTCAATCTCTTTGTTTTGTAAGCCAGGTGATCTCAGGCCATATTCCTGAACTTTACTTCTCATATTTGTAAAATGAGGATAATTATCTTCATCGTTGGGTTGTTGTGAGGATTAAATGATAACGTTTGTGAAACACTTGCACAGCTCTAGGCAAGTAAAGTTATATTCAACAAATATTAGTCATATTTAGAAGACATTTTGAAAGGACCTTCTTAACCATAAGAAAAAGTATCTACATCCCAGTTCTAGAAGAGTTGTCATTTAATTTATGTCCTTGCCCTCAAATCAGAGCTAAATTCATATTAACGTGGCCATATCTAATCCCTACTGTAATTGCTTCTGAATTTTAATCCTATATTGAGTTTTAATCTTATATTACCATTTCTCATATAGGTGAACCTTTACATTTTAGAAAATAATTTGTTGCATTTTTTTATTAGGACATATAAAATGACCACCGAGAATAATATAATTTAGATATTTCCAAAGTAAGGAGTGCTGTGCTTGTGCAGTTAGCTTTTTGCCTCTGAGCATTTCAGGAGGAAATCAACATACTTGTTGAATTTCATATTTCATATTTCTTAGGAAATAATATATTTTGTAAAAATTCCAACTTAGAGCTGCTTCACAGGACTTCTAAATGCCCTTTTGAGATTATATTGTCTGTTTCAAAGCAATTATAACTATAAAGAAAACCACTGTGTATTAAGTAGGACTCTTTAATATCAGGAACCAACATGAGGAAACCAAAAGAAAATGGAAGTTTATTATTGGAATGCCAAGGTGTTGATTACTGCAAATGCAAGAAGACTGTAAAGGGCCTGGACCGTGCCAAGTCATCAGCATGCTCTCTAATTCTGGCCTCTACTTCACTTGATCCTTTGCATTATTGTTTTCTCTTTGCAGAGTGGCTTTCTCTACTGTATAATCTACATGGTGTTCTGAAAATAGCTGCCACACAGTTTCATGTTTATATATTACCCATCCAGCCAGACAAAGGACTAACTTATTATCTTTCCATCTTAATTATAAATTCTTCAGAGAGAAAGTTAAATTAAGTCTCCTTGGGTTCCTTCTCTATTACTCAACTAGTCAACTATGGACACCTGGAAAGATTCATACAGCAGAAATGGCAAGGTCTTGACCTCTCTGAAACCATTGTGGTGAGGTTGGATATGGGGAAGAGAGCAATTCTCAGAGCAACAGTTCTCCACGTGTGGTCTCAAGAGCCCTGGTGTCCCCTGGGACCATTTCAGGTGGTCTGTCAGGTCAAAACAATGTTCGTGATACTACTAATAAGCTATTTTCATTTTTCACTTTTTCTCTTGTGGGTATACAGAAGAGTTTTCCTGAGGTTATATGACATGTAACATGTGACATGTACGGACTGAATGCAGAAGCAGGTATGAGATTCCAGCTATCTTATATTAAGCCAGACAGTAAAGAAATTTTGCAAAGATGTAAAACAATGCCACTATTCTCAGTAAATTGCTATTAATTTAAATAATTTATTAATGTTAACATATAATGATTTTATTTTTTATTGAGATATAATTGACATATAACACAGGTGTACAACACAATTTGATATTTGTATATATTACAAATTGATTACCATGATAAATCTAGTTAATATAACCACCTTACATAGTTACAGTATTTTTTCTTGTGATGAGAACTTTTAATATTTATTCTCTTAGCAACTTTCAAATATACAATACAGTTTTATAACCCTACATACTAGAACTTATTTATTTTATAACTGGAAGTTTGTACGTTTTGACCACCTTCAGTCATTTTGCCCACCCCCACCCCCTACCTCTGGCAACCACCAATCTGTTATGTGTTTCTGTGAGTTGTTTTTTATTTTTAAGATTCTACATATAAGTGGGATAATACAGTATTGTCTTTCTCTTTCTGACTTATTTTACTCAGCATAATGCCTTCAGGGTACATTCATGTTGTTGCAAATGGCAGGGTTTCCTTCTTTTTTATGGCTGAATAATATTCTAATATATATATATATATATACACACACACACGTGTATATATATATATTAGAATATTATTCACATTTAAAAAAAATCTCTTCATCTGTAGGTGGACACTTAGGTTGCTTCCAGGTCTTGACTATTGTAAATAATGTTGCAATGAACATGGGGATGCAGATATTTCTTTGGGATTGTGATTCTTTTTCCTTTGGATAAACACTCAGCAGTGGAATTACTTCATCATATGGTAGTTCTATTTTTAACTTTTTTTTTAAATTTTTTAAATGTTTTTTATTTATGGCTGTGTTGGGTCTTCGTTTCTGTGGGAGGGCTTTCTCCAGTTGTGGCAAGCGGGGGCCACTCTTCATCGCGGTGCATGGGCCTCTCACTATCGCGGCCTGTCTTGTTGCGGAGCACAGGCTCCAGATGCGCAGGCTCAGTAGTTGTGGCTCACGGACTTAGTTGCTCCGCGGCATGTGGAATCTTCCCAGACCAGGGCTTGAACCCGTGTCCCCTGCATTGGCAGGCAGATTCTCAACCACTGCGCCACCAGAGAAGCCCTATTTTTAACTTTTTGAGGAACCTCCATACTGTTTTTCATAGTGGCTGCACCAATTTACATTCCCACCAACAGTACACAAGGGTTCCCTTTTCTCCACATCCTCACCAACACTTGTTACTTATCTTTTTGATAATAGCCAAGAGGTGATACCTTAGTGTGGTTTTGATTTGCATTTCCCTGATGATTACTGTTGTTGAGCACCTTTTAATATAGCTGTTGGCCATCTGTATGTCTTTGTTTGGAAAAATATCTATTCAAATCCTCTGCCCATTTCTAAATCAGATTGTTTGCCTTTTGTTATTGAGCCCTATAAGTTTTTTAATATGTTTTGGATATTAACCCCTTATCAGATATATAATTTTCAAATATTTTCTCTCATTTGGTAGCTTACCTTTTCATTTTGTTGATGGTTTCCTTTGCTATGCAAAAGCTTTTTAGTTTGATGCAGGCCCATTTGTTTATTTTTGACTATGTTGCCTTTGCTTTTGATGACAAATCCAAAAAATCATTACCAAGACCAATGTCAGGGAGCTTACCACCTATGTTTTCTTCTAGAAGTTTTATGGTCTTATGTTAAGTCTTTAATTCATTTGGAATTAATTTTTGTGTGTAGTATAAGATAGTGGCCTAGTTTCATTCTTTTGCATGTGGCTGTCCTGTTTTCACAACACCATCTGTTGAAGAGATTGTCCTTTCCCCATTGTATAGTCTTGGCTCCTTTGTTGTAAATTAATTGACCATATATGTATGGGTTTATTTCTGAGCTCTCTATTCTATTCTATTGACCTATGAGTCTGTTTTTATGACAATACCACACTGTTTTGATTATAATAGCTTTGTAATATAGTTTAAAATCAGGGCCTGTGGTGCCTCCAGCTTTGTTCTTTCTCAAGATTGCTTTGGCTATTCAGAGTTTTTTGTGATTCCATACAAATTTTTGAATTATTTGTTCTAGTTCTATAAAAAGTACCATTAGAATTTTGATAGGGATCACATTTAATCTGTAGATGGTTTTGGGTTGTTGTTGGTCATTTTAACCATATTAATTCTTCCAAGTCATGAGCACAAAATAGATTTCTACTTATTTACATCTTCGTTAGTTTCTTTCTTTAATGTTTTACAGTTTTCAGTGTACAGGTCTTTCACCTCTGTAGTTATATTTATTCATAGGTATTTTATTATATTTATACAGTTGTAAATAGGACTGTTTTCTTAATATCTTTTTCTGATAGTTTATTAGTAGTGTATAGAAATGTAACTGATTTTTGGATATTGATTTTGTATTCTGCAACTTTACTGAATTTTATTTTTTTTCCTAACAGTAGTTCTAGTGGAGTCTTCAGGATTTTCTATACATAATATTGTGTCATCTGCAAGTAGTGACAGTTTTACTTCCCTTCTGACTTGTACGCCTTTTACTCTTTTTCTTGCCTAATTGTTCTGTAGGACTTCCAGTACTACATTGAATATAAGTGGTAAGAGTGGGTATACTTGTCTTTTTCCTGATTTTGAGGAAAAGCTTTCAGCTTTTCACTGCTGAGTATGATATTAGCTGTGGGCTTGTCATATATAGCCTTATTATGTTGAGGTATGTTCTCTCAACTTTGTTGAGAGGTTTTTTTTTTGTCATAAATATTGAATTTTGTTAAATGTTTTTTTCTGCATCTATTGAGATTATCATATCATTTTTATCCTCCATTTTTAAATGTGGTATATCACATAGATTGATTTGTGGATATTGAACTATCCTTGCATCCCTGGAGTAAATTCCACTTGATCATGGTGTATGATACTTTTAATGTATTGTTGAATTTGGATTGCTAATATTTTATTGAGGATTTTTTCATTTATGTTCATTAGGGATATTGGCCTGTAGTTTTTGTTTCTTTGTTTGTTTTTGTTTTTGTTTTTTGTGGTATCCTTGTCTGGTTTTGGTATCAGGGTAATGCTGGCCTCACAAAATGTAAGCTCTGTTTTCAGAATACAGAGATTGATATCTATAATTTAAATCTACCTCATGCATTATTATTTTGATCTATTGAAGACTGTCCATTTGATCTGTCATGGACTGAGAAAGATGAATTAAAGCTTGCTATTATTAGTATGTTGCTCTCTATTTTTTCCTAGTGTATTTGTAGCTTTTTCTTTATGTATGTTGATGCTATTTTATATGATATAAAGATAATCATAACTTTTATATTCATTGCAAATTGTGTTCTTTAGAAATAAAACTGTCTTTTAAATTTTCATTTAATAGTTTTTTGCTCTGAATTAAACCTTATTTAATATTAATTTTTTTTTTTTTTTACCTCTGCCCAGGCTTTTATTTTCAGCCATTTTTAGAGTCATTGTTTTTTTTTTTTTTTTTTTTTTTTTTTTTTTTTTTTTTTTTTTTTTTTTATAGCTACTTTTATTTTTATTTATTTATTTATTTCTGGCTGTGCTGGGTCTTCAGTTCGTGCGAGGGCAGAGTCATTGTTTTTGAAGTATGTCTTGTGTCTAGTGCATAATTTTTTTCCTGATTCTTTCTGAAAGTATTTTTCTTTCAATAGATAAACCTAGCCTTTTACCTTTATAATTATGGATAATATGTTTGGTATTATGTCTGTCTTTTACTTTGTTATAATTTATATATTTTAGCCTTAATTTTTGAGATCTTTCACTATATGATGTACATTTTTAAAATTTTGAGGAAGTGTTTATTTTGTTAATTTGAAAGTTTTATATTTTTGTTTTAGTGGTCATCTTTAAAACTATAATTTCATATAGTTTTTTCAATCCTCTGCTTTTTAGATAGTTTCTATTGGTTTCTCTTGATCAATGAGAAGATTAATGTTGTATTTTTTATTACCATCCCCTTTCTTTCTTTCTCTCTCTTTTATCATATTTGTCCATGTTTATAACTTTTATACCCTTTATTTGCTCTCTGGAAACATTTGTCTGATGAGTAATTTTTTTGCTTACCCGTCCCCATTTTTTTGTCATGTACTGTTTTTGTAAGTATCCTATCCTGTGTCTTTTTTTATTACACATCTTTGAGTGAAGAGAGTTCTTCCTGGACTAGTTATTTGTAGGATTTTTCTATAGGGAAGATGCCAGGGCTGGGTTGCAAGCTAGAAGGGGATTTTTTTCTCTGTTGCTTAGAGATTTGTTATGTGTGTTCTTTCAGCTTTGACTTCTTCCCAACCACAGGAAAGATGAAGCTGTGGGCTTTTAATGCTGTTTCTTTTTTCCCTTGCTGCTCACCAATAGATAAATTTGTGCAAATATGCCTTATCTGTGTGATTCCTCTCCGAGAACTGTCTCTTCTTATTCTCAAAACCAAATTGCTTTCTTGAAAGCTCTTTCTGCCAGTCTGTTCAGCCCTTTCCATTGTTGGAAATAAGGGATTTTAGTTTCTAACTGAAAAGAGGACTTTAATCTTGGATTCCTCGCTTTTCTGAGATCAACAGCACCATGTATTTTCCCTCCACACTTTTATGAACTCCTATTTGATCTTTAGTGCTTTTAATAGTGATTTCATCTATTTTTTGACTTGTGATTTTAGTTGTCTCTGATTTTTGTTGAATACAGTTATGCATTTCTATTTCTTATTCTTCTTGTTGCTCCTAAGGGACTTCTGAGAGGTGAAGGGAGATGTTCTAAGTTTATTTTGCCTTTTGAAATTGGAAGGGTCTCATACCGCCTTATGAATGAACTGGCTCTATTTTCAACCTGTGATGAAGGGGAAATCTGGGTGGTCTTATTTCTACCACATGTTTTCCCTGCTTTTAATTGGTTGGATTTAGGACAAACAACTTACCCAAGGCAAACAAATCAATTAGAATGAGTTGAGTAAGTCAGATTTTCCAAGAATTTGAACTAAGACTGCAATTAGTTTGTCACAGGAACTTGAGATGAAGGGTCATAGAGATGCAGCTGAGGTAGCCATACTGAGCTAAAACTCAGATAAGTAAGTTGAGAGAAGGATGGAACATGGATGTAGAGCAAAGTGGAGAAACAATGGAAAAGAGAAGTAATATCAAAGAAACCCTGTGATTTCTAAGAGATAGTAAAAGCATCCTATTTCTAGTCCCTTTTCTGTTTTCATGTGGCCTGGCTCCAGTATGTACTACTCTTCAATTCTATGAGATCTCTGTTTTTCTACTATACCACCCTTGATTTGTGTGGTAAGTTCAGTATGTTTTCGCTATTTGCAACCAAGGAAAAAATACAAGTTGTCCATTTTATTGGCACATAGCTGCTTATAGTAGTCTCATATGATCCTTTGTATTTCTGTGCTGTCCACTGTAACTTCTCCTTTTTCATTTCGAATTTTATTGATTTGAGCCTTCTCCCTTTTCTTCTTGATGAGTCTGGCTAAAGGTTTATCAATTTTGTTTATCTTTTCAAAGAACCAGCTTTTAGTTTCATTGATCTTTTCTACATGTAAAAAAGTGAAATTAGAACATTCTTTAACACCATACACAAAAATAAACTCAAAATGGATTAAAGAACTAAGTGTAAGATTGAATACTATAAAACTCTTAGAGGAAAACATAGGCAGAACACTCTTTGACATAAATTGCAGCAATATCTTTTCTGAGCCACCTCCTAGAATAATGGATATAAAACCAAAAGTAAACAAATGGGACCTAATTAAACTCAAAAGCTTTTTCACAACAAAGGAAACCATAAACAAAACGAAAAGACGACCCACAGAATGGGAGAAAATATTTGCAAACAATGCGACTGACAAAGGATTAGTCTCCAAAATTTACAAACATGCGGCTCAATATCAAAAAGACAAACAACCCAATCAAAAAATGGGCAGAAGACCTAAAGAGGCATTTCTCCAAAGAAGACATACAGATGACCAAGAGGCACATGAAAAGATGCTCAACATCGCTAATTTTTAGAGAAATGCAAATCAAAACTACAATGAGATATCACCTCACACCAGTCAGAGTGGCCATCATCAAAAAATCTGTAAACAGTAAATGCTGGAGAGGGTGTGGAGAAAAGGGAACCCTCCTTCCCTGTTGGTGGGAATGTAAATTGGTACAGCCACTATGGAAAACAGTATGGAGGTTCCTTAAGAAACTAAAAATAGAGTTACCATATGATCCAACAATCCCACTCCTGGGCATATATTTGGAGAAAAACACGGTTCCAAAGGATACACGCACCCCAGTGTTCATTGCAGCACTGTTTACAATAGCCAATACATGGAAGCAACCGAGATGTCCATCAACAGATGAATGGATAAAGAAGATGTGGTACATATATACAGTGGACTATTACTCAGCCATTAAAAAGAATGAAATAATTCCATTTGCATCAACATGAATGGACCTGGAGATTATCATCCTAAGTGAAGTAAGTCAGACAGAGAAAGACAAATATCATATGATATCGCTTATATGCAGAATCTAAAAAATGAATGATACTAATGAACTTGTTTACAAAACAGAAACAGACTCACAGACAGTGAATGAACTGATGGTTACCAGGGGGAAAGGGTGGGAGGGAGGGGTAGACTGGGAGTTTGGGATTGACATGTACACACTGCTATATTTAAAATAGATAACCAACAAGAACCAACAGTATAACACAGGGAACGCTGCTCAATAAACTGTAATAACCTAAATGGGAAAAGAATTTGAAAAAGAAAAAAAGAAATTGCCTAATAAGATGAAGAAAACATCCAGGTAAAGAAGAGAGGTTCCAAACATAGGACTGACAGCACTTAAGTTAGACATACAAAAATTAAAATCATATACACATTGGAATAATGGTTCATATAATGGAAATTTTTTGGCCCCATAGACAAATTCTTGGAAATATCTGTTTTATATTGAAGAATATTTTTAAAGAGTAAAGGCGGGTCATATATAGTCCATGTTAATATGAATTCATCCCAGAGAGGGCATGTTGATTTGATGTGAGACAGTAAGATAATTAGTGCAGTAAATTAGTAGAGCACACAGGTGTTAATACCATATCCAAAGCAATTTATTGGTGTTAATTTCTTCATTTGCAGAAGTACAAAGTTCACCCATTGAAATGGATGTTTTAATCTATACTATAAATTGTTTCTGAACTTGCACATTTAAAAAAATTAGCTCTAGTTTAGTTAAATTTGTGAGAGTGCTGGAGAGAGCCTTTCCCTGTTAACCTTGTGTAACTGAGTATTTATGTTTTATATATAGGAAAGTAGACACTGCCAGGGCCATAGGCAGAATTGTGAAGGATTACTTGTCTTCTGGTGTCTTCAGACTTCCCTTTCCTTACATTTTATTTACTGCAGAGCTTACTTTCCTTTTCGCTGCTTTAAATGTTCAGGGCCCAGACTCTTTCTTCTTTTAAAAGCTACTCTTAGTATAGTATATAAAACCTGTTCATACTAAGATTTAAAGAACTGTTAAAAATGTTTTATTCTTTTTGTAAAATTTTTTTACGGGGGTAGAGTTGTTTTACAAAAAATGTTTTATTCTTAATAATAGGTCTGCTATTTATTTAGCATTTTATACCCTGCAAAAACACTTTCATATACTCTGTAGCATTTAATCACCACTACAACTCTATAAAATAGATAGCGTCTTAACTTTATGAATGATGAAACCAAAACTCAGATACTAAAACTGGGCTTTGAGTTCAGGTCTCTAAACTCTGACTTTCCATAGTTTTAGCTGTCTTATGAAGACATGACATGTTTGCAGAGATAAAAAAACTCTGTTTGCAGAGATAAAAAACTCTGCAGAAGCTAGTAAAATGAGTTTCTGATTGTAGAATTTCTGGTGTCACTTGTCACCAGAGGGTGAACTGACTTTCTCTGCTTAACCATTTCATTCTCTCCACGATCACAGCTCGTGGAGACAGTAACAGGAGCTGACAGATGACTGGGCTGAAGGCATGAAAATCCAATGTAAAGAGGACAAAGGAGATGTCATTTAATTTAGGGAACAATAACCCTCTGTACTTCAGTAGGCTCTAAAGACTATTACAAGGAATGTATAATAATTAAGGCAACGTAGTATGGTGGAAAGAAGATGGGTTTTGAAATCCTGAAGACATGGGATTTGAGTCTAATTCCAGATCTGTCACCTACTAGCTATGTGACTTTCAGTAAATTCTTGTTTTATAGAACTATTGTGAGAATTCATTGAAAAACATGTGAAATTAAAATAATAGCAACCATTTATTGAGCACTAATTAATGTTCCCTTAATCTGTACCTACAACCATGGGATAGGTATTATTGTTATCAGAATTTAATAGATGAAAAAACTAAGCCTAAATAAGTTTACCAACATACCCAAAGTTACACAGTCAGTAATCTGTGGAACCAGGGTGCATACCCAAGTCCACCTGATTCTGATGTCTGTGCTACATAGTACATTGTACTTAATACTTGGTACCTTTCCTATAATGATCAACATTTGTAATAATGGCTGGAGTGGACATCTGTTGTTTTGATTTGTCCAGGACACTTTCCCCCTTCTTCTGTTAACAGCACTTCCCTTTTGTTGGAAAACTAGTTCTTAGTCATTTCAAATGATGGAACTGTGAACTAGCCACAGGAATTAGTGCAAAGGGTGGGCATGTGACTTAAGTAAGGCTAATCAGAACATGTCCTTGTGTTATGTACAAGGTAGTGAGAAGTCTTCTAGTTCCTTTAGGATTGCTATAGTAGGATAATTTAGTATCCTGGAGGCTGAATAGTAACTGATAATGTAAGCCAGGTCATGCTCCCTGTACAGACTTGGAGAAAGTCGTCTGAAGTAAGAAAAAGGAGGTCAATACAGAGAGAAAAACTAAATGAGGAATGAAGAAAAAGTCTTGATAGAAAAAGTTCCTGAATCAAATTTCATATAGTTCAGTGAGCCAGTACAACTCCCTCATTTGTGTGAACTAATTTGAGTTGTATTTCTGTTACTTACAGCTGAAAGTAAAAAAGAAAGTATAAAATGTCATCAGTTATTTCTTTTAGAAATACAGAAAAAAAGTGTTCTCTATTGTAATGAGCTTCTACTATAAGGGTTTAAAATAAAATAATTTTGTACTTGAAGAGGAAAACATTAATTATATGAAAAATTTCAGTTATAATTTCTCAGAGAGGCTGAAAAATGAAGTATCCTTTTATTTTAAGGATTTCTTGAAAATATGACTTAGTAGGTAGTGATAGTCATGATTCACTATGAGAATTATCTAAAACATAAGGGAAAACAATTTTTGGCTGAGTAATTTGACACCTTTATAAAAATATATTATTTTTGTCCCTTCTGCTTGGAAAGCTCTTCCTCCAAATACTCAAAACAGCTCCCTCTGCTTCATTTCACAGTCAGCCTCTCCTTGATTCTTCTATCTAAAAAGATACTTACTTTTTACCCTCTTCCTGACTTTCTGTTTGCTCCATGGAATGTATAACTACCTCACACTGTACTCTTTATATATTGGTTTATTTGTTTATCACTATTTCCCACACCAAAATATAAGCTCAATGAGAACAAGGAATTTGTATCAATATTATTAATAAGTGAATCTTTTTAGGTAGAATTTACTATGGAACTTCAGTGTGTCAAATAAAGAATAGCAAAGACAGGCTGCCTGACCAGCTTTGATCAAGTCTATGTCCTCTTCCTGAGACATGCCGAGTCCATATTTCTCAGTCTTTACCTTGCATTTGGGAGTGGTCATGTGGGAAATTGGGATGTGAGCAGGAGTGAAGTATATCACTCCCAGGCCTGGTGCATAAAATTTCCCATGCATAGGGTTACCATCATCTTAGGGTGTCTAGGATAGTTATGGGTTACACTTATTGTTGTCAAGTCTAATTAGTGGCTCTTCTACTCCCTAAAGTATCCCAGTTTCAACAAATTTTATAGATGCTATAGCTATGCATGGCACGGTAGGCTTTTTCCTCTTCTGTAGCACATGGCAGACAAGTCCTGTGACTCTGGAAGTCACACATTACAGATTGTGTAGCTGCAAGAAGGAAGGGTCCTGGATACTTGAGTCACCACTTGGGAGAGAGCTGCCAATCTGCCCACTTTAGACTTAGAGCAAGAAAAGAATTTATTTTGTGCTTGAGCTATTATACATTTTTAGATTTGTGCAATTAGAGTACCCTAACTAATGCAGAAATCTAAAAGTCAAATTGGTAGTATTCAGAATATATAAATTAGGAATTGTAGATGCTTATTTTTAACTGATACAAGCACAATTTAACTTTCTAATTATACATTATTTTCAAAGGCTTACTGAATCAAATCAGGTATGATATTCCAATATTTCATGACTTGTTTTATAATGTCAGTGTTGTTAGTAAAAATCAACTCAGAGTCATAATAAATTGAGTCTGGACTGCCTGTTCCCACAGGGATGGTTAATTTGGTTATTCTACTGTGGAACATTCTATGTGCATGTAGGAAAAGATTATATGATTGGTTGGAATAATTTGATTACTGTATGTTCACCAACTGGAAAGTCTAGTAATAATATCCTTTTTGTCTTCATTTTGTCCCTTGATAACCAATTCATGAAGCTAATCAAGCTGAATCAAATCTTTCTGGAAGGCAAAAGTCTTGCAAACTGTCTCTGACACCATCTGCTGCACAAAAAAAGAAAATATGGTGTACTAATTGGTATGTTATGAAATAGCCAAGGGACTGAATGGTGGTGGTTTTGGAGTCAGTGGATTTCTGTGAGATCTCAAATTCTGACAGATGTTAGAGAGTTCACAGTGTCTGGCCCTAGATATATGGAGAGTACTTCTTTCCTGAAACTTGACTTGCCTCTCTCTAGCATTGTGGTCGCCCATACAAGAGAGCAAAAGGAGATTTCTTTTAAGCAATTATATACCCCTTAAATTTTAAACTAAACGAATGTATGCTTACTGAAATAATATCCAAAGAATACAGAATTGCATATTGAAAGATAAAGTAAGTATACTTCATTCCCCCCTCTATGCAGGTAGCCACTACTAAAAATTACTTGTTTTCGTTTCTGCTTTTTATTTTTGGATATTTTCACAAAGGTCTGGTGACCCTCATCTTTGTTCATCTTTAAAAGCAAGTCACTAAAATGTTGGTTAGTAGTTCTTTGTGGGGAAGCAGTTTGTTTTGACAAGTGAGTTTAATTGTAGGATGATTACATCTGACATTTTCACTTTGGCAACCTCCAGTATCAATGTCTGGGAGAATATTTCCCTCCTGAAGTCATTTGGGCCCCTGCCTAAACAGTGTAACTCTGTACATCAGCCTTCTTGAAGTTGAACAAGGTGAAGGAGGCTGGGTCCCCAGCATTCAGTATGCAGATTTCTCTTTAATGCCCCTATTTCCAATCTTGAGTCTCAACTCCTCTCCCAAGCCAAACGTTCTTGGGGTCCCAAGTTTAGATCCTCTCAGCTCATTTTATCCTGAACAAACCTCCCATTTCTGAGGTGGAGCTGGGCATTCTGACTGTAGGGTAGTTGCTGGTCTGTGGGGAGGGAGGCAGTTCAGTTCTAGAACTTTGACCTTTTTCCTTTGTCCTTTGACCTTTGTCATCCTGTGCCTCATCCTCGCTTTCTGTGGTACCTTGTGGCTCCATGACACTTCAAGTGGAGAGGGATAAGGAGTTTCCCTCCAAATGTCTCTGAATAATCATGTTTTGCGAACTTAGGAACTTGCAAATTGTTTTACATGATGTAACAAATATGGGCAAACATTAACAAAAATGAAAAAAATTTGGTTAAAGTGTAACCTTTGTCATATATTAGTGACAGGCTTATTAAAATCAACCTCTGAATTCATTGAGTAGATATTTTAAAGAAATACTTTTGCTTAATGATGATAGCCAGTATTCAGATATTTTGGTGTTGGCCATGTGACTCCTTCTTCAGCAGAAAATTTCTTTAGCTTGATTTGAGTAGAAAATGGTATAACACATGATACTTTCCTATTGAACTTGGAATATATGGCTCAGGTTTTTCTTATGGTGACAGTTATTAGAAGAAGGTAATTACTAGGCAAAACTCCTGTGGTATCTTATTCTCATGAAACAAAATATTAGAATATATTTTGGGAACTTGATATTACTAGAACAGTGGAATGATAACATTTATAGGCTATCATAAAGTTGACATAATAGTACAGAGTTTTTGTAAGAGTAGGATGAGATTGCACACCACATTAAAACTCTATCTAAATCAGCACACATCCAGCAGGAGTTGTTAGGAGAAATTGGGAAATTCTGATTTGAACCAGGGTGATTGAGAAGATATATTTCTTTATGCATTTTAGTAATATATATTATCCACACTAAAAACAAAAGAAATATCATGTCATTTATAGAAGAAGGAAGATGGATCAATGTACTTTGTAGTCTACTAAATCTCGAAACAACTTTAAACAATTTATTTTTTCAATCTAAATTAATCTCCCTCTAAAGTAAGTAGGATCAGCAGGTATAGGTAGAGATATCTTATTCTGAGGAAAAATCTTCAGTCATTATTTGAATTTGTTGCTTAATATACCAAGATATTTACCAAAATAAAGAATCAGTACCTATATCAGTGTGCCTATTTTGGTTGTCTTATTAAAAAAAAAAAAACTTTTGAAGTCATTTTATTATAAGCAGCACCAGAAGTATCTAGAGATGCAGCCTCTGAGAAGGCAGCCTCAGGCTCTGTATTAGTTTCCTATTGCTGCCGTAACAAATTATTTCAAATTTAGAGGCTTAAAACAACAAAAATTTATTATCTTACAGTTCTGTAAAAGCCCTATATCGGTCTCACTGGGTCAAAATGTAGGTGTCTGCAGGGCTGTGTTCCTTTCTTGAGGCTCTACATGAGTCCATTTTCCTGTCTTTTCCAGCTTCTCGAGCCTGTCCAAACTCCTTCTTTTGGAACGTCTTCCTCCATCTTTAAAGCCACCAGTGTAGCATCTTTTGGATCCAGCTTCCATTGTTGTATCTCTTTGTGACAGGAAAGATTCCCTCCTTTTAATGATCTTGTAGTTAGATTGGGCCAACCTGGATAATCCAGACTAATATCCTATTCTCAAGGTTCTTAAACTTAATAATGTCTAAAAAGCCCCCTTTGCCATGTAAAGTGACATATTAAAAACTCCTGGGGATTAGGGTGTGAATATCTCCGTATCACAGGTTCTAACCTTGAGTTTTCTGGCAAAGCAGGGATGTAGACCGAGTTCCAGGTATAATCTCATTTCTGCAGCATAGTTCCTATACTGTTTTGCTGGAAGCATTGTCACCATACCACAAGAGCTATTGCTTTGTTTTGTATTTCCATGGGTTTGGCAAATATAGAATTTTTATTGTGTTCCAGATACTGTGCTAGGTATTGAGGAATAAAAGTTAAAGACAGAGGCTCTGTTCTCAAAGATGTTACAGTAGAGTAAAGGACAATTACACAATGCCATAGGAGTGAGACAGGATGCTGTGGGATCTCATAGGGGTACCCTCCACAACACTGAAATTTCAAGCAAAATGTCCCAGAGAGAATAACATCTAAGCTGTTCTAAGTCCTTTAGAAAAAAGGACTGTGTGTGGAATTGTAGAGGTTAATGACCATTACGTTTTCATTTATTTTACTGCTACATTCTGGAGATAATGGCATTACAAGAAATAGACAAGACTTCTGCTTTCATGGAGCTCAAAAGAAAGGGATAGTCCAAACCTAAGGAATTTAGTGTCCTAATCTAACAGACTTAGCAGGAGTGAAAACCTTTACAAATCAAAGGTAGAACAAGTAAGGACAGAGAAAGAGTGGAAAAGAACTGAGATGGTTAAGAGGGTTGACAGTCAAGAATGTAAGAAGATGTTTGGAAGTGCCCATTTAAAAAGCCTTATTTTAGATTATAAGGACATCCAAAAGAGCAAAGGTGTTCTAAACTTGAGGAAGTTTACCTTTTAGGAGGATTTTTTTTTTTTTTAACTCAGGGAAAATGTTCAGTTGTTGATCATTTTGAGTGTTTTTACCATTTAGTTGACCTTTTAAGGTGGACTTAGTTTCCAGTAAAGAAGTTACTTTGTGCAGACAGAGTAGAAAGGGCTCTAAGCAGGATAAAATAATTTTTACTAAATTTAGTTGTCACTTACTTGGAAAAAAAGGACTAATTTACATAGATGATTCATTAGCCTGGTCTTATTTTATGGATTATAGTAGTAAGCAGTTTATGACCTGATTGCAGTGATCACTTGTCACTGCAGTTCGCAGCAAACTTTTGCAGAATGTTTTTAGTTGTTTCCTAGGTCGCTTTCCTGCCTTCTCTCCTCCTTAAGAAAAACTGGCAAATTTGGATGGTAACACTATCCTGCAAACTCAAAGGGACTGTGTGAACTCTGGACAAGTTAGGAGAATGTTACTGAAATTCTCGTGGGATGGAGAGCATAATAGCATTTATCTGGAAAGAGAACCCCTTTTTTTAGTCCCACTATTACCTGTCCTATTACACTGCATTTTGCACTCTGTACTTCTTTCAAGTCTGGACTTCTGACTTGACTTATTTGTACTAAAACATCTTCTGGAAAAAGTGGATTGGGTCAAAGAACAGCAGAGTGTTATTGCTTCATCTTATCACAAGATGTCTGTCGCTTTCAGATAAAAAACCTGAGTCCTTTTGTATGTTGTGTTAATTACCTAAATTAATCCAAATGTCATATTGACAAAAATAAATAGATGAGTAAGTAGTTTCTTGGTATCTGAGGGGGATTGGTTCCAGCACCTCCATAGATACCAAAATCCGAGGATGTTCAAGTCCCTTATATAAAACGGTGTAGTATTTGCATACAATGTACATACATCCTCCTGTATACTTTAAATAATCTCTAGATTACTTATAATACTTAATGCAATGTAAATGTTATATAAATGGTTGCTAGCAGGTGCCAAATTCAAGTTTTGCTTTGGGGGACTTTCTGGAATTTTTTAAAAAATATTTTTGATCTGAGATTGGTTGTATCTGTGATGCGAAACCTGCAGATGTGGAATGCCATCTGTACATTTTAACTTAGAGTGGTGGGAGGTGAAAACACAGACAGATGTGCTTATAAGTAGTTTTGCATTAAGAACTTGGAATTCTTAAATAATATTCTCCTATTGCAATTTAAGAGGAGAGGAACTCCAGAATTTTCTATTGGAATAGGGTGTTCTTGTAATAAATTATGAAGAACATGCATGCTATTATATTATAAAGATTTGCAGTTATGCCTTGATAGAAGCTAAGGGATTACATGCTTTTAATGAAGTGCACATTGTCAATGTGCAAAGCAATAAAATGAAAAAAGTTACAGAACTGAAAATTTAATATATATGATAATACACATAAATCTATTAGAGAAAGAAAAGCAGAATTAATTATAATTCAGTACCCAGAGGGTGAATACAAATGGTAAAGAATTATGAAATAAAAAATTTATTTTGTAATTAGTTTAGCAGAGTAAAATTAGAAAAGAAGTAAGTTTTTCAAGGTCCTGATAACATAAAATATTTCATGAAAGGGAAGCAGGAAAAATGTTAATTATAAGTAGTTAACTGAAAGGGGAAAAAAATCTTTTCTATCTTGAAATAACAATGATTAAATTTTTAATTAATTCATGGTTTCATTTTGAAAACTGATCACAACAAAGTTTTGAATATTCTAAATACTCAAGTGAAATACAAAGATATGCTTAAAACATTTGTGAAGCTCAAGTGGTTTGAGCACCAATGATTCTCTCCAAGGCTTTTTGGAAAAGCAACATGAAGTTAAACTTTTTGTTTTTCTCTTTGGGGCTAACAAAATTATCAGTATTTGTGAGAATTCTGATGGGCTGTTTGTCTATATATGAATTTGATTTTTCTTAATTTATGAGGAAGTACATTTTTTGTTATGTAGTGTTGCTGTTTTCACAGTAGGGTTATTGTGATTTTAAAAATTTCTTAAAGAAATAAAGTAAAAATACAACAATCAGAATCTATTCTTTCAGTCTTTATATGTAGTGAATACCTACAACAGCCTTAAAGTCACTTAGCTGATAACTCAGGCTGATACATGCATATGGTTTCTGAACCATCACAGAAGGGTGGAGCGCACAATTTTGGGTGGGTTACAACCTTAGCCAGTGCAGGGTTCAGAGAGATCAAAAGTTGCTTTCTGTGAATGAGCATCATTGATAGATTTGACCAAAAGTAATTCTTAGATTGTTTAGTAACTGTTCTGTCCCTGAGGGAATAGTTATATCTCAAAAGGACTCTTAGGAACAATCATTTTAATATATTGTATTATATTTCAAGGCAATTGATACTGACATTTACTTGACCAGCTCAACTCAGACTGTCAACTAAAAATTCTAATTCAATTCACTGGTTCACTACATAGATGGCCAGTGGGCTTGGTTAGTATTCTTAGATGCCTCTCAAAGGCTCCCTGGCTTCTTGTTCGCCAGATATGACATTTAGTATATTATTATTTTTTTAATAGATTTTTATTAGAGTATAATTGCTTCACAATACTGTGTTAGTTTCTGTTGTACACCAAAGTGAACCATCCATATGCATACATATGTCCCCATATCTGCTCCCTCTTGAGCCTCCCCCCCCATCCTCCGTATCCCACCCCTCTAGGTAATCGCAAAGCACTGAGATGATCTCCTTGTGCTATGCTGCTGCTTCCCATTAGCTAACTTTTACATTTGGTAGTGTATATATGGCGATGCTACTCTCAGCTCGCCCCAGCTTCCCCCTCCCACCCGTGTCCTAAAGTCCATTCTGTATGTCTACGTCTTTATTCCTGCCCTGCAACTACGTTCATCAGTACCATTCTTTTTTTTTAGATTACATATGTATGCGTTAGAATACGGTATTTGTTTTTCACTTTCTGACTTACTTCACTCTGTATGACAGACTCTAGGTCCATCCACCTCACTACAAATAACTCAATTTCATTTCCTTTTATGGCTGAGTAATATTCCATTGTATATATGTGCCACATCTTCTTTATCCATTGATCTGTTGATGAACATTTAGATTGGTTCCATGTCCTGGCTATTGTAAATAGTGCTGCAATGAACATTGTGGTACATGTCTCTTTTTGAATTCTGGTTAAAACAAAAAATAACATACAAAGGAATCCCCATAAGGTTATCAGCTGGTTTTTCAGCAGAAACTCTGCAGGCCAGAAGGGAGTGACAGCATGTACTTAAAGTGATGAAAGAGAAAAACCTACAACCAAGATTACTCTACCCAGCAAGGGTCTCATTCAGATTTGACGGAGAAATCAAAAGCTTTTAAGACAAGCAAAAGCTAAGAGAATTCAGGACCACCAAACCAGCTTTACAACCAATGCTAAAGAAACTTCTCTAGGCGGGAAACACAAGAGAAGAAAAACACCCACAAAAACAAACCCAAAATGATTAAGAAAATGGTAATAGGAACATACATATTGATAATAACCTTGGATGGAAATGGATTAAATGCCCCAACCAAAAGACACAGACTGGCTGAATGGATACAAAAACAAGACCCATATATATGCTGTCTACAAGAGACCCACTTCAGACCTAGGGACACATACAGACTGAAGGTGAAGGGATGGAAAAACATAGTCTATGCAAATGGAAATCAAATGAAAGCTGGAGCAGCAACACTCATATCCAATAAAATAGACTTTAAAATAAAGACTTTTACAAGAGACAAAGAAGGACGCTACATAATGATCAAAGGATCAATCCAAGAAGAAGATATAACAATTATAAATGTTTACACACTCAACATAGGAGCACCTCAATACATAAGGCAAATGCTAACAACCATGAAAGGAGAAATTGACAGTAACACAATAATAGTAGGGGACTTTAACATGCCACTTTCACCAATGGACAGATCATCCAAACAGAAAATAAATAAGGAACACAAACTTTAAATGACACAATAGACATGAGAGATTTAATTGATATTTATAGAACATTCCACCCGAAAATGGCAGAACACACTTTCTTCTCAAGTGCACATGGAACATTCTCCAGGATAGATCATATCTTGGTTCACAAATCAAGCCTCAGAAAATTTAAGAAAATTGAAATCGTATCAAGCACCTTTTCTGACCACATCGCTATGAGATTGGAGATCAATTACAAGAAAAAAAACTAAAAAACACAAATACATGGAGGCTAAGCAGTGCACTACTAAATAACCAAGAGATCAAAGAAGAAATAAAAAAATACATAGAAACAAATGACAACAAAAACACGAAAACTCAAAACCTATGGGATGCAGCAAAAGCAGTTCTAAGAGGGAAGTTTATAGCAATTCAATCTCACCTCAAGAAACAAGAAAAATCTTAAATAAACAATCTAACCCTACACTTGAAACAACTAGAGAAAGAAGAACAAAGAAAACCCAAAGTCAGTAGAAGGAAAGAAATCATAAAATCAGAGCAAAAATAAATGAAATAGAAACGAAGAAAACAACAGCAAAGATCAATAAAACTAAAAGCTGGTTCTTTGAGAAAATAAACAAAATTGACAAACCCTTAGCCAGACTCATCAAGAAAAAAAGGGAGAGGATGCAAATCAATAAAATTAGAAATGAAAAAGGAGAAATCACAGCTGACACCACAGAAATACCAAGGAATATAAGAGACTACTACAAACAACTCTATGCCAATAAAATGGACAGCCATGAAGAAATGGACAAATTCTTGGAAAGGTACAATTTTCCAAGACTGAACCAGGAAGAATTAGAAAATATAAACAGACCTATCAAAAGTAATGAAATTGAAACTGTAGTTAAAAATCTTCCAACAAACAAAAGTCCAGGACCAGATGGCTTCACAGGCGAATTCTATCAAACATTTAGAGAAGAGCTAACACCGATCCTTCTCAAACTCTTCCAATAAATTGCAGAGGGAGAAACACTTCCAAATTCATTCTACGAAGCCACCATTACCCTAATACCAAAACCAGAAAAAGTTATCACAAAAAAAGAAAATTATAGACCAATATCACTGATGAATATAGATGCAAAAGTCCTAACAAAATACTAGCAAACAGAATCCAACAACACATTAAAAGGATCATACACCATGATCAAGTGGGATTTATCCCAGGAATGCAAGGATTCTTCAATATATGCAAATCAATCAATGTGATACACTACATTAGCAAATGAAGTAATAAAAACCATATGATCATCTCAGTAGAAGCAGAAAAAGCTTTTGACAAAATTCAACACCCATTTATGAAAAAAACTCTCCAGAAAATGGGCATAGAGGGAACCTACCTCAACATAATAAAGGCCATATATGACAAACGCACAGCAAGTATCATTCTCAATGGTGAAAAACTGAAAGCATTTCCACTAAAATCGGGAACAAGACAAGGATGTCCACTCTCACCACTCTTATTCTACAAAGTTTTGCAAGTCATAGCCACAACAATCAGAGAAGTAAAAGAAATCAAAAGCATCCAAACTGGAAAAGAAGTAAAACTTTCACTGTTTGCGGGTGACAGAATACCATACATAGAAAATCCTAAAGATGCCACCAGAAAACTACTAGAACTAATCAGTGAATTTGGAGGGGTTTCATGGTACAAAATGAATGCACAGAAATCTCTGGCATTCCTATACACCAACAACGAAAAATCAGAAAGAGAAATTAAGGAAACAATCCCATTTACCATCGCAACATAAAGAATAAAATACCTAGAAATAAACCTACCGAAGGAGGTGAAAGACTTGTACTCAGAAAACTATAAAACACTGATGAAAGAAATCAAAGATGACATAAACAGATGGAGAAATATACCATGTTCTTGGATTGGAAGGATCAATATTGTGAAAATGACTATACTACCCAAAGCAATCTACAGATTCAATGCAATCCCTATCAAACTACCAATGGCATTCTTCACAGAATTAGAACAAAAAAGTTTACAATTCGTATGGAAACACAAAAGACCCCAAATAGCCAAAGCAATCTTGAGAAAGAAAAATGGAGCTGGTGGAATCAGGTTCCCCGACTTCTAGTAAGCTTTGTGGTATAGCTACTATATCACAAAGCTACAGTAATCAAGAGAGTATGGTACTGGTACAAAAACAGAAATATAGATCAATGGTACAGGATAAAACGCCCAGAGATAAACCCACACACCTATGGTCAACTAATCTATGACAAAGGAGGCAAGGATATACAATGGAGAAAAGACAGCCTCTTCAATAAGTGGTGCTGGGAAAACTGGACAGCTACATGTAAAAGAATGAAATTAGAACACTACCTAACACCAAACACAAAGATAAACTCCAAATGGATTAAAGACCTAAATGTAAGGTCAGACACCATAAAACTCTTAGAGGAAAACATAGGAAAAACACTCTTTGGCATAAACCACAGCAAGATCTTTTTTGACCCACCTCCTAGAGTAATGGAAATAAAAACTAAAATAAACAAATGGGACTTAATTAAACTTAAAAGCTTTTGCACAGCAAAGGAAACCATAAACAAGACAAAAAGACAACCCTCAGAATGGGAGGAAATATTTGCAAATGAAACGACAGACAAAGGATTAATCTCCAAAATATACAGACAGCTCATGGAGCTCAATATCAAAAAAACAAACAATCCCATTAAAAAATGGGCAGAAGACCTAAATAGACATTTCACCAAGGAAGACATACAGATGGCCAAGAGGCACATGAAAAGATGCTCAACATCACTAATTATTAGAGAAATGCAAATCAAAACTACAATCAGGTATCACCTCACACTGGTCAGAATGGTCATTATTAAAAAATCTAGAAACAATAAATGCTGGAGAGGGTGTGGTGAAAACAGAACTCTCCTGCACTGTTGGTGGGAAAGTAAATTGATACAACCACTATGGAAAACAGTATGTAGGTTTCTTAAAAAACTAAGACTAGAACTACCATACAACCCAGCAATCCCACTACTAGTCATATACCCTGTAAAACCATAATTCAAAAAGAGACATTTTTATGCAACCAACATTCTTTGCTCATGTGGAATTGGGTATGTGTCGTGGACTGAACTGTGTCCCTCTGAAATTTATATGTTGAAGCCCTAACCCCCAATGTGACTGTATTTGGAGATAGTGCCTTTAGGCAGGTAATTAAGGTTAAATGAGGTCATAAGGGTAGGACCCTAATCCTATAGGACTAGTGTCTTTATAAGAAAAAAGAGACACCAGAAATCAATCAATCTCTCTGTCTCTCTCTTCCCCCCTCTCCCTCTATTTCTCTCTCTCCCCCCTCCTCCCTCTCTCCCTATGCAAACAGAGAGGAGACCAGGTGAGGATACAATGAGAAGGCAACCATCTACAAGCCAGGAAGAGAGGTCTCACAAGAAACCCAACCTGAAGACACCTTGATCTTGGACTTCTAGTCTCCAAAACTGTGAGAAAATAAATTTCTGTTGTTTAAGTTGCCCAGTCTGTAGTATTGTGTCATGGCAGCCTGAGCAGACTAATACAGTACCTAAGTGGGAGAGTCGACTGGATTAAATTAAATATTTTGTGATCATATGTTTTGATGTCCTTGTGTCGGGAGCTTGGAGATTAGATTGTAAATGCATTGAAGACCTAGGCCAAGAGACTAGGTCTAGACTGGTTCCCTGTATGTAGTTGCTTTATTATGAAGCTTGCTTTATTATGGATACCATGTAAATACTCAGGGAAAATAATGCAGTGATCAACTGAGCAGCCTCTTGTTTTTCGAAACTTTAATTTTATATGAAGTATTGTTTTTAATATATATTGATTCGTAAATTTTATGATTACTTCAGAGGAAAGTTCACCATTTTATATCACATTTTTGTAGGCTAGTGTTTCTAAATGGTTTCAGAGCTGTGTGATATGATCCTAATCTTAGTACTGGCCTGCCAGTACTGTTCAGACTTTTGTGCCTTTTTTATCTTTGAAGAGGGTTCACATATTTTAATGTGCATAATTCTATGGGGAGGGTATGGGAAGGATATTATCTCCCTCCTCACATTAAATCTATTTATTTCACCATTTATTTTTATTAAGAGAAAGCAAAACTTCATATATTCTATTTTCCAGTACTTTTTTGGTTAAGAGCTAAACAGTTGTTAGTAATCATGTGTTTGTAAATTAAAAACACTACTCTCACCTTTTTTCCAGTTCATTGGAATGTTTATTTTTTATTTTTGACAGATAAGTCAGCTGAGATGGAATAGTTTGTAATGTGAGTGACATGCTCTCAAAAAGAAAGAAAATGTTTTGAGTACACATACCATCTCAAAAAATACTGCTATTTTCCCACTTTGCAAGAAATGAAAACATTTATTTTTACAACTTGTGACTTTGAAAAAAAATACTACTATTCTACAGCATTACACCTTTTATTTGTAGCAGTGTGAACTATGGAAAAATATGGACAGACTGAGGCTTAAATCCTGGCTCTGCCACTTGCCCTTATTAAATTCACTTTACTTTTTCGATTTGGTTTCCTTATCTGTAAAATGTGGATAATAATTCATATATTAAAGGGGTTATTGAAAAGACTGAGTGTAATTTGTATATGACAGGCACATAGGCAATGAAAGTTATTTCTCTAAATAATGAAATTTTGAAGAGCTTCTGTTAATTCACTACAGAGTTGCTAGAAGCTAGGCATGAAGTCAGTGTGGATGTTTTTCCAGAGTGTCCTATGTTTCCAGGTGGTGCTGAGATCAGTATTCAGGAAGGGACCAATCTCCTATATTGTGCTTGCTTTTCAGAATTTGTGGAAGGGTGAACTGAGGTAATGCATATGTGCCGAGCACTTTTCATAGCCCCTGAGATGCAGTAGGTGGTCACTGCATAGTGCATGGTAGCCAGTGACATCATCATCATCATTAATGACCATTCAGGGATAGGTACTGTCCATTTCCCATTCTGACACTTCATTGGTGGCTCTGGGCAATGACACAGTGATTTGGGAATTGGATGCCTCTGTAATTCCAGGGTTTTATTTGTAAGAGAGTCTACACTGAATCATGAGGTAGTGAGAGAGAGAGAGAGAGAGAGAGAGAGAGAGAGAGAGAGAGAAGGCTCCTTAGTATACTCTGTCTGTCATTATTTGATCTAATTTTTGACATGATTTAAAAGGTGAACACAGACAAATTATTTGAAGGGAGATAAATGAAAAGTACAGATCTCTCATGGTACATGAATGTCTTAATTTTTTTTTAGCACACTTGTTTGCAAACAGGGAAAGATTTCAGTAATATATAAAAGTGACAGGATATCCTCTACTGGATAATGATTGATAAAATACATGGATGGTAACATTTGAAAAATAAGAAGTATGCTAGAACTAGTCCAAGCAATTAGAAATATAACTCATTCATATAGCATTAAAAATAGAATAGTTTACCTTGTTGAATTTTTCATGATTCTGTGCATGTTATTCAGATGCTTGAATATGTAGATGTCTGCTGTATTTCTAGATGTATGTATACATATTCTAAAGGCCAATCAATGTTTTCCATAAATGTCTGTTGCTTTTAGTAAGGTTTTAATGGATATGAGTAAATTACATACATAGAAAGAGCCCCAGTGTCAGGAAATATCACATATGGCTGATTAATGTAATAAAAGCACTGAATCATCATAGTGATCACATTTGATGCTAGAAGGAAACAAAAATTAACAAAGGACATAGACTAAATACATATTTATTAAATGAATAATTCCCTGGTAGATCAAAGCTTATATATTTTAAGTATAACTTCTTAGGGGGTGACAAGCTTCTATTCTGTGGGTGTATTACTATGTGCATGTATTTTTTATGTTAACTGGTCTGTGATGTGACATAAATAATAGGAAGGAGATTGAAGAAAAAACTTAAAAATATCCAGAAACAATAAGGAACTGTTAAATGGACTTCTCTTTGATGCCATATCACCAAACTTCAGTTTTCTCCTGTCTTTGATATGCCTTCATCCAGGCTTGTGTCCACTCATCCTTAGTAGCAGACCACTCTTCCTCAGGCAGTGTCTCCACTCTTCTCTTGCTCTGCCTATCAGCATCTTGGATATCTTGATTGTCAAGGCCATGTACTTAGTCCTCTTTTGAAAGGCCGGAAGAGTCCGAGAACTCCCTAGCATGTAATTACACCAGTACTGACTTACTGAATTACTCTTTGGCGTGGCAATGCTCTTGACATTCATTGAGTGACAATAAATAGTTGCTGAATTAATTTATGGTCAGAGGTTACCTAGGTGAAGAAAGAGAAGCAGGGAAAGGGGAAGGGTGTTTCTGCATCTGAAATAGCAGGGAAGGGATGTAGAACAGGTCACACAGAGAATATTTTCATGGTGTTCTGAATGACAGTGGCTGAGTAGCAGAGGGGAGGGGACAATATATGGGAAGAACTGAGCCTGGAGATCAGGCCTAGATTACCAAGAGTTGGGCAAGACATTTCATCTTCCATCCTCCCATTGGTTCATTTCCAGAGTCGGTGATTTGGACCTAGCTGCCTTTAAAGGGCTATTTCACACCTTGTTTTTTATAATTTGACAAATGATAGACTTGATATTGTTTCCATTAAGTTATAGGTGGCACTATTTTAATTAGGTTTCTAATACTTTGGAAAAGAGAGAGAGAATTCCATGTGTCACATGATAAATTAGTGTTTCACCAAATTGAGATTAATATTAATATTTAAGGGAGTATGATGTAATGTATCAAAGATATTTTTAATTTATGTTTATATAAAATATCCAAAACACCTTGACTAGAAAAAGTTAGTCACTTAACCAGAATCATAAGTTCAAGATGAGTAATTAACAGTATTGATTTTTTAAAGGTATCAGAAATAGTTGATATTAGAGAGCTAGAAGTCACTATTCTAGGATATTTATTATTATTCAAGCTTTTATTAGGGAATTGCTCTAATTTTGATCTTTGGGTTTTAGTAAATTTTTAGAGAGGTGAGAGAGAGTATATGTGAAATATAGTAATGCACATTTTGAAAAAATATTCCAAAAGAGGCAATATATTGAGAGGTTTTTTTAGTAGGATGGAGAAGATTCATAACTGTCTTCAGGCATTTGAAAGAAAATTATGAAAAGGATTGTATTCAATTATCCTTCATCTGTACTGGGGATTGAAAGAAAAGCAGGGGGATTAATTTGCAGCAAGAGGAGGAATTCATTTAGAAATCTTTTTTTGGCCCAAATTGTGATTAAACATTATAACAGTCAGCTGAGAACTGTTAGGAGTCCCTACTTACTTCTTTTTTTAAAAGCATGAATAGAGACAAACTTAAATCCTAATTCATGTGAATATACATTCTCACTTCATGATTCTTTGATAATCCTATACGGACTCTAGCATTTCCACAGAGTTAAAAGCATTAAGGGGAGAGATATTTGCTGGAAGATTTTTTTCCCTCCAAACGTATGATTTTTGTTTTAAGATAAAACCCAGCACACATTGCTTTGATAGCTAAACAAGTCTATGAACGTTCATGCTAAAAAGAAATATGAGAGGCCAGGTAAAGGCCAATTAATTATTTTTCGCCTTTCCTCCTTCCCTCTGGTCACAGGGTAGATGTAAAATCCATTTGAGAAGTTGCTGTGAAGTTGTGTGGGCTGCTACTTTCTCTGTCAGCACAGTCCATGGCCTGCCAGCACCTCTGAAGGGAGACAGCTGGACTTGTGGCCCTTTTCAGGTTTGTTTCTTGAACTCACTTCATGGATAAACAGCTTCAGTGAGCTTTTCAAGTGATTCCCAGGAGGCAGAGCACCTCCCTACTGTTCTACATTAGAGTAAAATTTAGCAGACACTTAAAAGCATTTTAGTCTCAGAATGGAAACATAAAATAAATTCAAGTATTTAGATTTTTGCCCTGTCCTTCAGAGAAAACTCAAAAAGACTCTCTTTTTCCGGTGGGCATATATTGAAATTTCCCTTTAGATTATGTTTAAATAGATCTGTGGCTCACATCTTTCCAAGTTCAGACATAGGAAATTATCGCCCTCCTAGAATGTTTGCCTGGTATCAACTGAACCCAGGGTTGGGAACCAGTTAATAGTTGCCTTGTGTGTGTGTGTATGTGTGTGTGTGTGTGTGTGTGTATGTGTGTGTGTGCGTGTGTTTGTTCTACCCTTGTACCAGTCAGAGAGCAGGGAGTAGCTTAAAGAGAAGGACAAAAGATAATAATTAAATATTTGGAAATTTAAAAAAGGTCACAGAAAAAGCTAGGAGCCACCATGATTTTGAAGGCAGATCCTAGAGATGTGAGATTCTAATTCCGGTTCTGCTGCTTACTTTCCACCTTGCAAGTCCTTGGGCAAATTACTTAATCTCTCCAGTCTCAGTTACTCCATCCATAAAGAAGGAATAACAAAAATAACTATCTCATAGAATTGTCGTGAGAATTAAATCAGACAATGAATGCAAAATAACTATTATATAATAAGCATTCAATATGTTAGCTGTGTTTGCTAACATTGAGGAAAAAAGGTCAAAGAATACCATGAATGACAAAAATCTGTGGCTGAATTACCTGGTTTCACAAGAAGTTTCTGATCTTTTAGCCTTCTGCAGAACAGTGCTGGACAAATTCAACTCCCTGGTAGGCTGGATGTTTGCTTCAATGCACTTTGTCTGCTCCCAGAGGGCTCTTGTTCTAGGCTCGCTGCTTTGCAGTGCACCTGGGGCTCCTGTTGGCAGTCTCTTGAGGATACAGGGTTTGGGTCTAAGGCTTTAACTCAGCCTTGCCAGATCAAGTGAGACAGTCTTCTGTCCCCATGAATATGCAACACTCAAGGGTTTCCAGCTGCTTCCTTGCCATTTACTCCTGGCTTTATCCCTGTGAGGTAGATGGGTAATTAACATGGATTTTATAGCCACCTTAGGAGAGAAAAGGAACTAACCAAGCAAATAAGAATGTGGTGGAGAATTTAATCATCTGCTGCTTCCTTCTTAGCAACCTACATGCATTGTGCAAATATTTTTCAGTTCCTAAAGTTCACCTGTGATGGAATTCAAGTTCTTTCTCTTTTAAATAAACATTTATCCCAAAGGAAGTTTTTCTCATTCACAACAACAAAAATACACAGACTTGTCAGTTGTCTATGTTGATATTTATTCTCTTTCATTTATTTAAATAGTTGTAGTTGGAAAAGAAAATGAGAACTATCAAGTCTTGGGTTTCTGTGTATCAAGCTGCATAAAGGATTCTCTTTGACCTTTTGGGAAAGTTAACATAAAGTGCCAGTATTCAAATAATTATGCTGTTAAATGCTCACCACTCCTTTCTCTCTCTGCCCTCCCCCTCAGTTCCTGCACATTAGCAGAATCTGAATTTTTGATTCATGTGCACTCTGAAGAAATAATAATAATAAACAACACTTATTGGGTGCTTACTATATGCCAGACTGTTTCCTAAACTCTTGTACATCTAGGCTTGTAGAAGGCATCAGGAGAAACAAGAAAAAATAAAGCTGCATGCTTTTTGATATTTCTTAGAGTGAAAGCTTAGTGACCCACTTTATCTTTTTTGGTGGAGGGATCCAGATTTGCGAATTTACTTCTGGTAAAGGGAGAGCACTCCTGGTCTGGATGTGTGTTGACGTTGCTTTGAAAACAAGGTACCACTTTATCACATCAGTCAGTTATTTTTATAAGTGACTGGGTCCTCAGTGGCTAATTTTAAATCTTGCTCAAGTTTCTTTTCTCTGCCACATTGGGGCTCCTATTTTAGGTTTGGATCACATAGGTTAATATGATTATTAGTTTAATTAATGTACATTTTGAAAATTTATCTCATTAAATAACTAAAATGTATTTCAAAGGCAAATGTAAAGTCACTTTAAGATTGTCTGAAGTTTCCTTTAAAAGGACAATTGTCTATAGTCCTAAAATGAGGGAAAAAGATACTACTTAGCAAACATATGTATTTTTTTAGTGTTTTAAGCTTTATTTTATTTTTGGCAGCTAATATGAACAGAACACCATTCTAGAATCCAAGAGAGGGTAGAGGTAGTTCTCCTCATTACTAATCCCATTTAAAAATTCTATTGTTCAGTCGCTTTTAAAGATATCTCTTTAAGGACCTGTATTTTATCCCTCATTACCTTCATGCCCTCATTGGACAGTTTATGCTCATTTTGAGCTGCTGCCCCTACAAACTGGATTCGATTTGAAGATGATTTTATCCAAGACCTAGTTTCATGAAAACACTGTACTGAAAACTACCTGTATAGGAGACTACAGATAGCCATAATTTAATTTGAGTAAACACAAAAATCCTTCTTTTCATGTACTATTTGGAGCCTCTTCCTATACTAGAAAGTAAACTCTGCATTTGTAGGGTTCATATTCCATGCTTCATTTCCCTGCAGTGACATGAACAGGCAACCAGTAGACTATGCTTAGTCTGATCTTCAGCACAGCCTCTGGAAAAACATCCTGTGTGACTTTGTTTTGTATACAAAAAGTAGCTATTTAATTTTCACAGTTTTCTATTTCCCAAAATATGATGTGAATCTCAAATAATATGTAGCTAGGAAAAATAGATTTATATAAAGTAAAATACATAGGTAAGTAGATAAGAATAATAGGATGATTATTTAAATTCATTTTAGTGTAAGGGAGAGAGGAACAGAGTGAAAAAGACTAAAATGTTCAAATAATTGATATAAAAATGTATCACTTTTGAGTTTTATACTATATGAAAACTAAAAAATCTGATTAGTAATTGTAAACAATAAATTTTAAAATAAGCCTTCATTATTCTACATTTGAGAAAAATAGAAAGAAAATGTTACAATTTATTCAAGTTTCTATCAGGTCTAAATTATTTCAAATTATGGATTTGATTGGTCCAGATCAAGAGGTTAAGGGTTACTTGAATTTATTTTTATATGAAATATGGAGTAAAAGGAAAATAAAAAATTTTTTGGCACTTTAGATGCTGTTATAGACACTGTATTCATGCTTACAATTGCAAGAGCATTTTAAATTATGTAAAGCATGAAACTTTGAACCTAATCATTTGTTATATTTCCAAATTCCCACAAGATGGCAGAATTTCAGAGCATTTTAGAATATGTGCCTGGTTAGGTAGCTAGAATTATTTTAAATCGTGTAGCTAGGTTAAGCACAAATCCTGTTTTCTGATCACTGATGCAAATAATACTCACACAGAGCAGGGTCCAGTTCTTCCTCTTGCTATTTACAGCTTCTACTAAACCGAAGTAATGAAACAATGGATTGCATGGGGTTTACAATACTCCTCAGGTAGAGACCCACTTTCTTGTTTTATAACTCTAATTTGAGGTCATTCATAACCACTCAGAAAGGTACTGCCTCCTTTATTTTATTCATGAGGGTCAGAGATGAGCTGGGATGTAGTCTTTAACAGATGGAACTCCACATCTTGATATTTCAGAGGTTCTGACCACATGGCTGTGTGGCAAGCAGTGAGGAGCAGTTAGTCCTGTCCATCACCAGGCTTGCCCCTATGAATACCTAAATGATTAGGTTTTACTTGTTAAGGGTTTGATATGCTCTGGATGATACACTCTTGTTGTTGGAAACCTTAAGGAAGCAAACTCTTGTTCTTCCTTTATTGCTTCCTTTCCTCCTCCCTCCTCCCTCCCCCTCCTCCCCCTTTCTTTCTCTCTCTTTCTCTCTTTCTTTCTCCCTTCCCTCCCTCCTTCCTCCCTCCCTTCCTTCCTCCCTCCCTCCCTTCCTTCCTTCCTTCTTTCCTTCCTTCCTTCCTTCCTTCCTTCCTTCCTTCCTTCCTTCCTTCCTTCCTTCCTTCCTTCCTTCCTTCCTTCCTTCCTTCCTTCCTTCCTTCCTTCTTTCCTTCCTTCCTTCCTTCCTTCCTCCGTGCCCCCCATGCTAGTAGTACTGCAACTGTTAGTGACTCACCAAAGAGAAACCTCTAAGAAACCATTATACTTCCACAGCCTAACAAAGGAGATGAGGTTACTGGAACCAAATTCGAATGAGCTACTCTGAGTTATAGCCTAAGAGACAGAGGTTTGAAGTTAGCACCTCTTTCAAATCTTGCCTGAGTTTATATTTGTCTTCTTTTTGTTATCATAGATCAGGCTTTTATATTTTTTAGTGTTTTGCATTTCTTTATCTATGGATAGGGTCATCTAGGGATAAATGGCATTTCTTTTTTGAAGTCACCTTTCAAAATTAGAAAACTTAGAAGCTAAATTAGACAGCTAGACAGTTCCTTCATTTGACAAGTAGGATATACATAATTTTGAAAATCATTATATCTAAGTGATAATCTTGGTGCTAAGATTATAATTCAGCCTCAATTCACCTGAAATTTACCCAGTGCTAATGGAAGGTTGTTTATATTACAAGATGCCAAAACTCATAATAAAAAAGAATTACTGGATTACTGATGGCAAGCATCTCTCAACTCATGATGAGGAATTTGATATCTCATAATGTTGGGATTGTTAATCATGGGATTTGGTTTTTGTTGTGTTAGGTGGGGGTATCTGAACCCAAAAAGTGATTGAGTTAGGTGGTTAGGTGGAGGCTTGTGTATATAACTGATATACACTTGGGGGGAAGTTTATGCGAGCTGAATTTGAGCTGTTATACATACTGCTCCCAAAATGCTTATGGGCACTATGAGGGCAATATTTCTTAAGATTCTGCAAGCCAGGTTGTTTTGGCTCCCCAGCCACTACATGGAGGCACAGCCGCTGAAAAGGGGTACCTCAGTATCAATAACAAATAGCAGCTCTGAAAGCTGCCTAACTGGATAATAATAATGCCAGAGACTACCTTGAGGGGATGCAAGATTCTTCTGCATTCTACTTTCCCACCTCTGGTGCGCAGACTGACTGACACCTTTCCTGTTCTATCTCAACATGCTCTTGAAAAAACTTCAAGGCGATTCTGTTTGTAAGAGAGAACTCTCAGTATGAAATGATTATCTTCTGGGAAGAAAAATAAGCTCCTGAATGTAGAAGATTTCTGTCAGTTCTTTTCATTTTGAGTTTTGGAAAAGCAGCTAGCAACATAGGAAGTTAACCATGTTTAAAAATATTTCAGAGATGGTCTTTATATCCTACCCTAATGGTTATATATACAGATAAAAAATTCAGTTGCAGAGAACTGAATCAGCAGTTCTAGTTTATAAAGAGATTTATTACTGAATATTAAATAGCTGACAGAATTATTGGGAGGAATAGACTCCCAGAGTCACGCCACAGAAATGGGCTGCGAAGTTGCTGCTGTTTCTGCTTCTATCAAGTGGTTTCCTGTCATCTCTACTACAATTCACCCCAGCAAATGAGTGTGTTCTGCCTGCCTTTCTCCAACTCAGTTCAGAAATCAAGTCCCTTATAAGTGTGTCTAATGGAAAACACTAGCTGTAAGGGAGTTAGGCATATTTTTCACAGTGAAAATTATGGCAATAAAGATAATAAATGAATTTTTAGGATTAATTTTATCATTATCTGGATAAAATGTAACCCTTCGAATGCTGAATTATATACTGTCTCAAATATTTACTCAAAATGTTTTTTATGGTTTTCTTGTACCTACCTTCTTTTAGGTTTACCCTTGTATAAAATGTGGCAGAATATTATATGCAGTTTTGGCCCTAATATGTAATAAAAGGCAAGCAAAGCTTATGAAGGAAAATGTACTGAAAAGAATAGAGTGGTTTCAGATAAGGTTGCATTGAAAATCTAGGACTCCTCAGTCTGGGAAAGGTGAACAGACATTGTTTTTGGCAACTGTGAACTTTAAGGAATGGATAGGAAAAAAAGACAAAACTAGGATTTCGTTTGAAATCACTTTGAATAGGTGATTTTAAGGTAAATACAAGGAGGTGGTACTCAGCCAACCAACACGTGTCATTTCATTCTTACTATGTAGGCAGAACTGACTGTGCCCTGTGGGAATTTTTACCATTAGAAAATGAATTTGCATACCCTGAGGCTCATGGGCATAGTATGTGCTCAAATATGTCTTTAACATGAATACATTAATGAAAATATAAAATAAAAAATTGTTCGACTTGTTAAATTAATTCATCAAAGGTAGATTATCAAAGAAAGTAAGGAGATAAATATCTCTAAGCCTTTGGACTAGGTCATGGGAAGGAAATGTGGCACAATGGAAAGATTTTGGGTTTAAGCCAGGAATTTAATCCAACTTTGCCATTTGCTAGATGTGTGATCTTGAGCAAATAGCTTAATTTCTAGTAGCTTGGGCTGCTTTCTCTGTAAATTGGAGATAATATATCTAGCATTTTAGCTTGTTGTAAAGATTAGAGATGAAAAAGTAAAATGTCTAGCTACATGCTCTGGTACTTAGCAAACACAAGAAAGCGGTTATTTTTTATTGCTACTTGGTTAGAGGCAGAATGCCAGTGGGGTGGACAATTGATACAACCCATGTGACAATGTTCATCTCCTGATGTATGTGTGTAATCCCTGTGGCATTCCTCATATCCTGAAATATGTGAGCCACATACAGACTTTCAACTCTTGCACGTCATACATTCTTCATATTACCTTGTGCTTAATCAATTGCAGTACAGATCTTTGGTCTCTCCTACTCCTACTCCTGTCCTCATTCCAGCCCACATACTGCTCACATACTAATTTTTATCATGACAGTCCCCCATCAGATATCTGCAATGGCTTCATATTGTGCTTACAGTTTTTTAAGATGAACAATTCCATTTCACCAAAACTTTAAAGTCTTACTTGTGTGGGGGTGTGGGGGAGGATGGGAGAGGACTGGGAGAGAATGAAGATGGATAGGAAAGGTACACAGTTCGGAATATAGGTAAAAAGCCCAGTGGATAGTAGTAGGTAGATAAGTAGGTATTTTGATGATAGCTAGATAGATGATAGGTGAAATGAATTAGAGAGAATAGGAACTGGAGGGTAGGACAGGTGTATGGTGAAACAGTCTGTATGGTATAGAGTGAACAGATCATTCAGTGAGGGTTGGGAGACCCAGGTTCTGTATCTTGTAACCTAAGTCTCTTAAGTCTCTCTCTGCTGTAGTACGAGCTTCTTGGTTCATGTGACCCAATACCACATGATTCTAAATGAAGAAGGGCTATATATTTTTGAAGGCACATTTATAAATATTACGCCCTGGTAACAAATCTAAGATTTGAGCAAGAACTCATGCAGGATGCTTTTTGTTTTTGTTTTTTTTCCTCCCTTCCTTCCTTCCTTCCTTCCTTCTACTTTCTTTTGTTGTAATTTTTGCATTAGCTCTATATTTCCATCATACTTTTGCAAAGAAATCAATATTTATTTTTTTCTGGATAGGAAAATAACATGTTTGTTGCAAAAATAAATACTAAGAATAAAAAGAAGCCCATATTTTCACATTGGGCATTTATGTTGTTTCTGATTTTTGTGTTATTATAAAAATCTTATAACATTGGACATTTGGAAATGTGAATGATCATTTCCTTTAGATAAATTTTTAGAAATGAAATTCTTGAGGAAGAATGCACATATTTTTAAGGGTTTGGTCATGTATTTCCTTTTCTGCTTCCCTTTGTCCCTCCCGCAGGTAGGTACAGGGATGAGAAGACTTTTTTATGCACACCCTCACCAACAACTGGATTTACTGATCTTTCAAATGTTTTCTAATCTATTGGGTGAAAATAGCATCTGATGGATGTGTTCGTTTGCATTTCATTGGTTAATAGTGAATCTGAAAATATCTTCTTATGGTTTTGGCCATTTGTAGCAGGCAGTATTATACCATAGCTTATCATATTCTTTTTCAAGAAATGCCATTATCAACTCCTTTGTAGCAAAAGTAGTGAGTCCATGCTAAGTATGTTCCTGTGTATGTGTTATTTTGTATGAAGAAGAAGAAAAACTTTTAAACTATGTTATTTGGTAGTGGTCTAATATATGATCTCTAAAATAAAAAGGATTCCAAACCTATGCTTTTATATCCTTAAGCCAAATTGATCTAATTTTGGGTTTTCTGTTTTATTCTGTTTTGCTAGTAGGGGTACTATGACAGAAATATGTGTGGCATATTTCTAGTGATCTGACCATTTTCACTTTGCCATAGCTCTATTTCCTAGCATGAGTTAAACTTGGCCAACTTTCCTTTTCCATGTTTGCTGAAGTAGGGCCTTGTCTGCTTTAAGATGACCATCTTTATGAGGGAGTTCTCTATGGATAATGTTAGAGAGTGACATGGGCCATTGCCCAATTAACAGTAATGTTCGCTTTAGAATTGTCTTTCAATAAAATCCTCACAGTGCTTCAGTGGCGTTAACTGGTAGGTGTCCTTATTATCCTCTTTTTATAGAACTGGGCTCCTAAAGTTTGAAATGAAACAGGCAAGAGCAAGTCAAACATTTTCCATAATAATGTTGAAATGAGTGAGGAAAGAATCCAGGACCTTTGTCAATGTTTCTTTTTTAATCTCAGTTTTCCGACTTTCATTTAAAGCCACCTTTTCTTCACTGATGAGTTCTGCATGCATAGTCGGCTAATGTGTGTCTAATACACTAAGTGTTTCTTCCCCAGTGTAGAGAACAAGATCATTTGGAAGAGATTCAATTCCAAACCTCCTCTTATCGGGTTTGCCTTATTAGCTTTGGTGTCTGGGTATACCCAGTATGCCTTATTCCTGCTGCAAGTGGAATTGTTTGCTAGGAGAGGAAAACATTCTTTGCCCTTGAGAAACCTTCAAAGTGAGTGAAAATTGCTGTGATGCAAACTCTGGGAAGCAATTTGTAAACCTTTGGGCCACCGACATTGCTATTTCACATCTTAGTGTCTGTCCTCCCTATTTCATCACATTTTTTGTCTGCCTTGTTATATCAGAAGAATTATTTTGTTTGCTCTAGTAGGCCCAGGGATATGATCTGAAGAGAAAATCAAGATGCCAAGACAATGTAATCCAGCAAGTGAGGACAATGTTAGAATTTAAGGAAAATTCCATAGAAAAGAAAGAAATTTCATTGTCTAAGCTTTTCCCCTTTCCCCCTTTTTCCTTCAGTCATTTCTCTAGCAACCTACTGGCTAATGTCCTTTTTACTTCTACATTTCAAGTAACCATCATCCCTCACTATTATTCTACTGTGGATCACTTGCACCCTCTTCAGAAGCATATCTGGTTTAAGGGCAGCATTCTGTGTCTGTTAAATAGTGTTGGGTAAATGTTTAATGAATTGCACTGAGTAAAAAATCCCTAAAGATTCCTGGGCACAGACTGTTTAGCCTTGGAGTTCTTAGTCAGTTCCCTAATACAAATGCTCTGTCCAAAGTTTTCACCTTAGGATGGAGTCTTTTTTATTTTATCAAGAAAGAGGGGAGGTAAATAGCCACTGCATTGATTTAAAGAAGGCAAATATTCTACCTTACAAAGTAGTCTAAGACATAAAGCAAAGTAGCAAACTTTGAGAGATTAAAATATTAAAAATCAGAAGTCAGAATTGTCTTTCCAAATATAAGTGAGAAGGGAAAGGAAGTTGCATAAAAACACACAGGACTCAAATTTTCCAATCTTCTCATACAATTTAAAGGAAAAGGGGGCACTAATATTGCCAAATATCAATCAATAGGTAAAATTAAATTTTTGGAACAACGAGGAGTAAAATCTATTGTGGCGATATCTGACAGATGGAACTTGGGTGAGACAAGTGAGATGAGCCATGTGATACAGTGCAGAGAGTGAACGGCACAACTGGCTGTAATTGAGCAGGAAAGGAAGGCTGAAAGAAACAAGCAACAACCAAAGAAGTATAATATGGCCACTGAAACATGTGAAACATACCCCACAAGCTGCCACAGCCCTGCCCTCAATCCTGACTGCTAAGGTCCTGTGGTAACAAATGAATTCTCTTTGGAAGAGTTTTAAGAGATTTTATTGGAAGTCTGTTGCATCCCATGAATGGGAGGTAACATCCCAATGCCAGCCTGAGCTAGAGGTTTTCCACAAAATATTTATAATCTCCAGAGTTGTAGTTCTCTGAAAGGCTCCATCTCCTTTCTAACACATCTAGTCACCTTCCTATGATGGAAAAGGTCACAGTGAGGTGAAACTTAGTGGGAAAAATTTGAACACTCAACTCTTTCTCCTTGGATATTCCAGTAGGTCAAGACTACACTCAATATCTGGGTATTCTCTCTTTGTCTGTTCCCACACCCTTGATCCATTTTACTTTTTTCTGCCCATCTCTGTGCCCCACCAAGAATGACCTCTGTGTGTACTGCTTCCTTTCTGGGGTTTCCTTGTTGGATGCTTCCAACTGTATTTCACCAGTGAGAGGCATTGGCAGGAGACTAAAGAGCAGAGGGAGAGAGACTAGGATATTTCTCCCCTCCTCCCTCCCTCACCATCTCTGGCAATTGTTGTTTCCCCACCACTGCCTCCTCAGGTGGCCCCTCCTCTACAGTTCTAGCTCTCCATGGGCTCAAGTAATGCTCTTCTTTCAGTCCCTTCAGTCCTGGTGGTAGTGATGACTTTCCATTAAGTTGGCCTCTGAGCACCTCTCCATTCCTTGTTTATTCTCTTAACTCTGCTCTCATTTCTCACCTTTTTAAGGAGTCCCTTTACCGAAGTCTCTTTATTCGAATCACCTGGAGGTAAATTCTGTTTCCTGCTTGGGGACCTGACTGGTACAATATCTAACCTGGAAGGTCTTTTATTCTTTAGTTTCTATATGAAGAAAAAATAGGAATTTTTCATTGTTCTAATTATATCCTTGCTTATAGGAGCCTGTATCATAAAAGTATTGTTTTGATTCAATTAAATAGGTAAAAAAGGGAAAAAAGAGGCATTGGGCAGATTCTAGGTCTTCTTAAGTCATTCTGCCTTAATGTGGTATGTTCATCAGTAAATGGTTTGGGAAATTAAATTGGAATATTTTGCCCTCACTAGGTTCACGAATATTTAGTATTGCACCTTTTGTTATTAATAATAATTATTAAACCAAGAGTATATTGGAGAGAAGAGTCACAGAAGTAAATTCTTCTCAAATCATGACACAGGGATGAGAGGTGAACTATAAATACTGCTGGTGGAATACATGCTTTTAAAGATATGGAAAAATGTTGTCATGTGACACTGGAGATTGTGCTGTAATTACTGCTGGCTAGTTTAGTTATTTTGTGAGTTTGAAACACTTTGCATGTGTCAAGAATTGTTCTATTTGAAATGAGCTTTTAACACAGAAGCTTGAAAACCTCTAAAAAGCTACATAAGAGAACGGAAGACAGATCTATTTAGTTTTTTGTATGATATTTTGCCTGGGATGGTGCACCCTTAAATACTTTCAGAGGAAAGTAATTAGATATGGCCATAAAACTGAAAGAAATAGATGATTGTGGATTTTTATTATACTTATGAATTAATTTGTTGACTGTCCCCTCAAATTTCCATCTAATGAATTGTAGTTTCTATTGCAACTATAGGAATTAAAAAAGAGATCAGTGACACAATATCTTTGCCTCAAAGGTATTACTGTTTAGTCAGAAGGAATGTATGTATGAAAAAACTAGAAAACATTTGTAAGGTGATATGTAAGCACTGACCAAATGTGTTACTCAGGATACTTAGTTGCAGATGACAGAAACCTTAGCTTAATGAGATTACATAAAATGGATTTATTAGTCCACATAACTGAGAAGTATAGGGAATAGAGCTACCTTTTGGTTAAATGGATGCCATTAGGTCACTTATTCTCTCCCCATTCATCATCTCTTCTTTCTTCTGTGTTGGCTTTAATCTCAGGCAATGTCTTCCTAATCTGTGGTAGAGTTGGCTATTGGAAGAAAGTTATAAACTCAATTATCTTTATAGCTAGCAGTTCCAATCAAAAGAATATGCCACTTTTCTGATACTTGCAGCTAGAGTCCCAAGAAAGGTTGTGATTGTTCTGAACTAGATCATGTGCCATCCCTGAATATCCTTGTTGCCCAGTATTAGGGTGCTCGATTGGCTCATCTTGGATCATGTGGTTATCCCTGTGGAAAGTGAAGATGGGATGTAAGGGGTCATAAACTTAGATTTCCATGAAAAAGGTTGTATTACAAGAAGAGGATGAGAAAAAGCAGAGTGAACAGACAAAAACTATGGTTACTACAGTCCACTACCATTTATTTCTTGACTACTCAATAACAAACTTTCTTCCCATATGCATCATTTCAAAATGCCACTGCATGACAATGGAAGTATTAGACTTAAAATCAATAATGCACTCATTCCCAAAGCAAAGAGAAGAAAGTTAATGTCTCATCCAGGTGCTGTCTTCACCTCCCCTGTCCTCACCTTTGTTAACTTAATCCCTTTACATTTTAAATTTTATCACTTGCAACATTCTACTTCCTGATATTTCTGGATTAGTCAGGGCTCTCTTGTATAAAAGTGACAGAAAAATAGTGGAAACTATGTTAACCCAAAAGAAATTCATTGACGCCTATAAATGAAAAGTTTACAGTTGGATCTCAGGCATCATGGATTCAGGGATTAAAATGATGCTCTCAGGACATCATCTTACCCCACTTGAGCCTCATTTTACTCATAGTTGTTTTAACTTGAGGGCAACTTTTTCTTAAATGGTAGTAAAACTGACCACTAGTCTCTCTAGGCTTATCCCACTGGCACAGCCAGCAATTCCCATGATTAGTGTCCACTTCTTTAGGGTTCAACAAAATTTCCAGGGATTGATCTGATTGACTTGGGGAAAATGCCCATCCCTGAGCCAGTTGCTGCAGTTTGCTGTGGGGTGTGCGTGTGTGTGTTGAAGGTGGCGGTGGGGTAGATGGAGTACTCTAAATTGCTGGCTATCCCAGTGGTCGTGATGATAGGAAGAGGTCAGCTCCACCTGGACAACATGGAATGTGTTTCACATAAAAATGAGAACCTACTTCCAGCAGAAATAGTTTACACAGGAAAATAATGCAGACAAAGACCATAACTACCACACTACACAATAAATGATAGAGTGAAGAAAATAAATAAGTCTTTATTGAGTTCCTGTAAAGTTCCAGGTATCTGGTATATTATTTCACATTTATCAAATAAATTTGTTCTAAATCACAGTAGTGAGTGGTACTACTAGGATTTTTTAAATCTGTCTAGTAACTCATGGCATTTAAGTATATTCCCTACCACTTTAAAGAAGGTGCTTCTGAACTTCCTTCTTGGAAGAAATATCAGATTTTGGAAGACTAGGGAGAGCATTAGGTGGATGATAAGTGGAGATGGAAAAGAGGAGGACATGCAAGAAATAAGGTTGTCCTTAATCTGATCAGCCAAAGCAATCTTGAGAAAGAAAAACACAGCTAGAGGAATCAGGCTCCCTGACTTCAGACTATACTACAAAGCTACAGTAATCAGGACAGTATGGTACTGGCACAAAAACAGAAATATAGATCAATGGAACAGGATAGAAAGCCCAGAGATAAACCCACGCACATATGGTCACCTTATCTTTGACAAAGGAGACAAGAATATACAATGGATAAAAGACAGCCTCTTCAATAAGTGGTGCTGGGAAAACTGGACGACAGCTACATGTAAAACAATGAAATTAGAACACTCCCTAACACCATACACAAAAATAAACTCAAAATGGATTAAAGACCTAAATGTAAGTCCAGACACTATAAAACTCTTAGAGGAAAACATAGGTAGAACAGTCTATGACAAGCAAGATCCTCTTTGACCCACCTCCTAGAGAAATGGAAATAAAAACAAAAATAAACAAATGGGACCTAATGAAGCTTAAAAGCTTTTGCACAGCAAAGGAAACCATAAACAAGACGAAAAGACAGCCCTCAGAATGGGAGAAAATGTTTGCAAATGAAGCAACTGACAAAGGATTAATCTCCAAAATCTGCAAGCAGCTCATGCAGCTCAATATCAAAAAAACAAACAACCCAATCCAAAAATGGGCAGATGATCTAAATAGACATTTCTCCAAAGAAGATATACAGATTGGCAACATACACATGAAAGGATGCTCAACATCACTAATCATTAGAGAAATACAAATCAAAACTACAATGAGGTATCATCTCACACCGTTCAGAATGGCCATTATCAAAAAATCTACAAACAATAAATGCTGGAGAGGGTGTGGAGAAAAGGGAACCCTCTTGCACTGTTGGTGGGAATGTAAATTGGTACAGCCTCTATGGAGAACAGTATGGAGGTTCCTTAGAAAACTAAAAATAGAACTACCATATGACCCAGCAATCTACTGGGTGTAAACCCTGAGAAAACCATAATTCAAAAAGAGTCATGTACAACAATGTTCATTGCAGCACTATTTACAATAGCCAGGACATGGAAGCAACCTTAGTGTCCATCGACAGTTGAATGGATAAAGAAGATGTGGCACATATATACAATGGAATATTACTCAGACATAAAAAGAAATGAAATTGAGTTATTTGTAGTGAGGTGGATGGGCCTAGAGTCTGTCATACAGAGTGAAGTAAGTCAGAAAGAGAAAAACAAATACTGTGTGCTAACACATATATATGGAATCTAAAAAAAAAAAAAAAAAAGGTTCTGATGAACCTAAAGGCAGGACAGGAATAAAGATGCAGAGAATGGAATTGAGGACATGGGGAGGGGGAAGTGTAAGCCTGGACAAAGTGAGAGAGTAGCATTGACATATATACACTACTAAATGTAAAATAGATAGCTAGTGGGAAGCAGCTGCATCACATGGAGAGATCAGCTTTGTGACCACCTAGAGGGGTGGGATAGGGAGGGTGGGAGGGAGATGCAAGAGGGAGGGAATATGGGGATATATGTATACATATAGCTGATTCACTTTGTTATACAGCAGAAATTAACACAATATTATAAAGCAATTATACTCCAATAAAGATGTTAAAAAGAAAAAAAAAAAAGAATCCATACTAGAGAAGAGCAGGGGGAATTTACAAGCAAGATTCAGATGGATTATTTTGAAACTCTGGAGTACAGATGAGTACTAGAAGAGTGTTCTAAAATGCAAATTCCAGGGATTTCACATGTTCAGATTTGATAGGTCTGGAGTGGGGCACAGCAATATATATCTAAACAAGGATTCAAGATGATTCAGATGCAGGTCATTCACAGCCCACAGTTTCTTTCAGAGGTGGAATAGACAAGTGTTTGATTAACTATGAAGGGCAATCAAGCCGGAGGAGAAGGGAGTCTGCTGCAGATGGTAATTGGAAGGCTGGGAAAGGGCCTTGATTGTAGGGAGAGTTGATGAATTCTGTTTAGATAATTCTTATTCACAGTTATGTTTGAACTTTCAGTGTGTAAATTTCAGTTAGTATTTTCTGTGTATATAAAGCTGTTGATAAAAAGATGTCCTGGAATGAAAACTATTAGGCACTTGTCCTTGATCAACAATACTGGAATTGCACTAGGAACTTACTGGCTTTGGCTGGTTTGGTGCAGAGTTTGACATGGGCTAGGGATGTGACTGTAATAATAAGCCATACTGAAGCTGTTGTGTTTTTCAAAATGTCCGGTTGGACATTCTTTTCTTGTCTAGAAATTATGACTATGAAAACTAATCTAGTGGTATCTGAAAAACTGAGATGAGATTTTTGTTAGTATGACACATAGATTCTCACATTCTCTTAACATATCTCACAGTGGCCAAGATGTTAATAATGTTACTAATGAATTTTTACCCCATTAAGGCAGTGGTACCTCATGGGGCAAATTATTTATTTTATGCTAAGCCTTCCCGTCAAATTATATAGTAGTCTCTTAATTTGCCACAATACTTTTAAGAAAGGCCCCCTACTCTGAGAAAATGCGATGTTGGTAGTTTTTCTTTTCTCTTTTATTTTCAGATCTGGACTGTCCCTTTCTGGAGCTCTGTGAATCGTGCTGGGCAACCAAGATATTTTGTGACATGATCACGCTTAACCTCTCACAGCTCCTTGATACAATTTCAGTTATTTTGGTGAGGGAAGGAGAAGTTGTCTTCATAAGTTATTCAGTGTTTCTAAGTATCATTTTCTGAGGAAGGCCTTCACCTAAAGTATTTTCTCTCCATGATATTCTGGGTAGTTTCATGAAAGGTGATTTATATAGGTTTGCTTATAGAGAAAATGCTTTTTTACACAGCTTTTCTTTCTTGATGCTCACTCAGCCAAGATACCTGTCAGACCTAGTGAGGTTATGAGTTCATTTCTTTCATCTCAGTTTATGGTGACCCAGGTCAATGTATACATTTGTCCGGGAGTAAAGCAGGATTAAATGAAAATTTAGCCCCTTCCCCCAGTATTTATTACTTTGATAGACTTAGATTCAGTCAGAATCTACTTTTATATATATATATATATTCCTATAAATGCCTATAATTTTAATCCTTTGAGAATTTCTCCCTAATTCTGCTACATTTTGCTGTATGCAATCTATACCACTGTTATTTACCTTTCACAAAAGGAAAAAAAATCACTAAAACCATAGTGATTCAAGTATTTATAGCAGCTATTGATTATTCATAGAAGCTTTCCATTGCCTTTCCCCTCCTTTTTGTTAAGGAGCTTATTCTGTGCAGAAGATACTTTATTTTAGTGCAAGTATCAAGACCAAGGGGATAATAACTTAAAAGTTACAAGATCTGTTTACTTCTCTGTTACTTCTCTCTCTCTCTCTATTGTAAGATCTAGTGCTGCTTTTCTAGGATATCAGGAAGGTAAATCAGATTATTTTTTTTCTTATGCCATACATAAACTAAAATCCTTTCCCCACAAAATCCATGGATAATTATGTAACTTGTATGAATCCACCGCTTTCAGTGGTTGATCTCTCTTTCTGACCATCTTTCAATTGACTGGAGAATGGGAAGGTTAACTTTAATTATGCATTCTGGAAGAAAGCAACCATCATAAAGTGTTCATATTGTTTCCTCTGCTGCTTTGTTCAGGTCCCGTGGATAACTTTTGAGACAGATTAGGAGAGTTACTGAAGTCTCAAACAGGATCATAAAAATATTCATAATTATGACTTGACAGAAAATGCTGCCCTACTGAATTGTTATCTTAGGCAGGTTGGTTCCCCTTGGTGTCATCTAATGTTTATACACCTGGACAAGGGTGCATTTGGTTATGTCTCTAATATCTACTATGACATCCAGAGTGGTTGTTTACAACTTTAAAATAACACACACACACACACACAGAGCCCAGAAAAGCTGAAGGTAACATAGCTATCAGAATAGATTATGATTTGATTTTCATTTTATATATGGGGGTATATTCTGTTTTTTTACCGGTAAGGAGAGGATGGGCAATAAATGTTTGTATTTGTATCTGAAATGAAAATGTACCTAATTCAGCAGCAGAAAGGCAATGTACCTAAGGGATATTGGGTTTGATATTCTTAATTAAGAAACCCACTAGAGTTATGTTTGGAAATTTGTTCCACTTCTCTGAGCTTTAGTTTCCCTCTTTCAAAACAAAAATGCTAGAACTATTTATCATTTGACTTTGTGAAAACTAATGAGGAAAAACTGTGATAGAGGAAAATAGGAATAAAATTAGGGAAATGACTGGAGCTTAGCACCAATATTTTACGAGTAGTTTCAATAAATACTGATCATACAGGAGATGTAATATATTCTAAAATAGTGTTTGAATACAGTGTATCAAAGTTTTGATACTTTTTTGTAAAATTATAGAAAAATCATTATTTACACATACTGTGTTTGTTTAGATATTAATACTGTGATCTGAGATTTCTTTTGGTATAGTATTTTCCTGGTATATAGTTATTTTTCCCTAAGATTTACTTTTAATCATTTTTGTTCCCATAATTTTTTTAGCTTTAATTTTCACACTATAAAAGTCATCTATTACAAGTATACAATTCAGTGAATTCTAGTGAATTTATAAGTTCTGAAGCCATCACCACAATCCACTTTTAGAGCAATTTGATCAGTCCCAAAATTTCCCTCATGCAGGTGAACTCTGGTTCCATTGTTGTTCTGCTTTCTGTCTCTGTAAATTATCCTTTTATAAGCATTTCATATAAGTGGAATCAATATGTAGCCTTTATTCCTGGCTTTTTTCACTTAGCAAGATATCCTTGAGATTCACCCCTGTTGCTGCATGTATTAGTAGTGCATTTGTTTGTGCATCTATTAGTAGTGCATCTATTTGTTGCTGAATAAAATTTACCAGGTAAGCCACGTGGGCCTGGAGTTACTTTTTGGGGACTGTTTTCAAATTGAAATCAATTTTCTTAATACATGAAAAGTGAATTTCTTCCAGGTGAATATTTCCAGGTGAATATCTTCTTGGTCAGTCTCTACTCCAGCCTCAAGAAAACACTGATCAGCATTCTGTCATGATAGATTAGATTTGTCTTTTATAGCATTTAATAAAAATGGAATTATAATGTATGTATACTTTTGTACCTGGATTTTTTTTTCTCTGCATAATGTTGTTGAATGTGTCCACAGTTTGCTTGATATGTTATATGCTTTTTATGTTATATGTTAATGTGTGGATATACTGCATTTTGTTTATCCATTCAACTCTTGATAGAAGTTTGAATTGTTGCTAGTTTTTGGTAAGTTTTGGTAATCCAAAAATGGGCAGAAGATCTAAATAGACATTTCTCCAAAGAAGATATAGATTGGCAACAAACACATGAAAATAGTAGTTATACATGTTAAAACCATATGAGTGTGAGTGTACAAGGCTAGGGCATTTTCCCAGGCTATCATAGCTCAGCCTAGTTAAAAAGCAAATGACATGACTCATTCATTTATTCTTTTATGCATCAATTTACTTAATAGATATTTACTGAGTAATAAGTTCAAGGTGCTGTGATAGGCCAGTGAATACACTGAAAAATGTGGGGAAAGGCCATGCTGCAAACCTCCACAAATATTTGGCTTATGTTTTCTATGCTTTTGTTGCTACAGATTTTCTGAATCAGAATATTTTTATGAGTCAGGTATATCTGAAAATGTGCCAATATGATCATTTTGAAAGCAAGTGATCTAAGAGACTGCTTTCTCTAATATTTCGTTTAATCTCTGTGAAACATTTTTGCCCTTAGTTTGGGTTTTAATCACACTAAATTTATGATCCATGGTATGATCCAGGGTTTTTATGGACACCGATAAAAGCTTGTTTAAAGTAATAGTTCTTAAGTGGGGTTCAGACTCATTTTTTGAACTTTTTGTAGTACATTGACCTGAGCCATGTGTATGAGTCCACCAATGAATAAGAGAAAGGCAGTTGTGGATGGAGAGGGGAGAGTGCCGGGAGATGAGGACTGAGAAGTAGGAGGGAGCAGATTATATATGGTCTCTAGGCCTAGTTAAGGAGTTAAATTGTGAATGTCTTTCTTTACATTTAAATATTTAGTTCAACATATATTTTCTTTCATAATTCTACCCCAGACTATTCCAGTTCATATGGATATCTCCTGTGTTGGAAATCCTATTACACTTTTCACCATGGCATATGATCTAGCCCTTAATCGTTTTGTTTTTACCACTTCTGTTATGTTACTATTGTTTCAACAACAAGATATCTTTTGAGGGGAAGTTCTGCATTATGGATAATTTTGACTAGCATAATTCTAGACCCGTAGTAGATATTCCATAAATATTGGTTGATTATAATTCTTGAGAGGTTGGTGTTGGAAGGGAAAAAAAAAAAGGATGGATGACATGAAAGTATATGTCATTACCATTGAGAAAATGAAGTCATTCATTTAAAGATTGGAGAATCAAACCATTTCAAAATTTTTTTCTGATCATTTATGTCTCATCTTTTAAGCCATGTTTTAGTTATGTATCAGTTTGTAAATGCATCTGTCATTAATTTTTTATTTCAGTAAGAAAAGTCTATATTATCTATCTTCTTGTCCTGACTTAATATTCATTCTTGTCAAAGAGTTTGGTCACAGCTCAGCTGTTACTGTGAAATTGAGAAGAGTACAGCATTGTTCCGCTAGGCTTTTGAAAAACTGCTGTACCTTTTATAGTAAGTAAATAGACACAGTTCCAAAAAGGGATATACGTTTCCATTCTAATTCTTTTCATGCTGATGTTACATAAAGCATGTCCTGAGAGCCAAGAATGAACAAAAACTGCTTCTTAAAGAAGAAAGGATAAAACAACATAAAGACATCAAAGCTGTTGCCAATACATTTTATCCTGAAAGAAACAAGAAATTACCCGGAAGGATCAGAACTTAATGGAAAGGGGTTACTGTTACAAATCCTCTTGAGAATTTCAGAAGGGAGTAGGAAATTTTCAGGGGAGGTGATATATTTATCCAACTGACAATGGTCCTGTGAAATTTTCTACTTAATTCAAACAAAAGGCAAGAGCTTTATTATAGCTACTGGGTAACTGATGTTTTAAAAATCAGGGAAACATCTAAAAATGGATAAAGTGAAAAATGTCTAGGGCCAGATTTTGAAAAACCTTTAAAGACACTTTGAAGATTTCTTAAAGTACAATTTCAAGTTCAATATAAACTCCCTGAAAACTGATTTCACTAAGAACCAGCATCAGCTGATTGTTAGGTCTAAGGTTTCCCATGGTGCCAGGTACTGAAGAAGAATTTTTTTGTAATTTTGTAATGTATCATTTGTTCAACAAGTACTCGAAAGCTCCCACTTCCTGCAAGGCACTGTGTGCTAGGGAATGTAGAGGATTTAAAGATGTTTGAGGTAATTATTATGCCCTTAAGGAGAAAAAAAAAGTTGTAGAAAGTAACAATTGCTGACATCTTTAAGAAAGCTTATAAAAATTAATTTAAACCAAACTGATGACTTGTAATGAGAACTAAAATATCCCAGAGCTTTAGTTTCAAGGACTATTTCATTCTAGCTATACATTTGATTTCTCTTCTGTGACCTGTGTGAAAATTACCACTTTCCCCTTTGGCCCTATTCAACTGTATTGTGTGTGTCCTGAGGAACCTAACGCCATTAGGAGGGTAGGACAGTTGTGAATCCAGGGTCTGTAATGGAGAACTTAGGTTAGAATATCTGTCCCAGCACTTGGCATTTTTGTAATTTGAGTCCCATAATTCCCTTCTACCTCAGTTTTCTGTTCTGTAAAATGGGAATAGTAAGATTGACTTTATTGGATTGATATAATGATTAAATAATATTTGTAAATCATTTAGCAAATTGCCTAGCGATAGTAAACACACATTAAGTGGTATTAAATCAAATAATATTACTTCTCTGTTTAGAACTCTCTAATTGCTTCCCATTGCACTTAGAATCAAAACTGCCCCTTACCAGTTAAGATGGCCTACAATGCCTTACAAAATCTGTCCTCCACTTGTCTTAGTGCCTTCTTGCACAACTCTTTCCCTATATTCCATATTTCTAGTCACCCTGGGCTTCTTGCTATAACTGGATGATGCTAAATAAGCATCCTCCCTCCAGGGATCTCTAAACTTGTTTTCTCTTTTATCTACAAAAACTCTTCAACAAATTCGTTGAGTGGCTCACTCACTCGCACAGTCACATAGAGCATTCTTAATGAAGTTTCAGTATCAGTGCCATTTCCTTAGACATGCTTTACTTTGTTATCATATCTAGCGGTAATTCCCCTCAGTAGTGTCCTAGTTGCTTTTTATCCTCCTATACTAATTAGCACTTAAATTATTTGTTTACTTATCTTTGTCATCCTTACTGGAATATAAGTTATAGAAAAGAACCTGTAAAGGAAGGACTTTGTCTCTCTGCTTAACTGTTCTATCCCCAGTCCCTGTAACAATGCCTCACATATAGAGATACTCAAAAAATTTTGAATGACTGACAGCATTTATTTCTATGGATAACAAGTCCTGTGCTGCCAAAAGCTATTTCTAGAGAAAAAGAACACTATTAGGAATTAAGTCCTTTATCAATGGCTTCTTGAATTAACATATTCTCTTTAAAAGTATAAAGTAAAAGTTTTGAATTTTGAAGAGTATAGCAGTGGTAGATGAGAACAATTAGCGAATATCAGGTAAGATCTGCTCACACTCATTTGTTATACCTCAGTTATAAACTTTAATTTTTAATTTTAATTTTGTACTGTAATTATTAGCTAGTGACTATTAAAAATAAAAATGCATTTAGAGTTTTAAAATCATGAGTCCTGCACTTCATGTTAACAAACAAGATAGGTTACTAGTAATCAAAATACTACTTACTTTTAAAAGCCAAAGACTAAGTCGTAGTTTTATAGTCATTAGACCACAATTTCACAATAGAGTCTGTGCTGTCATGTCTTGTTTTCTATCATCTTTTTGAATTCCCCTGGTGCAAGAACATATTTCTTTGATACCTCTCGTAGTTGGTGCAGTGTAAAACAAGGAAAAGTTTTTCCTAAATAACTTCAGTAGAACTGGACTAAAGGATTAAAAAAATATTCATCTGTTGGTGTTTAGCTGGCAGTTAGACTTTAAGATAGAAGATATATAAAACTCTTTGATTTTTAGGATTGACTATTTCACTTATGGGGTCTTTGGGGCTAACTTTTGAGCTTTATACTATAAGTTAGCCACTCTGCACTAAACAATGAATGTGGGAAAAGTTTAAAAGGTGTAAAAGGTGTTTGTAAATTTAAGATACCAAAACTATTCCCACTTCCTGTTACCATGGATAATAAGTTTAATGAAGTCAAGAAAAGGCATGAAGATTTTGACATAATAGATTTTTAAACATTTATAGTACATGGTATTTGTAATATACATCACATGATTAAAGTGTCCTCCATTAATTTAAGAAAATTGTGCATTTATTCATTCAGCAAATATTTGTGTACCTACAATGCATGAGGCACTAGAGATACATGAATGAACAAAACAAACAAAAAATCTCTGCCTGTAGTAATTATTAGTTACTATTTTAAATGAAGTTTAACTTGGGCAAAGTTTCTTCAATGACCTCTACCAAATTTCCCACTTTATAAATCTACCATGAGTGAATTTAAATATATTGATTTTTTTTCCAATTTCCAATTTGTATTTTGCAAGCATCTGTTGCTGTTAAAGCATAGAATTGGCTACTTGAATAACTAAATAAAGAAATTAAAGACTATATTTTTAAGGAACTGCTACTAATTGAGGGAAGGGAGCCTACACTTAAAAAAAACTAAGTAAATGTACCCATATGCATGTCAAAGAAGAGATTCAAGATGACTGATGAACATCTTTGATGTTTACAGACAGGTCACTAGATTTGAAATCAAGGGGACTAGGTTATTGCGTAAATCAAATGCTCATTAGTGCTTCCAGTGACTCTATATTTTCATTTGCCTTGCTGTTTCTTGGGAGGCAAAGCTTCAGATAGTATTTTCACTTTATCTTAGGCAAAGGATTCATATTTAAAATAGTTGAAGTTTCTATAGTGATGGTAGCCTTCTCTGCATAGCAAGATCATGAATACAGTAAATTCTAGACATTTATAGATTTAAGATTCATGGTTTTAACTTTGCCAGTGATGTGGAAAATTCTTAATATTTTACTGAAAGAAATTTGATTCACTCAGCTAAGTGAGTTTGTCTAGCAAGTACTCAGTCTTTTCATGTTTTTGTTTTAATATCCTAAAGTGATACAAACTTGCTTATTTTGTGAATATTTTCCATTAACTAAGAAAGAACATTATATCAAAATTTGAGTAGACAAATTATGATGTGAGATATGCCCAGGAAATATAGGACTGGTTGGAAATAAGATTCAAAAGAAAGGAGGCTGAATAAATATTATATAATCAAATTTGGAGATTTTCTAAGGCATATTATTATAACATTATGTACCCCAAACCTATTATTTGGGGCCCATTCTTTTCATCTTGTTAATATTAAATCCTAAATTATTTGGATTTAGATAAATATATTTGTATTTTAATTTTTAAGCATATTTATATACTATGCTTACCATGAGGATGGGTACTGAAAGTATTAAATTCTTACTAATGATTTACTTATTATTTTATTTATATAACTTCTTTGAAGTGCAGGGATATGATGAAATTTTATTACAAGCATTTTGACTGTATTTACATATCAGTCAAAAAAAACCTTTCAAAACCTTTCCATTTCTACTTCTGGTCACATTGATAGTGGCACGTTTCACAGCTGTGGTAGTATTTGCAGCAATAGTCTCATTAATTACTTAAGAAGAAAAGGTCAAATAAAGAAGTATTCATTGCATTCTTACTAGACTGCATCTTAGTGTGCTGCACATGGGGTATTTTATAATTGCCTTCTGTGATCTTACAATCTTGTTAGAGAGGGGGAATTTGTGTACATCAGGCAATTAGAATACAGTCCAAGAAGAATAACCACTTTAATTTAACCAAGCACCAACGTGTATGACTAGTACAGTAAACGTTCAGAGAAGGTTTAATAGAACATTTTAATCCAAGAACAGATCTTAAAGGCCTGGCTCTTCTCTAGAACTTGATGAAATGGAATAGACAAAGTGGTTAATAAAATCATAAGTGAAACTGTGAGTACTGAACTAGTGTGATTATTGTAAGAAACTGAAGAGGTCAGCTGGGCTATAGAGAAGGTATAGGAGAGGGAAGCTTCAACCAGTTACTGGGACCTGATGATGCCTGACCTGCCATGCATATCCTTGTCCAGGGAGGAGTCTGAACTCCATCCATTATGCAGTGGGAAGTCAATAATGTCTTCGAGTACAAGATAGTTTATAGTCCTGAGAATTTTTTTCATAACGTGTGCAAATAACTTTAAATAAATCCACATGTGTATTTACCCTGATCCAAACAAATATTTAAAGGACAAGAAATTCTGAGTTTGGATACTGTTTAACTGGAATTTCTTCTTAGTCTTAACATTTTATAAAAATTCTGAGATAAATGTATATCCTTTATGTAAGTCTTATAATACTTTCATTTTTAAAAGAATATGTGCTAAAATTAGAACTCTTGGATGTTTATAATTTGGGTAAAAATGCAGTTTTCCAGGATGATTGAAGATCACCAGATTTTGACCCCAGAACTGTAAAATATAATCCTGAGATGGTCTCTATATTAAGAATGGGAATTTGTTTTCTTGTCAGTGTGGATGTATATATTTGAACAATAACATGCACACTGTGGTCAGAGGTCTATAAGTAAAAATAAACTGGAGGTTTTGGCCAATATCTACATAATTAATAAAGGATTTTAAAAAATCTGATTAGCTTAAGAAAACTCTGGTAATTGACTGTCTATATATAATTTATGAAATTCTTATTTTTCTGGAATCACAAAGAGGGAACTCTCTGAGGAAAGTAATGTTAAATAACAGAATTCTGCATAGGTAGTGTGACATTTACCCAGAAAAATTAGGACAAAAGTTGAGAAAAACAATTATCAGCTGGAAAGATTATAAAGACTGGGAAAGTATTTTAGAGGACAAAGTCTTTGTCCTTACTCCCTACAGGGGATCCCTTATGTTCTAAAATCTGTGTGATAGAAAGTCATTTGAATATTGTGTTATAATACTTCCTACATATTCCCTAAAGGATCTGTTTATTTAAATATGTCTACAGGATGTTTTCAAGGAATGCCTAATGACATGAGAAAATGATCACAAGGTGAATGGAAAGTGGAAACAAAATTATAAATACAATATCATTTTCATTCTGTAATTACATTAATTAAACAAATATATAAAAATGAATTTCAGGGCATATATCACAATGCTTGTGGGGGGTTCTTAAGTCATAATTTGTTGAAAATTTTCTCTGCATATATATGTATTTTCCAAATTCTTAACATTGAGCATTTACTCTTATACTTGCAGGACAGGGCATGATCTACTTATAGTCATGGCTCTTATTTTTTTACTGAAACTTCAGTTTTTGTTTCATAGATTTGTATGAATTTTCTGTATATCAAGAAAAATAATCTTGGAATGTTATATTAATTTCATAAATTAGTTTTCCATTATAGTGTTAGGAATAGTTTTAAATCACCCTGACCTGAACGATGAATATTTTTCAATTTCAGGAGTTTGGGGTTTGCCCATTCTAATTGCAGTATACATGGTGACAAATTTTCATTCATGATTGATCTTAATGAAAATGTAGACCTATTTTATTAGTTCAAGTTTATAATTTATATCTGAAAGTACAACATGATGAATGCATTAAAATTACAAGGCAGTAGATAGCTACCAACTCAGCAACATGTACTAGGGTGGAAGAGAAGTATATATTGTTTCACTTAAGCTGCAAATGCTGTTATCATTCAATGGATAATCATCAGTTTTCAATGGGAGGATGGAAAGAGTTTGAAATCCAGGTTGCTGCTTACTTTATCAGAAAGTTAGAGCCTCAGTTATGGCTCATTGTAATAGGTGAATGCTAGGAGCTGCCTGGCTAGATAATTTCATCTTTCTTGAAGGCCTAGATACTTATTCCCTGAGGATTAGTTGGCTTTGAGTACAGCGTTTATGAAAACATATGAGGTTGTTCACATAAAAAAGCTAACGGTGTAAACTCTACATTGCTGAACAATCCTATTTTTTTGTTTTGTTTGTTTTTTGGGTTTTTTTAAAGAACCTGGGAGTAAAAATAAGTAGCTCATTGTTTAAAATAGAAAACAAAACATTGTTGAGTGACTGCTGAATTTTACAATGGACTTAAAATGGCTTCAAATGCATTTTTTTAAAAAATAAATTTATTTATTCATTTTTGACTGTGTTGGGTCTTCGTTTCTGTGCAAGGGCTTTCTCTAGTTGCGGCAAGCGGGGGCCACTCTTCATCGCGGTGCGCGGGCCTCTCACTATCGTGGCCTCTCTTGTTGTGGAGCACAGGCTCCAGACGCGCAAGCTCAGTAGTTGTGGCTCACGGGCCTAGTTGCTGTGCGGCATGTGGGATCTTCCCAGACCAGGGCTCGAACCCGTGTCCCCTGCATTGGTAGGCAGATTCTCAACCACTGCGCCACCAGGGAAGCCCCCAAATGCATTTTTAATGTCTTTATCGTTTATATTTGCACTGAGGATCTTGGTGATAGAGAAGAAATGTCTAAAAACACAGTAACCTACTTAATATGCTTTAAATACTCTCTTGGGAGTCGGGATGGGAAATTGTACCCATTGTGAGTTCCAGTGTAGTCTATTTTATGGGAATGGTTGTGCCATATAAAAAAACTTGGTGCTATTGTGTAATTCAGGTAAAGTCCAAAAAGTAAGGGGGTATAAATTCAGATCACGGTTTTCAGTTAATATTTACATAATCCTAGAAAAGTTGTTATCAGGGCAGTATGATGGAAAGACTGTCAAATTTTATCTTTTCAGGTGGGTGACACTGCCTGTCTCATTTACTCTCTTTACTTTTTTTATCTATAGTGATACTACTGTATATTACAGGAATTATTGTGAGAATTGAATTAAATATATAAAGTGCCTGGGACAGTACCTGGTATTTTTTTGCAGATTCAGTAAATAGTATTTTATACAGATGTTTGTATGTCTTCTTTCTGTTTAACCATGGGTTTAATCTGGGATCCAGATTGACATTTAATGGAGGTTCTCCATTTAGAGAACTCCCTAAGTTCTATGCCAAATTTTAAGTATGTGCTTATTTCTGAGAGGGTATATTGCTTTCATCAGATTTAAAATCTCTCTGTTAAAGCCCTTGATTACAAACATACATGTTAAACTTTGTTCAGTTTAACAGCCAACTTATCTTATAGTCTAGTTTAACAATTTAATTGTAGACAATTTAGTAGAATGACTATGTTAAATTAGAAGCCAGACCTGTGAGTGTAGGCCTGGTTGTGGTAAAAAATTGCAAAAGGAACTAATTTTAAAGTGAAACATTAAGTCCATAGATAGATTCTTTAAAATGTCAAGAGTAAAATACATTTTTATAAAATTTTCTCAGGTTTGAATTCAATTGATTGGTTGTTTTGTACAAAATCATACAAAATGAGACTTTTACTATGGTTATGGGAACAATGAGAATCTTCAACATTTCATTTTAAATGCATAACGTGAAATTTATCTACAAAATATTTTACCTTGCTTGGTGTTTTTTTTTTTTTTTTTTGTCTTTAAATTGGGATCTTTGAGTCTTTGGTTTTGAGATGTAATATTTAAGTGTTTGCAATATATACAGACTCTCATGTTATACCTAATAACTTTGAGACCCAAGCATATGCTAGATATTTGCTATTTTATTTTTTTTCCAGCTTTGCTGCGATATAATTGACATTTAAAATTGTATAAATTCAAGGTGTATAATGTGATGATTTGTTACATATATATGTATCAAACGTACATACATATGTATGTATGATTACCACAGTATAATTAATTAACACCTCCATCACCATACATAAAAATTACCTTTTTTGTGTTTGTGAGGTGAGAAAATTTAATACATATTCTCTTAGCAACTTTCGAGTATATAGTATTGTTAACTAAATTCACCATGTTTTACATTAGATCACCAGACATTATTAATCTTACAGCTGATTAAAGATTAATCTTAATCTTTGTGCCTTTTGACCAATATCTCCTCATCACTCTGACCCCACACCCATAGCAACCACCATTCTACTCTGTTTCTATCAGTTCAACTTTTTTAGATTCCACATGTAAGTGTGATCATGCAATATTTGTCTTTCTCTGACTTATTTCACTTAGCATAATGCTCTCAGCTTCATCTGTGTTGTCTCAAATGGTAATATGTCCTTCTTTCTCATGGCTGAATAATATTCCATTGTATATATGTAATACATCTCTTTATCGATAAACACTTATGTTGTTCGCATATCTTGGCTATTTTGAATAACGCTGCATTGAACAAGTGAGTTCAGGTATTTCTTCGAGGTCCTGATTTTATTTCCTTTGGATATATACCCAGAAGTGAGATTGCTAGATCATATAGTACTCTATTTGTAGTTTTTTGGGGAATCTCCGTACTGTTTTGCATAGTGGCTGCACCAATTTACACTTCCAAGAACAGTGCACATAAGTTCCCTTATTTCCACATCTTCACCAACACTTATTGCTTGTCTTTTTGATAATCGACATTCTAGCAGGTGTAAGGCGATATATCATTGTGGTTTTGATTTGCATTTCACTGATGATCAGTGGTGTTGAACACCTTTCAGAGGACCTTTCAGGTCCTCCCCCCATTTTTTAATTGGATTGTTTGTTTTTTGTTATTGAGTAGTAGACTTTCCTTACATAATTTTGATATTAACTCCTTATCAAATATATAATTTGCAAGTGTTTTCTCCCATTCCATAGGTTGCCTTTTCATTTTGTTGATGGTTTCCTTAGCTGTGCAGAAGCTTTTTGGTTTGATGTAGTCCCACTTGTTTACTTTTGATTTTGTTGCTTGTGCTTTTCATGTCATTTCCAAAAAGTTGTTACCAAGATGAGTATCAAAGAGCTTTTCCCTATCTTTTCTTCTAGGAGTTCTATGGTTTCAGGTCTTATGTTTAAATCTTTAATCCATCTCAAGTTAATTTCTGTGTATGATGTAAGATAGAGGTCCAATTTTGTTCTTTTGCATGTGATTATCTAGTTTTCCCAACACTATTCACTAAAGAGATGATCTTTTCCCATTAAGTATGTTTTGCTCTCTTGTCAAATATTAGTTGATCATGTATATAAGTGTTTATACGTGGGCTCTTGATTCTGTTCCATTGGTCTACACGTCTGTTTTTAGACATACCATACAGTTGTAGCATATTGTTTTAATTACTATAGCTTTGTAATACTTTGAAATCAGGAATGTGATGCCTCCAGTTTAGTTCTACTTTCTTAGGTCTGCTTTGTTTTTTCAGGGTCTTTTGTGGGTTCATATAAATTTTGGGTTTTTTTTCTATTTCTGTGAAAAATGCCGTTGGAATTTTTATAGGGACTGCATTGAATATATAGATAACTTTGAGTACTATGGACATTTTAAATAATACTACTTCTTCCAATCCATGAACCAAGGATATTGTTCCATTTATTTGCTTCATCTTTAATTTCTCTCATCAAAGTCATATTTTTCAGTGTACAGGTCTTTCACTTACTAAGTTATATTTATTCCTAAGTATTTTATTGTTTTTGATGCCATTGTAAATGAGATTGTTTTCTTTATTTCTTTTTCAGATATTTAATTATTAGTGTAGAGAAACACAGCTGATTTTTGTGTATTGATTTTATATCCTACAATTTTACTGAATTTGTTAATTAGTTCTAATAGCTTTTTGGTGGAGTTTTTAGGATTTTTAATATATAAGATTATATCACCTACAAACAGAAATAATTTTACTTCTTTCCTTCTGAGTGTGATGCCTTTTATTTCTTTTTCTTGCCTGATTGCTCTGGGTAGAACTTCTAGTACTATGTCGAATAAGTGTGGAGAGAGTGGGCACACTTGTCTTGTTCCTGATCTTTGAAGAAAAGCTTTCACCCTTTAACTGTTGAGTATGATGCTAGCATGGGCTTGTCATATATGGCATTTATTTTGATGAAGTATGTTTCTTTTATACCCAGTTTGTTGAGAGTTTTTTATCATGAATGGATGCTGAATTTTGTCAAATGCTTTTTCTGCATCTATTTAGATGATCATATGATTTTATTCTTTCATTCTCTTAATGTGGTGTGTCACATTTATTGATTTGTGTATATTGAACCATTCTTGCATCTCAGAGACAACTTCCACTCATTCCTTGTAATGTGCTCTTGAATTCTGTTAGCTAGTAACTTTTTTAGAATTTTTTAAATCTATATTCATCAGGAATGTTGGCTGATAATTTTCTTTTCTTGTAGTGTCTTTATCTGACTCTGGTATCAGGGTAATGCTGGCCTTGTAAAATGACTTTGTGTTTCCTCCTCTTCAATTTTTTGGAAGAGTTGGAGAAGGATTGGTGTTCTTCTTTAAATGTTTTGTAGACTTCACCAGGGAAGCCATCTGGTCCTGGGCTTTTCTTTGTTGGGAGGGTTTGATTACTGATTCAATCTCCCTAGAAGTAATTGATCTGCTCAATTTTTCTATTTCTTCATGACTCAGTTTTTCTAGGTTGTATGTTTCTAGGAATTTATTCATTTCTTCTAAGTTATCCAATCTTTTGGCATATAATTGTTCATAGTGGTCTCATGATCCTTTGTACTTCTTTGGTATCATTTGTAATATCTTCTCTTTATTTTCAATTTTATTTATTTGAGTCTTCTCTCTTTTTCTTAGGCTAGCTAAAGTTTTGTCAATTTTGTTTATTTTTTCAAAAAACATCTCTTTGTTTTGTTGATCTTTTCTATTATTTTTCTGGTCTCTAATTTATTTATTCTCTGATCTTTGTTATTTCCTTCCTTCTGCTAACTTTGGGCATAATTAGTTCTTCCTTTTCTAGTTTCTTGAAGTGCAAGGTTAGGTTGTTTATTTGAGATCTTTCTTTTTTCTTAATGTAGGTGTTTACTTCCATAAACTTCCCTCTTAGAACTGCTTTTGTTGCATCCCATAAGTTTTGATATGTTGTGTTTTCATTTTGGTTTGCTCCAAGATATTTTTTGATTTCTCTTTTTACTTCTTCCTTCACCTATTGGTTGTTAGGAGTGAAATTCACATATTTGTGAATTTTACAGTTTTCTTCCTGTTATTGATTTCTAGTTTCATGCCATTGTGGTTGGAAAAGATACTTGGTATGATTTCAATCTTAAATTTGCTAAAACTTGTTTTGTGACCTAACATATGGTCTATCCTGGAGAATGTTTTGTGTGCACTTGAGAAAAATGTGTGCTCTGCTGCTGATAGATGGAAAGTTCTGTATATGTCTCTTAGGTCTATTTGGTCCAGAGTATAGCTCAAGTCCAATGTTTCCTTACTGTTTTTGTGTCTGGAATATCTATCCATTGTTGAAAGTGAGCTATGGAACTTTTCTATTATTATTGTATTGTTGTCTACTTCTCTCTTCAGATCTGTTAGCATTTGCTTAATATATATAGGTGTTCTGATGATGGGTGCATGCATATTTACAATTGTTATATCCTCTTGATGAATTTACCCCTTTATCATTATGAAGGAAACTTGCCTCTTGTTACAAGCTTTTGATTTAAAGTCTGTTTGTCTGATAGAAGTAGAGCTACCCCTGATCTCTTAGTTAACACTTGGCTGCAATATCTTTTTCCATTCCTTCACTTTAAGCATACGTGTATCTTTAAAGCAGAAGTGAATCTCTTGTAGGCAACATATAGTAGGGTATATTTTATTTTTTTCATCCATTCAGCCACTATGCATTTTGATTGGGAATTAATCCATTTACATCTGAAGTAGTTATTAATGACTATTAATAGGTAAGGACATACTAATGCCATCTTATTAATTGGTGTTTCTCTGTTTTGTACTTCCCTTGTTCTTTTCTTCCTCTTGTGCTGTCTTCATTTGTGAACTGATGATTTTCTGTAGTAGTATGCTTTGATTTCCTTTTTTCTTTCATACATCTACTTATTTGTGGTTACCATGAGGCTTACATAAAACATTTTATAGATATAATAGTCGATTTTATGCTGATAGCCACTTAACTTTGATCACATATAAAGCTCTATCCTTTTACTCCCTTCTTTATGTTTTTGATGTTAAAATTCACCTCTTTTTCTCTTAGTGTACATTCACAAATTATTATATTAATATATCATCCAACTCTCTCCTGGCCTGCAAGAATTCTGCTGAGAAATCCACTGATAGTCTTATGTGAGTTCCCTGTAGGAGAGAATTTTGGTTCTCTTGCTACTTTCAAAATTTGATCCTTGCTTTAAGTTTAGACAGTTTTATTTTAATATGTCTTAAAGAAAACTGATTTGGATTGAAATTTTGAGGTGACCTATTAGCTTCATTAACTTAGATATGCAGATTTCTCCTCAGGTTTGGGTAGTTCTCAGCCACTGTCTTTGTAAGTAAGCTTTCTGTCCCCTTCTCCCTGGCTTCTCCTTCTGGGTCTCCAAAAATTCAGAGATGCTTTTCTTAATGGTATCCCATAGTTCATATAAGCTTCCTTCACACCCTTTTTTTCCTTTGTTCTCCTATGACTATACAATTTCAAAGGTCCTGTCTTCTATTTCATAGATTCTTTCTCTGCTTGTTCATTTTTGTTTTCTTTTTCTTATAGTTTTTTTTTAACATCTTTATTGGAGTATAATTGCTTTACAATGGTGTGTTAGTTTCTGCTGTATAACAAAGTGAATCAGCTATACATATACATATATCCCCATATCTCCTCTCTCTTGCGTCTCCCTTCCATCCTCCCTATCCCACCCCTCAAGGTGGTCACAAAGCACCGAGCTGATCTCCCTGTGCTATGAGGCTTCTTCCAACTACCTATCTATTTTACATTTGGTAGTGTATATATGTCCATGCCACTCTCTCACTTCATCCCAGCTTACCGTTCCCACTGCCTGTGTCCTCAAGTCCGTTCTCTAGGTCCGTGTCTTTATTCCTGTCCTGACCTTGGGTTCGTCAGAACCATATATTTTTTTTTAGATTCCATATATATGTGTTAGCGTATGGTATTTGTTTTTCTTTTTCTGACTTACTTCACTCTGTATGACAGACTGTAGGTCCATCCACCTCATTACAAATAACTCAATTTCATTTCTTTTTATGGCTCAGTAATATTCCATTGTATACATGTGCCACATCTTCTTTATCCATTCATCTGTCGATGCACATTTAGGTTGCTTCCATGTCCTGGCTATTATAAATAGAGCTGCAATGAACATTGTGGTACATGACTCTTTTTGAATTATGGTTTTCTCAGGGAATATGCCCAGTAGTGGGATTGCTGGGTCGTATGGTAGTGCTATTTTTAGTTTTTTAAGGAACCTCCATACTGTTCTCCATAGTGGGTGTATCAATTTACATTCCCACCAACAGCTCAAGAGGGGTCCCTTTTCTCCACACCCTCTCCAGCATTTATTGTTTGTAGATTTTTTGGTGATGGCCATTCTGACTGCTGTGAGGTGATACCTCATTGTAGTTTTGATTTGCATTTTTCTAATGATTAGTGATGTTGAGCATCCTTCCATGTGTTTGTTGGCAATCTGTGTATTTTCTTTGGAGAAATGTCTATTTAGGTCTTCTGCTCATTTTTGGATTGGGTTGTTTGTTTTTTTTGATATTGAGCTGTGTGAGCTGCTTGTAAATTTTGGAGATTAATCCTTTGTCAGTTGTTTCATTTGCAAATATTTTCTCTCATTCTGAGGGTTGTCTTTTCGTCTTGTTTATGGTTTCCCTTGTTGTGCAAAAGCTTTTAAGTTTCATTAGGTCCCATTTGTTTATTTTTGTTTTTATTTCCATTTCTCTAGGAGTTGGGGCAAAAAGGATCTTGCTGTGATTTATATCATAGAGTGTTCTGCATATGATTTCCTCTAAGAGGTTTATAGTGTCTGGTCTTACATTTAAGTCTTTAAATCATTTTGAGTTTTTTCTGTGCATGGTGTTAGGGAGTGTTCTAATTTCATTCTTTACATGTAGCTGTCCAGTTTTCCCAGCACCACTTATTGAAGAGGCTGTCTTATCTCCAATGTATGTTCGTTCTTGCCTCCTTTATCAAAAATAAGGTGACCATATGTCCATGGGTTTTTCTCCGGGCTTTCTTTCCTGTTCCATTGATCTATATTTCTGTTTTTGTGCCAGTACCATACTGTGTTGATTACTGTAGCTTTGTAGTATAGTCAGAAGTCAGGGAGCCTGATTCCTCCAGCTCCGTTTTTCTTTCTCAAGAGTGCTTTGGCTATTTGGGGTCTTTTGTGTTTCCATACAAATTGTGAAATTTTTTGTTCTAGTTCTGTGAAAAATGCCATTGGTAGTTTGATAGGAATTGCACTGAATCTGTAGATTGCCTTCGGTAGTATAATCATTTTCACAATGTTGATTCTTCCAATCCAAGAACATGGTATATCTCTCTATCTTTTTGTATCATTTTTAATTTCTTTCATCAGTGTCTTATAGTTTTCTGCATACAGGCCTTTTGTCTCCTTAGGTCGGTTTATTCCTAGGTGTTTTATTCTTTTTGTCGCAAGGGTAAATGGGAGTGTTTCTTTAATTTCTCTCTCAGATTTTTCATCATTAGTGTATAGGAATGCAGGAGATTTCTGTGCATTAACTTTGTATCCTGCTACATTACCAAATTCATTGATTAGCTCTAGTAGTTTTCTGGTAGCATCTTTAGGATTCTGTATGGATAGTATCATGTCATCTGCAAACAGGGACAGTTTTACTTCTTCTATTCCGATTTGGATTCCTTTTATTTCTTTTTCTTCTCAGATTGCTGTGGCTAAAACTTCCAAAACTATGTTGAATAATAGTTGTGAGAGTGGACATTCTTGTCTTGTTCCTGATCTTAGAGGAAATGGTTTCAGTTTTTCACTGTTGAGAACGATGTTGGCTGTGGGTGTGTCATATATGGCTCTATTACGTCAAGGTAAGTTCCCTGTATGCCTACGTTCTGGCGGGTTTTTATCATAAATGGGTGTTGAATTTTGTCAAAAGCTTTTTCTGCGTCTATTGAGATGATCATATGGTTATTCTCCTTCAGTTTGTTAATATAGTGTATCACATTGATTGATTTGTGTATATTGAAGAATCCTTGCATTCCTGGGGTAAACCCCACTTGATCATGGTGTATGATCCTTTTAATGTGCTGTTGCATTCTGTTTGCTATTATTTTGTTCAGAATTTTTGCATCTATGTTCATCAGTGAGATTGGCCTGTAGTTTTCTTTCTTTGTGACATCTTTCTCTGGTTTTGGTGTCAGGATGATGGTGGCCTCATAAAATGGCTTTGGGAGTGTTCTTGCCTCTGCTATAATTTGGAAGAGTTTGAGAACGATAGGTGTTAGCTCTTCTCTAAATGTTTGATAGAATTTGCCCGTGAAGCAATCTGGTCCTGGGCTTTTGTTTGTTGGAAGATTTTTAATCACAGTCTCAATTTCAGTGCTTGTGATTGATCTGTTTATATTTTCTATTTCTTCCTGGTTCAGTCTGAGAAAGTTGTGTTTTTCTAAGAATTTGTCCATTTCTTCCAGGTTGTCCATTTTATTGGCATAGAGTTGCTTGTAGTAATCTCTCATGATCCTTTGTATTTCTGCAGTGTCAGTTGTTACTTCTCCTTTTTCATTTCCAATTCTGTTGATTTGAGTCTTCTCCCTTTTTATCTTGATGTGTCTGGCTAATGGTTGAGCAATTTTGTTTATTTTCTCAAAGAACCGGATTTTAGTCTTATTGATCTTTGCTGTCATTTCCTTCATTTCTTTTTCATATATTTCTGATCTGATCTTTGTGATTTCTTTTCGTCTGGTAACTTTGGGGTTTTTTTGTTTTTCTTTCTTTAATTGTTTTAGGTGTAAGGTTAGGTTGTTTATTTGAGATGTTTCTTGTTTCTTGAGGTAGGATTCTATTGCTATAAACTTCCCTCTTAGAACTGCTTTTGCTGCATCCCATAGGTTTTGGGTCATCGTGTTTTCATTGTAATTTGTTTCTAGGTATTTTTAAATTTCCTCTTTGATTTCTTCAGTGATCTCTTGCTTATTTAGTACTGTATTCTTTAGCCTCCATGTGTTTGTATTTTTTACAGATTTTTTCCTGTAATTGATATCTAATCTCATAGTGTTGTGGTCGGAAAAGATACTTGATATGATTTCAATTTTCTTCAATTTACCAAGGCTCGATTTGTGACCCAAGATATGATCTATCCTGCAGAATGTTTCATGAGCACTTGAGAAGAAATTGTATTCTGTTGTTTTTGGATGGAATGTCCTATAAATAGCAATTAAGTCCATCATGTTTAATGTATCATTTAAAGCTGGTTTTTCCGTATTTATTTTCATTTTGGATGATCTGTCCATTGATGAAAATGTGGTGTTAAAGTTCCCTACTGTGATTGTGTTACTGTCGATTTCCCCTTTTATGGCTGTTAGCATTTACCTCATGTATTGAGGTGCTCCTATGTTGGGTGCATAAATATTTATGATTGTTATATCTTCTTCTTGGATTGATCCCTTGATCATTATGTAGTGTCCTTCTTTGTCTCTTGTAATAGTCTTTATTTTAAAGTCAGTTTTGTCTGATTTGAGAATTGCCACTCAAGCTTTCTTTTGATTTCCATTTGCATGGAATATATTTTTCCATCCCCTCACTTTCAGTGTGTATGTGTCCCTAGGTCTGAAGTGGGTCTCTTGTAGATAGCGTATATATGGGTCTTGTTTTTGTATCCTTTCAGCAAGCCTGTGTCTTTTGGTTGGAACATTTAATCCATTCACGTTTAAGGTAATTATCAATATGTGTGTTCCTATTACCATTTTCTTAATTGTTTTGGGTTTGTTATTGTAGGTCTTGTGTTTCCTGCCTAAAGAAGTTCCTTTAGCATTTGTTGTAGACCTGGTTTAGTGGTGCTGAATTCTCTTAGCTTTTGCTTGTCTGTAAAGTTGTAATTTCTCCATCGAATCTGAATGAGATCCTTGCTGGGTAGAGTAATCTTTGTTGTAGGTTTGTTCCTTTCATCACTTTTAACATGTCCTGCCACTCCCTTCTGGCTTGCTGAAAGGTCAGCTGTTAACCTTATGGGGATTCCCTTGTACGTTATTTGTTGTTTTCCCCTTGCTGCTTTTAATATATTTTCTTTGTATTTAATTTTTGATCATTTAATTAATATGCGTCTTGGAGTGTTTCTCCTTGGATTTTTCCTGTGTGGGACTCTCTGCGCTTCCTGGACTTGATTGACTATTTACTTTCCCATATTAGTTAAGTTTTCAACTATAATCTCTTCAAATATTTTCTCAGTCCCTTTCTTTTTCTCTCCTTCCTCTGGGACCACTATATTTCGAATGTTGGTGCATTTACTGTTGTCCCAGAGGTCTCTGAGACTGTCCTCAATTCTTTTTATTCTTTTTCTTTATTCTGCTCTGTGGTAGTTATTTCCACTGTTTTATCTTCCAGGTCACATATCTGTTCTTCTGCCTCAGTTATTCTGCTATTGATTCCTTCTAGAGAATTTTAAATTTCATTTATTGTGTTGTTCATCATTGTTTGCTCTTTAGTTCTTCTAGGTCCTAGTTAAATGTTTCTTTTATTTTCTCTATTCTATTTCTAAGATTTTGTATCATCTTTACTATCATTACTCTGAATTCTTTTTCAGGTAGACTGCCTGTTTCCTCTTCATTTATTTGGTCTGTTGGGTTTTTACCTTGCTCCTTCATCTGCTGTGTGTTTCTCTGTCTTCTCATTTTGCTTTACTTACTGTGTTTGGGGTCTCCTTTTCACAGGCTGCAGGTTCGTAGTTCCTGTTGTTTTTGGTGTCTGCCCCCAGTGGCTAAGGTTGGTTCAGTGGGTTCTGTAGGCTTCTTGGTGGAAGGGACTGGTGCCTGTGTTCTGGTGGATGAAGCTGGATCTTGTCTTTCTGGTGGGCAGGACCACATCCGATCATGTGTTTTGGGGTGTCTGTGGCCTTATTATGATTTTAGGCAGCCTCTCTGCTAATGAGTGGGGTTGTGTTCCTCTCTTGCTAGTTGTTTGGCATAGGGTGTCCAGCACATAGCTTGCTGGTCATTGCGTGGAGCTGGGTCTTAGCACTGAGAAGGAGATCTCTGGGAGAGCTTTTGCCGTTTGATATTACGTGGAGCTGGGATGTCTCTGGTGGACCAATGTCCTGAACTCGGCTCTCCCACCTCAGATGCACAGGCCTGACGCCCGGCCAGAGCACAAAGACCCTGTCAGTCACATGACTCAGAAGAAAAGGGAGAAAAAAAGAAATAAAGAAAGAAAAGATACAATAAAGTTATTAAATAAAATTTCTTTTAAATTATTAAAAACAAAAAAAATTAAAAAGTAATTAAAAAAAGCAAGCAAGAATGAAGAGAGCAACCAAACCAAAAAACAAATCCACCAATGATAACAAGTGCTAAAAACTATGCTAAGAAAAACAGAAATAAACAAAAAAGAAAAAGAAAAGAAAGAAAGGGCCGACAGAACCCTAGGGCAAATGGTAAAAGCAAAGCTATACAGACAAATCACACAGAGGAGCACACATGTACACACTCACAAAAAGAGGAAAAGGAAAAAATATATATATATACCTATATATAATAAAAAAAAAGGAAGAGAACAACTGAATCAATAAACAAATCTACCAATGATAATAAACTCTAATTATTAAATTAAGATAAACATAAAACCAGAAACAAATTAGATGCAGAAAGCAAACCCCAAGTCTACAGTTGCTCCCAAAATTTACCACCTCAATTTTGGGATGATTCGTTGTCTCTTCAGGTTTTCCAGAGATGCAGGGTACATCAAGTTGATTGTGGAGATTTAATCCGCTTCTCCTGAGACTGCTGGGAGAAATTTCCCCTTCTCTTCTTTGTTTGCACAGCTCCTGGGGTTCAGCTTTGGATTTAGCCCCACCTCTGCAGGTAGAACGCCTGAGGGTGTCTGTTCCCCGCCGAGACAGGACGGAGTTAAAGTAGCAGCTGATTGGGGGGCTCTGGCTCACTCAGGTTGGGGGTAGGGAGACGTACGGAATGTGGGGCAAGCCTGCAGCGGCAGAGGCCACCATGACTTTGCAACAGGCTGAGGTGTGCTGTGTGTTCTGCCAGGGAAGTTGCCCCTGGATCATGGGACCCTAGCAGTGGTGGGCTGCACAGGCTTCCAGGAGGGGAGGTGTGGATAGTGACCTGGGCTTGCACACAGGCTTCTTGGTGGCGGCAGCAGCAGCCTTAGCGTTTCATGCCCATCTCTGGTGTCCGTGCTGATAGCATGACTCGCACCAGTCTCTGGAGCTCTTTTAGGCGGTGTTATGAATCCCGTCTTCTCATGCACCCCGAAATAATGGTCTCTTGCCTCTTAGGCAGTTCAAGGCTTTTTCCCAGACTCCCTCCCGACAGGCTGTGATGCACTAGCCCCCTTCAGGCTGTGTTCACACAGCCAATGCCAGTCCTCTGCCTGGGATCTGACCTCCAAAGCCCAAGCCTCAGCTCCCAGCCCCCACCCACCCCGGCGGGGGAGCAGACAAGCCTCTCGGGCTGGTGAGTGCTAGTCAGCACCAATCCTCTGTGCGGGAATCTCTCCAATTTGCCCTCTGAACCCCTATTGCTGTGCTCTCCTCCGTGGCTCCAAAGCTTCCCCCCTCCACCCCCTGTCTCCACCAGTGAAGGGGCTTCCTATTGTGTGGAAACTTTTCCTCCTTTACAGCTCCCTCCCAGAGGTGCAGGTCCTGTCCCTATTCTTTTGTGTCTGTTTTTCTTTTTTCTTTTGCCCTACCCTGGTACATGGAGAGTTTTTTGCCTTTTGGGAAGTCTGAGGTCTTCTGCCAGCATTCAGTAGGTGTTCTGTAGGAGTTGTTCCACATGTAGATGTATTTCTGATGTATTTGTGGGGAGGAAGTTGATCTCCACATCTTACTCCTTCACCATCTTGAAGGTCTCCTCTGCTTGTTCATTTTGATGTTGATAGTAAGATACACACACACACACACACACACACAGACATATATTTATTCATTCATTGTATTCTTCAGCTCCAGAATTTCTGTTTGATATCTTTTTATAATTTTCACTTCTTTGTTAAACTTCTCATTTTGTTTGTATATATTTTTATGGTTTCATTGAATTGTCTCTTGGTGCTTTCTTGTAGCTCACTGAACTTCCTTAAAACAGCTAATTTGTATTATTTACTGGGTAAGTTGAAGATTTCTATGTCTTTGGGTTTGGTGCTGACAGCAGAACCAAAGCCAAATGGGTCTGTAGCTGATATTTCAGGAGTACAGAGTTGTTTCTGTGACTATGGCTGGGACCACGTTTGGTGATTTAGTTGTTTGGTTCAGGCCTGTCTTCTCAAAGCAGTCCTCCTTGCTCTTGGTATGCACTAGGGTTTCATAGTCACCTATCTGGGCCTCATGTTTCCTACAAAGCATATTAGTCCATGGATGGATACCAAATTACTGGTGTTTGTGGGGGTGGGTGGGATATGAGAAAGAGATATCTTATTTGTCCATTGTGGTGATGTCACTGAAATATTTTCTGTTTTTAATGTGTGAATTTGGTATTTATACTTTTCTGTTAGTTTCATTTGTATATTTCCTTTTAAAAATGTAAACATTCAAGGGATAAAGTCATGAGATGAAGAGTAGCAAAATTTGTATATTATTTTTATTATAAAATTGAGCTACTACATGATTTTATCTTTTTTAATAATTTCTGAGATACTCACAAGGGGGAATTATCAACCCAGAGAAATGATGCTGAAGTGCAAGGCAGGAATTCAACTGCAAACTGAAGTTGTATGAAACGCCACAGGATGATTTGTTACTTAAAAATGAATAACTAATGTTAGTCATCTTTGTCACAAATTGGCATATTCCTTCCCATAGTTTTATTTTTACTTCTATCAAGGGCTTATTGTACGCCTGGTGTTCTACATATATAAATGCATTTAATCTTCATAGTAATCAGGTATTATTTCTCATTTTATAAATGGGAAAACTGAAAAATGTTTACTTTTCTGTCATTTAATATTATTAAGAACATACTATGAGGATAAAATAATGAATAAAAGAAACAGTATCTGCCATAATGGAACTTAATTTGGAGGTAGATAGCAAATAAACAAATATCATTTTAGGGCAATAAAGACAATATAAAGTATAGTAATGAGGTAGATAGTGGTGAGACTGGGGATGGAGGTCTTGGGATTCCTTTATATAGTATAATTGAAGAACACCTCTCTGGTTATGTGGCTTTTCTACCTGAATGAAAAGAATGAGAGAGCCAGGATAATATTTGGGGAAAGAGTATTCTAGCAAGGGGGAATAAAATAAATTCAAAGACCCTAAAAAGTTTTGAAACAGTATTTTGCTTGGGGTAGAAAGGACAGTCTGGTTGGAAAGGCATGACTGTGGGTGAGAGTGATACGAAACAACTACAAGAAGGAGCAGAGTATTAGGAAGGTACAGGAGTGGGGTTAAGTATGTCAGGCCTCTGAAGGCTTTGGTGAAGATTGTCGATGGGATCATTCTCAATGAGATGGAAGCCACTGGAGGATATGGAGCAGAGCAGTGACATATTCTGATTTACATTTTAAAAATATCATTCTCATTGACTGTAGTAGAAACAATGATGGAAATAGGTAGCCTGCTAAGAAGAATCTCAGTAGTATAGGCAAGAGACTCACTAGGTTAATAATGTTGGATGATATGAAAAGTGGTTGGGTCCTAGGTTTATTTTAAATATAGAGCAAGAGATGAGCAAGAGATGAGTTATAGAGGGGTTCAATGACTTTGATCTGGATATTTAAAAAAAATGAAAGTGCCATTTTATTAAGATTAGGGAAAAAGCATGTTTAGGGTATAATTAGATCATGACTTTTCTTTGAAGTATGCTAAATATGGAATTTGTGTTAGATATTTAAGTGGAGATGTTAATTAAAAAAACTGAGCATTGACATTTGGATTTGCAATGTGGAGGTCATTTTTTGACCTTGATGAGATGGTGGAGAGATGAAGGTATCTCTGGTGTTCCCGTTTCCCCTATAGAATTAAGTGCAAAGAAATTAGGTAAGGGGCTTCCCTGGTGGCGCAGTGGTTGAGAATCTGCCTGCCAATGCAGGGGACACGGGTTCGAGCCCTGGTCTGGGAAGATCCCACATGCCGCGGAGCAACTAGGCCCGTGAGCCACAATTACTGAGCCTGCGCATCTGGAGATCCGCAACAAGAGAGGCCGCGATAATGAGAGGCCCGCGCACCGCGATGAAGAGTGGCCCCCACTTGCCACAACTAGAGAAAGCCCTCGCACAGAAACGAAGACCCAACACAGCCATAAATAAATAAATAAATAAAAATAAATAAACCCAAAGTTTAAAAAAAAAAAAAAGAAATTAGGTAAGAGTTAGGAGGGAAGATGGGGTTTTGGATGTTATCACAGGTGAGAAATTGTCATCAAAGAGAATGGGAGGATAATTTTACTATGGTACTTTCATGGAATTCCAGGCAACATTACCTCTCCCCTTGAGGTCTGTGGTCATGTACTTAAGCTGAGACCAACATGGCTCTAAGATTTTCCTTAGCAAGATTCAGCTGCTCAGGTAAAGTTAGGAAATAGGTGAGAAGTAGAAGTTAACCAGAGTTGGAATCTTGCCAAGTTAGTATACTGAGCGGAAAGATGAAGAAAGAAGTATTTTGATGAACCATGGAATCTAAATAGAGTAAGGATGAAAAAATATTATGAAGGGGGTGAGGGAGAAAAAAATCAATAGATTAGAGGTTCCAGTGAGGCAAATAATTGTTGGAGTTGGGATAAAGAGGATCAATATCTTAGTTGCGGCGAGGGGGATATTAGAAACTGAGACTGGAATGCCTGAGGTTATTGGTAGTAACAAGTTGTGGTTACTGAGTCAGGTGATTTTGCTGATGACAGACTGTGAGTTTCCCAGGGCAAAGTGCGAGAATATGTGGAAATGAGAGAGGAGTGGGTAAATGTGTTAGTTGAGGGATTGTATGGAAATGTATCACAAAGATCACAGTTAGGACTCAGAGTCATAGGCTTCTTGTAATTTCTGAAGGCAACCAGGACCTAAGGAACTAGTCTTAATAGTGTCTTTAGAGGCGATAATCAGATCTAATTAGAGCCTCCTTGTAAGTCAGTTGTTCTCAGCCTTGGCTGCACATTAGAATCACCTGGGGGAACTTAAAAATATCCAGTGCTCAAGCTTCACCCCAAACCAATTAAACTAAAATCTCTGGAGGTGGGACCCAAATGTCAGCATTTTTTAAAGTTCTCCAGATGACTCCAATCTGCCACCAAGGCTGAGAGTCAGTTTTCTAATTTGTGAGGCCAGAAGAAGCAGCAAGAAGTTTTGACTCTGGAGCCTGGGCTCTGCATGGTAAGATAGACCCCCTCCAGCACTGTCTGCATGTAAGGATAGAGTCAGATCTGCCTTCCTCCTGTGTCTGATCATCTAATGAACTAAGGTTTATGCGAGAAGCAAACCAAATGACTCAAAACAGTCTAGTAGATGTGTTTGTGTTTATTAGCCAGTAAAAAGTAAAAACGTTTCCTCCTCAAGAGCAGAAAAATCACAGTTTGAGACCCTGTGAAATGGCAATTGATTACAAATACATTGCTCTGAGCACTGCTTAAGAACTTTTATTACTCTTTCGGAAAGTCAGGTGAAAGGTTCACAGCACAACTTTTCATGGTTAATTAGCAGTTAGAATCGCTTCAAGAAATTGAATAGGGAAGAGCAGATGGAGTTGCAACTCACCTTGGGGCAGTAATTTGTATATCCCACCCATTAGTCTTTTTTATTTTAATAGATCTTTTTAGAGCAATAGAGCAATTATATTGGAATATAATTGCTTCACAATACTGTTGTGAAGCCAAAGTGAATCAGCCATATGCATACATATGTCCCCATATCCCCTCCCTCTTGAACCGCCCTCCCATTCTCCCTATCCCACCCCTCTAGGGCATTGCAAAGCACCGAGCTGATCTCCCTGTGCTATGCTACTGCTTCCCGCTAGCTATTTTACATTCGGTAGTGTATATATGTTGATGCTACTCTCACTTCGCCCCAGCTTCCCTCTCCCACCCTGTGTCCTCAAGTCCATTCTCTATGTCTACATCTTTATTCCTGTCCTGCAACTAGGTTCATCAGTAGCATTTTTTTTTAAGATTCCATATGCATGTGTTAGAATATGGTATTTGTTTTTTCACTCTGTATGACAGACTCTAGGTCCATCCACCTCACTACAAATAACTCAGTTTCCTTTCTTTTTATGGCTGAGTAATATTCCATTGTATATATGTGCCACATCTTCTTTATCCATTCATCTGTCGGTGGACATTTAGGTTGATTCCATGTCTTGGCTATTGTAAATAGTGCTGCAGTGAACATTGTGGTATGTGTGTCTTTTTGAATTATGGTTTTCTTAGGGTATATGCCCAGTAGTGGGATTGCTGGGTCATACGATAGTTCTATTTTTAGTTTTTTAAGGAACCTCCATACTGTTTTCCATAGTGGTTGTATCAATTTACTTTCCCACCAACAGTGCAGGAGGGTTCCCTTTTCACTACACCCTTTCCAGCATTTATTGTTTCTAGATTTTTTGATGATGGCCATTCTGACTGGTGTGAGGTGATACCTCATTGTAGTTTTGATTTGCATTTCTCCAATAATTAGTGATGTTGAGCATCTTTTCATGTGCCTCTTGGCCGTCTGTATGTCTTCCTTGGTGAAATGTCTATTTAGGTCTTCTGCCCATTTTTAATTGGATTGTTTATTTGATATTGAGCTTCATGAGCTGTTTGTATATTTTGGAGATTAATCCTTTGTCCGTTGTTTCATTTGCAAATATTTCCTCCCATTCTGAGGGTTGTCTTTTTGTCTTGTTTATGGTTTCCTTTGATGTGCAAAAGCTTTTAAGTTTAAGTCCTGTTTGTTTATTTTTGTTTTTATTTCCATTACTCTAGGAGGTGGGTCAAAAAAGATCTTGCTGTGGTTTATGTCAAAGAGTATTTCTCCTATGTTTTTCTCTAAGACTTTTATAGTGTCTGGTCTTACATTTAGGTCCTTAATCCATTTGGAGTTTATTTTTGTGTATGGTGTTAGGTAGTGTTCTAATTTCATTCTTTTACATGTAGCTGTCCAGTTTTCCCAGCACCACTTATTGAAGAGACTGTCCTTTCTCCATTATATGTTCTTGCCTCCCTTGTCATAAATTAGGTGACCATATTTGCATGGGTTTATCTCTGGGCATGCTATCCTGTACCATTGATCTATATTTCTGTTTTTGTGCCAGTACCATACTATCTTGATCACTGTAGCTTTGTGGTATAGTTTGAAGTTGGGGAGCCTGATTCCTCCAACACTGTTTTTTTTCTCAAGTTTTCTTTGGCTCTTCAGGGTCTTTTGTGTTTCCATACGAACTGTATAATTTTTTGTTCTAATTCTGTGAAGAATACCATTGGTAGTTTGATAGGGATTGCATTGAATCTGTAGATTGCTTTGGGTAATATAGTCATTTTCACAATGTTGATTCTTCCAATCCAAGAACATGGTATATTTCTCCATCTGCTTATGTCATCTTTGATTTCTTTCATCAGTGTTTTATAGTTTTCTGAGTACAAGTCTTTTGCCTCCTGAGGCAGGTTTATTCCTAGGTATTTTATTCTTTTTGTTGCAGTGGTAAATGGGATTGTTTCCTTAATTTATCTTTCTGATTTTTCATTGTTGGTGTATAGGAATGCCAGAGATTTCTGTGCATTAATTTTGTATCCTGCAGCCTTACCAAATTCATTGATTAGTTCTAGCAGCTTTCTCTTGGCATCTTGGCATCTCTAGGAATTTCTATGTACAGTATCTTGTCACCTGCAAGAGGGACAGTTTTACTTCTTCTTCTCCAATTTGTATTCATTTTATTTCTTTTTCTTCTCTGTTTGCTGTGTCTAGGACTTCCAAAACTATGTTAAATAAGAGTAGCGAGTGTGCACATCCTTGTCTTGTTCCTAATCTTAGTGGGAATACTTTCAGTTTTTCACCATTGAGTATGATGCTTGTTGTGCGTTTGTCATATATGGCCTTTATTATGTTGAGGTAGGTTCCCTCTATGCCCATTTTCTGGAGAGTTTTTATCATAAATGCGTGTTGAATTTTGTCAAAAGCTTTTTCTGCATCTATTGAGACGATCATATGGTTTTTATTACTTAATTTGTTAATGTGGTGTATCACATTGATTGATCTGCATATATTGAAGAATCCTTGCATACCTGCGATAAATCCCACTTGATCATGGTGTATGATCCTTTTAATGTGTTGTTGGATTCTGTTTGCTAGTATTTTGTTAGGATTTTTGCATATATGTTCATCAGTGATATTGGTCTATAATTTTCTTTTTTTGTGGTATCTTTTTCTGGTTTGGGTATTAGGGTGATGGTGGCTTTTTAGAATGAATTTGGGAGTGTTTCTCCCTCTGCAATTTTTTGGAAGAGTTTGAGAAGGATTGGTGTTAGCTCTTCTCTAAATGTTTGATAGAATTCTCCTGTGAAGCCATCTGGTCCTGGACTTTCGTTTGTTGGAAGGTTTTTAACTACAGTTTCCATTTCATTACTTTGATAGGTCTGTTTATATTTTCTAATTCTTCCTGGTTCAGTCTTGGAAAATTGTAACTTTCCAAGAACTTGTCCATTTCTTCCAGGTTGTCCATTTTATTGGCATAGAGTTGTTTGTAGTAGTCTCTTATAATCCTTTGTATTTCTGCAGGGTCAGTTGTAATTTCTCCTTTTTCATTTCTAATTTTGTTGATTGGCATCCTCTCCCATTTTTTCTTGATGAGTCTGGCTAACGGTTTATCAATTTTGTTTATTTTCTCAAAGAACCAGCTTTTAGTTTTATTGATGTTTGCTATTGTTTTCTTCATGTCTATTTCACTTATTTCTGCTCTGATTTTATGATTTCTTTCCTTCTACTGACTTTGGATTTTCTTTGTTCTTCTTTCTCTAGTTGTTTTAAGTGTAGGGTTAGATTGTTTATTTGAGGTTTTTCTTGTTTCTTGAGGTGAGATTGAATTGCTATAAACTTCCCCCTTAGAACTGCTTTTGCTGCATCCCATAAGTTTTGGTTTTTTGTGTTTTTGTTGTCATTTGTTTCTATGTATTTTTCTATTTCTTCTTTGATTTCTTCAGTGATCTCTTGGTTATTTAGTAACACACTGTTTAGCCGCCATGTGCTTGTGTCTTTTTACAGTTTTTTTCCTGTAGTTGATTTCCAATCTCATAGCGTTGTGGTCAGAAAAGATGCTTGATATGATTTCCATTTTCCTAAATTTACCAAGGCTTGATTTGTGACCCAAGATATGATCTATCCTGGAGAATGTTCCATGAGCACTTGAGAAGAAAGTGTATTCTGTTGTTGTTGGATGGAATGTCCTATAAATACCAATTAAGTCCATCATGTTTAATGTATCATTTAAAGCTGGTGTTTCCTTATTTATTTTCATTTTGGATGATCTGTCCATTGGTGAAAGTGAGGTGTTAAAGTCCCCTACTATGATTGTGTTACTGTCGATTTCCCCTTTTATGGCTGTTAGCATTTGCCTCTTGTATTGAGGTGCTCCTATGTTGGGTGCATAAATATTTACAGTTGCTATATCTTTTCTTGGATTGATCCCTTGATCATTATGTAGTGTCCTTCTTTGTCTCTTGTAATAGTCTTTATTTTAAAGTCTATTTTGTATGATTTGAGAATTGCTACTCCAGGTTTCTTTTGATTTCCATTTGCATGGAATATCTTTTTCTGTCCCCTCACTTTCAGTCTGTACGTGTCCCTAGGTCTGAAGTGGGTCTCTTGTAGACAGCATATATATGGGTTTGTTTTTGTATCCAGTCAGCCAGTCTGTGTCTTTTGGTTGGGGCATTTAATCCATTTACATTCAAGGTTACTATTGATATGAATGTTCCTATTACCATTTTCTTAATTGTTTTGGGTTTGTTTTTGTGGGTCTTTTTCTTCTCTTGTGTTTCCCACCTAGAGAAATTTCTTTAGCATTTGTTGTAAAGCTGGTTTGGTGGTGCTGAATTCTCTTAGCTTTTGCTTGTCTTAAAAGCTTTTGACTTCTCCATCAAATCTGCATGAGATCCTTGCTGGGTAGAGTAATCTTGGTTGTAGGTTTTTCCCTTTCATCACTTTAAGTATATACTGCTACTCACTTCTGGCCTGCAGAGTTTCCGCTGACAAATCAGCTGATAACCTTATGGGGGATTCCTTTGTATGTTATTTTTTGTTTTCCCCTTGCTACTTTTAAAATATTTTCTTTGAATTTAATTTTTGTTAGTTTGATTAATATGTGTCTTGTTGTATTTTTCCTAGGGTTTATCCTGTATGGGACTCTCTGTGCTTCCTGGAATTGGGTGACTATTTCCTTTCCCATATTAGGGAAGTTTTCAACTATAATCTCTTCAAATATTTTCTCAGTCCCTTTCTTTTTCTTTTCTTCTTCTGGGACCCCTATAATTTGAATGTTGGTGCGTGTAGTGTTATCGCAGAGGAATCTGAGATTGTCTTCAATTCTTTTCATTCTTTTTTCTTTATTCTGTTCCACAGCAGTGAATTCCAACATTCTGTCTTCCAGGTCACTTATCTGTTCTTCTGCCTCAGTTATTCTGCTATTGATTCCTCCTAGTGTATTTTTCATTTCAGTTATTGTGTTGTTCATCTCTGTTTGTTTGTTCTTTAGTTCTTCTAGATCTTTGTTAAACATTTCTTGTGTTTTTCAATCCGTGCCTCCATTCTATTTCTGGGATTCTGGATCATCTTTACTATCATTACTCTGAATTCTTTTTCAGGTAGATTGCCTATATCCTCTTCATTTATTTGGTCTTGTAGGTTTTTACCTTGCTCCTTCATCTGTGACATATTTTGCTGTCTCTCTTTTTTTTTTTTTTTTTAAGTGGAATTGTGTTCCTGTCTTACTGGTCGTTTGGCCTGAGGCTTCCAACACTGGAGTGGGGTGGCAAAAAAAAGAAAAAAGGAGAGAACAATAACAAAATAAAAAATAAAATTACACTAGAAAACTAACAGATATGTTAGAAAGAATATAAAAATAAAAATATAAATGAATCAAGAACCAGAAGTTATAACAGTACCACAATAGTTAAAAAGAGGAGGAGGAAAAGGAGAAAAGAAAAAAAACAGGGAAAAGTCCTTGGCTGTAGAGGGTGGGGCTTACGCAAGGGCGAGGTTTAGGAGGTTGGCGGGGCCTATGCTTAGGACCCACAGGGCTGGAAAAAGCCCTGGCGGCTGTGGGTAGTGGGGCTTAGGCTCAAGGAACAGAAGGGGCCCAGGCATACCCCCCAGTGGTCTCAGAGGGCAGGTGACCTGACTTGGGAGCCCAGCAGGCTTCCTGGGCTCCAGTGGGCAAGGCAAACATCCTCCTCTCCTCTCCTGCTCCTCTGGTCCCAGAGGGCCCCTCCCACGTGCCTCTCCTGATCTCTCCGGCCTTCCTCCCACGCAGCCTGGAGGGGGCTTTGGAGGGCAGGGGACTGTCCTGGGAGCTCAGCAGGCTTCCCAGGCCGAGTGGGCTGGGAGATCACTCTCTGCTCCTCTCCTGCTCCTTCTGGAGGGCCCCGCCTGCCTACCTCTCCTGATCTCCTCAGGATCAGGGGCGTGGATCCTGTCTGGCCTCCACTTCTCTTCCCCCTCTGTCCCCCCACGTCCTACCTGTTCACTTGGGCGTTTCTCCCATCTCCTTGGGTGTCAGGGTCTCCCACCAGTGGCAGGCAGGCACCCTAGTTGTGCGGAGACGCTAACTCAGTGTCTTCCCACACCGCCATCTTGACTCCGCCCCCAGCCATTAGTCTTGGTTGCTAACAACATCATCTAGAGGTAACACAATCTTATATTTATGCTTATTCTCCATTTGGTTGCTAAATAATTTAACTCCAAAATCTAATTTCTGTTAAAAAAAAGATAAAGTAAATAAAATCTTTATTTCAGAGCTATTTAATTTGTAACATGTTGCCATTATAATCTCCTGGCATTGGTGTAATATCTAAAACACACCTGATTGCTTTAAATACACAGCACTGATATGCTCTAGTAAGTGAAGAATTTCCACTTGCAAATTACAGAGAACACATTATATTTTATTGGCGTCTCAATATAATAAGTTACAGAGGAGTAAAGTTTTGCTTTTGGAGTTTAGAAAGAAAAATTCTTTTTACTTAACTTATCTCTTTAAATGGCCCTGACTTTTTAACAAAACTGGTTGTAATATTTTAGAAAGCCGATATTGTCCTTTTGTTGTGGAAGCAGTTTTGCTATATTTTTAAAATAAATATTTACTCCACAAACATTTATAGCACTCTGAAAAGGTTTTAAATTTTATTTACTAATGCCATAGGTTTTGAAATTGAAATGTAGAAGTAGGGTCTGCCATAAACTCTTTTGCATTTTGTTAAATCTGTGGGTTTAAGTGACCTAGGAGAGAGTGGTAATTCTTCCACCTTCCTTAAGTTGGAAATGTGTGTTAGTTCTCTTTGAAAAGAAGGCATTGCTTAAATTTAACTTGTTAGTATTTTCCCTATTGGAGTGACAGAGAATGCTGGCTGACCTTTGCAGGGTTACTTATTGTCTTCATTAAAATTTTCTCCATCTGAGGTAGAGAAAATACCTGCTGAGCTAAGGACTATGGTGGAGACAATGCTTGTCAAACATTTTTTGTGCTACTTCTCAGAAGGAAGTCAACCATGAAAAACAGACTTTCAGAACAAGTTTTCCAAAATTCACCTGTACCAAACTTTTCCAAGTCCATCTACTCTTCATCAGGCTTTTGCACTCTAATTAAGCCACGATGATGAGTCAGAACTGGTTCTAGGCAAAATATTGCAGTGAACAGTTTAAATTTCTACCTTGTCCTTTTGCATTTTTCTCCTCTATACCTCTATAATGTGCCTATGGATTTCATGTTCTGTTTACTCTGACATACATAGGACCAGATATAATTCTACATTTCTCCATAAAGACTGCCTGTGCCCAAATCGGCCGCATTTGAAGTCTTTGTTTGTTACTAAAAAAGAAATATTTTTTCCACCCTACCCCAAACCAATTAAATCAGAAACTCTTTGGATGTAGCTTAGAGAATATTTAGGTTAAAAAACTCGCCAGGTGAGTCTAATGTAAAGCCTTGGTTAAGTGTCACTGTCTTGAGCCAAAAACCATGGATTCTTAAGGATGTAATTCTAAAGAGTTAGCTGGTGAGTAAAGAAGATATTTGTTAACCAGAAATCCTTACAAGCTATTTATGAGCCTAAAACTAATGGAGAACATTCTCTCAACAGCCTGAAGGATGACAGCAACTAAGCTAACAATGATATTTTATATTGCCATGAAATTCCTCAGTGGCCATGACCACTGGGTGGCCATTATTTTCTTTGTCTCAGGCACAGGGTTACCTGTAATCATCTATCACACGTTGAATGTATTATTATTCTCCTTGTATCTGATAGCATAATGTCCACTAACAAGAAACTGCCTTCCTAATTTGCGGGTGTGGGGAGAACTGCAAACTCATTTGCCATTGTGTCACACTGAATTTCGGATTCTAAGATACATCTTCAATCACCACAATGACAGTAGAGGTATCTGTTTTCCTTACATGCTTTAGGTAATTTAGTGACTCTCTGCTTGCTTGGAGTTGGCTGCCTCTCTGTTCAGAGTGATTAGGAGGATGGCCTCAGAATTCTAAGAATACTGGGACATTGTTCATGGCCATGGAGACAGAGGGTCCAAAACCATAGTTTCCTAAGCTGATTGCTTTTTGAATGTTGGACCAGGTATTAGAAAATAAATGACTAAAATTTGCAGTTTCTTGTATTCTTGAAGAAAGAACTTACATTTACACATATGGTGAAGATAGAAGCCTTTGATGAAAAGTTATCCTTAGATCAATATGCTCATTTTTAATTTCAGTTTTCGAGCCCTTTGAACTTGTACCCTGAACCTGATCATAGCAAATAAAACCTAATTTGTTGCAGTTTAATCAATTTAGTAAAATGGAGGAAGTTGCAACATCTGACTTTTGTTCAAGCCCATATCTCTTCCACTAAACTTCAGTTTAGAAGACATCTTTTTAATACATTTTAGGGGCATTCATCCTGCCTCACTCTCACTATACCCTTTGAGAGGAGTGCTAAGGGGTCAAAGACAAGGATACTATTAACAGTTTTGAGGAGTTAAGTTTTTTGTATAATGCTGGAAGAGATTAAAATCTATTTTAAGGCTTCACTAGGGAGATTTACCTCCAGGAGCTTGATCAGCTTCCCACAGTAAATATGGGAGAAAAATACCCTCAGGCTTCTGGCAGGAGTGTGGGGGGAGGGGGAGGAATCATTTTGAAATACCCAGAGCATTCTGTTCTTCTTAACAAGGCCTGCCCTCAGGGGAAACTAGATAACTAGAGACTAACTGACTTGGGGGAAGGGAAATACCCAACCTCAGCACCTTCTAGCTATCCTGTACCACCTAAGGGTTGGCAGGGGAGCTGTGGCCAAGAAACACTCCTGAAGTGCAGAGGCATAGGCTCACTGAAAGACTGAGACTTAATCATAAGACCAAAAGATGCTTTCCCTCCCACGGACACCTCACCACCATATTACTAAGGGCCTCTTTATATCATTTTCTTTTACTCGGTACCTTATATCTGGCTGTCAAGAAGAAATTGCAAGGCATATTAAAAGGCAAAAAACACAATTTGAAGAGACAGAGCAAGCATCAGAACCAGACATGGCTGGGATGTTTCATCTGTTCAGTGGCCCTTTTCATGGTTGTTCTATGATGTACCTTTTTGGAATATTATTTCCCAATTAATTGTTTCAATAAGATTATCTTATGGATGTCTCCTGAGAACGTAGGCATTGTGGCTATCTCTTACCTGGTCTAGGTTTGAAAAGCTTTAGTCAAATGTTTTATGCTTTGGGGAAAAACCGGGTTTTCTCCTTAATGTGTTACTACCATTAGAAAGATGGAATACTGATAACAAAAGAACATTGTAGCCTTAGGGTCTGACTTGAGGGACAGACTTTGGCCTGAATATCATAAAGAAGAAGATGATCCATGATTTACAGGTAGTTTAGCTCACTTATCAAAGCTGGTGGGCCCCAATGTCATTTAGGGCCAAGTTCTTTTTAATCATAAATATTGTTTCACTTGGATGTTTAGCATATGTGATTCATTTGTAATCAAAGAATAATTTTATTTTTATCTTCTATGTCTATGAAAACTTATTCAGAGGGACAGTGTTCTTGACCCTTGATTAAATCTTGGCAGGCCCAAGACATTTCTTGCTAATCTCTGGTAACAACAGTCTTGTGGTTCTAGTCCTTCTAAGTTACAAATACAGTGTTAATTCATTAAGTAAAAATCTCATTCGGTATAAAAATATTTTAAGCTTTGATGAAGATTATAACTCCGTCTCCCTCTACAGGAAGGTCCAGCTAGCTGTTCATAGTTTCTCCCTTCCTTACCTAAGACCTGTAGCAGATGGAATCCTTTGATCTAATAAGGAGAAGATAGTATGCTCAGCTTCTTTTTCTTCCATCCCCCTTCCTACCTCACTTCTTCTCCCACTGTCTAACTTCAACAAATGGAAATAGGTGGAGAGAAGGGAAAAAATGACAATAGAACAGAGAAGTATCTTACTTGGGAGATATCTGGTGATGTCATAAGCTGACTTTAAGCTTTTAGGGCCTGGTAGATGTTACATGCTGATTTATTTTTCTTATGGGTGCCTCTGTGTATGTGTGTGTGTGTGTTTCCTGAAGATTCCATCACTGAGGACTTGTCCAGCTCTATCTCTCAGGGTATGTACAGTGCAATCTATTTCCCAATCTACTGCTCTTCCTTTAGCCCCTGGTTTTCTGGTAGTCCATTCCACAAATAAGCTATTGGTGTTTCCTACCTTTTCTCCTGGACTTAAAACTTGGACTTAAAATGGCTCCAATCTTGCTTTTTCTCTTTCTGGTGTGGCTCACCACCTTGAACCTGACAGTCTCTGGATATGAAGGCCAGTCCCAACAGAGCCACATTTATTCTGCTGCCACAAGCCTCTTTAAGACCCTGAGGCATTCTCTGTAACTTCAAACTTTAGGGAATGGACATTCTAGGATCTGGGAGTAGTGCAATGGAAATGCCCATTCTAAGGCTTTAGATGTAAGAGTTAGGACCTTCCATACTTATCCTATCCCTCTTGGGGGAGGCTGGGGATTTCTACCAATGGGTCTTCTCAGAAATCTACTCTCTCCATACCTTGCCTCAGTTTATTATTTCTGATTTGCTTGAGGAGTCCAAGAATTGTTTCTATTGCCATTTTCTTTATAAATGTTGTATATGGTCATCTGTCTTGCACTTATTTCTATATTTGATGTGTATCGTATCTTTTGTCTCAATTGAAATTGAAACAGAAGAACTTAATATTTTAATATTCTATTACATGTGCATTTGCCCGGAGTGTCTCCTCTTCACATCTCCTCAAGAACCAGCAATAGGCAGGTTCTTTCAGAGAATTCTTTCAGAGAACTCAGTTACAGTATTGGGAATTATCCCATTTCATTATGACCAACTCTCTTGTTAATTACAAAACCGTGGCTTAGCTTGCCAAATGCAATTTCATGTAGGTTTTGGATTATTTACTAGAGTGAGGAAAAAGATGTTTGAAATAACTACTATAAGAAAACAAAAGTCTAGTTTAAAACATTGAGCCCTCCTATAGGAATTGAATCACAAGAGTTGCATTTACTTTGTAAGGTCTCCAGTAGGTCGGATAATTTAGATAAGCTTTAGGAACCGAATGGCAATAGAGTGCACCGGGTCTGTCCTATTTCATAAGGCTGGAAAAATACTTCCTAACTCATCTTTAATTGGCCTTCTGTACCCAAACATCATAGCTCACATTAAATGGACTATGTGAGTTAAAGTATTGCTGTGCTATCTGGACATTCATACTAGTGTATCAGACTTTACTAGCTTTGTAAGATTTACAAAGTTAGGAAATTTGAGGGATTAATAACTATGATTATATTTTATACAGTTAATTATTTTTGGCCTCCTTGGTATGGTGAAATAAAGTATTGTTCCTTTCTTGCAAGGATGTACAAGTTTTTGCGCTATAGATTATAGCCCTCTTTTATCCCTTAAATGTGAATTACTATCAAAATTTAGACTATAGTTTTATACATTTATGCCTATGTTTACCTTATTTGCATACTAAGAAGTTATTCTATAAAGAGGTTTTCTATTAAAGTTTTTCTGCTTTATTTAGATTCAGTGATTTTCTTTTTCAGAAAGATGCAATCTTAATACTTCATATGAAATGGAAATAGAGTCTGAGGGCTGTAGGGACTCATTTAAAGAATTGCATACATATACTGCTTTTATAAAAAGAGACTCCTAGAAGACGGTTGACCCAGGAAGGCTCCTGGGTCCCCATGTGAAGTGACCATGCGAAGCAGATTACCACACCCTGCCCCCAACATGCAGTTAGCTATGACATGTTTCATGTATATGTCTATTAACTACAATATGAGAAAGAGAAAGAAACTATTAATATATTAAGCTACTGATATTTTGGGGTTGTTGGTTTTAATTTTATTTAACTTAATGAGTCGCCACTTGTTTAAAATTGGTTGTCTCTATGTTCAGAATGATTTAGAAGGATTTTCTCAGAATTGAAAACATACCATAGTTACAATACAACCAATATCACTTATAAGCTATATTTTAAATTAAAAGGCCAGAGTTTTTAAATATGTAAGAATATATGGACAGTGTTGCATTATCCACTGTAATACAGCTTAACTAGTTGAGTATATTTGGAAATAGTATGGCTATGTGTTACCAACGTTCTATTCTAGTGAACTGAAGGAGCTGAAAAAACTTTCTCATCAGAAAGTACAGAATTTTAACAGTGGGGAAGGTTTGCAGTTGTAAAGAAAAGTAGAAATATATAGAGAGGGAGTTGGGTCATGAATTAACATAGTAATAATAGGAATCGAAAATTAGTGGCACATTAAAGAGATTCTATAAAACAGTGAATGTAATGCCTACATGCATCAAAAAATTTTGAATATTTTTTAAAAATATAGATTCTTGGGCCTCAAACCAGACTTACTATATCAAAATCTCCATTTTTAACATGCTTACATGAGAATAACTTTACCTTTGTGATGCTTAAATGAAATAACTGTAGAAAGTTCTTACTTATAATAGTGCCTAGCATAAGTAAGCATTCAGTAAATACTGTATTAGTCATTGGTGTTATTGAAATTCCTGTGCACACTAAAGCTTGAGAAACACTGTTATAGAAATGGATCATATGGTGTGATTACCATTTCTATAAGTCAATATTATTATATTAAAAGGAGAACAGTTGATTAGCCAAACAGAGGATTAAAATACTTTAAAAATGATGATCTCATTTATCCTTGGGAAAATTTCAATGGGCAAAAGAATGATATAAAGTTCACCACTGCCTTTTCATTCCCACATACAGCTTAAGATGACAGTGGATCAATTGGCCTGATATTAATCAGTATAAAAAATACAAGAACTACTTTTTCTTTTTTGATAATTTAAATTTGGTTTTAGTTAACACTTGAGTGCTTAGTGAGCTGTCTCTCTGGAGATGTTTGAAGGTATTATTCTGGAGCTCACAGCTAGATAGGCAGGCAAATTTAGGTGTCAATCAAATAGAAATGACTGTAGACATTCAATACTTGAAATAACAGCCAGAGAAAATTTGTAAAATTGTAAAGTTGAGAAATAGGTTCTAAGATTAAAAACTGGGGGACACCTACTTTTTAGGGTAAGGGGGAAGGTAACAGAATTAGATTAAATGACTGAGAAAAGCCTAATCTGAGATTGAAGAAGGGAACAACAATTAGAGTGTAGTGTCCTGGAATCCAAGAAAGAAAGTTTCAAAATAGAGACTGTGCAGTGGTAAGAAAATTTGCAGATATTGAACATGAAAGTACTGATATTTTCACTCTGTAGTGAGAAGTTCTCTCCTTGAACTTGTATAGTCCCTTTCCTGTGCATAAGGCAAAGACTTAATTTATTTGGCATTTCCTGTGCCTAGCACAATATCTTGTATTATTTAATTTCTTCAAGATTCATCAAGGCTTTATTGTGGGCCAGAAACTGTAAGTCTTAGGGAAGCTGGGATGACTCATAGTATTTCTTTTTACATAATTTCTTGTTATGTCCCTCAGTATCTGCAATATTCAAGTTAATTGGGAAAGAAACTGCGTCTTTTAACATTTTAATCTGGCACATAGTAAGTAAACAGGACAAAAAAGTTTACTGTTGAACTGATGGATCCATCTGACAGTTGATCAGACATGCCAATTATTTCCTTCATCTGTAGTCTTCAGCCTTCATTACTCGAATAACTCCCCTTTTGAGATCTTAGACTTGACATTGCTCTCTGTGATCACAGCCTTCTTATTTCCCAATAACTTCACACTCTTAGTTCCACTTACAGAAACTTCTCTTTTTTGTATTCCCTCTATTCACCGAGTGCCAACATAGTTGTGTGTTAATCATCTTCCTTCTGGTTTTCTGTTTTCTGTCTGATCTGGATCTTTTGTAGCTGTCTCTACTGATACAACATTACTCAATGCTGTGGTACATGCTATTCTGGATCACTCTCACTATTTCTCCTATTTTATAGGTAGTCTGCTAAACATTACTGAAGAAAGCTGTGTAATTGTACTGCTTTTTGGTTACTGCTGAGTCATGCTTTCTAATGTCAACTTGTTTCCTTTTCTATTTAAAAATCATTTTATTCATCTCTTACTATTCATTATAGCAACAGTTTTAAAATCTTTTCAGCCTCCTTAAGAAGGATCCAGAATAGGACTTTATATTTAACAGTTTTGAGAATATTCAGGCCACTTGATGTGAAAGTTCTCAATTTCTCTTCCTTATATTTCAAATTTTTTCTTCACTCATTCTCTGCTTCTGTATTAAAGAATCACCTCTCTTCCTTTATAAAACTAATTGCGTTGCTCTGCTTTTAGTCATCCAGTCACTTGTTTAATACCATATATTGTTTCATTAATAAACCCTTTTTCTTTTGAATTTTCATTCTCATAAACTCATTCCTTTTTCTCAGACAACTAGTATGTTCAGAACTCTTATAAACAACAAATTCCCAAATTTTCTATCATTCCTGTGACCGTCTTAAATTGTAATTCTCTCTAGTTTCATCTATAGAATTCTTTATACTCTATTTGCTGCATTTACTCTCTTACTGTTTTACTCCCTTAAAATCTTCCTACTTCTTACCTTTTTCACCCTATACTTAGCTATTCAGATGTCGTCAATGACTTCCTCACTTCTAAAACCAATATTAATTCTTATTATTAGTAACCTTCTTTTTTTTTCCTGGCTTGTCAGGAACTTTCTTTTTCTTGACACCCTGGCCTTCCTTAGTGTACTTGATGCTTTGGTTTATCTGATTTGCCTCCTGTTTCTTTGCTTAATTCTTTTGTCTCTTCTTACTGTTTAGATGTTTTTATAATGGGAATTTCCCAAGATTCTGTTCTTTCCTCTCATCATTTTTTCTTTATCTCTCTGGGAACTAATTTACTCACATAAAGACTTGCCTTAGTTTAGAGATCCTTCAAATATTCAAATATTCCTCTCTCACTTCTGATCAATGTGCTGACTTCTATATCTTTCCAACATACTGTTAAGTATATTTTTTCCTGTTTTTTTTTTTTAACTTAACTGTTTTCTCAAAAATATTATTCACTCCTTTTGATGTTGTTTCTGTTAATGTTAACCATTTCCCCATTTAAATTAATTCAGCGATTTTTATCTTTCATTCTGTTTTCACTCTGTTCTTCAAATTGGACAATTTGTATTGATCTATGTTTAAATTTGTTGACGCTTTTGGTGCTAAGCCTATCCAGTGAATTTTTAATTTAAATTATAATTTTCAGTTATTTAATTTTTATATGGTGTTTTAAAATAATTTCCATTTCTTTCAGAGTCCCTGTCTTCTCATTCATTATGGTTATATTTAATTCTTTGAACAAAATTTTAACAGCTGTTTAAAATCCTTGAGTGTTAAGTCCAGTCACCTGGACCATGATAGGTTTAGATTTTATTCACTGTTTTGATTTGTTTTGTTTTGCTTGACCCTGGGGCACATTTCCTATTTCTCTATATGTGACTTTTATTTTATACTTGACATTGTGAATGATATATTATATATCTATATTCCTCTGAAAAGTGTTGCTTTTTTTTTTTTTCTATTAGATGATTTAATTACTGGATGATCACTTTAAACTTGTGTAGGATTTATTTTACACTTTGTTAGTACAGATTTATGAAAATTCCAAGTTGTTTCCCAAGCCTCTATATCTTGGCAGAACTAACCTCTAAACTCTTTCTCCTGAAGATCTTTCATGGCTTGGTTTTAAGATTTGTTATAGCATGCTGTAAGTAGGCTCTACTTTATGGTGTGGTTCTTATTACTCTTGAAGCACAAGTTTTCTGATGTCTCACTGGATTGTTCAAGGTGTTAATGAAGTATTAACCTGGTCATTCCTTTAATTTTTTTTATTTTTTATTTTATTTTTTATTTATTTTTTATTTTCTTAAACTGTGCTATACACTGCAGACAGTTTTGTAAGGTTTGGATTGTGGGCCCTAACACTTGTCTTATGCAGTTGATATGTCTGAGTTCTTTCCTAGTGTAATAGAGCTACAAGGGTAACACTTTTTTTTTTAATTAATTTATTTTATTTATTCATTTTTGGCTGTGTTGGGTCCTTGTTGCTGCGCGCAGGCCTTCTCTAGTTGTGGCGAGTGTGGGTTCCTCTTAGTTGCGGTGCTTGGGCTTCTCATTGTGGTGGCTTCTCTTGTTGTGGAACATGGGCTCTAGGCATGTGGGCTTCAGTAGTTGCAGCACACAGGATCAGTAGTTGTGGCTCACGGGCTTAGTTGCTCTGCGGCATGTGGTGATCCTCCCGGACCAGGGATCGAACCCGTGTCCCCTGCACTGGCAGGCTGATTCTTAGCCACTGCACCACCAGAGAAGCCCTGGTCATTCCTTTACAGTTGACTTGAACTCCAATGTCCCCTTGCATTGCTTGATCTCTCATACCTCTCTTCACTTTTAACCCATGGCAGAGGTACTCTGATAAACTTTAGTCTTTCCCTGTGTAGGTGCAGCCCATTCTTCAGCCAAGGACTATGTAGGAGTCCCACATGGAATTCTGTGTTCCATTTTATGCACAGGTCCCTCCTCTCAGATGCCCTGTCCCACAAATTCTGGCTACTCCCCAGCTGCCATGAACTCTGATCTTTATCCTTAGCTCAGTGGAATTGCTGTACTCTGCTTGGCCTCTAGCTCATTATGTTGTGATTGGGAAATTGTCCCTAGACAGTGAGAGGGCAATTGTAGTTTCCCAAATGAGTTTCCCATCTCTCAGGAAGCATAGGATTGAACTGACTATTGTCCAGTGTCTGAAAAGAGTTGTTGTATGTATTTTTCTAATTCTACAGTTTTACAGGAAGAGGTAGTTTACAGGAGGAGGGCTAGTTTGGTAATAGTTATTCCATCAAAGCCAGAAGTCTTAAAACCTTAAAATCTTTTTTGATTCCTTTCTCATATTCAGGCTTCCAATCCAAACTAAATCCTTTTATGCTTCCTTCTTAAAACTGTTTATGTCTATCCAATCATTTCTGTGATCATTGTCTACCATCCTGACACCATCATTTCCCCAAACTTCTATGACGTCTATATCTTTCTAACTCATCTCCTACAGTTGATATGGCTTTAATTATATCATTTGTTTACATAAGTTCTTTACTAATTACTTAATCTGTACTATTTAATCAGAAAACTCAGTTCTTTCTCAAATTATCTCTACGTGATAGTATAGCTTTATCTACTACAATTCCCTCATATATACCATAGTTGCTAGAATGCCTATGTGTGTGATTCCTTAGTTTGCTTATATTATTTATCTTACATAGAATGCTTTGATTCTTCAAAATTATTTTTTTCAACAAATATTTATTAAGTGCCTAAGGCGTGCCAGACATCATTTTAGTTTATAGGATTACAAGAATGAGTAGTTTAGACAGGTTCCATCACATTACAGAACTTAAAATTGAGTGGAGGACATAGAAATTGAAGAAAAAATTCACATAAATATTAATTATGCTTGTGTTAGGAGCAACAGTAGAGAAGCACACTGTGTCTTAGTGTATTTACTATGCACCCTTCTCCTAGACTTTAGAATGCATTTACCTGGGGAATTAGATTTGAGTACCTAAGCAGTAGTAAAAGTAAGCTGGATGAAATACAGGTGGAGGACATCTTTCTAGGCAGAAAGAACAGCTTGAGAGACAGCCCCAAGGAAGGAAGGAACATGGTTTTGCAGTAACCGAAAGTAGCCAGTGAGCCTAAAGTACAGTAACAAGTAAGTGGTGAATGATGGGATGGTACATTACCATAGAGTCAAATGCAGGCCCTGTAGGTTATAATGACACTTTTGGATTTTGTCCTAAGAGCAAAGAGAAGCCTGCAGGTTACCTCAAATCTGTCACCCAATTTGCTAGCAGGCTCTAGGACTGTTAGACAACCTCTCTCTCCACTCTTCAAACTGTTATTCCTGGAGGTGGAACTTTAATGGTACCACAGAGCTTGAAAGGGGTCATAGATTCTGCTCATATTGCTCTTGTCCTTATAATTGACAGAATTTGTGGACATAAGCCTGTAACAATGCAGAATTGTGGGACTGTGTTAATCTTTCCTTTAATTCTTACCTACTTAACATAGTCATACAAACTTATTCGCCTTCTGGTCCACAAAGCTGTTAGTTGTTTTAGGTAGGAGGTAATATTAGAATCACATTTTATTAAGATATCCCTTATTGAACTTGGGGGAAATTTTTGAAGGGACAGGAGGCAAGAATGAAAGTTAGAAGGTTAGTTAAGATGCTTGAGTGCAGGCTAGAATCTTGCAGCTCTGAATAGAATGTTTGCTGTGGAAAGAACTAGGACAAGGGACCATTTACATTGCACTATTTCCCTCCTTTGATCACCTTACTAAAATTTTTCTATTTTCTTCTCTCTCCATTTATAAATATTGTCTATTTATGTTTCAGTAATGTATATGTACTTATTTAACCTCTTAGGTAGAATTCTCTTAAGGAAACACTATGTATTTTATTTACCTTCTTATCTGCTATGTTATCTAGGACAGTGACTACATTCATTCATTTATTGGTTCATTTGTTCGTTTACAAATACTTAGCTCTTAACATGTTTCAGGTTATTTAAGCACTGTAGAGTAACTACCAAGAACAAAAGACATAATCCCTGCTTTTGTAGAGTGTCTCATCCCATAAAGACATTTATCTGACAATAATGCAAATTAATGCCAACTATAAGTGTAATGGGCTCCATGTCATAGAGCATCCATGGTACTATGAGAGCATATAATAAGGTAGGCTTCCTATTGAGCTGAGATATGGAGGAAGAATTAGCTTTAAACAAGGTAAAGGGAGAGAAGACTTTTCAGGCAGAGAGATGTATTGATCTTGTGGCAGGAACAACTAGATGCATCTGAGCAAGGGAAAGAAGGCCAACATAGCTGGAGCTCAGAGAAAGAGATGTAAGGTGAAGCTGGGACAGTAGGCCAGTTCTAGGCAATGTAGGGCCTTTATAAGTCATGTTAAGATTTTAGTCTTTCAAAAAGTCTACAAATAATAAATGCTGAAGAGAGTGTGGACAAAAAGGGACCGTCCTACACTGTTGGTGGGAAAGTAAATTGGTACAGTCACTATGGAGAACAGTATGGAGGTTCCTTAAAAAGCTAAAAATAGAGTTACCATATGATCCTGCAGTCCAACTCCTGGGCATATATCTGGAAAAAACAACTCTAATTCAAAAAGATATATGCACCCCAATGTTCATAGCAGCACTGTTTACAACAGCCAAGACATGGAAGCAACCTAAATGTCCATTGACAGGTGAATGGATAAAGAAGATGTGATATATATATATATTTTATATATATATATATATATATATATATAATATATATATATTATATATATATAATACATATATATTCATTTATTTATATTTATATATACATACAATGGAATATTACTCAGCCATAAAAAATGAAATAATGCCATTTGCAGCAATATGGATAGATCTAGAGATTATCACACTAAGTGAAGTAAGTCAGACAGAAAAAGACAAATATCACATGATATCACTTATATGTGGAGTCTAAAAAAATGATACAAATGAACTTATTTACAAAACAGAAATAGACTCACAGACATAGAAAACAAACTTATGGTTACCAAAGGGGAAAGGTGGGGAGGGATCAATTACAAATTTAGGATTAGTAGGTACACACTACTATATATAAAATATATAAACAACAAGGACTGACTGTATAGCACAGGGAACTATATTCAATACCTTGTAATAATTTATAATGGAAAAGAACCTGAAAAAGAATATATAAATGAATCACTTTGCTGTACATATGAAACATTGTAAATCAACTATATTTCAATAAAAAATAAAAATACTTTAGTCTTTATCCTATTAATATATAATTAATAAACATATATAATATGTTTCTAATAGGTATTTACTTAAAGAACAAATCTGAATATTTTAGTAAGCAATGAGGATAGAACTAACCCAGTAAAAAAGATTAACTAGGTGAGATTTAGGGAATTAGATTGAATTAGAAATGGGATCCATGATGTAAGGTGGTAGGAGGGTAGGCAGTGTTTGAAGGGCAGGGTTTGAAAATAGAGCAGAGATTTGTAGTGAGAAAAGTGAAGACTCTCAAGAAGCTATAATTGTGTTAAACACAGATGACTGCTAGTCCTATTGGGCTGCAAAGCTGAAGGATGTTTGCATTAACCAAACTCAGTGCCTGGCTTTTCTCCATAATTATTTTATGCATTATGACTGTGAATGACATGTCAGGGGTCCCCAAGAATATCCCCTAGTTTGGTGATTCTCTAGGAGGACTCACAGAACTCAACATAGAGTTGTACTCACAGCTACATTTTCTTATAGCAAAAGGATTTTAAAAAAACATCAAAGGGAAAGGTGCATGGGTCAAAGTCTCAATGCAACCAGATGTAAGCTTCTAAAGAGTCCTAGTAGAGTCACAGAGGAGGCATTTAATTCCCCAGCACTGAATTGTGATGACAAGTTTGAAATGCTGTCTACCAGGGAAACTCATTAGTGACTCAGTGTCCAAATTTTTACTGGGGGCTGGTCATTTTGTCACCCTCTGCCTAGTCTGTACCAAATTTCTAGTCTCCCAGGAGTGACGTAGATGTTCAGCATAAACCACATTGTTTTAAGAGAGTTTAGGCATAATGAGTGACTCTTATCAAGTCTCAGAATGGTGGAAAAATATCCTCTTTAAATCAAGTTCCCAGGTGCCAGCCAAGGGTCAACTTCACAAGCAGGCCTTTCTAAGGATATATTAACTCTTCTGCACAGTGGCAATAATAGAATTTGTAGATCATCCTTTGTTTCCTAGTTCTTTGTGCTAATTTATTCTTTATGTAATATATTCTGAAGCAACCTATTATCTTTATAGGTATGGCTGTCATTTGATTTATACATGGTGTCACAGACTCTTGACTTTTTGTATTTTTGGGTCATCATATTTTTTTCACTCTTTTTCAAACAGTGCTCTTGTTTCAGGACATATTTGGCCAAGCTGGATTTTGTGGAATTCTATCTTGTGTTCCATTCTTTCTTCTAATCTCTTCTCTAGTCACTACATATTGATCTCATGTCATATCTAAGTTTCCTTGAAGGTTAATGGGAAAATCATCCTTCACTTTGAAATGCCTTTTTATATAAGATTGTAATTTGCCTTCCTAACAACGCATAAATCTACCAAGAGTTTACAATATTTCTGATTGGAGTTAAAAGATAATATTAATGGGAAGTTATAAAATTTAATGAAAGCTCATAAAGAATTATTGTTAGTTAAAATAATTCTAGTGTGGAAATGTATTATTCAATAACAGCTTACACTGTAAAGAAATGTATACAGGCATTTTTTTCTTTTATTGGACCAGTGTTGCATTGCTGTGCATTGATTTTCCCATACTAATAGAAATTACTTAGAAGGTTGTGGTGGCTAGAACTGTGATGCATCAGACTGTTGTTTGGCTGTGGTCTTGCTGTATTTTATCAAAAGAGTTTGTATATTTCCCTATCTTATGTATTACTCCATACTCAAAGCCAAGAATTTTTTATCTTTTTTATTCCTAGAAATTGTTTCTATTCTCTGAGCCCATATTATTGAAAATGTGTTCCATGGACCAGTAATATTGGGATTACCTGGGAGTTTGTTAGAAACACAGAATCTCAGGCCTATCCCCAGAACTGCTGAATAAGAACCTGCTTAAGTGGACTGTGTGTGCCGAGAGCCTGGAGCTAGCATGGATGCCTCATGCTGACACAATCCCCTTTATTTGGATTATCTGAAAATGTTGGAATTCTATCACTTGCAGCTGAATGAGCCCAGTCTAATATAAAAATTAAGCAGGTAAGAGGAGACCAACACTGCCCACTTCTTGGAACCCTCTGGGTCGTAGGTCTGCATCTGGGTCAGTTTCCACTTTATCCTCAAGGCCATGCATGCCCAGCACTTGCTGCTCCTTGGGTCCCTTCTGTTGCCACTGCTGCCTGGCTGAGGGTCACAGAGACACTGCTGGCATCAGGCAAGAAGGATCATGCAACTCACTTTTCCAGTGAAATAATCCATTCATCACGGGGAAATTTAATTGGAAAGGAGGAGACAAGATGGCGGAGTAGAAGGATTTGAGCTCATCTACTCTCATGAAAACACCAAAATCACAACTAACTGCTGAACAGTCATCTACAAAAAAGACTGGAGCCTACCAAAAAAGATATTCTACATCCGAAGACAAAGAAGAAGCCACAATGAGACAGTAGGAATGGCACTTTTGTGATATAATCAAATCTGATACCCACTGGGTGGGTGACCCACAAACTGGAAAATAATTATATCACAGAGGTTCTCCCACAGGAGTGAGAGTTCTGAGCCCCATGTTAGGCTCCCCAGCCTGAGGGTGTGGCATCAGGAGGAGGAGCCCCCAGAGCATTTGGCTTTGAAGGGCAGTGAGGCTTGAGTGCAGGAGCTCCACAGGACTGGGGGAAACAGAGACTCCACTCTTGGATGGTGCACACAAGTTTTCACATGTACTGGGACTCAGGGTAAAGCACTGACTCCATAGAAGCCTGGGACAGACCTACCTGAGGGTCTTGGAGGGTCTCCTATGGTGACAGGGGTTGTCTGTAGCTCACTGTGGGGGCAAGGACACTGGTGGTGGAGGCCCCAGGGAATGTTCATCAGTGTGACCTCTCCCAGAGGTCACCATTGTGGCACTGAGACCTGGCCCCACTCAACAGCCTGCAGGCCCCAGTGCTGGGACACCTCAGTCCAAACAACCAACAAGGTAGGAACAAGCCCCACCCATCAGCAGACAGGCTACCTAAAGTCGTCCTGAGCTCACATCCACCTCTAAACATACCCCTTGACATGGCCCTGCTCACCAGAGGGACAAGACCCAGCTCCACCCACCAGTGGGCAGGCACCAGTCCATCCCACCAGAAAGCCTGCACAAGCCCCAGGACCAACCTCACCCACCAGGGAGCAGACCCCAGCAGTAAGATGAACCACGATTCTGCAGCCTGCAGAACGGAGACCATAAACACAGAAAGTTAGACAAAATGAGACGGCAGAGAAGTATGTTCAAGAACAAGGAACAAGATAAAACCCCAGAAGAACATATAAGTGAAATAAAGATAGGCAATCTACCTGAAAAAGAATTCAGAGTAATGATAGTAAAAATGATCTAAGATCTCAGAAAAAGAATGGAGGCACAGACCAAGAAGATACAACAAATGTTTAACAAAGAGCTAGAAGATTTAAAGAAAAAAACAAACGGAGATGAACAATACAGTAACTGAAATGAAAAATGCACTAGAAGGAATCAGTAGCAGAGTAAATGAGGCAGAAGAACAAATAAGTGAGCTGGAAGACAGACTGCAAGAAATCTCTGCCCCAAAACAGAATAAAGAAAAAAGAATGAAAAGAAATGAAGACAGTCTCAGAGACTTCTGGGACAACACTAAATGCACGAACATTCACATTATAGGGAGCCCAGGAGGAAAAGAGTGAGAGAAATGGCCTGAGAAAATAGTTGAAGAGATAATAGCCAAAAACTTCCCTATCACGGGAGAGGAAACAATCACTCAAGTCCAAGAAGCACAGAGAATCCCATACAGGATAAATCCAAGGAGTAACATGCCAAGACACATATTAATCAAATTGACAAAAATTAAAGACAAAGAGAGGGGATTAGTTTAAGATGGCAGAGTTGAAGGACGTGCTCTCATGCCCTCTTGCGAGAACACTGGAATCACAACTAACTGCTGAACAATCATCGACAGGAAGACACTGGAACTCACCAGAAAAGATACCCCACATCCAAAGACAAAGGAGAAGCCACAATGAGATGGTAGGAGGGGCGCAATCACAATAAAATCAAATCCCATAACGGTTGGGTGGGTGACTCACAAACTGGAGAACACTTATACCACAAAAGTCCACCCACTGGAGTGAAGGTTCTGAGCCCCATGTCAGACTTCCGAACCTGGGGGTCCGGCAACGGGAGGAGGAATTCCTAGAGAATCAGACTTTGAGGGCTAGCGGGATTTGATTGCAGGACTTTGACAGGATTGGGGGAAACAGAGACTCCGCTCTTGAAAGACACACACAAAGTAGTGTGTGCATCAGGACCCAGGGGAAAGAGCAGTGACCCCATAAGAGACTGAACCAGACCTACCTGCTAGTATTGGAGGGTCTCCTGCAACGGCAGGGGGTGGCTTTGTCTCACCGTGAGGACAAGGACACTGGCAGCAGAAGTTCTGGGAAGTACTCCTTGGCATGAGCCCTCCCAGAGTCCGCCATTAGCACCACCAAAGAGCCCAGGTAGGCTCCAGTGTTGGGTCGCCTCAGGCCAAACAACCAACAAGGAGGGAACCCAGCCCCAACCATCAGCAGTCAAGTGGATTAAAGTTTTACTGAGCTCTGCCCACCAGAGCAACACCCACGACAAGTCCCTCCCATCAAGAAATGTGCACAAGCCTCTTAGATAGCCTCATCCACCAGAAGGCAGACAGCAGAAGCAAGAAGAACTATAATCCTGCAGCCTGTAGAACAAAAACTACATTCACAGAAACATAGACAAGATGAAAAGGCAGAGGGCTATGTACCAGATGAAGGAAGAAGATAAAACTCCAGCAAAACAACTACATGAAGTGGAGATAGGCAACCTTCCAGAAAAAGAATTCAGGATAATGATAGTGAAGATGATCCAGGACCTCAGAAAAAGAATGGAAGTGAAGATTGAGAAGATGCAAGAAATGTTTAACAAAAACCTAGAAGAATTAAAGAACAAAGAAACAGAGATGAACAATACAATAACTGAAATGAAGAATACACTAGGAGGAATCAATAGCAGAATAACTGTGGCAGAAGAACGGATAAGTGACCTGGAAGACAGAATGGTGGAATTCACTGCTGTGGAACAGAATAAAGAAAAAAGAATGAAAAGAAATGAAGACAGCCTAAGAGACCTCTGGGACAACATTAAACGCAACAACATTCGCATTATAGGGGTAGCAGAAGGAGAAGAGAGAGAAAGGACCTGAGAAAATATTTGAAGAGATTATAGTCAAAAACTTCCCTAACATGGGAAAGGAAGTAGCCACCCAAGTCCAGTAAGTGCAGAGAGTGCCATACAGGATAAACCCAAGGAGAAAAATGCCGAGACGCATAGTAATCAAATTGGCAACAATTATAGACAAAGAAAAATTATTGAAAGCAGCAAGGGAAAAACAACAAATAACATACAAGGGAACTCCCATAAGATTAACAGCTGATTTCTCAGCAGAAACTCTACAAGCCAGAAGGGAGTGGCATGATATACTAAAAGTGAAGAAAGGGAATAACCTACAACCAAGATTACTCTTCCTGGCAAGGATCTCATTCAGATTTGATGGAGAAATCAAAAGCTTTACAGACAAGCAAAAGCTAAGAGAATTCAGCACCACCAAACCAGTTCTACAACAAATGCTAAAGGAACTTCTCTAAGTGGGAAACACAAGAGAAGAAAAGGACCTACAAAAACAAACCCAAAACAATTAAGAAAATGGTCATAGGAACATACATGGATTAAATGCTCCACCAAAAGACACAGGCTTGCTGAATGGATACAAAAACAAGATCCATATATATGCTGTCTACAAGAGACCCACTTCAGACCTAGGGACACATGCAGACTGAAAGTGAGGGGATGGAAAAAGATATTCCATGCAAATGGAAATCAAAAGAAAGCTGGAGTAGCAATACTCATATCAGATAAAATAGACGTTAAAATAAAGAATGTTACAAGAGACAAGGCAGGACACTACATAATAATCAAAGGGTCAAACCAAGAAGAAGATATAACAATTATAAATATATATGCACCCAACATAGGAGCACCTCAATACATAAGGCAACTGCTAACAGCTATAAAAGGGGAAATCGACAGTAACACAATAAGAGTGGGGGATTTTAACACCTCACTTACACCGATGGACAGATCATCAAAACAGAAAGTTAATAAGGAAACACAAGCTTTCAATGACATAATAGACCAGATAGATTTAATTGATATTTATAGGACATTCCATCCAAAAACAGCAGATTACACTTTCTTCTCAAGTGCTCATGGAACATTCTCCAGAATAGAACACATCTTGGGTCACAAATCAAGCCTCAGTAAATTTAAGAAAATTGAAATCATATCAAGCATCTTTTCTGACCACAATGCTATGAGATTAGAAATGAATTACAGGGAAAAAACCGTAAAATACACAAACACATGGAGGCTAAACAATGCATTACTAAATAACCAAGAGATCACTGAAGAAATCAAAGAGGAAATCAAAAAATACCTAGAGATCAATAAAGATCAATAAAACTAAAAGCTTATTCCTTGAGAATATAAACAAAATTGATAAACCATTAGCCAGACTCATCAAGAAAAAGAGGGAGAGGACCCAAACCAATAAAATTAGAAATGAAAAAGGAGAAGTAACAAAAGACACCACAGAAATACAAAGCATCCTAAGAGACTACTACAGGCAACTCTGTGCCAATGAAATGGACAACCTGGAAGAAATGGACAAATTCTTAGAAAGGTACAACCTTCCAAGACTGAACCAGGAAGAAATAGAAAATAGGAACAGACCAATCACAAGTAATGAAATTGAAACTGTAATTAAAAATCTTCCAACAAACAAAAGTCCAGGACCAGATGGCTTCACAGGTGAATTCTATCAAACATTTAGAGAAGAGCTAACACTGATCCTTCTCAGACTCTTCCAAAAAGTTTCAGAGGAAGGAACACTCCCAAACTCATTCTATGAGGCCACCATCACCCTGATACCAAAACCAGACAAAGATACTCCAAAAAAAGAAAATTACAGACCAATATCACTGATGAATATAGATGCAAAAATCCTCAACAAAACACTAGCAAACAGAATCCAACAGCACATTAAAAGGATCATACACCACGATCAAGTGGGATTTATCCCAGGGATGCAAGGATTCTTCAATATACGCAAATCAATCAATGTGATACACCACGTTAACAAATTGAAGAATAAAAAGCATATGATCATCTCAATGGATGCAGAAAATTACTCAGCCATACAAGGGAACGAAATTGGGTCATTTGTTGAGACGTGGATGGATCTAGAGACTGTCATACAGAGTGAAGTAAGTCAGAAAGAGAAAAGCAAATGTCGTATATTAACACATATATGTGGAATCTAGGAAAGTGGTACACCTAAAGCAATTAGAGAAAGAAGAACAAAAAAAGAAAATCCCAAAGTCAGCAGAAGGAAAGAAATCATAACGATCCCATCAAAAATAAATGAAAAAGAAATGAAGGAAACAATAGCAAAGATTAATAAAACTAAAAGCTGGTTCTGTGAGAAGGTAAACAAAATTGATAAACCAGTAGCCAGACTCATCAAGAGAAAAGGGATCAAAGATCAATCCAAGAAGAGGATACAACAATTGTAAATATATATGCACCCAATATAGGAGCACCTCAATATATAAGGCAAATGCTAACAGCCATAAAAGGAGAAATCAACAGTAACAGAATAATAGTGGGGGACTTTTAACACCCCACTTTCATCAATGGACAAACAGAAAATCAATAAGGAAACACAGGCCTTAAATGACACATTAGACGAGATGAACTTAATTGATATTTACAGAACATTCCATCCAAAAGCAGCAGAGTACACATTCTTCTCAAGTGCACATGGAACATTCTCCAGGATGGATCACATGCTGGGCCACAAAGCAAGCCTCAGTAAATTTAGGAAAATTGAAATCATATTAAGCATCTTTTCTGACCATAAGGATATGAGATTAGAAATCAACTACAAGAAAAAAAAACTGTAAAAAAATGAACACATGGAGACTAAACAATATGCTACTAAACTACTAGTGGATCACTGAAGAAATCAAATGGGAAATCAAAGAATACCTAGAGACAAAAGACAACAAAAGCATGATGATCCAAAACGTATGGGATGCAGCAAAATAGTCTAAGAGGAATTTTATAGCAATACGATGTTACATCAGGAAACAAGAAAAATCTCAAACAACCTAAACCTACACCTAAAGTAACTAGAGAGAGAAGAACAAACAAAACCCAAAGTTAATAGAAAGAAAGAAATCATAAAGATCAGAGCAGAAATAAATGAAATAGAGATGAAGGAAACAACAGAATAGATCAATGAAACTGGAAACTGGTTCTTGGAAAAGATAAACAAAATTCATAAACCTTTAGCCAGACTCATCAAGAAAAAGAGGGAGAGGGTTTAAATCAACAAAATTAGAAATGAAAAAGAATTTACAACAGACACCACAAACATACAAAGGATCATAAGAGACTACTACAAGCAACTATATGCCAATAAAATGGACGACCTAGAAGAAATGGAAAAATTCTTAGGAAGATACAGTCTCCCAAGACTGAACCAGGAAGGAATAGAAAATATGAACAGACCAATTACAAGTGTGAAATTGAAACTGATTAAAAAACTTCTAACAAACAAAAGTCTAGGACCAGAGGGCTTTACAAGTGAATTCTATCAAACATTTAGAGAAGAGATAACACATCCTTCTGAAACTAATGCAAACAATTGCAGAGGAAGGAACACTTCCAAACGCATTCTGTGAGGCCACCATCACCCTGATACCAAAACCAGACAAAGATAACACACACAAAAAAAGAAAATTCCAGGCCAATATCACTGATGAACTTAGACGCAAAAATCCTCAACAAAATACTAGCTAACCAAATCCAATAATACATTAAAATGATCATACACCATGATCAAGTGGGATTTACCCCAGGTATACAAGGATTTCTCAATATCTGCAAATCAATCAGTATGATACACCACATTAACAAACTGAAGAATAAAAACCATATGATCATCTCAATAGATGCAGAAAAAGCTTTTGACAAAATTCAATACCCATTTATGATAAAAACTCTCCAGTAAGTGGGCATAGAGGGAATCTACCTCAAATATAATAAAGGCCATATACAACAAACCCACAGTAAACATTATTCTCAATGGTGAAAAACTGAAAGCATTTCCTCTAAGATCAGGAAGAAGACAAGATGTCCACTCTTGATACTATTATTCAACATAGTTTTGGAAGTCCTAGCCACAGCAATCAGAGAAGAAAAAGAAATAAAAGGAATCCAAATTGGAAAAGAAGTAAAATGTCACTGTTTGCAGATGACATGATATTATACTTAGGAAATCCTAAAGATGCTACCAGAAAACTACTGGAGCTCATCAATGAATTTGGTAAAGTTGCAGGATATAAAATTTATACACAGAAATGTCTTGCATTTCTATACACTAACAATGAAAGATCAGAAAGAGAAATTAAAGAAACAATCCCATTTACCATCACATCAAAAATAATAAAATACCTAGTAATAAACCTACCTAAGGAGGCAAAAGACCTGTACTCAGAAAAGTATGAGATACTGATGAAAGAAATCAAAGATGACACAAACATATGGAGAAATATACCATGTTCTTGGATTGGAAGAATAAATATTGTGAAAATGACTATACTAACCAAAGCAATCTTCAGATTTAGTGCAATTCCTATCAAATTACCAATGGCATTTTTCACAGAATTAGAATAAAAATTTTACAATTTGTATGGAACCAGAAAAGACCACACATAGCCAAAGCAATCTTGAGAAAGAAAAACGGAACTGGAGGTATCCGGCTCCCTGACGTCAGACTATACTATAAAGCTACAGTCATCAAAATATTATGGTACTGGCACAAAAACAGAAATATAGATCAATGGAACAGGATAGAAAGTCCAGAGATAAACCCACACACCTCTGGTCAACTAATCTATGACAAAGGGGCAAGAATATACAATGGAGAAAAGACAGTCTCTTCAATAAGTGGTGCTGGGAAAGCTGGACAGCTACATGGAAAAGAATGAAATTAGAACACTCCCTAACACCATGCACAGAAAAAACTTGAAATGGATTAAAGACCTAAATGTAAGTCTGGATACTATAAAACTCTTAGAGGAAAGCATAGGCATAACACTTTTTGACATAAATCGCAGCAAGAGCTTTTTGGATCCACATCCTTGAGTAACGAAATTAAAACAAAAATAAACAAATGGGACCTAATTAAACTTAAAAACTTTTGCACAGAAAAGGACACCATAAACAAAACAAAAAGATAACCCACACAATGGGAGAAAATATTTGAAAGTGAAGCAACCGACAAGTGATTGATCTCCAAAATATACAAACAACTCAATATAAAAAAAAAAAGCAACCCAATCAAAAAATGGGTAGAAGTTCTAAATAGACCTTTCTCCAAAGAAGACATATAGATGGCCAAAAAGCACATGAAAAATGCTCAACATTGCTAATTATTAGAGAAATGCAAATCAAAACTGCAGTGAGGTATCACCTCACACGAGTCATAATGGCCATCATCAAAAATTCTACAAACAATAAATGCTGGAGAGGGTATAGAGAAAAGGGAACCCTGCTACACTTTTGGTGGGAATGTAAATTGGTACAACCACTATGGAGAACAGTATGGGGGTTCCTTATAAAACTAAAAATAGAACTACCAAATGATCCAACAATCCCACTCCTAGGCATATATCCAGAGGAAGCCATAATTTGAAAACATACCTGCACCCCAATGTTCAATGCAGCAGCGTTTACAGTAGCCAAGACATGGAAGCAACCTAAATGTCCATAGACAGAGGAATGGATAAAGAAGATGTGGTACATATATACAATGGAATATTACTCAGCCATAGAAAATGATATAATGCCATTTGTGGCAACATGGATGGACCTAGAGATTATCACACTATGTGAAGTAAGTCAGAAAAAGACAAGTATCATTTGATATCACTTATTTGTGGAATCTAAAAATGATACAAATGAACTTATTTACAAAACAGAAATAGATTCACAGACTTTGAAAACAAACTTAAGGTTACCAAAGGGGAAATGTGGCCGGGGGTGGGGGAAGAATAAATTAGTAGTTCAGGAATAACATATACATACCACTATATACAAAATAGATAATCAACAAGGACCTACTGTATAACACATGGAACTCTACTCAATATTCTGTAATAACCTATATGTGAAAAGAATCTGGAAAAGAATGGATATATGTACATGTATAATAATCACTTTGCTGTATACCTGAAACTAACACAATATTGTAAATCAGCTATACTCCAATATAAAATAAAAAATAAATTAAAAAAAGAATCTGCTTTTCACCAAGATCTCCAGTTGATCCATATTGCGTATTAAAGTTTGGGAACTGCTGCTCTAAATCCTGCTATTATCCTTGCCTTCCTATGCTCCATTATCAACCTGTGCCTGTCTCATGTTACACATCTGATCATGCTGGGAATTATTAGCATGTTAGGAGTCAGGGAATTAAAAAGGTCTGTGACCTAATTAATTGATTATACCTGGAATCTGTGGGGAACAGTCATAAATAACAAAAATTCCACAAATTGCATTAATTTGGCGAGTGTTGCTGCAGTGTTAACTATTAATAAATATATTATTTCTCTCGTAATGCTGTTTGCATTCTTAGCTTTTAGCTGTTGCCCCAGTTGAGGGCCACTTTCCTCAGTGCTCTAGGCAACTTCCTGAAAGATGCCTTTAGCATAGTATCATCAACCCCAACACTGATGCCTACTAGCTGAAAATCTGCCAGCTTCACCTCTGTTGATTTTAAGCAAGCAGCCACTGAGCTGGGCCATTGTTTTTATTTTATTCTTTAAAATTTTTTTGTTGATGAATAGTTGATTTACAATGTTGTGTTAGTTTCAGGTGTGCTATACAGTCAGTCCTTGTTTATCTATTTTGTTTATAGTAGTGTGTATCTCTTAATCCTAAACTCCTAATTTACCTCTACCCCCGCTTTTTTCCTTTGGTAACCATAAGATTGTTTTCTATGTCTGTGAGCCTGTTTCTGTTTTATAAGTTCATTTATATCATTTTTTAGATTCCACAAATAAGTGATATCATATGATATTTGTCTTTCTCTGTCTGACTTACTTCACTTAGTATGATTATCTCTAGGTCAATCCATGTTGCTGCAAATGGCATTATTTCATTCCTTTTTTATGGCTGAGTATGGGCCATTGTTTAAACTGGAGTAGTCAGCTTTTTCTTTTTTATATATTTTCTTCTTCCTATTCTTCATCACTAACTGCTTGTGCCCAGATTCTAGGACAGACCAAAGAGGGCCCATTGCCTTAGGCAATTTAATGATGCTCTTGGCTTTGTCCATAGTGTATATTTTGCTCAGTAGTAAGGAATTTAAAACTATTCCCCTCTCACAGTCCCACTTCTGGGCAACCTGCATGCATCTCTGGTTCTTTTTGTCTCTTACCAAGAGCCTCTTTCTGTTTCTCTCTCTCTTTAATCCTTCTACTTCTAGCCACTCATCGCCTCCCTTAGTTAATTCAACCTAAACCTTGTACTTCTCTTTTATGTTTTAAGTTTTAGTGGCTCAATTTTCCACAGCTAAAATTCTTGGTTACATAAAACCATTACCCTCCCAATTAAAATGCAAGTTGCTGTGAGAAAATAATTTATCAAAATAGAAATCAGTGTTCATATAAATTATAATTTAAACTCTGAACAGTAGTATTCAGAGTTTTCTAGAAAGATGTTAATTAACATTGGAATTTAGTCTGCATATTGAACAAATTTACTTATTAAAATAGAGTTCATAAGTATTGAGTTGATTTATACTGGAGGGAAATACTCTGTTTAGTAATTTGAATTCTATTTCTAAGATAAATAGTTTTACAGTTGTCTAAGACTAGGTGAATATATGCAAAGTGATAGAATTACAACAACTGATAGAATGGATGGGTCTGATTTTTTTCCACTATGAATTTACACTGTTCTCTAAATAACAGGGTACTTTTTGTTACTTCTTTCCCTTAAAATGCTGTTCTATTGAGAGTAACTGGATGTACTCAGTGTAATTTTGCTGAATTCACTAGTCCTAACCCTAAGCTGCTTCTTATTTAAAATTTATTAGGAGTATTTGATGAAATTAGACAAAAATGTGTTTAATGTGCTATTTCATTCTGGATTTATATTGAGAACTCACTATGAGAAAAATAAATTTTATTAAAAGTAACTGAATTCATCTGGGACATGTCAAAGTAATTTTTAAAAGCTTTGAAACATGCTATACTTTAAATTTTTTGTATGACCATTTATATCGATTTTTGCTATTCTAAACCATTCTAAAGTTCATGCTGTAGCTTTATATTTGTAAGATAATGAAGTCATTAGATATGGCAAATGTATGTCTAAAAAAGAGAAAGGAAAGAAAAAATTTCTTAAAACATTTTTTTTCTCTTGGGGTCTAGTTTTGATAGAGTGCTCCACTAAGTCTGTCTCCAATCTCAAGTCAGATAATATAATAAAATCCCTACCATGGATGAAAGGCAACTCATAATGGCAAACCCAGATTCCTTCAGGGTTGGGCAGTTCTCTAGATCAGATGGGACTCTGAGCTGGAGTGTCGTGTGGCACATGTGACATGCCTAATTATGAGAACCAGAACATGCCTAAAAGTATGGCTTTCCACAAAGTATTTATAGTTTATAAAGTCCAGATGCAATCTACCAGAGATCATTTTTACTACAAGTAAAATACCCTAATAACAATGTCAGTATTCTATATTTATCAGTTTAAAAAAAAACAACACTGAGCTAGAAAGTTAACCAAATATCAGATTTTCATGCAGAAGGGGATGGGTTTTATTAACCCTTACCCACACTTAATTAAAATTAACCATAATGACAATAAAACAGTAATTGCAGCAGTTGTGGAAACTTTTCTTGGTAAGAATTGCAAACCTTACCCTTTAATAATCTGAAGTGAGCACTGCAGAGGAGATCTGAAAGCTCCTGTTGACTATCATCAAAAGTTAGCATGTGGTTCAATAAGCAGACAGTGCAAGTCAGAGACAGAAGGAGTATGGGATCCAGGACCTTGGATAGAAACTCCACTCTAACCATATTGACTAGATGTGTTTATTAGTTGTTAGTGAAGAGGGCTATGCTTTGTGCTGAAACAAGACTGCTTTTCAGTTTTATGTAGTAAATTTAATTAATTGCCTCGGTGCCCAAGTTAATTGTTAGGTATGTAACATTGTTAATAAGTATTATATAAATTGAGGCAGCATCTTCTTATGAGTATGAGCCCTGGCGTCAGACTGCCTGGCCCTGTCATGCCTTAGTTATGTGACCTTGGGGCAGTTTCTTAATTTTTCATGTCTCTGTTTTCCATCTGTAATGTAAAGATAATAAATATGGCTTAGTCATAGGGTTGTGTGAAATTTAAATAAGGTAGTATAAGTAAAGCTCTTAATTAAAGTGCCCTGAATATAGTAAAATCATTAAATAGATGAAAGTAATTATTAGTAAACAGTTAGGCAAATGTAGCTTATCCATATACTGTTTAAATTATTTTAAGTTTATTCTCATTTATAATGCCCAGAGTTAGTGAGCTGTGAAATAATAAGAAGTATATATTGGTCTCTGCCCCTCATTTCAGATATAGCTCTCCTAAAACCTTATATGAGTAGGGATACTAGGAGAATCTTTTGTTCTAATATTTGATCTTGACATAGAGCTCCTAGAACCCTTATAATTTCCTATATTATAGGCACATCTGACACAGGGCTCCTAAATCCCTTGAAATTTTCTGAGTGATAGAATTTTTTGTTCTAATGAGGCAACTCTTGGTGGGATCCTAGACTGGGGCTGATCACCAGAAAGATTAAGCCATGATTAAGCTTCATTTGGGAAGTTCAAACCAGGTAAAAGTGAATGAAATGAGTCCAAGTGACCACAATGATTTCCTAGGCCAGTGATATGCAAACATGGCTACACACTTGAGTCACTTAGAAAATTTTTACAAATATAGAACCTCAGGCCCCACTCTACATTTACCCAAACTGTATGTCTGGGAACAGTTCTCTTAGAGTCTGCTAGACATGAACCTACAGATCTATTAATTAAGAAATGATTGTCAAGGCCACTGGTTAGCACCTACTCTATCACAATTTCTCTAACTAGAACTGTACAAAGTTATGTTTTTACATATTGTTATATATGTTTACCATTGAATATACACCATGATTTATTTTTTCAGGCATTATTTTCATAATTCAGAATAGAAGTATCAAGGTGACAAATGTCCAGACTTTACAAAGGTGTAGATTACTGAGTCACTTACTGTAGGTTAGGTCTCCACATTCACTTAGAACATTTCTCCATGCATTAAAATGAGCAGGCAAAATGCTATCAGTTTCCAATGTGTGGTGGTGTGGTGCCATATGTGTGTACTTGTGCAAACACACATAAATATTTATTGTATCAGATATGTCATTAGTGCTCAGTAACTCTTCCTCACAAGCAGCCTCTCTGTTCAGAGAAGAGGTCCTACAGTATGATTTGGGCAGTGTTGGTCACTGGTGGACTAAGAATATGGACTTTACCTTAAGGCAGACTATATACTGGACAGTGATATGTGAGGTATCCTGGTATGACAGGTTCTAGATACATGACATTGGTTGAGAACTTTCCAGATGTGAAAAAGCAAACATGTTTCTTATACAGAATCATTGTAAGAAAAACGTAGTTGAAAATATTTCTTATTTTAGAAATACCACCTAACCTATCAAGAATTTGTATTCCTTCAAATACTTTGAGTGTGGAACATATTTAGTTAAATCAATCAGCCTATTTTCCCCTGGAATTAAGACTGGAAAGTGCAGAGAAGACTGGCTGGTTGGTGGAGAAGAGTGTAGAGAGAAATATCCAGGAATGTAGTGGAAGCAGTTAATGGTAAAGTCAAAGATTGCAGCAAACTCTCCTCACTCTTCCCACTGGCCAGTCAGTCCAAAGAAACCCAAGACCTGACAGCATCTGAACCAGTAATGACAGAAGAAACCAAGCAACCTCAACATCAGTACATATCGAGAGGAGTAAGAGACAACGCTGCTAGCAGTGTCACTGACCAAAGCACCGTGAGAGGGATGGATGTAGAGGGCGATACCCGGATGGCCAAATATTAGAGGAGAGCTGCTGTTTACCCTTTCAGTAAACCCCTATTATTTATCCAGTCTTTCTCTTCATTTCAACTCAAAGGATTTAACAAACACATGCACTCTTTCCAATGTAAAGCAAGATTTAAAAAACATGAAGCCTTAGGCTAAAATCATACCTTTTCCACTAACATTATACCATTTTCAATCTGCATCCTATTTACCTGGGGTCATGGTCAGGGGAGGTGATTGACTCTAAGGGACAAAGGAAATGTTTTACGGTGCTGGAATTATTCTGTATCTTGATAGGGATGTTTACATAACTGTGTGCAATTCCCTAAATCCATCAATTTATACACATATAATAAGTGAATTTTATCTAATGTAAATTATACCTCAATAAAGCTGTAAATAAGTCCAGCAAGAAAAAGAGGGTAGGGAACCCCTTCACCTGTAGGAAACTAAAAGTTTGAGTCAGATAGATGTTCGTGTCTCAGTGGAAGGGCTAATTACACCTTAACCCTTGAAGAGGAGGGACCCTTCAAATTATTGGTTGAAAAAAATTGGATACAACCTAATAACCTAAGTATCTTATGGAATTAATACCTCAGGAAATTTGTGAAGGAGATTGAAATTCTTTATGGGCTACATAGAGAAATTAACTCTGAGAAGGAATAAGCAATCTGCTTGAGGTTACAGAAAGAAAAAGACAATGAAACAATAAAACAAACAAAAGTTCTTTGAAAGTTAAGAGTAATTTGGGGAAAATATAATTTTTTCTGGTTCTCTGGTAGATTAGATAAAGTTGTTTACCCTCTCATTAACTGGAGATAAGTATTAATAGAATTTCAGTTTCCAAACTTTAAGATTTCAAAACCACCTAGCACATTACATTTGCTACTGACTTCCATTTCACAGGTTAACTTACAGTTTCTGTTTCATGATTTCCTCCTTTCTTACCAGCACTCAAAATTAGTTGTATAGTTACTGCAAATTTCAGTCTAGCTGGTAGGCCCAGTAAGTGCATTTAAAAATAGCACATGGTCACATCTGACCTTTGGATTCTGACAGCTGAGGGGTAATTGCATTGAAATCATTACCCTTCCAGGGAGGAAAAGCTTGCTGAACATTGACCCCCTGCTTAAATAAAATGGAGTTATTTTTTTCCTTATCAGGTGAATCTTTTGACACTTTGATGCCAAGTGTCATTACTTCTGTCTGGCCTGTGGATTGCTGAACCCTCTGTAAGTGTGATTTAATAGCTGAATCTGTCATGAAATATTTATAACATTTTTTGTGCTTTGAAGATTTTGAATTTTACTTGTAACCGTATTAATGAAATGGCCTATATAGAAGATGCCACAATGTATCATACTTATCTTGTGCAAGTACAGTTATTCTGATACAAGTGTATATTTTTTATCTTCTTATGGAACTTAGGTTATATCCAGTGGAAAGTCAGATATTTGGTCAACCATGTGGGTATCATCTTTTATAAGCCTTAAGAGGATGATTCAATAGAAGTATTTTTAAGTCAGTTAAATTAATATTTTTAATAAAGTTTTTTTTTGGTTTGTTTGTTTTATAAATTTATTTATTTATTTTTGGCTGCATTGGGTCTTCGTTGCTGCACGTGGGCTTTTCTCTAGTTGTGGAGAGTGGGGGCTACTCTTTGTTGTGGTGTGCTGGCTTCTCATTGTGGTGACTTCTCTTGTTGTGGAGCATGGGCTCTAGGTGCGCAGGCTTCAGTAGTTGTGGCACGTGGGCTCAGTAGTTGTGGCTCATGGGCTCTAGAGCACAGGCTCAGTAGTTGTGGCGCATGGGCTTAGTTGCTCCACGGCATGTGGAATCTTCCCAGACCAGGGCTCAAACCCGTGTCCCCTGCATTGGCAGGCGGATTCTTAACAACTGCGCCATCAGGAAAGTCCAATAAAGTTTTAAACTAAAATTTAAGAGCAAAACTGAGTCAGATTATGAGAATTATATACAAATATATACTTGTTATACATATTTGTTCAATAATTGTTATTGAAGAATAACAGTTATTCTACATATTGTATTAAGTGCATATACATTAATGAAATTGTACTTTCTAGTTCAAAGGAATATTCCTCCATTCTTATTTACATATCTTATCATTTATGTGTCATATACATACATCACATATATGTATATGCCATGGTCTGAACGTTTATCCACCTCAAATTCATATGTTGAAGCTCTAATTAGCAATGTAATTGTATTTGCAGGTGGGGCCTTTGAGAAGTAGTTAAGGTTAGATTAGGTCATGAAGGTAGAGCCCTCATGATTAAATTGATGACCTTGTAAAAAGAGAAAGAGATAGGGGATCTCTATCTCTTCCCTCATACCAAGGGAAGGATACATGAGGATGTAAGGAGAAGACAGGCCTCTGCAAACCAGGAAGAGGGCCTTTAGCAGACCCCTAACCTGTGAGCACCTTGATTTTGGACTTCCCAGACTCTGGAACTGTAAGAAATAAACTCACAGCTGATAAATAAACCACCCAGTCTGTCATATTTTGTTACAACAGCCTGAGCTAACTAAAACAGTATATGTATATATTTGATACTATTTTTATTGAGTACTTACTGTGTGCTGAGGCACTAATCTAAACGTTTTACATGTAATAACATATTTCATCTTCACCACAAATAGATGGAATAGGTGCTATTATCATTCAGTGTTAATGAGAAGGAAACTGAGGCATAGAGAATTAAGTGGCTTCTCAAATTCACCAAGCCGGTTGAACTCTGACAGGCTACTCCAGATCTTAATGTCTTTACCGCAAGTCACCTCTCATATTTGGTAAGAAAAAGATAGTTATGTCATTGAAAAGAAAATGTAAAAGTAATGGCCTAAATTATTTAAATTTCAAAAATCAAGTTTCCTATATTAATTCCTTTTAAACTTTGGCTACTTCTGTTTGCATTTGTTAAGGAACCATTTCTATTTTTAGGTTATACACTAATCTTTTACAATAAATATTTCACAGTTTATCTAAATGGACATTCCAATGAAACTAACGAATTCTTTCTTTTTAATAGAATAGCATTTTCCCTGCTCAGTATTCTCTTATTACTGTTACCTAAGAACACTATAAGAAGGGCAGAAATTCCTTAACTCTTAGCATGTATCCAAGGAGTGCCATGTTATTTCCATATTCAGAAACTAGTAATATCTTATCATTATTCTATTATAAATAATAATCAGTTCTTAGCTTAAATTAGTCTTAGCACCTTGATTATGGCTGCTCAAAATATGACCAGTCCTTTTCTGTTGTAGAATGTAAGATGTGGGAATTTCAATTGCATAATGTTTAATTAATAATAAAAGCAGATGATTCAAGCAAACATTCATATTTAGAATTGATATTAGATGTATAAATAGAGTTACTAAAATATATAATTGAATTTTCCTTTGAGATAATGCTTAGCTAGCAATTATTCATGATACTTATCTTGATACTTATTTTATGTCATAACTTATTTTTCTGGGAGAATTTTCTTTCTTGTAAGAAAAAAAACCTTTTGATATTGGTAAAAGGCTTAAGTGAAAGAAGGAAAATATTTGTGAATCAATGAGTCTATTCCTTTAGACTTTTAGTTCTCAAGATTAGTATTGTTTATCTAAACTTTTAGCAAATGGGATTGTACTTACTCAGATTCTTTCCTTGGTGTTAAGGTGGAAACTTAAAACATCAAGATGAACTTATAAAATACAAATACAACTTATAAACAAAAGCTATCAAGCATAAACTTAAACTATACAAAATTCATGAAAATTCCAATTATTCTTAAAACATTGCATCTTAACATTGCATAGTTTGAAATATGTTACGTATACTTTAAATCTGGCCGTACTAAGAGTAAAAATTTACTAAGGGGAGCTATATTGGAAAAATTTTGGTTTTAATTTTGCTAAGAAAAGAATAAAATAAGAGTAGCAAACTAAATGGAATTAATTGTACTAAAATTATTTCTGCAATGTAGAACTTAGAACAATTACTAATAAGACAAAATGTAATGATGTTCTTTAAAATTTTGTTTTACATATTGCTTCAATCTATTTCCCAATAGGAAATTTAAAATATTGTCAAATAATTATTAAGCAAATAATCTGACTAGTGTAGTTACAATGAGAAATTACCTAAATAGAATAATATGCTGCAATTTTAAGAAACTTGGCATAAAGTAGCCAAGAGCAAGTGAACTGACTCCTTTCACAGGAACATTGCAATAAGAAACAGAATGACATCCTTTTTCTTTCTTTCTTTTTTTTTTTTTTGACCAAGACAAGACCCTCTTGAAGTCAGCAGAATATTTGCTAATATAAATATTAAACTTATAGACTATAAGTTCCCTAAATGGCTGGAACCATGTCTTACTTATCTTTGTATTTAATGCTTCAGGTAGTTCCTGATATTCAATAAGTTTGTGTGGAATAATTGAAATAAAACTGCATCATATATAGTACTATACTAACCCTTATTTTAAAAAGAGAATTATGGAATAATGGAAAATTACCATTGGAAAATTTCTCACCTTTGGAAAGTACACTAACTCTTGTATTTCACCGAGTTTCACTCAACTGGCAACAATAAGAGGCAAAAGTTAATCAATATAAGAAGCAGCTAAAAAATACATCATACCATCCCCTGAATACATGTTTTCCTTGCTTATGCATCTGGGGACTTTTGAAATGGCGATGGATCTGTATTTCTACATACCTTAAGATTTGTGTTAACCATTCGCTTTTCTACTTTTGTTAGGTATGTAACCCTGATTTACTAATTGGATCAGTAATTACCACAGAAATTCAATACATCTCTTTGTGAGGAACAATTTAGAGGGAAGATAGTCTTAAAAGAGAGTGCATCAAGTGTCTGCATTTCTGGTAATCATGTCAACTTTTCCTCTAAAATTTTTTTTTTTTTAAAGTGAATCTGGTATAACAAGAAAGGAACAGATAAAAATTTCAGGGATATATAAAGTGGAAGAGCAGATTGCTTCCAGAGTCTTCAAGAAAGTAACAATTGACTGTGCCTTGAAGGGCAGTTATGAGTATAGTAGAAGGATTTTACACTTTCTTCCAGTATCAATCATTCGTGCATTTAGTTGTCTTTCTACGTATGCAGAATTTTTAACAAAAGATGTATCTAAAATTCTCGGTCACAGAATTAATCAGGCAAGAGTTAAAACTTGAAAGTTTTCAAGACTGTCATCAGAGTAATACTTGCTTAGCTAGATCATCAAAATTCCATCATATAATAATTAAATGTTACTTAAAAACAGGCAATAACTTTTCCTTATTAAATTATCAGTGATTTTAAAAAAACATAATTTTGAGGAGAAATGAGTACTTTAATTAATTTCTGGTGGGAATATAAACTGTTACAGTCTTTGTATTTATCTATCTCTCTGTCTATTTAGTTTTGGAGACTGACCATGTGTATGAATAACTTTGCAAATATTCACACTCTTCATAATAGAAATCCCACTTTTAGAAATTTTTCAATGAAATCAGAGCCTGCTATGTTGTTATACAACTATTAAAAATAAGGTTTGAAGCATGTTTAAAGGCATGGGAAAAATGCTTAAAATATGACATTAAGGATAAAAATATAGTAGGATTAAATTCTAGTTATTAATATTACCAAGTTTTATTCAAAACATAAAACATGGAAGGAAATACTAGTTTTCAGAGTGATAATATTACAGGAATTTTTTGAAAAGCTTTTCAATTTTTGAAAGATGTTCTATAGTAGAAAGTAGTAAACGTGTTATTTTTAAAACTAAAAACTGTCTTCTTTAAATATCATTCTATTGGGCAAATCATCTGAAAATACTGACTTATGTTTTAATCTGATACCTTTTCACAATGACAATGGCAGTTGCAAGTGCAAAGTGGCCATTCCTACCGTATAACATTAAGTTGGATTTTAAAGAATTTTTGTCAGTGGTATTACATCAAAATGTACAGTAGACAATGATATTCTGCTTTCTGTCTCTACAGATTTGGCTTTTCTAGACATTATATAAAGGGAATCATATAAAATGTAGTCTTTTGCATTTGATGAATTTGGATGGGCTGTTTACCCATGTTTTAGCATGTATCAGTATTTTGTACCTTTATATCTCTGAATAGTATTTTGTTTATCCATTCACAAGTTGTTGGGCATTTAGATAGTTTCCAGGTTGGGATTATTATGAATAATGGTGCTGTGAACATTCATGTACGTGTCCTTTTATGGACATATGTTTTTAATTCTTTGACTAGATCCCTAGGAGTGAAATTGCTGGGTCATACTGTAAGTGTATTTTTAAATTCTATAAGATACTGATATACTGATTTCCAAAGTGACTATGCCACTTTACATTCCTTACATCGTAAAATCATATCAGCAATGAACAAGGATTTAGTTTTTTTGTGTCCTCTCTAACACTGGGTATTATCTATCTTTCTGTTATAACCATTATTGTGGGTGTGTCGTGATATTTCACGGTGGTTTTAATTTGCATTTCTCTAATGACTAATGATGACTAACATCTTTTCTTGTGCTTACTATCCATTCATATTTCTTCTTCTGGTGAAATGTCTGTTTAAATCATTTGCCCATTTAAAAAATTGAGTTATTTTCTTATTCTTGAGTTATAATAGTTCTTTATAAATTTTTGGTACAAATTTTTGATTTGCAAATTTTTTTTCTAGTCTTTGACTTATCTTTTAATTTTCTAAATGGAGTATTTTGAAGTATAGAAGTTTTTAATTTTTATGAAATCCAATTTATTAATTTTTTTGTTATGAATTGTGTTTTTGGTGTCTTACCTAAGAACTTTTTTCAGCGCTCACAAAGCTTTTCTCCTGTGTTTTCTTCTAGAAGATTTTGTTTTATGTCTTACATTTAGGTAATTATCCATTTTGAATTAACATGTATATTATGTGAGGCATAAGGGTCTAATTAAGTTCACTTTGTTTTTTCATATGGACATACAATTGTCTCAGCACTGTTTGTTGATGAGATTGTCATTTCCTGCATTGAACTGACTTGATATCTTTGTTGAAAATCAATTAATCTGTTCCTGGACTGTCATACCTATGCCCTCATTTCTGTTCTATTGATCTGTATGCCTTTTCTTTTGCCGATACCACACTGTTTTGATTAGTGTGACTTTATAGTTAATTTTGAAATTGGATAGTTTGTCATCTAACTTTATTATACTTTTTCAAAATTTTTTGACTATTCTGTGCTTTGCACTTCCACATAAATTTTAGGATTAACTTCCAATTTCTACCAAAAAAAGCCTGGTATTTTGATAGAGATTACATAGTTTTTTTTAATGGATCAATTTTAGAAGAATTGCCATTTTGACTATATTGAGTCTTCCAGTCTAAGAACATGAAATGAGTCTTTATTTATGTAGATCTTCTTTAACTTCTTTCAGCAGTATTTTATAGTTTCAGTGTTGAAACGTATACTTGTTTTTAAAAATTTTTTTTCCTAAGTACATTTTTCAGTGTTACTGTAAATGGAATTGCTTTCTTAATTTCAATATCTGTTTATTTTTATTTTACTTTTTTATTGAAGTATAGTTGATATACAATATTATATAAGTTTCAGATGTACAACATAGTGTTTCACAATTTTTAAAGGTTATATTCCATTTGTAGTTATTATGAAATATTGGCTATATTCCTGTGTTGTACAATATCTCCTTGTATCTTATTTAATTTATATATAGTAGTTTGCACCCCTTATTTCCTTACCCCTACTTGCCCCTCCGCCGTTCTTTCTCCCCACTAGTAACCACTAATATGTTCACTATATCTGTGAGTCTGTTTCTTTATTGTTATATTCACTAGTTTTATTTTTTAGATTCCACATGTAAGTGATATCATACAGTGTTTGTCTTTCTCTGTCTGACTTATTTCACTTAACATAATACCCTCCAAGTCCATCCATGTTGTTGAAAATGGCATTATTTCATTCTTTTTTATGGCTGAGTAGTATTCCATTGTATGTATATTACCACATCTTCTTTATTCATTCATCTGTTGATGGACACTTACGTTGCTTCATATCTTAGCAATTGTAAATAATGCTGCTATGTATCTTTATTACATGGAGTGCATGTATCTTTTCGAATTACTGCTTTTGTTTTTTAAGATAAATAACCAGGAGTGGAATTGCTGGGTTATATGGTAGTTCTATTCATTGTATTTGAGAACCCTCCATACTGTTTTCCACAGTGGCTTCACCAATTTACATTCCCACCAGCAGTGTAAGAGGGTTCCCGTTTCTTCACATCCTCTTCAACATTTGTTATTTGTACACTTTTTGATGATAGCCATTTTTATAGGTGTGAGGTAATATCTCTGTGGTTTTATTTTGCATTTCTTTGATCATTAATGATGTTTAGCATCTTTTCATGTGCCTGTTAGCCCTCTGTATGTATTCTTTGGAAAAATGTCTATAGAGGACTTCCGCCCGTTTTTTAAATTGGGTCCTTTGTTTTTTTGATGTTGAGTTGTTAGAGCTGTTTGTATACTTTGGATATTATTTCCTTATTTGTTGCATCATTTGAAATTATTTTCTCCCATTCTGTAGGTTGTCTTTTTGTTTGTTGATGGTTTCCTCTGCTGTGCAAAAGCTTTTAAGTTTAATTAGGTCCCATTTGTTTATTTTTGCTTTTATTTCTTTTGCCTTGGGAGACAGATCCAAAAAAATATTGCTATGATTTTTTTCAGGAGTGTTCTGCCTGTGTTTTCTTCTAGGAGTTTCATGGTTTCTGGTCTTACATTTAAGTCTTTAATTCATTTTTAGTTTATTTTGGTATATGTTATTAGAGAATGTTCTAATTTCATTCCTTTACATGGAACTGTTCAGGTTTACCAGCACTACTTATTGATGAGACTGTCTTTTTTCCATTGTATATTCTTGCCTCCTTTTTAGTAGATTAATTGACCATAAGTGCATGGGTTTATTTCTGGGCTCTCTATTCTGTTCCATTAATCTGTGTCTGTTTTTGTGCCAGTATTATTCTGTCTTGATTACTGTAGCTTTGTAGTATAGTCTGAAGTCAGGGAGCATGATTCCTCCAGCTGTTTTTCTTTCTCACGATTGTTTTGGCTTTTCAGGGTCTTTTGTGGTTCCATACAAATTTTAAAATTATTTGTTCTAGTTCTGTGAAAAATGCCGTTAGTATTTTGATAGGGATGCACTGAGTCTTGGGAAGTCTGGTCACTTTAACAATATTAATTCTTCCAATTCAAGAACACAGTGTAGCTTTACATCTGTTTGTGTCACCTTTAATTTCTTTCATGTTTCTTATAGTTTTCTGAATGCAGGTCATTTACCACCTTAGGAATGTTTATTCCTAGGCATTTAATTCTTTTTGATGCAATTGTAAATGAGATCATTTTCTTAATTTCTTTTTGTGATAGTTCATTGTTAGTGTATAGAAATACAATAGATTTCTGTTTATTAATTTTGTAACCTGCAACTTTAATTCATTGATGAGCTGTAGCAGTTTTTTGCTGGTGTCTTTAGTATTTTCTATGTATAGTATCATGTCATCTGCAAACAATGACTGTTCCACTTCTTCCTTTCCAATTTGCATTCTGTTTATTTCTTTCTTGTCTAATTTCTGTAACCAGGGTTTCCAATCCTATGTTGAATTAAAGTGGCAGGAGTGGGCATCCTTGTCTTTCTCCTGATGTTAGAAGAAATGCTTTCAGATTTTCACCATTAAGTATGATGTTAGCTGTGGGCTTGTCATATGGCCTTTATTATGTTCAGGTATGCTCCTTCTATGCCCACTTTCTGGAGAGTTTTTATCAAAAATAGATGCTGAAATTTGTCAAAATGTTTTTCTGCATCTATTGAAGTGATCATATGGCTTTTATTCTTCAGTTTGTTGATGTGGTATATCACATTGATCTTAATCTGTTTGTGGATATTAAAAAATCCTTGCATCCCTGGCATAAATCCCACTTGACATGGTGTATGATCATTTTGATCTATTTTTGGATTTGGTTTGCTAATACTTTGTAGTGGATTTTTGAATCAATGTTCATCAATGATATTGGCCTGTAATTTCCTTTTTTTGGTGATATCTTTGGTATTGGTATCAGGGTAATGCTGATCTCATTGAATGAGTTCAGAAGTGTTCCTTCCTCTGCCATTTTTTGGAATAGTTTGAGAAGGACAGGTGTTAACTCTCCTCTAAATGCTTGGTAGAATTCACCTGTGAAGCCATCTGGTCCTAGATTTTTGTTTGTTAGTTTTTTGTTACTGGTTCAGTTTCATTACTGGTAATTGGTCTGTTCATATTTTCTATTTCTTCCTGATTCAGTCTTAGGAGATTGCACATTTCTCGAAAGTTGTCCATTTCTTCTAGGTTGTCTATTTTATTGACATATAGATGTTCATAGTACTCTTATGATCCTTTGTATTTCTTTGGTGTCAGTTGTCACTTCTCCTTTTTCATTTCAGATTTTATTGATTGTGGCCCTCTCTTTTTTTTAATTGATGGGTCTGGCCCACCTGAGTGTATGGGACCTGACTTTGCCCCTCCAGGCTGTCTTGTCATGGTTTCTTCATTATATCTTTAGTTGTACGTATTTTCTTGTAAGTTCCATTGTTTTTCATCAATGGTCATTCTGCAAATAGTTGGGATTTTGATGTGCCTGTGAGAGGAGGTGAGCTTAGGGTATTTCTACCCCACCATCTTGGCCAATCTTTCAATTTCTGTTTTTTTTTTTTCTTTGTTTTTGCTGGAATATAGAAATACAATGAAATTTCGTATATTGTTCTTATACCCTGGAATCTGCTGAATTCTTTTATTAGTTCTAGTAGTGTTTTGTAGATTCCTTGGACTTTTGTATATAGATGATCATCATCTATGAATAAAGACAGTTTTACTTATTCCTTCCTGGTTTTGTTACTGTCCTGCACTAGCTAGAACTTTCAGTAAAATGTTAAATTGCAGTTATAGGAGTATAACTTTGCTTTTTTCCTGATCTTATGGGAGAAAGAACTCAGTCTCTCATAATTAAATATGAGGTTAGTTGTGGGTATCTTTTTCTTTTAAAAAGAAGTCTTTTATTAGATTGACAATATTTCCTGCTATTCCTTGACTTTTTGAGAGTTTTTATTTGTGAATGGGCTTTGGATGTTGTCAAATGCCTTTTCTGCATCTTTTGATACCATCATACAGTTTTTGTCCTTTATTTAGTGTGCTACATTAGTTGATTTTCAGTTGTTAACCAACCTTGTTCTTTTGGGAAAGTGCCCTTGCGGTTATAGTATATAATAAATTTTATATGTTGTTGGATTTTATTTGTTGATATTTTGTTAAGAATATTTGTATCTATGTTCATGAGGAATGTTTAGCTGTAGTTTTCTTGTGAACTCTTTGTTAGGCTTTGGCACCAAGGTAATACTGGACTATTAGAATGAATTGTAAAATGTTTTCTCCTTCTCTATTCTTTGGGAGAGTTTGTGAAGAATTGATATTATTTTTCCTTTAAATATTTGATAGACTTCACCAGTAAAGCCATATGAGTCTGGGCTTTAATTTAAGGAATTTTTTCATTGACATATAGTTGTGTTAGTTTCAGGTGTACAGCAGATGTATAGCATAGTAATTCAGTATTTTTACAGATTATACTCCATTATAGGCTTTTACAAGATAATGGGTATAATTCCTTGTGCTATACAGTATATCCTTTTTGTTTATCTATTTTATATATAGTAGTTTGTATCTGTTAATCCTATACCCCCACTTTGTCCCTCCCCCTTCCCTCTCTCCTTTGGTGACCACAAGTTTGTTTCCTATGTCTGTGAGTCTGTTTCTGTTTTGTATATACATTCTTTTGTATTATTTTTGAGATTCCACATATAAGTGATATATAGTATTTGTCTTACTCTGTCTCACTTATTTCACTATGCATAATATTCTCTAGGTCCATCCATATTGCTGCAAATGGCAGTATTTCATTTCTCTTTATGGCTGAATAATATTCCATTATATATGTGCCACACACACACACACACACACACACACACCCCACATCTTCTTAATTCAGTCATCTGTTGATGGGCACTTGGGTTGCTTCCATGTCTTTGCTATTGTAAATAGTACTTCTATGAACACTGGGCTGCAAGTATCTTTTTTAAATTAGTGTTTCTGTTTTTTTCTGGATATATACGCAGGAATGAAGTTGCTGGATTTTATGATAGTCCTACTTCTAGTTTTTTGGGGAACCTCCATACTGTTTTCCATAATGGCTGTACCAATTTACATTCCCACCAACAGTGTACGAGGGTTCCCTTGTCTCCACATCCTCTTCAACATTTGTTATTCGTAGATTTTTTGATGATAGTCATTCTGACAGGTATGAGGTGATATACTTCATTGTGGTTTTGATTTGCATTTCTTTAATAATTAACGATGTTGAGCATCTTTTCATGTGCCTCTTAGCCATTGGTATGACTTCTTTGGAGAAGTATCTATTCAAGTCTTCTGCCCATTTTTTTGTTGGATTTTTTTTTTCATATTGAGTTGTGTGAGCTGTTTGTATATTTTGGATATTAACCCCCTGTCAGTCGCGTCATTTGCAAATGTCTTCTCCAATTCTGTAGGTTGTATTTTTGTTTTGTCAATGATTTCCTTTGCTGCGCAAAAGCTTTTAAGTTTAATTAGGTCCCATTTGTTTATTTTTGCTTTTATTTCTTTTGGAAAACTGATCCAAGAAAATATTGCTGCAATTTATGTCAAAGATTGTTCCTCCTATGTTCTTTTCTAGGAATTTTATGGTTTCATGTCTTACATTTAGGTCTTTAACCCATTTTGAGTTTATTTTTTTATATGGTGTAAGGGAATGTTCTAATCTCATTGTCTTAACTTTGGCTGTCCAGTTTTCCCAGCATCACTTGTTGAAGAAACAGTCTTTTCTCCATTGTATATTCTTGCTTCCTTTGTTGTAGATTAACTGACCATAGGTACGTGGGTTTATTTCTGGGTTCTCTATTCTGGTCCATTAATCGCTGTGTCTTTCTTGTGCCAATATATTTATGGAAAATTTTATAATTCCTAATTCAATTTCTTTATTTCTTTTAGGTCTGTTCTTTTCATTCACTCCTAATTTTGGTAATTTATGTCTTCTGTTTTTTCAGTCTAGCTAAAGGCTTGACAATTTTGTTGATCTTTTCAAAGAGACAACTTTTGGTTTTATTGATATTCTCTATTATTTTTATGTTTTTTTATTATTTCTTTCTGACCTAATCTTTAATATTTCTTTTTCTATTTATTTTGGGTTTATTTGCTCATCTTATTCAGCTTTTTAGGTGGAAACTCAGGTTATTGATTTAAGATCTTCCTTTTCTGATATAGGTATGAAAAACTATAAATTTTCCACTAAGCACTGCTTTAGCTACAGTCAATAAATTTTGATATATTGTGTTTTCATTTAGTATTTATTATTTATTGTGTTTGTTTATATATTGTGCTTTTATTTTTTCAGTCCAAAATATTTTCTAATTTTCTTGGTGATTTTTTCCTTGACCCATGAGTTATTTGGAAGTGTGTTGCTTAATTTTCAAATATTTGGTGATTTTCCAGATTTCTTTCTGTTGTTGATTTTTAACTTAATTCTGTTGTGGTTGAAGAACATACTTGGTATTATGCCAGTCCTTTTAAGTTAACTGAGACTTGTTTTATAACTTAACATATGTTCTATCCTAAAGAATAATCCATGTGCACTTAAGAAAAAAGTGCATTCTGCAGGGAGAACAAGGTTAGGTGATAGTGTTGTTCCAGTTTTCTTATACTTGCAATGTTTTCTCTATGTGGTTTATTAATTATTGAGAGTGGGATATTGAGATCTCAAATTAAAATTGTTGAATTGTTTTATCAGTTTTTGCTGTGTTGAAGTTGATATTATTAGGTGAATAAACATTTATAGTTGTTCTATTTTCCTGATATATTGTCATGTTATTATTATTATGAAATTCTCTTTTTTGTCTCTGTTTTTTGCTGTAAATTCTATTTTTGCCTTACACTACTCTAGCCAGTCTGTAGTTCTTATTGTTACTATCTGCATAGTACATATTTTTTCTTCCTTTTGATGTCAACTCATTTGTATCTTGAATCTAAAGTCTTTTCTCTTATAGGTGGCATGTAATTGGATATTGCATTTGTAATCCAGTCTGAATGTCTCTGCTTTATCTTTGGAATGTTTAGACCACTCACATTAATGTTATTATTGATATCTCTAGATTTACCTTTGCCATTTTGCTATTTGTTTTCTTTATGTCTTCTTTCTTTTGTATTCCTGTGTTCCTTCTTGACTGCTCTCTTTTGTGTTATAAACACTTTTTAATTACTTATTATTTTAATATGTTTTTAGTGGTTATTCTGTGGAATACAATATGCATCTTAATTTATACAATTTACCTTAAATTGATACTAACTTAATTCCAGTAAAATAGAGAACCTTTCTCCAATATAACTCTGCTTCTTCCACATTCTTTTATGCTGTTATTGTCATATATATTACATCAAGATCTGTTAAAACTTGGCATTATAGTATTATAATTGTTGCTTTATACAATCTTATGTTTCTTCTTGAAGTTAAGAGAAGAAATGAAAAAATTATTTATAGAGTCTTCTAAATTAACCGACGTATTTACCATTTTTGGTGCTCTTCATATTCCTGTGGATTTCTGCCATTTCTGCCTTTCAGCCGGTGAGGTTTCCATCATCTGACAATGGACTTGTGTGTTGGTATAACACGTTAATAGTTCAGGCTGTTTTTGGATCTGTTCTGGGTTTTACTTTGTGCTCAGTCATTTCAAATCCCTATGTGCATGTTTACAGCTTTATGGGAGACCAGGAGTGTGAGAATAGCTTGGGGCCTCTCTGACACAACTGTGCATGTGCAGAGCTTCATCCAGGAAAATACTTAGTCCAATCAGTACCACAGCTTCACCTAGTAGAGCAGAGCTAAAACTCACACTGACAGAACTTGGGGAGGAGTGAGTGTATGAGAGCTTCCCCCAAACAGAGTGTCACAAATTTTTACTGTTCTTACCTGAATTTCAGCAGTTTTTTCAAACATAAATGCTTCTTAGATTATTGTATCCCTGTGGTTGGTTTCCAGGAACACTGGTTTTCTTACATTCGTTTTTTTTTCTTTCTTTCTTTTTTTTGTGGGGGGATCATATTTGACCAGGTTTATAGCGCCTTTAGAATATGAAATTGCTATTCTCATCACTTGGCTGTAGCCAGAATTCTCACTGAGGGTACTATTTTTTGAGGAATAGAGGAATACCTACTGGAAAAAATTATCCAAATTAGAGTATATTTCTTCCCAACATTTATAGCTAAAGCATTTCTGTCAAATGAAACCAAACTGAATAATGTCAAATCATTACCACAGGAGGTAGAGCCTAACAAAAAGAAATACTGATTATCTATAAGGGAGATAAAGAAAATAGCTAAGGTGAGGTTAAGAAAGGAGTATCAGATTAAAAATCCTGTGTATACCCCAAGTCTAGTGTAAAGAATTCAAGAAAGTATGTGGATGGGTAATTTGGGGGCAGATTAATAGTGAAAAATGATTCCTTGTTGAAATGAGAGTCAAATTAGTCATAACCATAAATGCTGTTGGAAGTCCTGGATTTGTGTAGTGATTTAACTTGTGTGATAATGTATAAGTATTGCTTTTAATAATGAACTGCCTGGTTTGCCTTTTTAGTGGACCTAAACCTTGGAAGGAATCTTATTCTAATTTAGTTTTATATACTTCTTAGGGGTATTTTGAAGGTTAATGCTTACTTTGCAGTTTAGTGCTTCATTAAGCCCTCTTGGAAGAATGTGCAACTCTATTGCTAATATACTAAATAGGTAATGCATTCTAGAAAAATTTCTAAAGTCTTAATCCTAAGAGAAAAACTAAATTCAATTACCTTTTGAGAAGTAAACCAAAAGGAAGGGAGTATGTAGATGTTAACTAGATTTTTGTGTTTTTCTTTCTTTCTTTCCTTCTTTCTTTTTCTTTCTTCCTTTCTTTTCTTTCTTTTCTTTCTTCTTCTTTCTTCTTTCTTTCTTTCTTTCTTCTTCTTTCTTTCTTTCTTGTTACTTGATATTATAGTGGAGTTTTTTAAAATTTTTATTGAAATATAGTTGATATACAATATTATGTTAGTTTCAGATGTACAGCAAAGTGATTCAAGTATTATATAAATATATGTATTCTTTTTTTGCATTCTCTTCCATTATAGGTTATTACAAGATGTTGAGTATAGTTCCCTGTGCTGTACAGTTGGACTGTCTTGATTTTTGGTTTTAAAACCGAGAATATTTTATATTAACTTTGAAAGTTCACTAAATAGTAGAGGTAGTCTATTTACAGCAATAGAAGCTAGGTGAAATGCAGTTGAAGTGAGAAGTTAGAATGACTGGAGAAGAATAAGGACAAAAATGGCACATAAACCAGGGGAATTGAACATTTCAATAAGGGAGTTAAATGTCAGATACTATAAAGGAGGTGAAAACTGAGAAAAGGACTTTGGATTTGGCTAGTAGAAAGTATGTGATAAATCTCCAGTTCTGTTATCTGGCTTTACATTACCAACATATGAGGGACTGTGTCCCAATGCCAGCTTTACAAGCTGAATCTAAATTTGAATATTTTTCAAATTACAGGCCAGCACTAAAAGATGTTATGTGTGGACTTTTTTACTTGTCACTGGAAATGAAATTTCCTAGAGTCCTATTATGGTACCATGTAATCTTTTGTCAGGTCTAAAAGATTATTTATCCTTTCACAGTGATTGGGTGCTTGGAAAACTATGGTTTATATGTCTGTTCTTAGTTTTTGCATGTCACTGTATTAGTTATCTGCTGCTGTAAAACAAATTACTGCAAACTTAGTGACCTAAAACAATACACATTGACTTCCTATTCCTCTCCAACACGCTAAAAGGTTGGAAATTGTCTCTCCTATATTTACAGCAAGAAAAAAGCTGTACAAATTGAAAACCAACAACATTTTTTGGACTTTTCAGAGAACTGAATTCGTTCACTAAACTGCCACTCAGAAACTTGGAGTGACAGGTGAATCCAGAGAGGCATACCCAAGATCTGCTTTACCTGGAACAGAAGACACTGTAGGTATAAACTGTTAGGAACATTTAAGTGGTGATTTTGTTGAATTGCTAGAGGTTTAGTGTGGACAAGCATGAAAGTGAGAAACTTCTGGTTTTAGAGGGGTTCTCAAACTTACATGGACTTTACTTCCAGGAAGCCTACCATATTTTCATGATGAAGATCTGAGAAATATCCCTTGTTGCTCTGGCAGTGAGAGAAGAAGGAAGAGTAATCTTTGTGAGAAGCAATCCGAACCTTCTCCATAATAGAGGTCCAGTCTCCAGGGAAAAAATTTCAGCAGAGACATGTCCCAGAGCTGTGAATGAAAAGCATTTACCTCATTCCAGGCTTCAAAAGCTTCCTGTCTCACCTGAGGGGAAGCTACACAAAAAGAAACACTTGTGAAGGTCACTGACTAGACATACACACCCATGAAAAGACAGATCTAAATGGAAGATTGCAGAATTGCCCTCTCCCCAACACTTTACCATAATCACCCCAGTAGGGCTCCAGAATAATAACAGATTATATTTGACTGAGCTGAGACACAGACTGTTTCTGAGGAAGAGTACTTAGGGAATCCCAAAAACAGGAGACAAAAACAAAAATGCTAGGGAAATTGAAACTTCTGGCACCTACAGCTATATAAAAAATTAAACAAAGCCCAATTATTAGCCAGATGAGTGTAAATCTTTACATTAGAGGTCTGTTTACCTCAGTTCCTATTGCCCAATAACATGCCTAGCTTTCAACAAAAAAACACAGAGCACCCTAAAAGGCCAGAAAGAACAAAGTTAGGAGACATAAAACAAGCATCAGAAGTTGGCCTCAGATATGACACAGACGTTGGAATTAACAGACAGGAAATTTTAAAATCTATGATTACGTGAAGGGGTGAAGGGATCTAATGGAAAAAAACATACAAAATGCAAGAACAGATAATGTAAATAGATAAATGGAAATTCTCAGAAAGGATCTGAAGGAAAATGGTAGGAATTATATATATATATAAAATATGCATATAAAACAAATGAATATATATTTTATATATATATATATATATATATATATATATATATAAAACCAATGAATCATGCCTACGATGAGTTCATTAGAAGACATGATACAGCTGAGGAAAGAATCAGTGTGCTTAATGATGGGTCTAAGAAACTTCCCAAAATGAAATGCGAAGAGGAAAAGAATAAAAAAACAAAAGAAAATACACATGCCAGAACTGTGGGAAAATTTCAAAAGGTGTAACATATGCATAATTAGTATTCCATGTAGAGAAGAGGGAAAAGAGCAGAAGAAATATTTGAAGTAATATTGTCTGAGAACTTTCAAAATTAATGGCCGACATAAAACCACTGATCCAGGAAGTTCAGAGTACAGCAAAAAGAATGCATACCAACAAAACAAAACAAAATTATACCTAGACATATCATATTCAGACTGCAGAAAACCAGTCACAAGAGAAGATCTTGAAAGAAGTCAGAGGAAAATAATACCTTACTCATAGAGGGATGAGAATTAATTCAGGAGCCACTCAAATGAGAGGAGAGTGGAGTGAAATATTTAAAGTGATGAAAGAAAAAATACTACCTATCTAGAATTCTATATCCACTGAAATAATCCTTCAAAAGTGAAGGAGGATTAAGACGTTCTCAAAGAAAAATTGAGGGACTTCATATCTAGCAGACCTGCCCTGCAAGTGTTGTAAACAGAAGTTCCTGAGGGAGAAGGAAAATGATATATTACAAACTTGTATCTCAAACCAAGCATCAGAAGTAATAAATGGAGATAAGATAAAATCTTTTGTTTTTTTTAAAATTCTTGATTAATCTAAAAGATAACTCTTTACTTAAAGTAATAATAGTAACAATGTATTGGGTAATTAGTGCAAGGGATAGGAGGGAGGAACTGGAGCACTCTGTATTAGGTACTTGCACTACATGTGGGGAAGAATAGCATTATTTGAAAGTGGACTTTCATTAGTTAAAAATGTATACCGTAGCTGTCCAGTTTTCCCAGCACCACTTATTGAAGAGGCTGTCTTTTCTCCATTGTATATTCTTGCCTCCTTTATCAAAAATAAGGTGACTATATGTGTGTGGGTTTATCTCTGGGCTTTCTATCCTGTTCCATGACCCAGCAATCCCACTGCTGGGCATATACCCTGAGAAAACCATAATTCAAAAAGAGTCATGTACCGTAATGTTCATTGCAGCTCTATATACAATAGCCAGGACATGGAAGCAACCTAAGTATCTATTGACAGATGAATGGATAAAGAAGATGTGGCACATATATACAATGGAATGTTACTCAGCCATAAAAAGAAACAAAATTGAGTCATTTGTAGTGAGGTGGATGGACCTAGAGTCTGTCATACAGAGTGAAGTAGGTCAGAAAGAGAAAAACAAATACCGTATGCTAACACATATATATGGAATCTTAAAAAAAAAAAAAAAAGGTTCTGACGAACATAGGGCCAGGACAGGAATAAAGATGCAGACGTAGAGAATGGACTTGAGGACACAGGGAGGGGGAAGGGTAAGCTGGGTAGAAGTGAGAAAGTGTCGTGGACATATATACACTACGAAATGTAAAACAGATAGTGGGAAGCAGCCACATAGCACAGGGAGATCAGCTCGGTGCTTTGTGACCACCTAGAGGGGTGGGATAGGGAGGGTGGGAGGGAGACGCAAGAGGGAAGAGATATGGGGATATATGTATATGTATAGCTGATTCACTTTGTTATAAAGCAGAAACTAACACACCATTGTAAAGCAATGATACTCCAATAAAGATGTTTAAAAAGTATACTGTAAACTGTATGGTAACCACTAAAATAATTTTCAAAGAAGTATAACTGATAAGCTAAAAGAGGCCACCCTTAACAAGTGGGCTTCTCCATAGGGCAGCTCGCCAAATCTTAGCTTTTTTCATCTGATTTTATCAGATAAACCTAGTGCTATAATTGACTGAGCTGTACCATTTTTCTCCCCCAAATTAGAGGTGATGCTGACTTTCTCAAAGAAATACATTTGATATTAAAACATTCACTCAATTTTAAATACAGGACATTCTCCTGTTCTTTAGACTAATGTTGAGAGTTTAAAGTAGCTGTACAGACATGATCTTCTGTCAGTTTGAACAGAATCTGACTAATCCACCTGACATTAATTCATTTAAGTCCTCTACTTATCTGCAATAGAGAGGAAAGCTGTCAGAAAGTTCTTGTGTCACAGCTGAAATATAGCTGCCAAAGTTTATTCTTCATACTGTCAGATGTAGAAAGAATCTTATTCTTAGTGTGCCAAATATACTTCCACTGTTCTTGGTTTACAAGCATAGTATGGTGTTTGCTTTAATGGAAGTGGAGTAGATTCTTGTGGTTTACAAAAGTGTCAGTGCATAGTATTTTCAGAATTGGGAGAATTTGTAATTTCAATATTAACCAATCTTTGATATTTTTCTTTATAGATAATAACATTTAATTTTTAGATAATCAGTGTGAAAATAATGCCCTCAAAAAAAACACACTATATTCTTAGTCTTGTGCAAGCGAAACAGAATTCTTAAGTCCTCTTTACATGTTGATCACCTACTTAAGTTCTTTTTACTGAGTTAATTAAATGTTTGTGGTGGTTTATGCCTCATATTTTTTAAGTATCAAAAGTACATCGTGTTGCATTCAATCTTTTCGTATATCAAATTACTGACCTTGAGCTAATTGCCACAAAGATTTTGTGGTGAACATCTTGTGTGGTGAACATCAGAGCAACAGGGAATTCTGGGAAACTGTAGAGAGAAAGAAGACACGAAAAACATTGGTACTAGGGATAACCAATGTTATGAGTTCATTTATTCATTGAATAACTATTTACTGAGTATCACAGAGCTAACATTGAATGAAATTTAAAGGGACATCTTCCTCAAGATACTTTATAGCCTTCTGCTTGAACACTGTTGTAATAAATATACAAATTTATAACAGCTACGATATGAATGTTCCTCCTATAATTGTATAGTGCACAACCTGTTCAACACTGAAGGTGATCAAGAACAATTATGTCCTTGCCCTCTTGGAGAGACACAAAAATAAAGATATATAAAGAAATAGTTACATGGTCTGATTAAATATTATTTGGGGGAAGAAAAAAAAGCACATGAAAAAGAGAATAATAATTTCAAAAGAGCTATTAGAGAATGTCCCTTTTGCCAGGGGATATTGACACTGAGATCTCAAATATGAGAAGAAACCAGACATGTGAAAAGTGTAGGAAAGAAGAGTGAACCCTATGTATAAAGGCTATGATGCGTGAAAGAAGCAGTTATATGTGAGGACTAGAAGAAAGCTAGATTGGCCTAGGAAACAGGAGAGAGAATAGAATAACTGGAAACAGCTACATGTCTAATGACGAGAAACAGTTTTATAAATTATGGTCCATTTGTATAAAAGAATATTATGTAGCCACTAGTGAACATGTTTCTGAAGGCTATTTTATGGTATGTGAAATTATTCATAATAAGTAAAAAGCAGGATATGAAATCACCATATGTGTATGTATATGTGTTATATAATTTCCCAATTTCATTATGTCTGAAAAAATAGGCTATATAGATATATTTAAAGCAATTATCTGTAGTTAGATTATGAGTGATTTAAATTTTATTTTAGTGCTGTTTATTTTTTTTTTAATTTTTGAGGTATTCTAACATGTATGCAAGAGACATATATAAAAATTTTGATGCTGCATTGTCATAGCAAACAAGTAGAATAAAACTAATTATTGCTCAATAAGGGAATGGATTAATAGACTGTTTTATTGGTGCAATAGAATATTCTGCATCAAATCAAATGGAAAAAAGAAATTAGAACATTCATTAACAAACATAAATATTAAGAGTATAATTTGGAAGCAAAGTAAAGTTAGATGCAAAAATGTAGCTATAATGTGATAGCTTATGTAAATTAAAAAACAGTATTCTATATTATTTATAGTTAAAATTATGTATATGAATTTTAAAAATTCCATGCTATAATGATAATCCCTAGTTTCAGAAAAATGAAAAATGATTATCTTAGGGGAGGGAGGGAAGAGAAATGGATAAAGCAGTAGCTTTAGCTACATTTATAATTTTATTTATTTATTTATTTTTTAAAGAAATGCAAATTTATTTATTTATTTATTTTTGGGCCGTGCCCCCAGGGCATGTAGGATCTTAGTCCCCCAACCAGGGATCGAACCCCCGCCCCCTGCATTGGAAGCGCAGAGTCTTAACCATTGGAGTGCCAAGGAAGTCCATATGATTTTATTTTTTAAACAGATTAATCTGAAGTAAATATGATAAAAAATTAACACTATTTAATCTTGTACCCTTTATACTATTCTGTATGTTAAAATATTTTTTAAAGTACATTTAAAAATTCTTATATTAAAAATGTTGACTCATAGCCCCATGGGTATTATTACTTAAGGAATAACAAGGAAGACATATATTGGAGCATCTGAAGTCAATGTAATTTAAAAGTTTTACAGTGAAATAAAATATGCATACTGAAAAGAACATAAAGTACATATGCACAGTTTAGCAAGTAGTTATTAAGTAAATGCCCAGAAAATCACTGTTCAGGTCAAGAAATAGAACATTATAGCAGCTAGAATTAAAATGACTTAGGTTTTCCTAGTTTTGAATTTTTTGTTAATGAAAGTATATTTTTGTGTATATACATGTATGTATGTATACATGTATTCTTTTGTTTCTGCTTTAGTTCAATATTTGTGTTTGTAGAATTATCTATGATGTTGCATTAAGTGTCATCTCATTTCTATTGCCAAATGGTATTTATCCATTCACCTGTTAATGGACATTTGGGTTGTTTTCATTTTTGGCTACATAAGGAATGCTGCTCAGCAAATGTATATAGTGTATAAACATATGTGTGCATCCTAGTGTACACATGAAGGAGTTTCTTTAAGGCAAATGCTTAGGAATGAGATTAAAGGTCATAGAGAATACTATCTTTAACTCCACTGTTTTACTAAACTGTCTTCCAAGCTGGTAGTACCAGTTTGTACTCCTACCAGAAGGTTATCAAAGTTCCAATTTCTTTACCTCTTCACCAACATTAGTTGTAATCATATTTAAAAATTTTCACCAATGGAGTGAGCATCTAGTAGTATCTCTTTGCAAGCAAAATTATTGTTCCCCTGGTTAGTAATGAGGTTGAGCCCAATTTCAAGTGTTTATGGATCACTTGGATTTACACTTTTTAAATATTCCCATGCATGTCTTTTGCACATTTTTCTTTTGGGGTGTTTGGATTTTTTTTTTTTTTTTACTGACAAAGTATTTTTATGTTTTCTGATTACTAGGGTCTTTGTTAGATATATATCTTGCAACATTCTTTTCCCATTGTGGTGCTTGTTTTTAACTTTAAAGTGTATTTTAATGAGAAGGCCTTAATTTTTATCCAAATTTATTAATTTTTTTGTTTATGGTTTATAAATTTTTTGTCTTGTCTAGAAATCTTTCCCTACACAGATGTTATGAAAATACTCTCCTGTATTATCTTCCAGTACTTTGTAGTTTTGAGCTACTTATTTGGTTCTACCTTTTTTTTTTTTTTTAATTAATTAATTAATTAATTTTATTTTTTTTGGCTGTGTTGGGTCTTCGTTTCTGTGCGAGGGCTTTCTCTAGTTGTGGCAAGCGGGGGCCACTCTTCATCGCGGTGCACGGGCCTCTCACTATCGCGGCCTCTCTTGTTGCGGAGCGCAGGCTCCAGATGCGCAGGCTTAGTAGTTGTGGCTCACGGGCCCAGCTGCTCCGCGGCATGTGGGATCTTCCCAGACCAGGGCTCGAACCCGTGTCCCCTGCATTGGCAGGCAGATTCTCAACCACTGCGCCACCAGGGAAGTCCTTGGTTCTACCTTTGATCCATCTGGAATTGATTCATTTCAAATTAAAATTTTCCTTCCCCCGATCCTTATTTACCTAAGAGTTTGATGAAAAAAAAACCAAAAAACGAAAAACAAAGTAGGATTTCTGGCAATGATCTTTGAGGAAATGCTGAAGACATTTTTAGGAATGGAAATTTAATATCGGGTGGGCCAGAAAGCTAGATTTACAATGAAATATAAATTCAAGTCCATTTCATTTGATATCGTGCTGATCTGCACAGTTCAGGAAGAAATAAATGAGTTAATCAAAGACAATTTAGAAATCAATAAGAAAAGGATGTGTCTGAGTTTATTTGGGGATTGAGGCATGTTTTAATGATTAATGGTATTTAACCAAATTTGGGGCTGCAAATAAAACACCCCAAGAAAGAATAGATAGATAAGGATGTGGAGGAGTAGGGAAAGGAATAAGTGTACCCACAGAGTTTAGTTAATTTTACTGTTTTCATTGATGATAAATAGAAACAGAAATATGGTCAATTATAAAAGGTTGATTAAGGATTTTTTTCATTAGGATTCTGACTACATTTAAAATAAGCAGAAAATAATAGGTGAACCACCAGCAATTCAACTGGGGTAGAATATTCCAGTTTCTGTAGTAAACTGGAAAGCAGAATTTATCATCAATGTGGTTTATTTTAACTTTTATTTATGAGTGACATGATATAGCTGAGGTTTGCTCTGTTTTAATGTAAAAAGTGATGAGGATAGATAAAGAATGGCAGCAACGTAGTGCTTTTGACTTGGGTGATGGCTATGTGGACACTCATTGTACTCTTTTTTTTTTTTTCCTCTGTGTTTGAATTCCATAATAAAAAGTTAAAAATATATAAAGCTGTATTTGAGGAAGTTATGTGTTAAGGGATAAAAAATATAAAAGCTAAGTTAATATACATTTATTCTGGGTAAGAAAACTACTTTGTAAATAAATATGTTTCCATCTCTCTATCCATCTCTATTCATTTATTTTTGCATTCAAACATCTATTTGTCCAACAATGCAATATATACTGAACCCTCACAACTCTATGATGGTGTGCAGATCACTGGAGAATATAGTGTTTAAGACAAGGTCACAAAAACACAGAACTGTGGAACTCAAAAAAATCTTGAGGCTCATTTACCCTAACCTGTTTTTTATAAATGATTACCCTGAGTCTCAAGAGATTAGGCAATTTACCTGAGATCACAAAGTTTTTAATGACAGAGAAACATATCCAAGATTTTAGAGTTTTCTCATGTTGTATGTGATGGGTCATATGGACAGACTTGATATAACAAAATTATTCGTTGGGCTCCATCTACTGCAATAGTGAAAGACTGCCATGCGAGCGATAATAGAATTGTGCTTCCGTATATTTATAAAAAGTCATTTTCTAGCAACAGTGGACTGAAACCATTGAATTTTTCAGTAACATCTAATTCTGCTACGTTCAGGTCCATCCTTAAGTGCTGTGAAAAAAAAGGTTTTACAGATGGGGGAGTGGTAAGAAAGTATGCATTAGAAACCTAAATAACTGGCAGATTCACCTTGGGGATTTTACTAGAAAAGGCAGTTTCTGTGGGATAAAAAGTATTTTGACATGCAAATATCTTAATAACTCTGTAAAGTTGTCAGTTTTTCTTAGGGGAATTTTCTCTATCAAGATAAATTAGTTTTGCCTTTTTGAGATTTCAAAATGAGAGTTTTAAGGCAGCAAATAGCCAGTGACTAGAAAAGCAGTAAACTTGCTCTGCCTTAGTTATATGAAAAATACTCAAAACTTTTGCAATGCCTGTCATAAGAGAAATGTGTGTAATTTGGAAAGAAAGTAAGTGAAGTTGTGTATTTGATAGATATCTGAGGCCCTGACCTCTACGAATTACTAGCTGAGTGATCTGGGATATGTTACTAAATCTCTCTGTGCCTGTTTCCTCAGCAGGTAAATGAGGCTAATATTGGAAGCTATTTCATAGGATTTGGGTGAGGATTAAATGACATTATATAAAGTTCTTAGACCAGTACTTGGCAAACTGGTCAGTAGTAGTTAGTAAGTGTTCATTACTACTTAGTATTGTCTGATTCAACAACATAACAATTTATGATAGAAAAATCAATTAGCTAATCACTATTAGCTAAGTGAACTAGAGCACTAATTTTCTTTTCTCCCCCCAGTTTTATTGAGGTATAATTGACAAACAATTGTAAGATATTTAAAATGTACATTGTGATGATTTGACATACGTGCACATTGAGAAAGGATTCCTCCCATTTAGTTTATTAATGCATGTATCACCTCACATATTAATCTTTTTTTTTTCTGAAAACATTTAAGTTCTACTGTCTCAGGAAATTTCAATTTTACAATAAAGTGTTATCAACAGTAGTCACCATGTTATACATTAGATCCTTAGACCTTATTTATCTTATAGCTGAAAGTTAGTACCCTTTACCAACCTCCCCATAATTCCCCTACCCTCCATCCCCTGGTAACCACCAATCTACTCTCTGTTTCTATGAGTTTGACTTTTGTTTTTTTCCAGATTCCACATATGAATGATACCATGCAGTATTTATCTCTGGCTCATTTCACTTAGCATAGTGCCCACAAGTTCCATCTGTGTTGTAGTAAATGGCAGGATTATCTTTTTTCTCATGGCTGAATAATAATCCATTGTGTGTGTATATATATACACACACATACATATATATATATGGCACATCTTCTTTATCCATTCATCTGTTGTCGACATTTAGGTTGTTTCCACATCTTGTCTACTGTGAATAACACTGTAGTGAACATGGGAGTGCAGATACCTCTTCAATATCTTTCCTGTTTTCATTTCTTTTGGATATATACCCAGAAAAGGGATTTGATGGTTCATAGAGTAGTTTTATTTAAAAAAATTTAAGGACCCTCCATAGAGTTTTCCACAGTGGCTGCACCAGTTTACATCTACCAGGAGTGCACAAGTGTTCCCTTTTCTCCACATCCTCCCCAACATTTGTTATTTCTTGTCTGATAATAACCATTCTAACAGGTATGAGGTAATATCTCATTATGGCTTTGATGTGCATTTCCATGATGATTAGTTATGTTGAACATCTTTTCATGTACCTAATGGCCATTTGTAAAACTGTGCAGTTCTCTGCCCATTTTTAAATTGGATTATGTTTTTGCTATTGAGTTCTATGACTTTGTTATATTTTTTGGATATTAACCCACATCATATATACGATTTGCAAATATTTTCTCCCACTTGGTAGGTTGACTTTTTATTTTGTTGTTGATGGTTTTGTTTGCCGTGCAGAACATTTTAGTTGGATATAATCCCATGTATTTTTTTCTTTTTTTGCCTTTGCTTTTGATGTCAGATCCAAAAATCATCACCAAGACAGATGTCAAGGAGCTTGCCACCTATGTTTTCTTCTAGGAGTTTTATGGTTTCATGTCTCACATTCAAGTTTTTAATTCATTTTTGGTTGATTTTTGTGTATGGTATAAGATAGGGGTCCAGTTTCATTCTTTTGCATATGGCTATCCTGTTTTTCCAACACAATTTATTGAAGAGATTCTCCGTTCCCCGTTGTTTGTTCTTAGTTCCTTTGTCATAAAATAATTGATGATTGGGTTTATTTTTGGTCTCTCTATTCTGTTCCATTCATTTTTTTATTCAGGTATAGTTGATTTACAGTACTATGTTAATTTCAGGTATACAGCATAGTGATTCAGTATTTTTACAGGTTATACTCAATTAAAACTTATTATAAGATAATAGCTGTAATTCCCCATGCTATACAGTATCTCCTGTTGCTTATCTATTTTATACATAGTAGTTTGTACCTCTTAATCCCATACCCCTAATTTGCCCCTCCTCTCTTCCCTATCCCCACTGGTAACCACTAGTTTATTTTCTATATCTGTGAATCTGTGTCTGTTTTGCATATGCATTCTGTTTTGCATATACATTCCACATATAAGTGATTATCATACAGTATTCTTTTCTATCTGACTTACTTCACTAAGCATAATATTCTTTAGGTCCATCCACATTGCTGCAAATGGCAAAATTTCATTTTTATGGCTGTGTAATAGTCCCTTGTATATATATATATATATACCACATCTTCTTTATCCAGTCATATGTTCATGGGTATTTGTGTTCTTTCCATGTCCTGGCTATTGTAAATAGTGCTGCTGTGAACAATGGGGTACATGTATCTTTTTGAATTAGTGTTTTCATTTTTTTCTGGCCATACCCAGGAGAGGAATAGCTGAATCATGTGATGATTCTATTTTTAGTTTCTTGAGGAAACTCCATACTGTTTTCCATAGTGGCTGTCCAATTTACATTCCCACCAAGAGTGTACAAAGTGTTCCCTTTTCTCCACATCCTCGCCAACATTTGTTATTTGCTTTTTGTTGTTGTTTTTGCTTCTCTGATTGAATGAATTCTACTTCCCTGCCTTTGAGTTTGCTACTCCTTTCTTCTGCTTGATCTAGTCTGCTCTGAATCCCTAATCCCTCTGTTGAATTTTTCAGCTCAGTTATTCTATTCTTCAGCTTTGTGTTTTCATTTGGTACTTTCTTATATTTTCCATCTCTTTGTTGAAATTCTCACTTTGTTCATGCATTGTTCTCCTGACCTCAGTGAGTATCTTTATAACTGTTATTTGAACTCTTATTAGGTAAATGATTTTCCCATTTCATTGTCTTGTTTTTAGAATTTTATCTTGTTCTTTTTTGGAGAACATATTTCTCTGTTTCTTCATTTTCCTTGACTCTCTATGTTGGTTTCTGTGCATTAGATAACATACCTATCTCTCTCAGTCTTGATAGAGCAACCTTGTGTAGGATATGCACCTTATCAATTAGTCTAGCCCAAACTCTTGGTTATCTCTCAAACCTCTATGATTGTCAAAGACGCCTTCTTTGTTCTTAGTGGCTTCCAGTAGTTGAGGAGGGTATGCTAAGACCTGTCAGTGTCCCAAAGGGGAGGATTTCAGTCAGCATTTTGCTACAGGCTGATGGAAGCTGAACCCTCAGGCAGCAGCAGGGAAAGTATGTAATTAGGGCCCTTCCTAGGAGAAATTGGGAGATGGGCTTTTTTGCAACTCTGTGCTGGGCCCAGGAGCACATGGAGAGGTGCTCCTGTCACTTAATAACTTCTTTTTTGTTATATTCCTGTGGGACTCATGAATGTAAGCCTTTTTGTTATTAGAGCCAGGTAATCCAGGTGCTGTCCTTTTGCAGCAGTCAAAAAAGCTTGGTTCCCAGACATCTGTACAAGGTCCTTTCAGGATGATATTGGCAATTTGTAGTGGGCTTAAATAAAAAGGGGAACATAGTGTCTGCTGCCTTCCCCAGTCTCCAAGGAGGATCACAGTTAGTCTTTAGATGCCTGTTAAATTAGAACTGATTTTTGTTTTGTTTTTTGTTTTTTTGATATAGTCTTGTGAGTCTTGTAGACTCCAAGCTCCATTGGCTTTTAGAGCTAGTTGTTTTGGGGACCCATCACTCAGGAGGAGTCTTTAAAGTTGGAGTACTAGATATGAGGTTCAAACCCCCTTTACTCCTCAGGGAGAAGCTGGGAGTTGGGAGTTCCCTCCAAATTGTACGGCAATATGCTGGGGATGGCGTTTTTGGTGAGAATGTGTCTCAGTGTTTCCTACTGGTTTTGTTTTGTGAGTGATGTGTGTATTTTCTCTTTTACTTGCTTTGTAGGGTCCACTCAGCTTGTTTCTGGATTTCTTTCAGAGGGAATTGCTTCATGTATAACTGTAGATTCAGTGTATCTGTGGGAGGAGGTGATTTCAGGAAGCCCCTTTGTCATCATCTTGGACTGGAATCTCCTCTAATTTTCAAATCTGATAATAATTTGGAGGAGTGATTACTAATTGTCTATCCAGTATTCATTCTCTTTGTCTTCCCTAGAAAGAGGACCCAATTTTATTTGGGATTTAAGAGTGGCCAGGTGTGACAAAATGTATCCTAGATAAAGTCCCTTGTATAAATTCTGTGATTAGATGTATGTATAAATATTGTCTGGAATACTGGGAGGGATACTTCAACGGAAATTCCTCAACTTGGAAGTGCTTCATTTTTTCCTCATCTCTTACTCTCCTGTTTCTTGCCTGTAGTGAGAAAGAGTTTGAGTTGCTATTTTGATCCTCTAAGTGACTTTGAGGATGGAAGCCATGATTAAAAATGGAAGAGCAGGAGGAAGGAGCCTGGGGCTCTGCTGACTTGGTGGTGCTTCTCTACCAGCTTGGCCTTGCCTTTTTCCTAACTTCTAAAAGAAAAACAGAAAAAAGTAAACTTTCATATTGTTTAAGCACAGTTATTTCAAGTTTTTATTGCTAGAAGCCATATATAAATTTTAACTGATAGATCACCTCTTATGGAGAGTTTTGAAGATATAGGCCCCCAGCTCCAGAGATTTTCATTCACTGGACAAGGTCCAAGGCCAACTAAGTTTGGAACAACTCTACTAGAGTATAATGCTTTAGGTCTCTGGGTCATGGGATTTTATTCCCAGGATACAAATTAGCTTTGTCAGTTCCAGAGACAAATTCCTGTCAAGTGTCAGAGGGACAGTGAAAGGAACTAGTGTGTGGAACATCATGTATGCATTGCTCAGAGAGAAAAACCATTCCTGTTCCACCACCAATGGGTCAATAGCTACATTTTCAAGAAGAAAATTTGTATTTGGAGGAAAAAAATATTGGATAGATTTTCAAAGTTTTACGAGATGGGGGTAGGGCAGGAAAGAAAAATAAGGTTTCATTTTGCTGAAATAATGGAATATTCCTGAAATTTGGATACCTATTGGCAAATGTCAAACCTACCCAAAGAAATTCATTTAATATGGTTAGTTTGTGGTTATCAACAAAGTCAGAGGGCCAACGGGCTAACTTATTTTAATAGTAAGATATGTACTAAATCAAAGTAATTTCAGATCAAATTTTCCAATAGATACTGCAAAAATCAGTACTTAAGGCAAGTTTATGTTGAATAAAAGAAAATAACTATTCATGGCTTAAGAAAAGCATATTCTTGACAATCATTTACAGACAAACATTTCTTGGTCTGTATCAGAGAAAATATCCTCAGAGCCAGTATTGTACATGAATGTAATAGATGAGCCTAAGAAGTCAGCCAGTCTCAACTATGGCAGTTTCATTCAGCAAGATCAAAAAGCCATTTGCCAGCATGATGAAACCTTTTCTGTGAACGTGATCTGCAAGGCTCAGAATTACCCAGCAATTCAACCTTCATTACCTCTCTTTCTTTAACGTAGAAACCCACTTGGCTCATATTTTAATAGTACATCTCTATAATAGGATGGCTACATTGAGATCCTAGGTAGTAAAAAAGTATGCCAAGGTGATTTGGATCCATTTTGTTACCTTCTAAACCTGAGTTCCATAGCTGCAAGGTCAATTTTCCTTACCACTCAATAGTTTCTGCCTAGAGTGGGACACAAAAGCTTACTTTTGATGTATTGGCACCCTTCTACAGAGATGGAAATCCAAGGTTATATCACTCTACATGGAAAATAAAAAGCTTATGATACCTCTTTTAGATGAGAGTTTGTGCTGCTCTCCTTGATGATCATTTTCTGAGCTTTCTTTACTCTGCTGAGTGCAATCGCCCTTCTTAGAAATGACTGCATTTTTGAGTCTGAAGCACTTGTGGGCCCTTTGGGATGAAAAACACTTTCCTTGCTAAGTGCTAACCATTTTTATTGTTATCATTGTTATTAAGTCAATTCCCAAAGTCATATCCACTAACATGGGATTTTCAAAAATGACATATTGCATCAGTGTACTGGGAAATGCTTTTCAGCTGGCTTTCTGACTCCAGCCTCATAAGTATTGCTGTTGTTGTGGTACTTTAGGGAATGACACTTCTCTTTGGTGGCTCACAGTGCCCACAGGTAGTAAGCTATTAAGGGAATAATGATGGGCAAAAGCAGGTGGCAGATACTTTTCGACAAGCTCATCTTCCACCTAAGGCATCTGTTGTTTAAGAATGTATGTAGTCACTGTACATAAAGACTGGCTCTTGAGAATAATGCAGAGTGATGATATTCAGACACATTCTTTGAGAACCATTAGAGTAATTGGCTTAAAATGCAGTGTGTTAGGAGACATCAATTCCATGAAATATGCCAAGTTTGTAGAAGCACGGCTTTTCTATTTAACTTCCAGAGGGAATTTGTGTAATGCCTTTTCATTACATGATGGAGAAAACTGCCATGCATATAGACCAGAAATTAGGCAACTATACAGAATGAGAATCTAGGGGACAACATTATCATCCAGATTTTCATAGCACTAAGGTAAATCATAAGTACATCTCAAGTATGTCACTCAAAATATGCATTTGATGGTAATGGTTACTAATGTAAAGAAATAGAAGAGTACTTTTGGGGAAGATTTCTGAGGACCTATATCTATGCATCGACTCTAGTATGATATAATTTAGAGTTCTAGTATGAAATAACATAGAAGAAGCTTTTTTTTTTTTGTTTTTTCTCCATTGCAAAATGAGCTCTTGGTAAGCTCTGCCTATCCTAGGTAAGAGACTAAAAGGAAGCCATGGATGAATTATGGGCAGAGTGCTTAGTCTCAGTGCAGGCTTTGAATTAGCACATACCCGCCACAGCATTTCTCCAGCCATGCCTTACAGATCAGAAATCATAGAGGTGGCCAGGGACTCCACTCCCCCATTCAACCAATACCTTTCTTCAGGAGTCACATGCAGACATTGTATGATGGTCTTCATAAAACTAGATATTGAGCCCTTGAAGGGCAGGCCCTACGGTATAGTTATCTTAATATAACTCACCGTGTCTCAGAGTGACTTGAACAAGGATTCAAAGTGTATCTCCTGAGTTTGATCTTGATTGAGCTATAGAAGAAGTAGGGTTGCATTTCAGGTGTTTTGTATACTAAAATTTGATTAAAAATGTCTCTTTAAAAAGTGAAGAACAGTTACATATATTTTTTATATTCTTTTCTGGTTCCGCAGTTGAATACAACTAGGCCTAGCCCAGATGTTCTTTCTCAAGAGAAAAATTAAAAGGAAGAGAGAGTTTGATCACAAATTCCTTATGGTAAATTTCAGTCTCTGTTATTAAAAGAATTCTGAGCTTGATATTTGTTCTTATTGGGGCCCAGAGATAGCTATGTCTGCTATCTTAAGGAATAATCTCCTGAAACTCTTGAATAACTAATTGTTAAACATGTTTTCAAAAAGTTGCCCTCTGCAGAAAAGAGAAATATAACCTATGTATCTGAGAAAAGGATAAAACCAAATTTTATGTAACATAAAGGATTGAAAGCACTTATATCCTCAAGATTCGTCTCATTTTGAAAATAATTTCAGAATAATTATAAAACCAAGGATGACATGTCTCAATGTTTATGAAAGACAACCCTTGACTTTTCCTGTCTTCTCTTCTTCAGATCCAGGCCAGAGAGGCATCATGATAAGACACTGTCTCCAATATCCTCCCTTAGACAGTCAATAAATGTGACAATGTCTTTGTTAATAGTCACAATTTGTAAATAATTTCACTTAATTAGTTATGCTTTTGAGAAGCCAAAATCCTCTGAAGTCTCTTCCTTACTTCTTATCTTAGAATAATTGAGAAAAGTTGGTTCTAAATTCAGTTACAAAATTAAACTGAAACTGAGAGTTATGACTAAAATTGATAAATACTGACAGCCTACAAGATTCTAGATTGGCCAAACTGTCACTTCCATCTCTCTACAAATGGCAAGAATCCATAAATTAATATGAAATACTGACTGTATCAAATTTGGACTCATGCAGGCTATCCAATGAGCAACAAAAGTTGAAATTCTTGTAGTAGTGTAGTAACAACTTGTAGAAATAACCATGACTTTTCATCAGTAAGTTAAATATGATTTATTTGTATTTCTATTTAGGTTTAATAAAAATGAGTAAAGTACATGTTTTATAGAACATGTATTAAATGAACCATAAATTAAAAATTTTTATTATATTCTCTTTGATAATGATTTTTATTTTCAATGAGAAGTCAAGATGTTTTTATATAGCTGTAATTTCTTTTTCTCAGTAATACCTGTCACTTTGTTGCAATGGATGAGTAGAATGTTTCTTTTATTTTTAAATATTTATGTGGTAAAAAGATAGTTTCTTATTCCATATAATATATATATATATTTTTTTTAATTTTTATTTATTTATTTATTTATTTATTTATGGCTGTATTGGGTCTTCGTTTCTGCGCGAGGGCTTTCTCTAGTTGTGGCGAGCAGGGGCCACTCTTCATCGCGGTGCGCGGGCCTCTCACTTTCGCGGCCTCTCTTGTTGCGGAGCACAGGCTCCAGACGCGCAGGCTCAGTAATTGTGGCTCACGGGCCTAGTTGCTCCGCGGCATGTGGGATCCTCCCAGACCCGGGCTCGAACCCGTGTCCCCTGCATTGGCAGGCAGATTCTCAACCACTGCGCCACCAGGGAAGCCCCATATAATATATTTATTCATCTCTCTCAACTGATAGCCTTCGATTCGATTTCCTTTGATCAAACGTACTTTAAAAATAAAATTATCTCTTTATTTCTGGACTATCAATTACTGCTCTTAGTTTTTTGTCTTGTTATTGCTTTCTCTATACTAATCCACCTTTCATTTTCTTTCTTGCTTTGGTTGAATCATTTTGCAAACTCAAAGCTTACATTTGATTTGTACCATTGATATGAAACATATTATCTTTCATAAGTTGCCCTTGACACTAGTAGTGGAGGCATTAAATACTCAGTAGAAATTATATAAAAAGAAACATATGAAACTAGTTAGCTAAGATAGTAGTATTTTTATATTGGGCACTTAAATCATATTATGGTAACCCATGTTTTTCAGAAATATGCCAAAAGAGATAAAGAAGAAATACATGGATAGGTAGCTATTTTTTTGTAAAGTTGTAGCTATACAACTTTTAAATGATCTTTCTAAGTGCTTTTTAAATTTATCATTTACAAAAGCACATATTTCTCTGGGATATAGGTGATTCATAGTATATTTTGAACATCTGAAGACAGGACTGGCCTATCACACTGAAATATAGAAGACACTTTTACTAGTGCATAAAGGAGAATCATGAAGTTCCAGTGTACCAGAATTATACAATTGCAGGCTTATGGCAATTTATTTAAATTGGTAATTTAAAAGTCATTTGAATATATGTTTTAAGGTAAGAAAGAGGATGCATACTGGAGAGGAGAGTATTTAGACTTTGAAGTGATTTCTGTGATTATGAATCTCTTTGTTATTAATTATGCTATTATAGGTAGATTATGTAATCTTTCTAAGCCTCAGTTCCATTTTATATAAAATTGATATGATAATGTATACCTGATAGATTTGTTATAATAAATGTGATATCATGTGTAGATACCCAGTACAAGGTTCTTTTGTATGTTTTATCCTGACAAGTCAAGAATCAATATCAAGAGAGAATGAGATCAAATTTCCATGATGCTAAACCATCAGGCAGACACTCAAGAGTGCTTCTCTGATGTTTAGTGAACCATACAATTTTGTCTCAACTCCATCTTCAAGGGCTATTTTAATTAGTTTTAGTTTGTTTTGTTTTGTTTTAAGAGACTAAGTATCTTGACCTAGATTTAAATGGAATGGTATTTTTCTTTTAATTTAATTTTTATTTTATATTGGAGTATAGTTGATTTACAAAATTTTGTTAGTTTCAGGTGTACAGCAAAGTAATTTAATTATATATATATATATACACATATACACACATATATCCATTCTTTTTCAGATTCTTTTCCCATATAGGTTATTACAGAATACTGAGTTCCCTATGCTATACAGCATAGGTCCTTGTTGATTATCTATTTTATATGTAATAGTGTGTATATATAACAGCATTATTTCTAATAACCCCAAGCTGTTGCATAAATGTCCATCAATAGTAGTATGAATAAATTAATTGTGGTATATTGACACAATGTAATACTATACAACAGTGAGAATGAATGAACTATATACAATGACGTGGATGAATGAATCTCATAGACATACTAAAAATACAGGAGAAACTAATCTATGATGTTAGAACTTAGGATAGTGGAGGCAGGGTAGTGACTGGAAGAGAGGATGGGGAGGCTGCTGGGTGCTGATGATTTTCATTTTGTTGATGTGAGTGCTGGTATACATGCTTTCCCTTTGTGAAAATACTTTTTTTTTAAAATTGGGGTATAGTTGCTTTACAATGTTGTGTTACTTTCTGCTGTACAGCAAAGTGAATCAACTATATGTATACATATGGTACAAGTATACAATAGAATATTACTCAGCCATAAAAAGGAATGAAGTTGGGTCATTTGTAGAGACGTGGATGGACCTAGAGACTGTCATACAGAGTGAAGTAAGTCAGAAAGAGAAAAACAAATATCATTTATTAACGTATATGTGGAATCTAGAAAAATGATACAGATGAACCTGTTTGAAAGGCAGAAATAGAGACACAGATGGAGAGAAAAAACATATGGACACCAAGGGAGGAAGGGAGGTGTGGGATGAATTGGGAGATTGGGATTGACGTATATACACTAATATGCATAAAATAGATAACTAGGGGGGACCGTCAAGATGGCAGAGCAGTAAGAAAAGGAGATGACCTTCCTCCCCACAAATATATCAAAAATATATCTACATGTGTAACAACTCCTACAGAACACCTACTGAACGCTGACAGAAGACCTCAGACTTCCCCAAAGGCAAGAAACTCCCCACGTACCTGGGTAGGGCAAAAGAAAAAAGAAAAAACAGAGACAAAAGAATAGTGATGGAACCTGCACCTCTGGGAGGGAGCTGTGAAGGGAAAAAGTTTCCACACACTAGTAAGCCCCTTCACTGGCAGAGACAGGGGGTGGGCGGGGGGGAAGCTTTGGAGCCACAGAGGAGAGTGCAGCAACAGGGGTACATAGGGCAAAGTGGAGAGATTCCTGCACAGAGGATCCATGCCGACCAGTACCCACCAGCCTGAGAGGCTTGTCTTCTCACCTGCTGGGGCAGGTGGGGACTGGGAGCTGAGGCTCCAGCTTCGGAGGTCGGATCCCAGGGAGAGGACGGGGGTTGGCTGTGTGATCACAGCCTGAGGGGGCTAGTGTGCCACAGCTAACCAGGAGGGAGTCCGGAAAACAGTCTGGACCTGCCGAAGAGGCAAGAGACAATTGATTCAGGGTCTCTCACAGGGGGAGGGGATTCCTGCTCTGTGCACCCACGGACAGCAGAGCACTGCCTAAATGAGCTCCAGAGACGGGCGTAGGCCATGGCTATCAGCTCGGACCCCAGAGATGAGCATGAAATGCTAACGCTGCTGCTGCAGCCACCAGGAATCCTGTGTGCAAGCACAGGTCACTGTCTACACCTCCTCTCCCAGGAGCCTATGCAGCCCACCACTGCCAAGGTCCCATGATCCAGGGACAACTTCCCTGGGAGACCATATGTCGCACCTCAGGCTGTTGCAACATCATGGCAGCCTCTGTTGCCGCAGGCTCGCCCTGCATTCCAGTTATGACTACGGTACCCCTCCCTCCACTGGGCCTGAGTGAGCAAGAGCCCCCTAATCAGCCGCTGCTTTAACCCCAACCTGTCTGGGCGGGAATAGATGCCTGAGGGTGACTACACACAGAGATGGGGCCAAAACCAAAGCTGAACCCCAGGAGCTGTGCAAACAAGAGAAAGGGAAACTTCTCCATGCAGCCTCAGGAGCAACAGATTAAATCCCCACAATCAACTTGATGTACGCTGCATCTGTGGAATACCTGAATAGACAACGAATTGTCCCAAAATTGAGGTGGTGGACTTTGGGAAAAACTGTAGACTTAGGGTTTGCTGTCTGTGACTGATTTGTTTCTGATTTTTATATTTATCTTAGTATAGTTTTTAGCACTTGTTATCATTAGTGGATTTGTTTTTTGGTTTGGTTGCACTCTTCTTTTTTATTATTATTACTTTTTATATTTTTATTTTAATAATTTATTATTACAAAACATTTTTTTCCTTCATTTTTTCTCCCTTCTCTTCTGAGCCATGTGACTGACAGGGTCTTGGTGCTCTGGCCTGGTGTCAGGCCAGAGCCTCTAAGGTGGGAGAACCGAGTTCAGGACATTGGTCTACCAGAGACCTCCTGGTTGCACATAATATCAAATGGCAAAAGCTCTCCCAGAGATCTCCATCTTAATGCTAACACCCAGCTCCACTCAATGACCAGCAAGCTACAGTGCTGGACACGCTATGCCAAACAACTACCAAGACAGGAACACAACCCCACCCATTAGCAGAGAGGCTGCCTAAAACCATACTAAGTTCACAGACACCCCAAAACACACCACCGGACGTTGCCCTGCCCATCAGAAAGACAAGATTCAGCCCCACCCACCAGAACACAGGCACCAGTCGCCTCCACTAGGAAGCCAACACAACCCACTGACCCAAACTTAGCCACTGAGGGAGACACCAGAAACAATGGGAACTACAAACCTGCAGCCTGTGAAAAGCCCAAACTCAGTAAGTTAAACAAAATGAGAAGACAGAGGAATATGCAGCAGATGAAGGAGCAAGGTAAAAACCAACCAGACCAAACAAATGAAGAGGAAATGGCAGTCTACCTGAGAAAGAATTCAGAATAATGATAGTAAAGATGATCCAAAATCTTGGAAATAGAATGAAGGAAATACAAGAAACATTTAACAAGGACCTAGAAGAACTAAAGAGCAAACAAACAGTGATGAACAGCACAAGAAATGAAATTTAAAATTCTCTAGAAGGAATCAATAGCAGAATAACTGAGGCAGCAGAACGGGTAAGTGACCTGGAAGATAAAATAGTGGAAATAACTACTACAGAGCAGAATAAAGAAAAAAGAATGAAAAGAATTGAGAACAGTCTCAGAGACCTCTGGGACAACATTAAATGCACCAACATTCGAATTATAGGGGTCCCAGAAGAAGAAGAGAAAAAGGGACTGAGAAAATATTTGAAGAGATTATAGTTGAAAACTTCCTTAATATGGGAAAGGAAACAGTCAACCAAGTCCAGGAAGCACAGAGAGTCCCACACAGGATAAATCCAAGGAGAAACACGCCAAGATACATATTAATCAAACTATCAAAAATTAAATACAAGGAAAAAATATTAAAAGCAGCAAGGGAAAAACAACAAATAAGATACAAGGGAATCCCCATAAGTTTAACAGCTGATCTTTCAGCAGAAACTCTGCAAGCCAGAAGGGAGTGGCAGGACATATTTAAAGTAATGAAAGGAAAAAACCTACAACCAGGATTATTCTACCCAGCAAAGATCTCATTCAGATTCGATGGAGAAACTAAGACCTTTACAGACAAACAGAAAGTAAAAGAATTCAGCACCACCCAACCAGCTTCACAGCAAATGCTAAAGGACCTTCTCTAGGCAGGAAACACAAGAGAAGGAAAAGACCTACAAAAAGAAACCCAAAACAATTAGAAAATGGTAATAGGAACATACATATTGATAAGTACTTTAAATGTAAATGGATTAAATGTGTCAACCAAAAGACATAGACTGGCTGAATGGATACAAAAGCAAGACCTATTATATCCTGTCTACAAGAGACCCACTTCAGACCTAGGGACACATACAGACTGAAAATGAAGGGATGGAATAAGATACTCCATGCAAATGGAAATCAAAAGACAGCTGGAGTAGCAATTCTCATATCAGACAAAGTAGACTTTGAAATAAAGACAATTACAAGAGAGAAAGAAGGACAGTACATAATGATCAAGGGATCAATCCAAGAAGAAGATATAAAAATTGTAAATATATATGCACCTAACATAAGAGCACCTCAATATATAAGGCAAATGATAATAGCCATAGAAGGAGAAATCAACAGTAGCACAATCATAGTAGGGGACATTAACATTCCACATTCACCAATGGACAGATCATCCAAAATGAAAATAAATAAGGAAGCACAAGCTTTACATGACACATTAAACAAGATGGACTTAATTGATATTTATAGGACATTCAATCCATAAACAATAGAACACACTTTCTTCTCAAGTGCTTGTGGAATATTCTCCAGGATAGATCATATCTTGGGTCACAAATCAAGCCTTGGTAAATTTAAGAAAATTGAAATCATATGAAGTATCTTTTCTGACCACAACGCTTTGAGACTAGATATCAATTACAAGAAAAAAACTGTAAAAAAAAAAAACACATGGAGGCCAAACAATACACTACTAAATACCCAAGAGATTACTGAAGAAATCAAAGAGGAAATAAAAAAATACCTAGACACAAATGACAATGAAAACATGATGATCTAAAACCTATGGGATGCAGCAAAAGCAGTTCTAAGAGGGAAGTTTATAGCAATACAATCCTACCCCAAGAAACAAGAAAAATCTTAAATAAACAACCTAACCTTACACCTCAAGCAATCAGAGAAAGAAGAACAAAAAAACCCCAAAGATAGCAAAAGGAAAGAAATCATAAAGATCAGATCTGAAATAAATGAAAAAGAAATGAAGGAAACAATAGCAAAGATCAATAAAACTAAGAGATGGTTGTTTGAGAAGATAAACAAAATTGATAAACTGTTAGCCAGACTCATCAAGGAAGAAAGGGAGAAGACTCAAATCAAAGGAATTAGAAATGAAAAAGAAGAAGTAACAACTGACACTGCAGAAATACAAAGGATCGTGAGAGATTACTACAAGCAACTATATGCCAATAAAATGGACAACCAGGAAGAAATAGACAGATTCTTAGAAAAGCACAACCTTCCGAGACTGAACCAGGAAGAAATAGAAAATATGAACAGACCAATCACAAGCACTGAAATTGAAACTGTGATTAAAAATCTTCCAACAAACAAAAGCCCAGGACCAGATGGCTCCACAGGAAAATTCTATCAAACACTTAGAGAATAGCTAACACCTATCCTTCACAAACTGTTCCAAAATATAGCAGAGGGAGGAACACTCCAAAACTCAATCTACAAGGCTACCATCACCCTGATACTAAAACCATAGAAAGTTGTCACAAACAAAGAAAACTACAGGCCAATATCACTGATGAACATAGATACAAAAATCCTCAACAAAATACTAGCAGACAGAATCCAAGAGCACATTAAAAGGATCATACACCATGATCAAGTGGGGTTTATCACAGGAATGCAAGGATTCTTCAATATACATAAATCAATCAATGTGATACACCATATTAACAAATTGAAGGAGAAAAACCATATGATCATCTCAATAGATGCAGAAAAAGCTTTTGACAAAATCTATACACATTTATGATAAAAACTCTCCAGAAAGTAGGCATAGAGGGAACCTACCTCAACATAATAAAGGCTATATATGACAAACCCACAGCCAACATCGTTCTGAATGGTGAAAAACTGAAAACATTTCCTCGAAGATAGGGAACGACAGAAGGTTGCCCACTCCTACCACTATTATTGAACATAGTTTTGGAAGTTTTAGACACAGCAATCTGAGAAGAAAAAGAAATGAAAGGAATCAGGATCAGAAAAGAAGTAAAACTGTCACTGTTTGCAGATGACATGATACTATACATAGAGAATCCTAAAGATGCAACCAGAAAACTACTAGAGCTAATCAATGAATTTGGTAAAGTAAAAGGACACAAAATTAATGCACAGAGGTCTCTTTCTTTCCTATACACTAATGATGAAAAATCAGAAAGAGAAATTAAGGAAACACTCCCATTTACCATTGCAACAAAAAGAATAAAATATCTAGGAATAAACCTACCTAAGGAGACAAAAAACCTGTATGCAGAAAACTATAAGACACTGATGAAAGAAATTAAAGGCGATACAAATATTTGGAGAGAGATACCATGTTCTTGGATTGGAAGAATCAACATTGTGAAAATGACTATACTACCCAAGGCAATCTATAGATTCAATGATCGCTATCAAACTACCAATGGCATTTTTCACAAAACTAGAACAAAAAATTTCACAATTTGTATGGAAACACAAGAGACCCTGAATAACCAAAGCAGTCTTTGAGAAGGAAAAACAGAGCTGGAGGAATCAGGCTCCATGACATCAGACTATACTGCAGAGCTGCAGTAATCAAGGCAGTATGGTACTTTCCCAAATATAGAAATATAGATCAATGGAACAGGATAGAAAGCCCAAAGATAAACCCACCTTATCTTTGATAAAGGAGGCAAGAATATAAAATAGAGAAAAGTCAGCCTCTTCAATAAGTGGTGCTGGGAATACTGGACACCTGAATGTAAAAGAATGAAATTAGAACACTCCCTAAAACCATACACAAAAATAAACTCAAAATGGATTAAATACCAAAATGTAAGGCCAAACACTATAAAACTCTTAGAGGAAATCATAGGCAGAACACTCTATGACATAAATTACAGCAATATCCTTTTTGACCTACCTCCTAGAGAAATGGAAATAAAAACACAAATAAACAAACGGGACCTAATGAAACTTAAAAGCTTTTGCACAGCAAAGGAAACCATAAACAAGACGAAAAGACAACCCTCAGAATGGGAGACAATATTTGCAAATGAAGCAACTGACAAAGGATTAATCTCCAAAATATACAAGCATTTCATGCAGCTCAATATCAAAAAAACAAACAACCCAGTATAAAAAATGGGCAGAAGACCTAAAAAGACATTTCTCCAAAGAAGATATACAGATTGCCAACAAACACATGAAAGGATGCTCAACGTCACTAATCATTAGAGAAATTGAAATCAAAACTACAATGAGTTATCACCTCACACCAGTCAGAATGACCATCATCAAAAATTCTATAAAGAATAAATGCTGGAGAGGGTGTGAAGAAAAGGGAACCCTCTTGCACTGTCGGTGGGAATGTAAATTGATACAGCCACTATGGAGAACAGTATGGAGGTTCCTTAAAAAACTAAAAATAGAACTACGATATGACCCTGCAATCCCACTACTGGGCATATACCCTGAGAAAACCATAATTCAGAAAGATTCATGTATCACCATGTTCATTGCAACACTATTTACAATAGGCAGGACATGGAAGCAACCTAAGTGTCTATCAACAGATGAATGGATAAAGAAGATGTGGCACATATATACAATGGAATATTACTCAGACATAAAAAGAAACAAAACTGAGTTATTTGTAGTGAGGTGGATGGACCTAGAATCTGTCATACAGTGTGAAGTAAGTCAGAAAGAGAAAAACAAGTACCGTATCCTTATGCATATATATGGAATGTAAAAAAAAAAAAAATGGTTCTGATGAACATAGGGGCAGGACAGGAAAAAGACGTAGACATAGAGAATGGACTTGAGGACATGGGGGTGGGAGGGGAAGGTTAAGTTGGTACAAAGTGAGAGAGTAGCATTGACATATATACACTACCAAATGTAAAATAGCTAGGGGAAGCAGCTGCATAGCACAGGGAGATCATCACGGTGCTTTGTGACCACCTAAATGTGTGGGATAGGGAGGGTGGGAGGGAGATGCTAGCGGGAGGGGATATGGGGATATATATATATATATATATATATACATACATATATACACATAGCTAATTCACTTTGTTATACAGCAGAAACTAACACAACATTGTAAAGCAATTATACTCCAATAAAGATGTTAAAAAGATAAATAATGAGAACCTGCTGTATAGCGCAGGGAACTCTACTTAATGCTTTTGGTGACCTAAATGGGAAAGGAATCCGAAAAAGAGGGGATATATGTATAAATGGAATGTTTTGAGAAGGATTTTTACTATATTTGGTGAGCGGTATAAACCTAGTGATTGAAGGTGAACCTAGGGGCCACTAAATACCACATATATTTAAAAAAATTTTTATTGTGGTATAATTGATTTACAATGTTTTGTTAGTTTCAGGTGTACAGCAAAGTGAATCTGTTATACAAATACATATGTCTGCTCTTTTTTTATATTCTTTCCCCATATAGGCCATTTCAGAGTATTAAGTAGTGTTCCCTGTGCTATATAGTAGGTCCTTATTAGTTATCTCTTTTATATATAGTAGTGTGTATGTGTCACTCCTATTCTTCCAATTTATCCCTTTCCCCCTTATCCTCCAGTAACCATAAGTTTATTTTCTACATCTGTAACTCTATTTCGATTTTATAGTTAAGTGTATCTGTAGCCTTTTTTTTTTAGATTCCACATATAGGCAATATCATATGATATTTGTCTTTCTCTGTCTGACTTACTTCACTCAGTATGAGAATCTCTAGGTCCAACAATGTTGCTGCAAATTGCATTATTTCGTTCTTTTTTTATGGCTGAGTAGTATTCCTTTGTATATATGTACCACATCTTCGTTATCCATTCCTCTGTTGATGGACATTTAGGTTGCTTCCATGTTCTGGGTATTGTGAATAGTGCTACAATGAACATCGGGGTGCATGTATCTTTTCAACTTATGGTTTTCTCCAGATATATGCCCAGGAGTGGTATTGTTGGATCATATGGTAGCTCTATTTTCAGTTTTTTAAGGAACCTCCATATTGTTCTCCATAGTGGCTGTACCAGTTTGCATTGCCACCAGGAGTGTAGGAGGGTTCCCTTTTCTCCACACACTCTCCAGCATTTGTTGTTTGTAGACTTTTTGATAATGGCCATTCTGACAGGTGTGAGGTGATACCTCATTGTAGTTTTGATTTGCCGTTCTCTAATAATTAGTGATGTTGAGCATCTTTTCATGTGCTTTTTAACCATCTGTATGTCTTCTTTGGAGAATACCACATATTTTTAATAGATTCATTAATCACAGTTTTTCTAAAGAGAATCTTCCCTTGCTAAATCCTCTCAAAGTTTGAAATGATGACAGTCCTTCACATATTTATGTGAATAAATGTAATCACACTGTGTGTGTTTATTCCTTGTAAAACTAAAGAAATGAGAAGTTTTGAAGGTCAGCCTATGGGGAGAAAGGAAAGATCATTTAGAGAATTTGTGTGGAATCAGAACCTAAAGAAGCTGACATGGGATTTATGGAGGCAAAGACACTATGCTTGTTTGTAGTGAGAAAGAAGAATGCTCAAATATATGTAGAAAGATGTTAAAAACTGTTTTCCCCATTATAAGTTTTCATCTAAAGCACAGAATTGAAAACTTCATTTTTTTTTCCTTCAGCATTTAAGCTTAGGCATTTAAGCATTTGGGGCTGTTTACAGGATAAGAACTCCATGCCCTAACCACCCTGTAGAACTGTGGCCATTTAGATGTTCTGAAGCTAATTGAAGAGGTCAAATTCTACATTACAATTAAATTCATCTGGCTTTGGTATCTAATAACTCTTATTTTAGTTTTTATCTTTGGGGAAAATATAGGTTTGTATTTAATTTTATTCACACATGTCTAGAGGCACTACAATGGATGTATTTTACAAGGAGAAAATAAGATGAAATAAATAACTAGGCTATAAATAAACACATTCATCACTGCTGGTAAGTGAATTCTACACAGGTATTGTTAAAGTAATGGCTTTGAATGAATATATTAAGTCTAGTGAAAAATCAAAGACTACGATTCCACTAAAGTTAAATTTACTGTACTTTTAGGCAAGTCCTTTAAATAGCTGTGATCTTCCATTTAGTTTGTATTGTGTAGTGGATAGCTGTGCTGTTTTTTGTCCCTTTTAAACGACAATGTTTGCTATCTGTTGGCATTTTCAGCCCGCTGCTTTAATATGCATAAATCCCATTATACTCTATGGTTGATGCTTTTAAGATGAGATGGTGGCTTTCCTGACCTATTTGTTGATTTATTTTAGCAACTGAGAAAGTATCAAACCACTGAAGATGGATCCTATTAATCTGTGCTTGCTTTCTGTCTTTTCTGTCTGTAATTTTTATTCTCAAAGTTGAAAAAGAAAGAGTGCTACCAAGTATGCATATAATAGAAAAATGTTTTAAATTGGATGTGAATCACAGTTTGGAAATTGATTGTGTTTCATGGCACTGGTATAATGAAGGACTATTTTAAAACACATTTGTCTGACTTGCTTGAAGGATTCTATATCATATTAATATGAGAAAGTTTTTGAGGTCTAAGTTTTTCTTTCTTTTTAAATAAGGGTTTATGCACCTGATAAAGAGCATGCAATATTAATTTTGGGAGATGTAGACTGATATATGTTTCAATAAATAGATTTTAATTTTCCAAGAAAATAACTGGTTAACTATGAAGACATGTCTTATTTTTAAGTTGGAACATACTGACCATATTATGTTCTCTTTGCCCACATTATTTTTAGCTTTTACAACAGGAAATACAAACAAGGGTTGAAATTTGCACTTAATATCTTGTACTCATCATTAGAATAGAAATTCCGATGGAGAGCAGAGGGTGATTCAAATACTAAGATCCTATAAAAAGTAAAAGTACCTTTACAGATGTAAGAAAATAAGAAAATTAAGACTTAATAAACTACTGATTTGAATTAAAATAGAAGTACTACCACAGTTTAGTTTGTCTGCCCTGTCTGAAAATGTGTAAGTATGAATTAGGGATTTTAGTGGCCCTGGCATTATTCAAACTTTTTAGATTAATCAAGCATTGAAAATCATAATTTATTTGAAAATACTTATTTATTCATTTTTTTGTTTAATCAGCAAACATTTATCACTCATCTACTGTTTTAGTTGCCTATTGCTTTATAACAAATTATCCCCAAATATAGCAGCCAAAACAACAAACATTTATTTCACAGTTTCTGAGAGTTAGGAATCTGAAAGAAGTTTAGTTAGATGGTCTGGCTTAAGATCTCTTATAAGGTGACAGTCAAGATATCAGCTAGGTCTGGAGTCATCTGAAGGCTTGGCTGGGTTGGAGAATCTGTTTCCAAGCTCATTCAGTGGTTATTGGTAGGAAACATCAATTTCTCATGTGGGGCTGTTCATAACATGAGAGTTGCCTTTTTCCAGATGAAATGATGCAAAAAAAAGACAATATACCCAAAACAAAAGCTACAGTGTCTTTTATAACTAATCTTAGAAGTGACATTAATCACTTCTGCCATGTTCTATTCATTACACAGGCCAACCTTGGTACAGGGTGGGGTGTGAATATCAGAAGGTGTGGGGTTCACTGGGAACCATATTCAAGGCTTATTTCCATATCTGTGTGCTTCACATGATGCTAAGCACTAGACACAAATATGAATACCACTCAGACTCCCATCCTTAAAATTTTTTTGTGTGTCAGACAGTAAATTCAGGGTCAGATTTTCTATTATCTTTCTGACAATATTTCTAATTATAGCACAAAAACACTCATATAAAAATCAATTTCTTTTATAAAATATTATATCTAAAGGAATACTTTAACATAATTTGGAATATATATCCTCAGAGTAATTTTGGACCAAAAATTCCTAGTTTTTTTCTTTGCGTATTCTAAAACTCTAAGCCAGACATGTCAAAATTATTTCTGAGAGGTTCACTGCAGAATGGAAGAAGCAATGTATGTAATGTTATCACAGTGTAGTTCTAATTTGAATGTACCTAATTACTAATGATGCTGAGCATCTTTTCATGTGCTTATTTTCTGTCCATGTATTGTCTTTTGTGTTTCTTCATACCTTTTGTCCATTTTAAAAAATTGGATTGTTTTCTTGAGTTGAATATTCTGTACATATTCTAGAGAGAAGTTCTTCATCTTTGTTTATATGGTGTACACATATTATCCCCAAATGTGTGACTTGTCTTTTCAATCTTTTAATAGTATCTTTTGAAAACCATTAAATTAAATTAAATTTTGATTAATACTTATTTCTCAGTTTGTTCTTCTGGGGCTCGTGCTTTTTTGTGCGTTAGCTAAGACATGCTTGCATAATCCAAATTTGCAAATCCAAAGGTTTTCTTCAATATTTTTTTCTAAAAATTTTTAGTCTTAGATTTTTCTTTTTGAATCATATGATCTGTTTTTGAGTTAATTTTGTATCTGATGATTGTTTTGTTATTTTGCAAATAGATATCCAGTTGTACTAGCACCATTTGTTAAAAAGACTCTGTTTAATATTGAATTACCTGTCACTGTGATTGGAGGAACCAAGACAGTGGAGTAGAAAGATGTGCTGTCACTCCCTCTTGTGAGAACACCAGAATCACAACTAGCTGCTGGACAATCATCAACAGGAAGACACTGGAACTCACCAAAAAAGATACACCACATCCAAAGACAAAGGAGAAGCCACAATGAGATGGTAGCAGGGGCACAATCACAGTAAAATCAAATCCTGTAACTACTGGGTTGGTGACTCACTGACTGGAGAACACTTATACCACAGAAGTCCACCCACTGGAGTGAAGGTTCTGAGCCCCACATCAGGCTTCCCAATCTGGGGGTCCGGCAACGGGAGGAGGAATTCCTAGAGAATCAGACTTTGAAGCCTAGTGGGATTTGATTGCAGGACTTCGACAGCACTGGGGGAAACAGAGACCCCACTCTTGGAGGGCACACACAAAATAGTGTGTGCATCAGGACCCAGGGGACGCAGCAGTGACCACAGGGGAGAGTGAACCAGACCTACCTGCTAGTGTTGGAGGGTCTCCTGCAGAGGCGGGGGCTGGCTGTGGCTCACTGTGGGGACAAGGACACTGGCAGCAGAAGTTCTGGGAAGTACTCCTTGGCGTGAGCCCTCCCAGAGTCTGTCATTAGCCCCACCAAAGAGCCCAGGTAGGTTCCAGTGTTGGGTTGCCTCAGGCCAAACAACCAACAGGGAAGGAACCCAGCCCGACCCATCAGCAGTCAAGCGGATTAAAGTTTTACTGAACTCTGCCCACCAGAGCAACAGTCAGCTCTACCCACCACCAGTCCCTCCCATCAGGAAACTTACACAAGCCTCTTAGGTAGCCTCATCCACCAGAGGGCAGACAGCAGAAGCAAGAAGAACTACAATCCTGGAGCCTGTGGAACAAAAACCACATTCACAGAAAGATAGACAAGATGAAAAGGCAGAGGGCTATGTACCAGATGAAGGAACAGGATAAAACCCCAGAAAAACAACTAAATGAAGTGGAGATAGGCAACCTTCCAGAAAAAGAATTCAGAATAATGATAGTGAAGATGATCCAGACCTTGGAAAAGAATAGAGGCAAAGATCGAGAAGATGCAAGAAATGTTTAACAAAGACCTAGAAGAATTAAAGAACAAACAAACAGAGATGAACAATACAATAGCTGAAATGAAAACTACACTAGAAGGAATCAATGGCAAAATAACTGAGGCATAAGAACAGATAAGTGACCTGGAAGACAGAATGGTGGAATTCACTGCTGCAGAACAGAATAAAGAAAAAAGAATGAAAAGAGATGAAGACACCATAAGAGACCTCTGGGACAACATTAAATGCAACAACATTCGCATTATAGGGATCCCAGAAGAAGAGAGAGAGAAAGGACCAGAGAAAATATTTGAAGAAATTATAGTCGAAAACGTCCCTAACATGGGAAAGAAAATAGCCACCCAAGTCCAGGAAGCGCAGAGAGTGCCATACAGGATAAACCCAAGGAGAAAAATGCCGAGACACATAGTAATCAAATTGGCAAAAATTAAAGACAAAGAAAAATTATTGAAAGCAGTAAGGGAAAAATGACAAATAACATACAAGGGAACTCCAATAAGATTAACAGCTGATTTCTCAGCAGAAACTGTACAAGCTAGAAGGGAGTGGCATGATATACTTAAAGTGATGAAAGGGAAGAACCTACAACCAAGATTACTCTACCCAGCAAGGATCTCATTCAGATTCGATGGAGAAATCAAAAGCTTTACAGACAAGCAAAAGCTAAGAGAATTCAGCACCACTGAACCAGCTCTACAACAAATGCTAAAGGAACTTCTCTAGGCAGGAAACACAAGAGAAGGAAAAGACCTACAAACACAAACCCAAAACAATTAAGAAAATGGTCATAGGAACATACGTATCGATAATTACCTTAAAAGTGAATGGATTAAATACTCCACCAAAAGACACAGGCTTGCTGAATGGATACCAAAACAAGAACCATACATATGCTCTCTACAAGAGACCCACTGCAGACCTAGGGACACATACAGACTGAAAGTGAGGGGATGGTTAAAGATATTCCATGCAAATGGAAAACAAAAGAAAGCTGGAGTAGCAATACTCATATCAGATAAAATAGACTTTAAAATGAAGAATGTTACAAGGGACAAGGAAGGACACTACATAATGATCAAGGGATCAATCCAAGAAGAAGATATAACAATCATGAATATATATGCACCCAATATAGGAGCTCCTCAATACATAAGGTAACTGCTAACAGCTCTAAAAGAGGAAATCGACAGTAACACAATAATAGTGGGGGACTTTAAAACCTCGCTTACACCAATAGACAGATCATCCAAAATGAAAATAAATAAGGAAACAGAAGCTTTAAGTGACACAATAGACCAGATAGATTTAATTGATATTTATGGGACATTCCATCTAAAAACAGCAGGTTACACTTTCTTCTCAAGTGCTCATGGAACATTCTCCAGGATAGATCACATCTTGGGTCACAAATCAAGCCTCAGTAAATTTAAGAAAACTGAAATCATATCAAGCATCTTTTCTGACCACAATGCTATGAGATTAGAAATGAATTACAGGGAAAAAAACATAAAAAACACAAACACATGGAGGCTAAACAATATGTTACTAAATAACCAAGAGATCTCTGAAGAAATCAAAGAGGAAATCAAAAAATGCCTAGAGACAAATGACAATGAAAACACGATGATCCAAAACCTATGGGATGCAGCAAAAGCAGTTCTAAGAGGGAAGTTTATAGCTATACAAGCCTACCTGAAGAAACAAGAAAAATCTCAAATGAACAATCTAACCTTACATTTAAAGGAACTAGGGAAAGAAGAACAAACAAAACCCAAAGTTAGCAGAAGGAAAGAAATCATAAAGATCAGAGTAGAAATAAATGAAATAGAAACAAAGAAAACAATAGCAAAGATCCATAAAACTACAAGCTGGTTCTTTGGGAAGATAAACAAAATTGATAAACCATTAGCCAGACTCATCAAGAAAAAGATGGAGAGGACTCAAATCAATAAAATTAGAAATGCAAAAGAAGTCACAACAGGCACCACAGAAATACAAAGCATCCTAAGAGACTACTACAAGCAACTCTATGCCAATAAAAGCGGACAACCTGGAAGAAATGGACAAACTCTTAGAAAGGTATAACCTTCTAAGACTGAACCAGGAAGAAATAGGAAATAGGAACAGACCAATCACAAGTAATGAAATTGAAACTGTAATTAAAAATCTTCCAACAAACAAAAGTCCAGGACCAGATGGCTTCACAGATGAATTCTATCAAACATTTAGAGAAGAGCTAACACCCATCCTTCTCAAACTCTTCCAAAAAATTGAGGAGGAAGGAACACTCCCAAACTCTTTCTATGTGGCCACCATCACCCTGATACCAAAACCAGACAAAGTTACTACAAAAAAAGAAAATTAAAGACCAATATCACTGATGAATATAGATACAAAAATCCTCAACAAAATACTAGCAAACAGGATCCAACAACACATTAAAAGGATCATACACCATGATCAGGTGGGATTTATCCCAGGGATGCAAGGATTCCTCAATATACGCAAATCAATCAATGTGATACACCATATTAACAAACTGAAGAATAAAAACCATATGATCATCTCAATAGATGCAGAAAAAGCTTTTGACAAAATTCAACACCCATTTATGATAAAAACTCTCCAGAAAGTGGGCATAGAGGGAACCTACCTCAATATAATAAAGGCCATATACAACAAACCCACAGCAACCATCATTCTCAATGGTGAAAAACTGAAAGCATTTCCTCTAAGATCAGGAACAATACAAGGATGTCCACTCTCACCACTTTTATTCAACATAGTTTTGCAAGTCCTAGCCACGGCAATCAGAGAAGAAAAAGCAATAAAAGGAATACAAATTGGAAAAGAAGAAGTAAAACTGTCACTGTTTGCAGAAGACATGATATTATACATAGAGAATCGTAAAAATTCCACCAAAAACTACTAGAGCTAATCAATGAATTTGGTAAAGTTGCAGGATACAAAATTAATGCACAGAAATCTCTTGCATTCCTATACACTAGTGATGAAAAATCTGAAAGAGAAATTAAGGAAACACTCCCATTTACCACTGCAACAAAAAGAATAAAATACCTAGGAAGAAAACTACCTAGGGAGACAAAAGACCTGTATGCAGAAAACTATAAGACACTGATGAAAGAAATTAAAGATGACACCAACAGATGGAGAGATATACCATGTTCTTGGATTGGAAGAATCAACATTGTGAAAATGACTATACTACCCAAAGCAATCTACAGATTCCATACAATCCCTATCAAATTACCAATGGCATTTTTTATGGAACTTGAACAAAAAATCTTAAAATTTGTATGGACACACAAAAGACCCCGAATAGCCAAAGTAATCTTGAGGGAAAAAAACGGAGCTGGAGGAATCAGACTCCCTGACTTCACACTATACTACAAAGCTACAGTAGTCAAGACAATATGGTACTGGCACAAAAACAGAAACATAGATCAATGGAATGAGATAGAAATCCCAGAGATAAACCCATGCTCCTATGGTCAACTAATCTATGACAAAGGAGGCAAGGATATACAATGGAGAAAAGACAGCCTCTTCAATAAGTGGTGCTAGGCAAAGTGGACAGCTACATGTAAAAGAATGAAGTTAGAACACTTCCTAACACCATACAGAAAAATAAACTAAAAATGGATTTGAGACCTAAATGTAAGACCAGACACTATAAAACTCTTATAGGAAAAGATAGGAAGAACACTCTTTGACATAAATCACAGCAAGATCTTTTTTGATCCACCTCCTAGAGTAATGGAAATAAAAACAAAAATAAACAAATGGGGCCTAATGAAACTTCAAAGCTTTTGCACGGCAAAGGAAACCATAAACAAGACGAAAAGAAAACCCTCAGAATGGGAGAAAATATTTGCAAACGAATCAACGGACAAAGGATTAACTCCAAAATATATAAACAGCTCATGCAGCTCAATATTAAAGAAACAAACAATCCAATCCAAAAATGGGCAGAAGACCTAAATAGACGTTTCTCCTGACAAGATATACAGATGGCCAAGAAGCACATGAAAAGCTGCTCAACATCACTAATTATTAGAGAAATGCAAATCAAAACTACAATGAAGTATCACCTCACACCGGTTAGAATGGGCATCATCAGAAAATCTATAAACAACAAATGCTGGAGAGGGTGTGGAGAAAAGGTAACCCTCTTGCACTGTTGGTGGGAATGTAAATTGATACAGCCACTATGGAGAACATGAAGGCTCCTTAAAAAACTAAAAATAGAATTACCATATGATCCAGCAATCCCACTACTGGGCATATACCCAGAGAAAACCATAATTCAAAAAGATACATGCACCCCAATGTTCAGTGCAGCACTATTACAAGAGCCAGGTCATGGAAGCAACCTAAATGCCCATCGACAGATGAATGGATAAAGAAGATGTGGTACATATATTCAATGGAATATAACTCAGCCATACAAGGGAACGAAATTGGGTCATTTGTTGAGACGTGGATGGATCTAGAGACGGTCATACAGAGTGAAGTAAGTCAGAAAGAGAAAAACAAATATCGTATATTAACGCATGTATGTGGAACCTAAAAAAATGGTACAGATGAACTGGTTTGCAGGGCAGAAGTTGAGACACAGATGTAGAGAAGGAAGGTATTGACACCAAGGGGGGAAAGCCGCGGGGGGGGTGGGGATGGTGGTGTGATGTATCAGGCGACTGGGATTGACATGTATACACTGATGTGTATAAAATTGATGACTAATAAGAACCTGTTGTATAATAAATAAATAAAATAAAATTCCAAAGTTAAAAAAAAATATTGAATTACCTTTGTCAGAACTCAGCTTTCCATACGTATGTGGATCTCTTTCGAGAATCTATTATGTACACTTGATTATTTTGTTATTTTGTTTATAATCCTGCCAGTACCACACTATCTGGATTATTGCACCTTTACAATAAACCTTGAAACCAGTTGGTGTCTTTCAACATTGTTCTTGTTTTTATATTTGGTTTGTCAAATCTAGTCCTTTGCAATTCCATGTGAATTTTAAGATCAGTTTGTCCATTTCTATTTTTAAAAAGGCTGCTGAGATTTTGATTGGGATTGTATTTGAGGAGAATTAACAGATCAGTTTGAGTAAAAATGACATTTTAATAATATTATGTTTTCCAAACCATGAATGCAGTATATCTCTCCATTTACTTGTTTAATTTTTTTCAGTGTTTAGTAATTTAAAAAAATTTTTTAAATTTTTTTACCTTTGTTTTTTAACATCTTTATTGGAGTATAATTGCTTTACAATGGTGTGTTAGTTTCTGCTTTATAACAAAGTGAATCAGCTGTACATATACATATATCCCCATATCTCCTCCCTCTTGTGTCTCCCTCCCACCCTCCGTATCCCACCCCTCTAGGTGGTCAGAAAGCACCGAGCTGATCTCCCTGTGCTATGTGGCTTCTTCCCACTATCTATTTTACATTTCGTAGTGTATATATGTCCATGACACTTTCTCACTTCTACCCAGCTTACCCTTCCCCCTCCCTGTGTCCTCAAGTCCATTCTCTACATCTGCATCTTTATTCCTGTCCTGCCCCTATGTTCGTCAGACCTTTTTTTTTTTTTAGATTCCATATAAATGTGTTAGCATACGGTATTTGTTTTTCTCTTTCTGACTTACTTCACTCTGTATGACAGACTCTAGGTCCATCCACCTCACTACAAATAACTCAATTTTGTTTCTTTTTATGGCTGAGTAATATTCCATTGTATATATGTGCCACGTCTTATCCATTCATCTGTCAATGGACACTTAGGTTGCTTCCATGTCCTTCCTATTGTAAATAGAGCTGCACTGAACATTGGGGTGCATGTATCTTTTTTAATTATGGTTTTCCCAGAGTATATGCCCAGTAGTGGGATTGCTGGTCATATGGTAATTCTATTTTTAGTTTTTTAAGGAACCTCCATACTGTTCTCCATAGAGTCTGTATAAATTTACATTTCCATCAGCAGTGCAAGAGGGTTCCCTTTTCTCCATACCCTCTTCAGCATTTATTGTTTGTAGACTTTTTAATGATGGTCATTCTGACTGGTGTAAGGTGATACTTCATTGTAGTTTTGATTTGCATTTCTCTAATGATTAGTGATGTTGAGCATCCTTTCATGTCTTTGTTGGCAATCTGTATATCTTCTTTGGAGAAATGTCTATTTAGGTCTTCTGGCCATTTTTGGATTGGGTTTTTGTTTTTTTGATATTGAGCTGCATGAGCTTCTTGGATATTTTGGAGATTAATCCTTTGTCCGTTGCTTCACTTGCAAATATTTCCTCCCATTATGAGGATTGTCTTTTCGTCTTATTTATGGTTTCCTTTGCTGTGCAAAAGCTTTTAAGTTTCATTAGGTCCCATTTGTTAATTTTTGTTTTTATTTCCATTTCTCTAGGAGGTGGGTCAAAAGGATCTTGCTGTTAATTATGTCATAGAGTGTTCAACCCATGTTTTCCTTGAAGAGTTTTATAGTGTGTGGCTTTACATTTAGGTCCTTAATCCATTTTGAGTTTATTTTTGTGTATGGTGTTGTGAAGTGTTCTAACTTCATTCTTTTATATGTAGCTGTCCAGTTTTCCCAGGATCACTTATTGAAGAGGCTGTCTTTTCTCCATTGTATATTCTTGCCTCCTTTATCAAAAATAAGGTGACAATATATATGTGGGTTTATCTCTGCACTTTCTATCCTGTTCCATTTATCTATATTTCTGTTTATCTGCCAGTACCATACTGTCTTGATTACTGTAGCTTTGTAGTATAGTCTGAAGTCAGGGAGCCTGATTCCTCCAGGTCCATTTTTCTTTCTCAAGATTGCTTTGGCTATTTGTGGTCTTGTGTGTTTCCATACAAGTTGTGAAATATTTGTTCTAGTTCTGTGAAAAATGCCATTGGTAGTTTGATAGGGATTGCATTGAATCTGTAGATTGCTTTGGGTAGTATAGTCATTTTCACAATGTTGATTCTTCCAATCCAAGAAGATGGTGTATTTCTCCATCTGTTTCTATCATTTTAATTCCTTTCATCAGTGTCATAGTTTTCTCCATACAGGTTTTTTGTCTCCTTAGGTAGGTTTATTCCTAGGTATTTTATTCATTTTTTTGCAGTGGTAAATGGGAGTGTTTCCTGAATTTCTCTTTCCAATTTTTCATCATTGGTGTATAGGAATGCAAGAGATTTCTGTGCATTAATTTTGTATCCTGCTACTTTACCATATACATTGATTAGCTCTAGTAGTTTTCTGGAACAATCTTTAGGATTCTCTATGTATAGTATCATGTCATCTGCAAACAGTGACAGCTTTAGTTCTTTTCTGATTTGGATTCCTTGTATTTCTTTTTCTTCTCTGATTGCTGTGGCTAAAACTTCCAAAACTGTGTTGAATAATAGTGGTGAGAGTGCACAACCTTGTCTTGTTCCTGATCTTAGAGGAAATGGTTGCAATTTTTTACCATTGAGAATGATGTTGGCTGTGGATTTATCATATATGGCCTTTATTATGTTGAGGTAAGTTCCCTCTATGCCTACTTTCTGGAGGGTTTTTATCATAATGGATGTTGAATTTTGTCAAAAGCTTTTTCTGCATCTATTGAGATGATCATATGATTTTTCTCCTTCAATTTGTTAATATAGTATATCACATTGATTGATTTGTGTGTATTGAAGAATCCTTGCATTCCTGGGATAAACCCTACTTGATCATGGTTGTATGATCCTTTCAATGTGCTGTTGGATTCTGTTTGCTAGTATTTTTTTGAGGATTTTTACATCTATGTTCATCAGTGATATTGACCTATAGTTTTCTTTCTTTGTGACATCTTTGTCTGGTTTTGGTATCAGGGTCATGATGGCCTCGTAGAATGAGTTTGGGAGTGTTCCTCCCTGTGCCGTATTTTGGAAGAGTTTGAGAAGGGTAGGTGTTAGCTCTTCCCTAAATGTTTGATAGAATGTGCCTGTGAAGCCATCTGGTCCTGGGCTTTTGTATGTTGGAAGATTTTTAATCACAGTGTCAATTTCAGTGCTTGTGATTGGTCTGTTTATATTTTCTATTTCTTCCTGATTCAGTCTCGGAAGGTTGTGCTTTTCGAAGAATTTTCTTTCTTCCAGGTTGTCCATTTTATTGGCGTATACTTGCTTGTAGTAATCTCTCATGATCCTTTGTATTTCTGCAGTTTCAGTTGTTACTTCTCCTTTTTCATTTCCAATTCTATTGATTTGAGTCTTCTCCCTTTTTTTCTTGATGAGTCTGGCTAATGGTTCCTCAATTTTGTTTATCTACTCAAAGAACCATCTTTTAGTTTTATTGATCTTTGCTTTTGTTTCCTTCATTTCCTTTTCATTTATTTCTTATCTATTCTTTATGATTTCTTTCCTTCTGCTAACTTTGGGGTTTTTTTGTTCTTCTTTCTGTAATTGCTTTAGGTGTAACGTTAGGTTGTTTATTTGAGATTTTTCTTGTTTCTTGGGGTAGGATTGTATTGCTATAAACTTCCCTCTTAGAACTGCTTTTGCTGCATCCCACAGGTTTTGGATCATGGTGTTTTTGTTGTCATTTGTCCCTAGGTATTTTTTGATTTCCTCTTTGATTTCTTCAGTGATATCTTGGTTATTTAGTAACACTTTGTTTACCCTCCACATGTTTGTGTTTATTACTTTTTTCCCCCTGTAATTTATTTCTAATCTCATAGTGTTGTGGTCAGAAAATATACTTGATATGATTTCAATTTTCTTAAATTTACCAGTGGTTGATTTGTGACCCAATATATGATCTATCCTGGAGAATGTTCCATGAGCACTTGAGAAGAAAGTTAGTGTGTTGTTTTTGGATGCAGTCCTATAAATATCAATCTACTCCATCATGTTTAATGTATCATTTAAAGTTTGTGTTTCCTTATTTATTTTCATTTTGGATGATCTGTCCTTTGGTGAAAGTGGGGTGTTAAAGTCCCTTACTGTGATTGTGTTACTGTCGATTTCCTGTTTTATGGCTGTTAGCATTTGCCTTATGTATTGAGGTGCTCCTATGTTAGGTGCATAAATATTTACAATTTTTATATCTTCTTCTTGGATTGATCCCTTGATCGTTATGCAGTGTCCTTCTTTGTCTATTGTAATAGTCTTTATTTTGAAGTCAAGTTTTTCTAATATGAGAATAGCTACTCGAACTTTCTTTTGATTTCCAATTGCATGGAATATCTTTTTCCATCCCCTCACTTTCAGTCTGTATGTGTCCCTAGGTTTGAAGTGGGTGTCTTGTAAACAGCATATATTCAGGTCTCCTTTTTGTATCGATTCAGCCAGTCTATGTCTTTTGGTTGGAGCATTTAATCCATTTACATTTAAAGTAATTATTGATATGTATTTTCCTATTACCATTTTCTTAATTGTTTTGGGTTTGTTATTGTAGGTCTTTTCCTTCTCTTGTGTTTCCTGCCTAGAGAAGTTCCTTTAGCATTTGTTGTAAAGCTGTTTTGGTGGTGCTGAATTCTCTTAGCTTTTGTTTGTCTGTAAAGGTCTTAGTTTCTCCATCGAATCTGAATGAGATCTTTGCTGGGTAGTATAATCCTGGTTGTAGGTTTTTTCCTTTCATTACTTTAAATATGTCCTGCCACTCCCTTCTGGCTTGCAGAGTTTCTGCTGAAAGATCAGCTGTTAAACTTATGGGGATTCCCTTGTATGTTATTTGTTGTTTTTCCCTTGCTGCTTCTAATATTTTTTCTTTGTATTTAGTTTTTAATAGTTTAATATGTATCTTGGCCTGTTTCTCTCTGGATTTATCCTGTATGGGGCTCTCTGCGCTTCCTGGACTTGATTATTTCCTTTCCCATATTAGGGAAGTTTTCAACTATAATCTCTTCAAATATTTTCTCAGTCCCTTTCTTTTTCTCTTATTCTTCTGGGACCCCTATAATTCGTATGTTGGTGTTTTTAATGTTGTCACAGAAGTCTCTGAGACTGTTCTCAATTCTTTTCATTTTTCTGTATTCTGCTCTGCAGTAGTTTTTCCACTATTTTATTTTCCAGGTCACTTATCTGTTCTTCTGCCTCAGTTATTCTGCTATTGATTCCTTCTAGAAAATTTTTAATTTCATTTATTGTGTTGTCCATCATTGTTTGTTTGCTCTTTAGTTCTTCTAGGTCCTTGTTAAACATTTCTTGTATTTTCTGCATTCTATTTCCAAGATTTTGGATCATCTTTACTATCATTACTCTGAGTTCGGTAGACTGCCTATTTCCTCTTCATTTGTTTGGTCTGGTTGGTTTTTACCTTGCTCCTTCATCTGCTGTGTGTTTCTCTGTCTTCTCATTTTGCTTAACTTACTGTTTTTGGGGTCTCCTTTTCACAGGCTGCAGGTTAGTAGTTCCTGTTGTTTTTGGTGTCTACCCCCAGTGGCTAAGGTTGGTTCAGTGGGTTGAGTAGCCTTCCTGGTGGAGGGGACTTGTGCCTATGTTCTGGTGGATGAGGCAGGATCTTGTCTTCCTGGTGGGCAGGACTAAATCTGGTGTTGTGTTTTGGGGTGTCTGTGTCCTTACTATGATTTTAGGCAGCCTCTGTGCTAATGGGTGTGGTTGTGTTCCTGTCTTGCTAGTTGTTTGGCATAGGGTGTCGAGCTGGGTGGAGTGGAGATGGATTGAATGGAGCTGGGTGTTAGCATTGAGATGGAGACCTCTGTGAGAGCTTTCACTGTTTGATATTATGTGGAGCCGGGATTTCTCTGGTGGACCAATTACTGAACTCGGCTCTCCCACCTCTGAGGCACAGGCCTGACACCCGGCTGGAGCACAAAGACCCTGTCAGTCACATGGCTCAGAAGAAAAGCGAGAAAGAAAGAAAGGAACGAAGGAAGGATGGAAGGAAGGAAGGAAGAAAAAGTTTTTTAAAAAGTTTTAAAAGTTATTAAAAATAAAAAAATTTTAAATTAATAAAAAAAAGGAAAGAAGAGAGAGAGCAACCAAACCCCAAAACACATCCACCAATGATAACAAGTGCTAAAAGCTATACTAAAAAAAAACAGAAACAAAAACAAACAAATAAAATAAATGGACCGACAGAACCCTAGGAGAAATGGTAAAAGCAGAGCTATACAGACAAAATCAAACAAAGTCCACTGCCTCAATTTTGGGATGATTCGTTGTCTATTCAGGTATTCCCGAGCTGCAGGGTACGTCAAGTTGATTGTGGAGATTTAATCTGCTGCTCATAGGCTGCTGGGAGAAATTTCCCTTTCTGTTCTTTGTTCGCACAGCTCCTGGGATTCAGCTTTGTATTTGGCCCCCCTCTGCATGTAGGTCACCTGAGCGTGTCTGTTCTTTGCTCAGACAGGACGGGGTTAAAGGATCAGCTGATTAGGGGGCTCTGGCTCACTCAGGCCGCGGCGAGGGAGGGGTACGGTATGTGGGCCGAGCCTGTGACGGCAGAGGCCTGTGTGATGTTGCAACAGCCTGAGGTGCGCTGTGTGTTCTCCTGGGGAAGTTGTCCCTGGATCATGGGACCCTGGCAGTGGAGGGCTGCACAGGCTCCTGGGAGGGGAGGTGTGGATAGTGACCTGTGCTTGCACACAGGCTTCTTAGTGACTGCAGCAGCAGCCTTAGTGTTTCACACCCATCTCTGGTGTCTGTGCTGATATCTGCGGCTCACACCCATCTCTGGAGCTTGTTTAGGCAGTGCTATGAATCCTCTCTTCTCACGCACCCTGGAAATATGGTCTCTTGCCTCTTAGGCAGTTCCAGACTTTTTCCCGGACTCCCTCCCGGCTAGCTGTGGCACACTAGGCCCCTCAGGCTGTGTTCACGCAGCCAACCCCAGTCCTCTCCCTGGGATCTGACCTCCGAAGCCGGAGCCTCAGCTCCCAGCCCCCACCTGCCCTGGCTGGTGAACAGACAAGCCTCTCAGGCTGGTCAGTGCTGGTTGGCACCAATCCTCTGTGCAGGAATCTCTCTGCTTTGCCCTCTGCACTAGTGTTGCTGCGCTCTCCTCCGTGGCTCCGATGCTTCCCTCCCACCTCCCCCCGTATCTGCCAGTGAAGGGGCTTCCTAGTGTGTGGAAACTTTTCCTCCTTCACAGCTGCCTCCCAGAGGTGCAGGTCCCCTCTCTATTCTTTTGTGTCTGTTTTTTCTTTTTTCTTTTGCCCTACCCAGGTATTTGGGGAGTTTCTTGCCTTCTGGGAAGTCTGAGGTCTTCTGTCAGCATTCAGTAGGTGTTCTTTAGGAGTTGTTCCACATGTAGATGTATTTCTGATGTATTTGTGGGGAGGGAGGTGATCTCCACATCTTACTTGTCTGCCATACTGAAGCAGGCCCCTTTTGTAATTTTTAGAATCTGGCTTTTTGACATTTTCTATCACATTTATACTCAAGTATTTCACATATTTGATGCATTATAAATGGTATTGTGTTTTTAATTTCATTTCTAATTGAACACTGCTAGTATAGGCAATTAATTTTGTATATAATCTTGCATCCTGCAAGTATGCTAAAATTATGCATTCTAGTAGTTTTTTTGTATATTCCATTGGATTTTCTGCATAGATGTTCATGTCACCTGTTAATAGAGATATTTCGATGCTTCTTTTCAAATCTAGATGCCTTTTATTTCTCTGTATTGCCCCTTTGCATGGGTTAGAACCTATAGTAAAATTTTTGAAAAGAACTGGTGACAGTAGAATCCTGATCTTGTTATCAGTCTTAGAGGGAAAGAATTATTTTGTTTGGTATTAAGTTTGGTTAGCTCTAGGTTTTTAACAGATGCTTTATGTTAGGTTGAAGGAGTTCCTTTCTATTCCTACTTTACTGAGAGTTCCTATTTGAAATAAATGTTGGATTTTATCAAACTTTTTTATATATTTGGTGAATTACATTGATGGACTTTTGAATGTTAGACCAACCCTCTGCTTCTGAGATTAAAAAATTTGGGTGTTTTGTATTATCCTTTTTATGTATTGTTGGATTCAGTTTTAAAAATTTGTTTACAAGTTTTAAATTTAGGTTTATGAGAGATATTTACCTAGAGCTTTCTTTTTTCTTTCTTTCTTTTTTTTTTTTTTTTTGGTAATGTCTTTTTCTGGTTTTGGTACCAAGGTCAGTCTGGCTATATAGACTGAGTTGAGGTGTGTTCCCTCCTTAAATTTTCTGGAACGTTTGTGTAGATTAGGTATTCTTTCTTCCTTAAATGTTTGGGAGACTTTACAAATGAAGCTATCTGCTACTTGAGTCTTCCTTATAAGAATGTTTTAGACTACAAATTCAGTTTCTTTAATGGATAATATTCCACTTATCTCTTTCTTGTTGACTTAGATTTGGTGTTTTTGCTTCTTTCAATAAATTTGTCTATTTTGCCTAAAGTTGTCAAATTTACTGGCATAAAGTTCTTCATAATTTTTCTTTATTATTATTCTAATATTTATAGACTCTATAATGATGTCTCCTCTTCCATTCCTGATATTGGTAGTTAGTGTCTTCTCTCTTTTTTCCCTGATCACTATTAGTAGACTGACTTATTATTTATTAATATTTTCAATGTACCCAGCTTTTGGTTGGTTTTGATTTTTTCCAAATTTTTCTTCTATTTTCCATTTTACTAATGTCTACTCTGATCTTTACTATTTCCTTTTTTCTACTTTGTTAACTTATTCCTGTTTTTTATTATTTTTATTTTTTAGTTTCTTAAAGCAGTAGTTGAGATAACTGACTTGAAAACTGTCATTTCTAATGTAGGAATTTAGTACTGTAAATTTTTTATGAGTAATGATTTAGCTATATTCCACAAATTAAATGTCAACTTGGCTAGACTTCAGTTCCAAATTATTTGAACACTAATCTAGGGGTGGCTGTGAAGACGTTTTGCAGGTGAGTTAAAGTCCCTGATCAGTTAACTTTAAGGGGAATTATCCTGGGTTATCTGGGTGCCTGATTCAATGAATTGAAAAGCCTTGAAAACAGGAATGAGGATTCTGCTAGGAAGAGAAGAGATTCTACCTGTGACCAATAGCTTTGGCTTGTGCTTATGGAGTTTTGTATTGATTGTGGTCTTCCTTTCCTAGATACCTGCCCTACATACACACACACACACACCACACACACCACACACATGCCACACACACACCAGACACACACACACACACACACTGGTCATGCTTCTCTGGTTGAACTTGACTGATGCAGTAGCATGTAGAAATTAGATCTTGCTTTTTAAAAATCCAGTGTAACAATCTTTCCCTTTTATTTGGGGTATTTGGACCATTTACATTTGATGTTGTTACTGATATGGTATAATTTAAATCTATTATCTTGTAATTTTTTTCTATTTGTCCCATCTGTTCTTTGTCCCTTTTTAATCTCTTTTTCTGCCTACTTTTGAATTATTGGAAATTTTTTATGGGTCTATTTTTATGTCCCTTGTTGGTTTATTATACCTATCATGCTGTGTTTAGTGGCTGCTTCATGCTTTATAGTATATATCTTTAAATTATCACAGTATATACCACCTTTCACCTACTCCCCCTATTCCCAACTTCTGGTATTGTCATTCATTTTCTTTTAGAACCCACACAATATTATTTTTATTTTTGGTTAAAGTCAGTTACATTTTAAAGAAGTGTAAACAATAAGAAAATTTTAATATATTTACCCAAGTATTATATTTCTAGTGCTCTTCATTTCTTTGCTTAGTTCTATTCTTCCATATGATATCATTTTCCTTCTGTCTGATGAATTCTTCCAGAATTTGTATGTTTGAAAAAGTGTATTTTACCTTCATTTTTCAGATGTGTTTTTCTAGGTTTAGAATTTTAGATTAACTTTTTTTCCAGTACTTTATATATGTTCCTCTACTATTTTATCACTTGATATTGTTTCTGATATGAAATCTGCTGTCATCCTTACCTTTAATCTTATGTAGCTTGTCTCTAGTTCCTTTTAAGATTTTCTTTCGTTCTCATTTGGACCTATAATGTGCCTTGGTGTAGTGTGTGTGTGTGTGCGCGTGCGCCTGTGTGTGAGATTGGGTTTTGCTGAACTTCTTGAATCTGGGTGTATAGTTTTTATCAAATTTGGAAAAATTTGAGACACTATTTATTCTTCTTTGTTCCAGCTTTATCGAGTTATTATTGACATATATGTAAGTATGCAACATGATAATTTGATGTTCATATATACTATGAAATGATTACTGCAATACAATGAACACTTTCATTCCCTAATACAATTACCATTTTTTGGTGTGGTGATAACACTTAAGATTTACTCTCTTAACAACTTTCCAGTATATAATACAGTGTTGTTCATTATAGTCACCATGATGTACATTAGAACCCCAAAACTTATTTACTTTATAACTGGAAGTTTGTATCCTTTGACAAACATCTCCCCCAGCCCCTGGCAACCACCATTCTATCCTCTATTTCAGTGAGTTCAGCATTTTTAGATTATACAAATAAGTGAGAACATATAGTATTTGTCTTTCTGATTGTTTCACTTAGCATAATTCCCTCAAGGTCCATCCACATTGTTGCAAAAGGCAGGGTTTCTTTATTTTTTAATGGCTGAATAATATTTTATTGTAAATATATGTCACATTTTCTTTATCCATTTATCTGTCAATGGACACAGGTTGTTTCCATATATTGGGTATTGTATATAATCATACATGATTTCTTTACATATTTTTTCTCCCCATGTCTCTCTTGCAGGGACTTCATTTACATGCATACAAATTTTCTTGAAGTTGTCCCACAACTCACTGCTCCTCTTTCACATTTTAAATTCTATTTCCTTTATTTCATTTTGAATAGTTTTATTTCGATTTTCCAATTCATTCATATTTTCTTATGGAATGTCTCATCTGCCATTAACCCCATCCCCAGTATCTTACACACTGTAATATTCATCTGTAGAATTTTGATTTGAGTCTTTTTTGTTAATATCATTCATGTCTCTACCTTGTGAACATATGGCATATGATATGAATAACTTGTAATGTCCTTGTCCACTAACATCTATGTTTTTAATTGGATTGGCTTTTTTCCCCTTCATTATGGGTAGTTTTTTCCTGCTTCTTGAATGCCTAAGTTTCTGGCCTTTGCTCTTGGTTATAGTTAAGATATTTAGAAATAGTTGATCCTTTTGGGTCTTACTATTAAGATTTTTTTAAAAGTGGGACTGGAGCAGTGCTCAGTTTGGACCTAATAATTCCCCACTACTAGAGCAAAACCTTTCTGTACTCTACCCAATGTCCTATGAATTATGATGTTTTCCAACTGGCTTGTGGGAATAGGCACTATCTGCAGACCTTCCTGAGTACTGGGCACTGTTACCTCTAATTATTTCAGATGATCCTCTTCTTGGACTTATATGCATACACTATGCATACCCTGGTAGTGAACTCATGTATACTATGAGTAGTCAGCTGAATACTTGAAGAGACCCTCTGCAGCTTTCCAGTGTTCTCTGTGCTGTATGGTAGTGGCCCAAATGCTACCCCCACTTTCCTTTCCCTTTGCTTTCCTCCGATATTGAATATGCAGATTTAAAATGCCTTCCAAACTTTTTTTTTGTAGCTAAAGGTGATCTAGTTCCAAATAATGAAATGCCCTGTGTGGGCATTCTGGGACTGGTTAGGCTGGCATGCTCCACTGGCCTTGTCCTTTCCCCCTTTTCAAGCCTGAGACAATAATGTGGTGCCTAGAAATGCAGTAGCCATCAGGTAACCATGAGTAAAAGCTGAGTGACAGCTCAGGAAGATAAATGTCCTCATGCAGCTGCATCACCCAACAGTATTGACCAAACTTCTAAGTTTTTACATGACCCAAGTAAACTACTAAAGTAAAAGTCACTATTCATGAAGTTCTCTACTGCATCCAGCCTAATATTATTCTGATTGATATAATCCCTTTTTATGGCCAAATCAGAAGCTCATGTAGGAGTGTCCCTGTGGAACTGTGAACTATCTTTCCACATTTCAGGGCTCATGACTGTGACTTTGTCATTTACTGTTGGAGCAGACTGCTATGATTGACAGGAAAGATCATCACTCTCCACATATAGAGTGTGATAATGGGTAATGTGAAAGTCATTCTCTTTGAAGGAAAATGAAAATAAAGAAAATATTTTATTTTATACATGTTTTATTTTATGTTTTATTCTGCATACTATAAATTTTACATTATCCTAAGTTGTTAAATACTAACTAGAACTACTGTGAAAATTTACCATACAAGTGTGTGAGCACCAGTAATAAAAATGTTCTATTTTACTATATATAATACTCTACCATGTTTCTACAAAATATCAATATAATACTTTTATTTCATGCTTTATTATTGCTGGGAATGTATTTCATGAAAATTTCAAAGAGAATTATTCTCAATATCACCTAGATAAAGGCATTATGAATAATAAAGCTACCTACATGTTTGCATATGGCTGTCTAATTTAGGTGTCAATGGATTTCATTTCACATAGGAAAAAACCTTTTATTTTAGAAAATCTCTGTAGAGTCATTAATTTTAAGTACTTGAAAAACAGCATAAATGGAATAAAAATATTATACCTTTTATTTCTTCTTTGCTAAAGTGATAGGGTCATCAATATCCAGTATTGAAGTATGTATTTTGCCTGAAATTTTAGTTTCTTTTTGAATAGGCTACATTGAAATTCGTACTCTACAGAACAAATGCTCACTAATTCTAATTCATATTTAATCATCCATAGTGACTCATACATTAGTGACTCATTCCAAAATAAAAGTTTCAGAATATCAAGTTATTTTAAAATAAGCCCTCTTCTTATTCTGCAAAGGACGTTGTTGAATAGGATTGCAATAAAGAACTAACTAAAATACATTTTTTTTTAGATCTTATTTGAGGTTTTGAGTAAGTTTAACATAGCAAGAAATCTTGCTTCCAGGAGAACATGAGTTTCTAAGGTAGTTGATTTGAATTAGTTTTTAAAAGACTGATGAAAGCTTTTAATGCAAATTGATCAGTTTCATCCCCGACCTTGTACTTACTTGCTGTTGGTAGTGTCTTTCTTTTGACTACTGAACTTATTCATTGCCTTCACCTGATATTAAACATGTCTCAACCTGAGTGTTATCACTCAGGTTTAACATTTTTTTTTTTAACATTTTTCATTTAATTGACTCCATCCAATTTCTTTGCTTCCACTTCCAACAAGTCTTCAAATACCATACTGACTGCAAATTACTACATAGACTGTCCTCCCTCTGCCTCTTCATTTACAGTACAGCTATTCTTTAAGCTCAACTCAGGTCATCTTCCTTAATCAAATCTAGGCTCTGAAAATTCTGGCACAAAGGAGTCTTTACTTCCCCTCATCTTTTGGGTACATGTTGTGTTTCTCATTGATTTGGTATTTATTTGAAATGTTGTGTCAGTGTGCTTTGAAAGCTGTTATAGTAATACTCAGTGCTATTTTTCTACTCATCTGGAATTGATGACTTAGGCCCAAAGCTGAGGCCAAAGAGGTATAAAACACCTCACATTTTAAAGAAACCTACTAATAATTCTGGTCAGACGTTCTCAGGCTTATGGACAGGCAAAAACTATAATCAATATTAATTTATATTTTCCCTATAGTTACCCTTTTCAGTGTTCTTTTTCTTTCCACATTATGTATTTCCCTCTGTGATCACTTTTGTTGGACTGAAATGTAGAAATTCTGTTCCATCAGCTTTTATTTTTCTGCAAACATTTTTACTTTGCCTTCATTTTTAAAAGATATTCTTGCTGGACATGGAATTATAAGATTGGCGATTATTTCACATTTTTATTGGAAAGTCGAATGTAAACCTAATTTCTTATCGTTGGTTAAATTCTCTTTCTCTTTAGATCCTTTCAGAATCTTTGTTTTTGATATTCTTAAATTTCCTGCTTTCATGTTCACATGTGATTTTTCCATTCTCTCCTTATTTGAACATTATTAGATCTTTCAATCTGAGATTTTTAACTTTCTTTAACTCTGTAAAATTTATCCATTACTTCTTCAATTTCTTTCCTCCTCTCCATTTTTACTCTTCTTTCTTATATCTCTTATTATCCAGATATTGGCATTTCCATTTCTATCATCTATGTTTCCTTCTTTTCTTTTACATATGCTATTTGTCTGTAGGAGAATGACTCTATTATGGCACCCTAACAACCTTGCACATATCCACATAGGTCATGTAGAAAAGGCTTAACCCATAGCTGATCTGAGTCTTGACAGAATGCTTTGTAATCCTCCCAGAACATGAAACCATGAGAGGCTTGTGACCATTACCCACTCACCTCTCTATCTACCAAGGAGCCTGTCATGATACAGTTTCTCATCACTACTCTGGTTCCAATGAAGGTATGAGAATACCTGCTTTAACCATCCTAAGGTGTATAAGAGGCTATAAAACTAATTAGCTATAGCATGGCTTCTTAGCAACAGTATGTCCCATCATTTATGTTACAGTTGTATAACCTTTCCTTTCAGTGCCATCCTGTGGGATAAATGATGCAGAGAGCTAGCACCTTTGACTACTCTTACTTTCACTGTGTATATAAGTTAATAAACTATCTGAATCTTAAAAGGGCATATTGTTTCTTTACCAGAAATATCTCCCAGGCTGTACCTTTGGCTGTATCTATCATACTATTTGTCCCATCTAAAGTGTTTCCTTTGTTCAACTACTATTTTTATACCTAATAATTCTTGATTTTTAATAATCTCTTATTCTTTTTATATGTTAATATCTTTATCTCCTTATGTATGTCCATCATTCTTACTTCAATTCTTGGTGTATCTCTTCTAATAATTCTACTCCAAGCTGAATTTCCTAAATTTCAAATTTTCAAAGTTGTTGTTTTACTCAGCAGGTGTTTAGTTATTTTGCCTGTGAGCTCATGTTTCTTACGGTTTATCAGCTGTTCTTTCTGGTAATCCAACCTATGAAAGGGCCAAAGACCAGGCCCTAGTTTATATCAGTCCTATTGAGTTTAAAGAGAGTGAGGTTATGAGCCCTAGAATAGATGGTTCCAACCGACAAAACTACTGTTAGTAGCTTCCATTTGCTCTCACTCTGCCAGATAATTCCTCTGTTCAGCGTTTTACCTTTAAACCCAGAGGTAGAGGCAGCATTGAAGGGAAGATATCCTCTGACTTTGTTATTCCCCAGCTCTGGGAGCTTGAACTAGAAAGAATGGATGAGGAAATGCCTGTGGGCAGCTGGTGGGGCCTTTCCTCTTCACTTCAAAACTTTTGTTTTGTGTTGATATCACCTCTGTGTACAGTATTCTGGGCTCTTGCTAGTAATACCTGTGGTGATGTTTTAGGTAGTCATTGTCCAACAGTAACGCAATCCCCATAAAACTGTTCAAGAAGTTTTCTTCCCAATGTTGTGTTGTCTCTGTCTCTATCTCTTTCTAGTTCTTTGAATTTATATTTCTTTCTGGAAGCTATACTTTCTCCAAACTTGATTTTGGGGAGAGAACCAGCCAGCCATGTTAGTTTGCCATCTTGCCAAGCATCATATATGACAGAATTTTATGACTCAATCGAACCTTAAAGTTTATATATAATTTTTTTTCTTCATAGAATAGTTCAGAAAAAGTAAACTTTGAGTAGGTAAATGCCTTCTCCATGGTCATATTATCAGTTCGTGGCTGAGTGGAAAGTATATTCAGCTCTCTAGATTTCTATGCCATAGTCCTCCATTAAACATTGCTACATTACCTTGAGGCCTCTGGGCCTTAGTCATATTAACTGTATATTCATATGGATTGTGCATAGGCCTGCTTTGCCTAAATGGGTATTTCTATTATCTGATGAGAGCCAGATTTCTAGAAGCCTTCACTATGAGAACCAGCAAATCTATGAAGAATTCACTTGGACTACTAGAATTAACATGATTGGAAGAGAGGTCTGATCATAGTCATTTTAGAGAAATGCAGTAGGCTGGTGCTATGGTCTGATTGTGTCCCCCTCAAAATTCATATGTTGAAATCCTAATGTCCAATGTGATAGTATTAGAAGGTGGAGCCTTTGGGAACTGTTTAGGTCATGAGGGAGGAGACTAATGAAAGGGATTAGTATTCTTAAAAAAGAGATCCCACAGAGATCCCTCACCCCATCTACCATGTAAGGACACAGTAAGAAGTCACAACCCAGAACTGTTCACCAGAACCCAACCATACTGGCACCTTGATCTTGGAATTCTCAGCCTCCTGAACTGTGAGAAATAAATTTCTGTTGTTTATAAACTACGCAGTCTATGGTGTTATAGTAGCCTGAATGGACTAAGACAGATGGCATGTCAAAAAGGATGTGAAAGAAATGACCACATCAGTTTGGACAGTGTCTCCTACTATTCCTACCATGAGCTCTTTTACATATTTCAGTGTAAGTTTTGCAAGTGATGTTAAAATGCCTTACATTGAATATTTTAAATACTCGTACTTATCTGTAATAACAGATTTTAGGTGGCACCATCATGTTCCTATAGCATTGCCGTGATGCACACTTGACACACAGTCTACTTACAGTTCATTATTTCCAGGCTGGAACACCAGTACTTTAGGAACAGAAAGGATACCTGACTCACATTTTATGAAACAACCAGATGTGAATCTATTGACATGCCAGCTGGAAGCTCTATACATTTGAGTGAATTTAGTGAATCATATGCATGTTAGCACAAAGGGTCAATTTAATATTTAAAACTTAATTTGTATGGTTTCTGTGGATTTTTTAAAAATAGAAAGTCACATAAATTCAGATGAGTGGCATGAGAGTAAATTTTGACTGTCACTGTATCCTTTGGTTCATTAAGTGTTGCTTAATTCTTTACTGGTCATGAAGCATTTTTTTTTTTTCATGAATTTGTGTAGGTGCTTTTAGAGTTCCTCTTTCTCTCTAAGTGTTGGAGTTCCATGTACTCAAGCTTAAAGATATAAGACATATAGGCTAAAAATTAGGATAGGCAACAGAATACTACATTCCCTCAGATGCTTTTAAGATTGTTCAAACATAATCATGTAAATAATACTACAAGTATGGTCTCAGGCACTGCCAAAATAAGTATGCTGAGAGTAAGGCTGAGTAAAGAGGCTGAGGAGTCAGATGGATCTCTGAAACCCTGGTTCTCTTACTTATTACCTTCAGATCTTGGATATATTATTCTGGGTTTCATTTTCTTCATCTGTAAAATGGGAATAATGCTACTTCATGAAATTGTTGTGAGGATGAAATGAGGCATGCTTTAGAATACCTAGTATAATATCTGGGCATACTAAATAATAAATGTCTTTTATTAATAATAAGGAAAGTTGCCAAGAATACCTGACATCTAGTAGATACTCATAGAATATTATGTTTCTAAATTTTTTGAGTTGATACTTTAATTCTTTTTATTCTATTTTTCAATTTTATCACTATAAGGACCTAAGAACTTGTATCTGATCATTGATGTGAAATACATTTGTTATCATTATATTTTAGAAATGCTGTAATTTGAGTTCCTACTTTAAACCAAGAGTTGTTTAATGCAAAAGTTTTCATATTCCCAGATGTGAGTGCTTTTTTGTTTCTAGCTTTTGTTATTAATTTCTAAACTTGTTGCATTCTGAACAGAGAATTTTTGTATTGCTCTCTTATCACACTTTTGGAGATTTTTTAAAATTACCTAACATATTGTCAGTTTTTATGGTCATTAAGGCTATAATCTCATATGCCTTTGAGAAGAAGATATAATCCCTATTTCTTCTCTCCCTCCCTGTTGCTCTTGCTCTTTTTCTCTTACTCTGTGGGTATGTGTTTGGTATATGGTGGTTCACAGCGAGAATTGTTGAAATTAAACTGAATTTCCTGAATTCTGTGTGGATGATGGTATCTCTGCAAGTGGTGGGACTTTATCACCAAAGACAAGATGGTTATGAATATTATAATGAACAGCAGATCTGAAGCAGTGATTGAATATTCTGAACTGCAATGGTCTTACCTTTGGGTAGTTGATCATGATGCTCCAAGAAATAAAATAGATGAGCAGTAATTTATAGTTAACTTGCAGTGTGTGTGTGTGTGTGTGTGTGTGTGTGTACACATGCATACATACATACACATTCACATATATACACCCATGTTCTGTTCTGTTGATTCTGTTTCTCTGGAAAACCCTGACTAATGTACTGCCTCTACCTTCTAAAATAGTAAAATGAAAGCAATACCACATTCCTAGGTATTTTAGAGATTAGTGCCATTATCTAGGACTTGAAAAATGCAGAGGTGGTACTTCTACCACTTAACATTCAATTTGCCTATTTGGCTTGTGCAGAAGACAGATGGAGCCTGTGAAGAATGGTTTACCGTCAGTTTAAGATGGTAAAGATTCCAATTGTAGGTGCTCATCCAGATGTGTTTTTTTACGTTTGCTAGACTAAATCAGCATATCTCCTGGTACTCTTTATGCGAATTTGATATCTGGCAAATGTTTCTTGTTACCTCTTAGTAAAGACTATCAGAGGCTGTTTGCTTTTACTAGGCAGAACCAACATTATACCTCAGTGTCCTACCTCAGGACTACATGAACTCTCCAGCCCTATGGCAAAATGTAATCTACAGTGAACTTGATTGCTTCTTCTCACAGGAATCCATAGTGGAAGGTTTACTAATACATTGATGATACCATGCTTATTAGACCTGCTGATCAGGAAGTAGCAACTACTCTAAATACCTCAATAAAGCACATGCATGGATGATTATGAATAGAAAACAAATTCTACAAAACTTCAGAGACCTGTCACCTCCATAAAATTTCTAAAAGTCCAATGGTCTGGGGGGTTACCTTGATATATCCCTTACAAGGTGAAGGAAAGTTGCTGCATCTGTTCCATTCTACTGCTAAGAAAGAGGGACAATGCCTAGTGAATCTTCTTTGGATATTTGATGCAACATATACATCATTTGGGAGAGCTACTCTGACTCTTTTACCAAGTAACTGAAAAACTGATAGTTTTGAGTAATACCCAGAATAAGTGAAGAATTTGCAGTAGGTCCAGGCTTCTGTGCCAGCTGCTCTGTAATTTGGGACATGTGTCTCAGTAAATGCAATCATGGTTGAAATGTCTGTGACAGAAATGCTGTATAGGACCTACAGCATGTTTGTAAAAGTGAATCACAGCACAGAGTCCTAGGATTTTGGAGCAAAGTGTGCTATCCTCTGGAGATTTCTAAAGCTGCAAACCTTAGTAAGTATTGAATTCTGGATCATTGTCCACTAAGTGACCCCATTGTGAACTAGCCATAAATTTGGGCATGCACAGAAGCACTCCATCATCAAATAGAAGTAGTATATACAAGATCAGGCTTGAGTGAGTTGTGAAGGCACCAGTAAGTTGCATGAGTAAGTAGCCCAGGTGCCATAATCCTCCAGTATGGCTACATTGTCTCCTACCTCTCAGTCTCTACCTGTAACTGTATGGAAAGTTCTCTATGACAAGTGGACTGAAGAAAAACATACTTGCGCCTGGTCAGCAGTTGGTTCAGCTGCAGCACTGCAATCCCTCTCTGAGATTTTCCTGAAGGACAGTCATATAGGAAAATCTCCCAGTGGACAGAACTTTGAAAAGTATACCAGGATGTTTACTTTGACTGGGGGGATAAATTACTAGAACTCTACAATGAATTTATACAAATCAAGCTAATTATTTGGTTGATGATATCAGACTAATTTCCAGAGTAGTTGTTTTTACATCTGTATTATCAGTGTGTAAGAGATTGAGTTTCTATGCATCTTCACTGGAATTTAGTACTGTTAATATTTTTTATTTTAGTCATTCTAATAGGTATGTTATACTATCTCATATTTTAATTTGCATTTCCATAATAGCTAATGATGTTTTACATCTTTTCATGTGCTTATTTCTCATTGTGTCTAATGAAGTGTCTGTTCAATTCCTTTGCTCATTTTCTAATTGGATTATTTTCTTACTCTTGAGTATAGTTCTTTACATATTATAGGTATGAGTCCTTTGTTAGATATGAGATTTGCAGACATTTTCTCCTAGTCTGTGGCTTATCTTCATTCTCTTAACAGTAACTTTTACATTACAGAACAAGTTTTTAATTTTGCTAAAATTAATCATTTTTTCTCTTTTATAGATTGTGCTTTTGGTTTTTATATCTAAGAACACTTCACCTAACCCTAGGTTCTGTAGACTTTTTTCCTATCTTCTCATAAAAGTTTTATAGTTTTATATTTAAATATATGATCCATTTGATATGAGGTATGAGATTTAGCTCAATGTTTATTTTTTTGCCTATCGATGTCCAATTGCTCCAGCATTATTTGTTGTAAAGACTATCCTTGCTCCATTGAATTACTTTTGAAAATTTATCAGAAATCAGTTGGTCATATTTATGTGGATATATTTCTGGGTTCTCTATTTGTTCTACTGATCTCTGTATCTATCCCTCTACTGATAGCTTACTGTCTTAATTATTGTTTTGGTTTTCTTTACTGGGACTCCATAAATATGCTGAATACTCTTCACCTGTCTTCTAAATCTATCACTTTCTCTCTGATTCTTTTACTTTTTAATTTTTTGTTCTGTTCTTCTGGCTGTTTTCATTAAAGTACTCTCCTCAGTGAGCCATATTAAATTTTCAGTCATGTCTTTTTTCCCTTTGGCACCTTCTAATTTATTCTTCATTTTTCAAATCGAGATAATTTTGTTTTTTTCTTCAGTTTTCTTCTTTAATTCAAATCTTATAATTTCACATCTTCTGATTTTATCTATTTCTCTTTAGAGATTTAAATTTTTTCATTTTTTCGTATCTATAAATGCTTGTTTAATGACATTTAATTCAGATTTCCATGTTGTATTACATTTATTCTTCTGTTTCATGGTTGATTTTAAGGGGAGGATTTTAATCCATTAAACTGTTTTGATTCTCATTTTCATTTGCTTTTTATAGTGACTTTGTATGGATATTAACTGTATGGATTTTCTGTTTTTTTCCAATGTCATATTTCCTGGATCAACAGTAACAGATGATGCTATCTTTGCAGGTGTGAGGAGTTAGATGGTCTTTCTTTGTCTTTTTGTTCAGGACTGTCCTCTTATATTATAGTATGATGTTCAGGTTCTTTAATATATGGTGATTTTAGGGAGTATCTTCTAATTTTGTGATTTTCTTTTGCTTTTGTAGGATCTTTAAATTCTACTGCCCACTTCTTTCTTTTGCTTTACTAAAGAAGCACTTTTTTAAAGTCTCTTCCCTCTTCTTACAAAGTTGTGCTTTCCCAAGACTGCAGTTAACATGTGCTTTTAAATGCCCTGCCTTCAATTTTTCTGTAGCTATTCCTCTGAATCAGAGGTCTCAGATTCTTCTCAGTATTTTCTCCCAAAGAGGGCAGTCCTCTTTTTTGATGATGATGATGATGATTTTATTTGTCTTCTTTTAATCCTAGGTGCACAGAGCTCTCTCCATTTTTGGCATGATGTTTGCCTGACTTTTCAGTCCAGCCTGGACTCTAGAGCTGGCTCTGCTGGTGTGAGATGTTTATTTCCCTATATACATGCCAGTTAAGTTTTCTAGTATGTTCTATCATCTGACTACACTATAGGCATGGATTACAGATGGTTCTGTTTGCTTTCTCTATCAAGTGATATGGTTTTTAGATGGAGTTTGAAGAGATTCAGATTCAGATGACTACTTATTTAACAGGAACCTAGAATTCTCTCCCCGAACTACTTTTTTTGTAATGAACACTAAAGCATTCTGGTATTAAGGAAGTAAGCAATATGAGTCAGAGGAACATGACTAATAGTATCTAATACCCTCAGAAGCAACTACAGATTTCATTGTCAAATTCAAAGAACTTAAAACCTTTCTTTTTTTAACATTCAAAAAAGGGAAGGAACTGTTTTCAAATAGAGGGATTTGACATCTCAAGCACATCACAGGAAATTTCATTTAGCACAAAAACTATTCTCTGAGAAGACCACCAATATAAATAAAGATTTAGAATTACTGAATACCTAAAACATAAATGAAAGAGCAATCTTGTAAAACATCTCTGGATTTGAAGCAGCCTACATACAAAGTGGAGCTGGTTTGTCATGCAGGGAGAAATAACGAGGAAGTAATTTATCTTTGTTAACAATGGAGGAATAGTATATTCACATGTGAGCTTGGTGTCCCTGTGGATAATATTTTGTACTGATCTGTTAAGAAGGAAGAACATTTTCTCATGGGTTCAATCAAACTAGGAAGAATTAGCTTTTAAATTCTCTCAGTTCTGAGCAGCCCAACAGAAAAAAAAATAAGGATTATGTCTCATCAACATGAGTTTTAATTTAGGGGTAAAATTATCAGAGGAAATTGAAATACTTAAGAATTGAAAGGGATAAATGATGGGTCTTTTCTTGAAAGAATAATGGACTTTGTAGTGTACATAATTCCACTGACTAAAAACAAAGATCTGTATTTTTCAGCTTTTTAAGTGATTTTTAAAATATCACTAAACTCTTACTTATTTTATTTTCTTGGTTATATCTGTTGAAAATACAACATTATAATTTGTGTAACTATGAGATTTGAGGGGTGGGATGGCTTAAAATATTGAGACAGTTTCTGTTTAATATATTCCTGTTAGTCCATGAAAACCCTACAGCTAACATTATACTCACCGGTAATATGGAACGCTTTCCCCCTAAAAATAGGGATAAGGTATGTATGTCCAATCTCATCACTTTTTTTTTTTGAATTTTATTTATTTATTTTTATACAGCAGGTTCTTATTAGTTATCTATTTTATACATATTAGTTTATATATGTCAATCCCAATCTCCCAGTTCATCCTACCCCCCACCCCCACCCCCTGCTTTCTCCCCTTGGTGTCCATACGTTTGTTTGCTACGTCTGTGTCTCTGTTTCTGCCTTTCACCTCTATAATAACGTACTGGAAGTTCCATCTAGTGCAGTAGACAAGTGAAGTAATACAACTGTGAAGAACTTATATATGAGAAAAATGAATTTTAATAAAGTTAAAGAACCTATTGGTGGTCACACAAATAGTAAATAAATTGTAGAGCAGTGTTCAAACACAGGTTTTCATCTTGGGAAGTTGTTAACCTCTAGACTGTTGCAACCATAAGGAAAGAGAAAACTTCTTATTAATTTATAACTAATAGTTGGATGATGTTGAACTGCCAGTAATAATATCTGTAATTCTAACTAAAAAACTAAAATTGTCTTCTAGAATGTTAGGTAGAGCTCACCTTAAATAGTTTGGGGTTTTTAAAATTTGTTTGTTTGATATAATTTCTATACTCAATGAACTTATTGAAAATTTAGTGTTAGATTTTAGGATACAATACCAGTCCTTACCATTCATAGAATACACTGAGGCACCAGAAGGCAACAACGGGTGAATGTATTAGCAAACATTAAATAAAGGCTAAGGAAAAATTAGGTACTTTAAGTACAAATGATCAGTCTTGAATGCCTATAAATTAATTACATATGGACAGTCAGAACAAAGGAAAATGCCTTGTTCTTCAAATAACTAAACACTGAAAGTGATGACTGTGAACTTGATTCTTCCAAGTACATAAAATTCATGTAGAGGCAGGCCCTAATTTACCTCTATGAAAAGTATCATAGGTGAGTGTGAATTGTCTTTATGTGCATGAATCTATGCTGCATTCCATGAGAGACCAAACTAGGTTAAACTGTATACCCTCCAATTCTTTAGAGCAAGAATGGAGCTTTCCAGTGGTAGATGTTACAACTTCATTCCTCCCTATCAGTAGCGACTTAATGTTTAAACAGGAGATAGGGCTTCACGATGGGTAGAAACCCACTTGGTTCTTTTAAATGGTTTTTTTAAATTTGAGAAAAGCTAGGCAAAGCACTGTGCACAATAATTTTATCCTATTTATATGCCTAGAGGATGTGAGAGAACAGGATGGAATGTGAAACTTTCATATGTATTTTCTCACTTTTTAAGTTAGCCTGAAACTTTACTCCCCCGAATTACTTGTTAGGGTAATATATAGAAGAGTTAAAAGACACTCCCTTTTAAAAAGCTCTTTTATAAACTTCTAAGATGATTTTCTTAGGAGAAAAATTCTGATGCTCTGTGTTTATTTTACTTAAGTATAAAGAATCTTTTCAGGGATACTTTTATTTACAGGGTATGGGATTAAATTCAGATTTTTGAAAAGATACAAGAAAAGGCTATTGAGAGAAAATAATGAGTAAAAAGAATGTGATTTTTGTGCCATGAAGTTTTCTATATTTTGAAAGATCGTGAGGTAGTTACACTGTGATCACAAAAATACATCTATCCGGTTAAGATTGGGACTATTTTCTCTTGAGGAAACAGTAACAATTTTGAAAAGATCTATAACCTTTAGTGTGGCAGTGGTAGCCACTTTAAAGTGATTAACTTCTTCCAAGATGGAATAAAAATAAACATGATGTACATTGGCCTTGGCTTTGACATGATTGTTAGTGCTGTCACAACAACGTAGAATTATGAAGAATTTTCATTTTCTCTAAACTTCATTTGTTTATTTAGTCTTTTTGCTGGAGTACTTGATAATTAATATAGCCAGTATTTTATATTCAATATTTTGTTTTAATTACTAGGTTCATGTATCTGTGGTTTATACCACACTTTATTTTTCCCTTGGGGGAAATATATGTATAGGCCGTTGGCAAAAATCTACTTAAGTCTTTGAAACTATCCAACGATATTGTGTAATTTGTTATTCAAATTATAATAGAGGCAAGTATTTTATGTTTCCAAAAAGAAAAAGACCCTGTTGGTAGATGAAGACACTTGTTCCAAGAAGTCTTTAACATTTCATTTAATTCAGGAGGAAGTTGCTTTAAAAATGAAATCAGAGCACAAAGAAGTCGAAAACATGAAATGAAAGATGTTAAATAGATTCACAAATTCATGACTTTACTTATTAGTTCAGTTTTTGATAGTGATACTAATTTTGAACTTCAGTGATGTTGGCCATCACTGTTTTCTCTATTCTATATAACAGGCATTTCTGTCTATCACAATGCACCATGAGACCAATTTTGGTGTTGGGGTTATCTCTTTGGGGATAATATGAAATTCCACACAGAAACATGGGAAGGTGGACACTGAGTCCTCAGCATTATGATAAACAGAGGAATATGACTCTGTACCTAATACTGAAAGGGGTATTGCATTACCATTTTATGATAAAGATAAAAATATCCACACAAGTTATTTGAAAACAGACCTTAAAAACTATAAAACAGTTTCTATATTCCATTATTTGGAGGGAGAAAAGCTTTTTATCTCAATATTAAAATAATCAAATTTTTTCTACTTATTATTCTGCTTTTTTGAATAGCTGTATAAGTCAAAGAAGGCCCTACTCAATTAAAAACCAGCCAACCACTGGCACAAAAACAGACACATAGATCAATGGGACAGAATAGAGAGCCCAAAAATAAACCCACACACTTATGGTCAATTAATCTATGACAAAGTAGGCAAGTATATACGATGGTGAAAAGACAGTCTCTTCAATAAGTGGTACTGGGAAAACCAGACAGCTACATGTAAAAGAATGGAATTAGAACATTCTCTAACACCATATACAAAAATAAACTTAAAATGAATTAAAGACCTTAAGGTAAGACCGGATACTATAAAACTCCGAGAGGAAAACATAAGCAGAACATTCTTTGACATAAATCGCAGCAGTATTTTTTTGGATCCATTTCCTAAAGCAAAGAAAATAAAAGCAAAAGTAAACAAATGAGACCTAATTAAACTTAAAAGCTTTTGCACAACAAAGGAAACCATTGACAAAATGAAAAGACAACCTACTGAATGGGAGAAATATTTGCAAATGATATGACCAATAAGGGATTAATATCCAAAATATATAAACAGCTCATACAACTCAACATCAAAAAAAAAAAAACCCAATTAAAAAATGGGCAGGAGAACTGAAGAGACTTTTTTCCAAAGAGGAAATACAGATGGCCAATAAACACATGAAAATGTGCTCAACATCGCTAAGCATCGGGGAAATGCAAATCAAAACCACGGTGAGATATCACCTCACACCTGTCTGAATGACTGTCATCAGACCACAAATAGCAAATGTTGGAGAGGACGTGGAGAAAAGAAAACCTTCGTACACTGCAGGTGGGGATGTAAATTGGTGTAGCCACTGTGGAAAACAGTATAGAGGTTTCTCAAAACACTACAAATAGAACTACCATATGACCCAGCAGTTCCACTCTGGATATATCTCCAAAAAAACCAAAAACACTAATTCGAAAAGATACGTGCACCCCAATGTTTATAGCAGCATTATTTACAATTGCCAAGACATGGAAGCAAACTAAGTGTCCATCAACAGATGAATGGATAAAGAAGATGTGGTGTGTGTGTGTGTGTGTATGTATGTGTATATATATATATATATATATATATATATACATACATACATACACACACACACACACACACATAAATATAATGGAATACTACTCAGCCATAAAAAAGAATGAAATTTTGCCATTTGCAGCAACATGGATGGACTTGGAGGGCATTATTTTCCATAGTTTAAGAACTATTGAATATCTTAGTACATTTTTCTTAGTACATATATATATTATAAAATATATGATAAAAATATTATCCTTATTATCTGTTTGAATTTAGACATACTATAAAATTTTTTTAAACTATAAAATACAATAGAGGAATATCTTTCTTCAACCATGACTATAATAATCATAATTCTAATGATCTGCTTAACTTGTCTTGCCCCAAGTTTCTGCTGTAGACCAATGCTGTCATTTGTTGCAAACGGATACTATTTAGTACACTTTTTAAACTTAGTTGCTTTTTAAATCTTGGAAGCTGTAAACCTGAGGTTCTTTTTTCCACATTAAATATAACAGAGTTAGAGTATGTTAATGCTGAATTCCAGGTTGCCTGATGATTTTGCTGGGTCACACATAAAACCTTTAAGAAGCTTCTACTTTAACACTAAGAGAAAGGCTTTAACAATTCTTATAAAATGATTTTCCTGGCAAGAATTAAAAACAGACATTCAAATAGACACCAAAGAAATGAATACCATGCCAAAGAATACAGGTAGGTGAGAAGAATTTGTTTCTTAGAGTTTTAAAACTAGTTTTTTTCTGAGGAGGATCTTTAAAACTAGTTTTTTCTCTGTTCCTTCTGCCTAGTTTTCAGCTGCAGAATACATTGACCTTTCTAACCACAGTACCATCCATGAACAGCTGATATAGGTTCCTTTATGATTCACGAGCTCAGAGCCAATAAAACAATCCAGTGAGTCAAGAGTGAGTAAGAAGACCAAAGTTACAAAAAAGGAAAAAGAAAAAGGGATTTTTAAAATAGACTTTTGCTTATGGCAAGTTCAAATATAGTGTTAATTTCCACCATCCTGAGTGCATAAAAAAAATCTTATCGGTCGATGAGTCATGTTGTTAATTATGCATTTGGCCCTTATTCCTTTTTAATGATATTCCTTAAAATTTCTATATATAGATACCCAAGGAAGAGGTGAAACATGGGTATGAATGGCAACATCTCATTTATTATTTTTAAAATTTTATTCCAAATCATACCCTTCTTGCATGCATTGGAAGGAGATAGATAAAACACTGAGCATATAGATTGATACAAGGTTTTAACAAACGAAGAGTCAAAGGAGCCAAAAAATTACCCAACTTCTGATGTAGACATGGCTACCATAGCTACCAAGAACACCTGGTTTTAAACTTCTCACTGGCCTATTAGATTTGCTGTAGTCCTTTAGGGAAGGCTGAAACTGAAAGCCGTGAAAAGATATGCCTGATAGCTCTATCCCAGTAAAGCCTGGTGAGCTCTAAGACTCAACTCTAGAAACCAAGTTTTCATATCTACTTGTTACTGTGTTTCTCTTGTATCTTAAACATTGAAAAGCTCATATTCTCTTAATTAATACAGTCAATGAATACTAATGTCTTTGAAATTGTGAGTTGTGAATATATTAAATTTTGGTTCCTATTAAACTTAAATCAACTTTATTAAGTTAAATCTGTATCCTTTCCACAGTATAATTCTGAGAAATATTCAGACCCCAGATTATATATAATATTATATATGACAGCTTAGGAAACATAACATATTTTGGATATTTAGTAAGAAAGGGAAACAATTACCAACACAAAACTTTATCTTTGTTAGCTTTTATTTACTTTTTTAAAAAAAGTTTAGGGGTATCTTATGGTTATTCAAGATAATCTGGCTAATATTTTTATATTATAGTTATATTGGGATATTTAAGGATATCTTTTTTTCTCCCTCTTTCCTCATGGATTATAATAATCTTGGATTTAGATTGGGTAGGTGTCAGAGGCTATAAGTAATTCAAAATGGGAGATATAATTCCCATTTTTTCTAGGAAAAGATTTGTTAAGCAATATTCAGAAAAATAAGTTTAAAGAGGGTTTTTTTCCCTGTGTTTTGTAGACTTTTTTAGGGAAAACTAGGATGTTAACTAGAGCGAACCAAATGTTCACTCTTGGCCCCTGGGTTCCCACTGCTTACAAACTGCATGCAATTCTTACCCTACGAAACCTTACTAATCTCTTCTGGATTGTTGTGTGTCCTCTTTGCTTTCTTGTCCCTTATACACTTTAGGTGTCTAAGAAAACCAAAACCTATGACTGTGTCTAAAACCAACCCCCCCACAAAATCTATCCCTGCAAACCAACCCAAATCCAAAACAACCGCAATTTTCCATTTATTAAAAGATACATCAGTCTTTTCATCTTATTCCTTTTTGGTACTAAGAATTCCTTATTTCTTAGTACTAAGACAAACCACTATCTGACTTAAGTGAGAACACATTTGGCCATTTGATAGTGTGGAGAAAACCAATTTTCGTGTATTTTAGTACAATTGCTTTTCATGGAAAAGAAGTGTAATGGGGTCACATTTTTATGAAGACTAATATCAAGAAAGAAAATGTAGTTTCTCTGTTTTCTATATCTAATTTAATTATTAATATAAACCCCACTAGCTGGATTGGGGGCAGTGTGGTATAGAGGTATAGAAATGTACTCTCAACTGAAATTTAAAAATATGTTAGTCTCCTTTGGTCTTAAGTGCCCTTAATGAAGTTATTCAAGTCTTTTTTGGTGAAATGGTCTAACATTCAGATATTATTCCCCTTTTTCTTCCTCCCACTGTTGTACCTGGGTGTGTTGGAGTGGAGGAATGAGTTGACCTCCCAGCCACAAGGGAGAGAGACTTCAGTCTGTATACCCTGGCCTTTGTCCATCTAGGAGGGCTGGCCCAGTCAGCTCCATCTCTGAACTTGCTCTGCTGGGCTGTGCCTGTCACTTTGCCTTTTGGAATGTAACGGCTTATGATGGCTAATTTGGCCCTTGCCTTCTGATGTTGGGTCTCTACCATTGGCTGCTCTTTTTCTCAGCTGCAGTCTTCTGTGTCACCATTGGCACCTTTGCATGTTCTCTGTGGCATGTGTGAAAACTGTTGTTACTCCCATGTCATAACGGATGTGATGCCGAGGTGCCTGGAGGGTGTCTCTTAGAGTTTATAGACTCCCCCAGGCCATGTCCAGGGCATCATGTCCCTAGCTACCATGCTTCCTCATTCCTATCTGGATATTTCTACAGTTTGCCTCCTGCCTTTCACAACACACGTCAAGTTTGAACTAGAGATAGGAACAGAGGCATGCTCTCCTCAACTTCTATCCATTTTGCTTATTCCTTCCAAAAGCCACAAGATGGAAAGATGAGGGGATACATTTCTTCCTACTTCCTCTTCATGCCTTGTAGATCTCCAACTAAGTCACATCTTTCTAATTCCCCATTTGCTCTGCCCCATTGTCTTGATGGTAAGTGGGAGCAAGAGGGAGAAACCACCTTACTGATAAAGACCATTATGTTAGGAGGTGCTCCAAAATGATTTTCCATATAGGGCTAGTTCTCTGCTTATGGTTACAAACTTGTCACTTTTTGTCTACTGATGAATTGCTGAAGTGACAGACAAGGGGAATATCAAATGAGAATTAGGCACTTTTAGACTTTTGTTTTTGCATTTTATGGGCCATTTGGCTATGAGTTTACATGAACTTTGAATTTTTGATTTATTGCACATTTAGAAGTGGGACTAGAAAGACTCAGAGATAGCAGGAAAAGCAACATCCCCATGGGCTCTATTATAATAAACATCTTAATGATCTTGGTAAAATCAACTATAGCCAGCTCAATATATCAGTCCTTTAGTATAAATAATAAGCTTTAGTATTTTCATATTTTGTAAATGAGTTACCCTTCAGACTCTGGATAGATTACTTGAACCCTGGATTATCAAGTAAAAACTTGTTGTCATCTTCTAACATCACCCAGAACACAGCTGACAGTACTATGTATCATCATGATATTTTATATTTATCCTGAGAGATAAAGGATGTTTGCCATGGGCTATGCACTGTTCTAAGCACTTGCTTATATATTCAGTCATTTATTCCTCACAAAAGCCTATTAGCTACCTTTAACATCCCCACTTCACAAAAAAACAGGCATAGTGAAAAAGTAATTTGCTCCAGAATACAGAGCAACTAAGTGACAGAGCTGAGATTTGAGCCCCCAGGAATATGCTTTCCAAGTCTTAACTCCCTCACCACACTGTCTCTCTGATAGGAGGAAAAATTTATGAAGTATGGTTATTTATCTGTGCAGTTGCTCCCTCATCTCTTGCTATAAATTCTTTACCATAATGCTAACAATTAAGCCTACTTTTAAAGTCTGCCCACATAATCACAGATACACATACACAAAACAAACACATGTGTTAAATTAATTAAACAAGGAGACCATTAGACTGAGATGGCTCTAATGCTGTGGTGGCCTACATGAGCCAACCAAAATCTAAGCCTTTAAATGGCTCAAGATTATGAATTCAAAACCTAAGGACAACCAATCACAAAGAGCCGACTAGGCTTTAAGCTATAGCCAGTCAATTTCTTGCTTTGCTTCTGCCTTCTCTCTATAAAAGTCTCTCTGAGCTCCTTTGGGTGGAGCACTCCTAACCACTTCTGGTTTGGTGCTACCCAAATAAACTCAAAAATTTTAATGTACTTCAGTTTATCTTTTAACACATGCAAACAACAGAATCTCTTTTTACTTTAACCAAACAAAAATAATTTAAATGATCAAATAATTTGAATATGTAAACACAATCTAAAAAAGAGTTTTGCATCTTAATATTAGCCCTGTCAATAAGTCAAGGTTTCCAGAACTCACTCACCCAAACCCAAAGCTTTCAATCGGTATGGCTATCATATCATTATGATAACGATATCATAAGGAGGAAGCATACATCATTTTCTAAGTGGTGCTTAGCAATGTGCATCGTATATTTTCCTCCTGTATGCCGATCCTCTCACTGATTTTTACTTTGCTTCTAAGCATAACGTGCACATTCTCTTTTGTTTAGCGTATTCATTATTCATGTTTCCAAGACTGAACCTGTTAGGACAATTGACTGAGAATGCTTCTTCCTTTTCTGTTCATTTATCCATTCTAATTGCACTTAAAGGTGGCATTACATTTTCTTTATTTCAAACTTCAGAGGAGAGGGACTAATGGAACAATCAGACAAAAGGACACAAGCAGGTAGAAATGAAAGATTGCCTGTCATTAATTCATGACTATATGAACTTATTTGTGTTCGTTTTCAAGGGGGATTTGTACTAAGTGTCTTTCATCTTGTACAAAGAAGACATTAAGTGCATGAGAGGAAAACGACAGACAAAATGCAGTAATTGAAGTGACCAAGCTATATTATCATCATCCCAAAGCCAGCTAGTAGAATCCTAATATAAAAGGACTTGGCTGAGTGAAGACAAAAAAAAAAAAAGAAAAAAAAGAAAGAAAGAAAAAGAAACTCCTGCAGCTAATAATTTTAAAAGATGTGAAAAGTTTTATTCAGTTATGTAATCTCCTTAAAACTTTAGAGAGAGCGTCACAGTTGGATGCAGGCATAGACATTCCTAGAATATTCAAGCAGAGACCATGGAAACATTAAAAGTCTATGTATGACTTTCATGCTTCCCCTTCCTAGTTGTCTCCCCCTTCCGAGAATGTCTTGCAGAGTTTCAGGAATGAGTAGCTCCAGAATTCTTTTTGATTTTCAGGGGTTATGATTTCATCAACTTGGTTTCAATGGCTCTAAATAGCAAAACTGGTCACACTAGCAAATAGTGAGTTCAGCCAAGATGGTCAAGCCATGTGTTGAAACATCGTTTAAGAGTTGTGTGGCTTTGACCTTCCCAAGTGGAGTACCATATTACTGGTCTCATTCCTCAGTTTTCTTCCTGTTGTAGCTGAAACTATCTATGCCTAAACTCATGGTCTTTAAATAGAAACTGTGGCAAAAGAAACACAATCTAGCAAGTCTATCCATATTATTGAAGGTGTATATATTGACAAATCTGCCATGATGTAATTAGGTGTGCAAGAGGTGCTAATGTTTTTAATGGTAAGCACCAAAGGATTTTTGTAATAGATTGGTAAGAATGACTATTTTTAGACCCAATTTTGAAAACTATACCTGGAATTTCAGGGATGTGGAGAAAAGGGAATGCTTGTGCTCCACTGTTGGGAATGTAAATTGGTGCAGCCACTATGAAAAGCAGTATGGATGTTCCTCAAAAAATTAAAAATAGAACTACTGTATGATCCAGCAATTCCACTTTTGGGTATTTATCTAAAGAAAACAAAAAACACTAATTTGAAAAGATATATGCACCCCTATATTCATTTTTTTGTAGCATTATTTGCAGATAGCCAAGATGTGGAAGTAGCTTAAGTGTCCATCAAAAGATGAATGGATAAAGAAATTGTGGTATATATATCATACACACACACAAAATGAAATATTACTCAATCATAAAAAAGGATGAACTCTTGCCATTTGTGACAACATGGATGAATGTATAGGGTATTATACTAAGTGAAATAATAAGTCAGAGAAAGACAAATACTGTATATTTTCAATTATATGTGGAATCTGAAAAACAACAAGAAAAACAAACAAACAAATATAACCAAACAGAAACAGACTCATAGATACAGAGAACAAACTAGTGGTTGCCAGAGGGGAATGGGGTAGGAGGATGGAAGAAATAGGTGAAGGGGATTAAGAGGTACAAACTACCAGTTATAAAATAAATAAGTCACAGGGATGTAATGTTCAGCATAGGAAAAATAGTCAATAATATTGTAGTAACTTTGTGTGGTACATAATGTATAAAAATATCAAATCATTTTGCTGTACACCTGAAACTAATATAATATTATAAGTCAATTATACTTAAAAAAAACAAAAAGATATGTAATGCATTTATTGCAATGTGTTAAGGTTTGTTTCTCTAATTTGCCTCTGCCGCAATGCTATATTTTAAAATGTTTTTTTCACCCATCTTTAGCATTCCTGAGCCCTTAAATTTTGCTTTAGCTTAATCATTCCCAGCTGAAATAGGCATAATATTTAGCTGGCAAAGAATATATTTAATGTATTTAATTAAGGAATGTTGGAAAATTGCTGTGTAATTAGTAAATTTTTTTAACATAAACATTGTTTTGGTATATCCTGGCTCTAAAATCAGTTTTTAGAATTCCATGTTGAAACTCTAAATTTTTGAAAACTTTATATAAAACGTAAAAAACTAATAGGCTAATATTTTCTTATATATATATATATATATATATATATGTATATATGTGATCATGGGTATTTCTGTTTATATGCATTTGTGATCAGGTTTAGCTACGTTATCAGAATCTCACTTCCTTTTAAAGGGATAATATGGCTACATTTACAAGTTCAGTTCACAATATTAATGGAAGACAGGATTTCATAGTTTGGAAAGGTTAAAGACATATAGGAACTTTTCTTCTAATCCCTAGCACTTATTTAGACTCTTTGGCAGGCATCAGCTATCAATGACACCGTCCCACCTGCAGGAACTCACAGGCTAGCCATGGAAACGGGCAGATGTCAGAACTCTCATTGGCAGTCCTCTTTCTCTCTTTGAACTATTCAAAATGCTCTTAGTACTTTGTTATACCACTCTTCCAAACCCATCAATCTTTATAAGGCTTTGATAATAAATAGATATTTTACTAAAGATCTAGTGGGGAAGAGAACTCACATTGCACAGTACCTGCCAGAAACTTGATACATTTCTTCAGGTACATAAGGTTCTTCTTTCCAAGTTTTCTCAGTTCTCTCTGTTGCCTCATTTCTCCATTTTTTCCTTTTGTATACAGACTTTATACATCTCCTTTTTTACCCTAAGTAGTTTTGCCTGGCCACTTCATTCCATAAAGCAAAAGCCCCCCAAATTAATGGAATTGTGAATACTTGGTGCTTCTCAAGTAACCCTATTTGAAGTGTTTCACCCCAGCCCAAGTGACTTATCTAAATAGTAACCCAACAGATTAATCTCATTATATTAACTAATCATGAATAAATAGGAGCTCAGATGAATAAAAAAGTAGATCTGCTCTGGGTAAGAAAGATTCATAAAACTAGTGACTTATGATCTGGATCTTGAAGGATACATAGGGATCTATAAAACTGTTATAATTTAGGCTTTCATTCATATAATAATCTTAATAATTGATAATAATTATTGAGTGTTTTAAATGTGCACTATGGAAATTATTAGCATGAAGTGTCTCAAGAATTGAGATAATGGTTAATAGTATTATAAACCCCATTTTATAGTCAAGAAAACCTAGAAGTTGAAGAACTTGTCCAAGTTCATATGCTAATAACTGACACAGTATAGAGCTAGAACCAAGATTTGAGTCCAGGAATGCAGACTCTATCATCTGAGCTACTGTCTTCTTCCATTAAATAAATCAGTGTTTTAGTTTACTAAAAATGAGTTTAGCATACTTTTAATCTTGCATATGTTATTAAAGATTGTGAATAAACCCAATTTGATTTTGTTGTCACCTGTCATGCTACAAGATGAAAAATAAATATAGCATTTACTCTCTTCATTGAAAATTAATTTTTTTCCATAGTGAGAAGAGACATTAAGCAAATGGTTGTCATCTTTATAGTTCATCTTCAAGGTTGTACATTTTTTTTTTACCCTTGAGGATTCACTAGAATGGCTTGTACAGCCACATCAACATCAAGTCCCATCTGCCTACCATCACAGAACACGGTTATTCTCAACAACCCAGAAGCAAAGGTTGAATACATTTAGGAGACTGAACAGGTGCTCAGAGGTGCCACTAGTTATTTTGCATAACTAGATTCAGCCTTATTGAAGCCTGTGAACTAAAAGGTCATTCAACTGAAAATGTCTTCCATCTGTTTTTATTCTTCTCCTGTCCAGCATTGCACTATGCCATTTATACATATGAGTCCATGATTTAACAAAAAAAAAAACAATTCATTGGCAACTTGAGACAAAATGCTTTTGCTGTAAAGTGTTTGATGGTTATTTTAAAATTTAAATATTGTAAACTCCTTGAGTTATTTCAATATGACACAATAATGAATGCAGAAATTAAACTAGAAATCTTCTTCATGGTCTGTCCTATCATATAGTGTTTCCTATCATAATATGAATAGAAAAACTAAAATATTTTAAATTAATTTCAAGAAAGAGCAATCATAATTTTTTTTGTCTAGATGTCCTTGGTTATAAATTGTATATTTGTTGATTCATTCATTTACAATTCTCAATTATTCCACAGTTAATGAAGTATAATAGTGATCCAGAAATGTACAAAATAGACTTAATTTCTCTCTAGAGAGGCAACCAATATTAACCTAGCATTTGCATAACCAATATGAGTATTATAATTATGACACATTTTGGAGAGGTACAATGGTACCAAGTGCTTATATAATTAAATACTTGTATCAATAACACAGGGTTAGTGCAATTACACCAGCAAGTTCAAACACAGGTTATAAATGCCTGCTAGACAATAACTGAGAGAGCTAACTTAACAAAGTTCCCATTTATGCCAAGATATAGGTAAGACTGTTCATAATCTAAAGGAGTTTATGGTCTGAGATGGAGACAGAAAAATAAGTAGACATTGGTAGTATAACTTGTTAAATGCTGTGTTGGAGAAGCAGAGGAGCCTTGGAGGAATAAAGGGTGTGCCCTCACACCGACTGAGGGGCCTGGGGAAGGTACACTAACTCTGAATCTAAAACCCAAGGAGATTTGAGGTTCTCCACTACATATTTATGTCGTCTTAGCACTGAGGAGAACTTACTAACAGAAACCATAACACAATTTATATATGTGATTTTAACACCTCCATATATCAAAAACTACAATAAATAAAGCGGGAAAAACCTTGAAAAACTTATAACATATACAAAGGTAAAGGGTTATCCACATTAACATATAAAAAACTCTTTACTAAGTAATATAAAGAAAACCACTTGATTGAAAAAATGAGCAATGGATGAGAAATGGCATTTCATATAAGAAAAACAAATGGCCAATTAAGATCAACCTTAATAGTAATAAAAGATATGTGAGTAAAGAAAGTTATTTCATATACAGACAATTTTTTAAAAATTAAAACTCAATATTGGTGAGAATATAGAAAAGAGGCATTCTTCAGCCCTGCTGTTAAGAGTGAAAATAAAGTGAAACATTTTGGAGGATTTTGTCAAAGTATACTAAAAGCTAAAAAGATATATTCTTTGCCGTAAGTAATTCTGATGTTAGAAATTTATCCTAAGGGAAATAATTGGACAGTTGTACAGAGATTCGGGTATATTTATCATAATATTGTTTATGCAAAAATAATTAAAGCAATGTAAATGTCCGGTTATATTGGATTGGTAAATAAAATTTGGTGTGTGCAATATATAATGAAGCCATTATAATTATTATATAAATACATGGTTATTGCCATGAAGAGATAGCACATATAAGTGAAATTAATTATAAAACTATGAATAATATAATTCCATTTCTTAAAGTATGGTAGATTCATGTGCATAAAACATACTGCAAAATACAAGCAGTGTGGTGGAATTATAGGTGATTATTTTTAATTTCTCTTTAGTTTCTTCTATTTTTTAAACAATACACATGTATTGCTCATATAATAATATAATATGTACAAGAAAAACTTTTTAAAAATTTGAATATTCCAAAACAAGTATTTCTTAAGTTTGATCTGGGATTGTCACTATGAGCTCAAATGAGAATTGAGTGTTCAAGAAACCAGAATTAATAGTTTATTTATTTATTTATTTATTTTTTAAATTGAAGGCAAGCTTTTTTTTTTTTTTAATTTATTTTATTTATTTATTTATGGCTGTGTTGGGTCTTCGTTTCTATGTGAGGGCTTTCTCTAGTTGTGGCAAGCGGGGGCCACTCTTCATCGCGGCGTGCGGGCCTCTCACTATCGCGGCCTCTCTTGTTGCGGAGCACAGGCTCCAGACGCGCAGGCTCAGTAACTGTGGCTCACGGGCCCAGCTGCTCCGTCGCATGTGGGATCTTCCCAGACCAGGGCTCGAACCCGTGTCCCCTGCATTGGCAGGCAGACTCTCAACCACTGCGCCACCAGGGAAGCCCAATAGTTTATTTTTAAAGTTTGAAAATGAATGTTAAGAAAAATTGAATATCTACCTAATATATTTGCTTCATTCCAAGAGGAAATTATTTTTAAAAACACTGTTACTTGAAACACTTTAGGATAATGAGGAGTCATAAAGGAAAGTGAAATACTTTACATTAATAAGAGGAACAAAGCAAACACAGATAAAATATAAAAATTTAAAAATCCATGTAATCAGAATCAGCTGTAGTTTTAGATGAACAAGTGAATATGTTTGTATGTCCATGCACACACACATATACACACACACACAGAAGTAGAAGGAGCCTATGGAATCTTTTATAGGTAGATTGGTGAGTTTCGACTTTTATTTAGTTGTGAATCTTACAGAGTTTTAAATTAGGACATTTTAGTGAGAACAGGAAAAGATATTTTAGTAGCAGAAGAGATATCCTATATTAGGTTTATAATAAAACTAAAGCATAAGCTTCCCTGATCATGATACCTTTCACTCTGGCTTGATCAATTGCCTGGAATTCTCCACTGCAGTCTAAGCTTTGTCTTAAAGTATTTCTCATGTCGTACCTTTAATGTCTTCTACTTTTCCCATCACGTGATTGAACATTGACTTTCTCAGAGGCAGCGTAGTTATTCTTTCACAAATGTAGAACCTGATGCTCAGGAATAATACTGGAGCCAAGATCTAAAATTAAGTATTTTCATTTCAAACCTATGCTTTTTTGTTTTGCGTGCTAGTAAGAGTTAACCAGCAAGTAATTAATAAGAAAGAATCCAATATCTTGAACCACAGGCTCAGGAGATAAACATGATGAAGGTGGAGTAATAGAAGGATTTTGAAGCTCACAACATGAATTTAAATTTGAATCAAAAGCTCTGCATTCCTCTGGAAATAGAGACTCTTCTCTTCCTTAAGCAAGATGCTTCTAGCTATTAAATTATACGTGGAAGCAACAGGAGATTGAAGGTCAATAACGAGGCACCTGTGTCTGTTGAGATGTAAGGTTCACACATAGCCTATTAGAGAAACAGTTTTATCTATTTTGAGAAGACACTCACAGAAGGAGATTTTACAGGATCCCTGGTAGTCCGCTTTATTATCTTAATAGTCTTGTAGTCAGAATTTATTTACGTATTTGATTTTCATATATGTCTCTAAGCCTTCTGAGGAAAAGAAAATCTAACATTTATTAAGTGTTTACTCTGGGTCAGACACTTGCTTAACTCTCTACGTTTGTGTTTGCAACTAATCCTCCCAACAGTTCCGTGAAGTAGGTATATATTATTACACTTTATAGATGAGACATTTATTCTTGAGAAGTTAAATAATTTGTCCAGGATTACATGATAAATGAAGATTTGAACACAGGATTGTCTGATTCCAAAGTCCACTGACATGGAGCACTTCTTTGTATGGACGCATCTTCTATGGTATTGAAAAATATCCGTGAAACACATTTTTGCTAAGCATTTTTAAGATGTTAAATATTTTACTATCATAAATGAAACAATTTAACTTTCTTTAAAATATATTTATATATGAGATAATAAAATAATTTATGACATTTACATCCAGATAGTTCCTGAGAGGTCTTGTCATCTCTATCTGGTTATTATCAGTCTTGTAATTTGAACACTGTAACTGGCTAGCAAAGTATATTTTAAGTATTCATGGGTCATTTGCAGACACTTAATGTTGAAAACTCCAAAAAAGTCATTTGGCTGTTTTGCAGAATGAAAACAAACAAAAACCTTTGTGTCAAAGAAGGAAAAAGATTTAAAGTAGAAGTTGGAAATGGTGAAGAGAATAAACTTTAAAAATACATAGTATTTTTCCTAAATTATTTGAAAGTTTAAATAAACATATGCCTTCATAGCATACTGAGATTCTGTAGATTTTCAAAGTAGACTTCAGAGACCTCTGAATGTGTCAAACACAAATAACAGACCATATGATCTGTGTCTTTAACTGGATGAATGTGACTATAAAATAAGTATAATAATGGTTATTATTGTGTACTATATAAAATTCTTCTCCACAATATATATTGCAGATATTATAAGTCATGTGTTAACAGAAAACACATTTATTTTCATTTCTGGGACTCAAATTCCATTAAATGTAAACATTTTACAACTCTTATCATGGTACATTTTATTGTCTGCATTGGAAGATAAGGTACTGTGAATTTATCACCGTCCAATGAAGGCAGGATTTTCAAAACATGAACTGATGTTACATAATGGTGGACAAGTACTTAGCCAATTTAAAGAAACCTTGGCTGTTTACCATATGGCACTTTACACAACCTTTTTTAGGATATGTTTTTGATGTTGCACATCTTGGTCTTAAATTTTATTTCAAAATTTAAAAAAGGATATATCAGATTTTTTTCCCCCAGATTATCTAATGTCATACGGGACTTCACCTGTACCAAAATTCCTTTATGTATTCCTGTATTACATTCTCAAGTAGATTAATTGGCATCTTTCATAGGCTGATTCCTCATGTAAATACATTTTGTTGTCCTGAATATAATAATATGTTAACCATGATATTAATTAAATTTCAATTTGGATTCAGTAGTTTTTCTCTATACACTGTGTACTAAATGTTGTATAATGTTGATATAATCTCAGATATCTGTAAGGTCCATGGCAAAAATCCACTGATCTGGCTGGAAATGAAAAAAATTTTCTTTACTATGTTGATGGGTAAGAAGTTTAGTATGAAGTGTGCTAACTGAACTGGAACATTGGATTAAGCAGAAATATTCATTCCAAAGGTGAAACATGCTCATCTGCAGCAAATCCAGCACTCTTTAAATGATAAACACAAACATGAGAAGTGCAACCTTCACTCTAGTGTTAGTCTGTAGAAGTGACCTTCCCCCCTACTGTTTATACCTGGCTTAGAAGTATTTAAACTATTTTAGTGCATTGGTTTTACATGACCGTGGAAAATGCTCTTTGCAGAGTAATGATATGACATGATGATCACCTAGGCTTTGTATAGCATAAAAAAATATAGTGGTAAACAAGAATAAGTGAACTGTTGGAAGGAATAATTCACAGTAGGAAATGGCACTGTCTGTGGCTGTCAATAGAAGATACCATTTGATGACATAAAATTTCTGTTTGGGGCCTGGAAACATGACAATGTGGGCTGTAGTAACTGATCTTTGCCCATTCATTTCAGCAGCCAAGGTGATGTTAAGTCACATTTCAGTAACTCTGATTGTGCCCATGGAGAAGAAGGCATAGTTGGCACTGAGTGGCATGTCTCCAAGACATAGTTGGCACTGAGTGGCATGTCTCCAAGATCAAATAATTGTTCAAGATTATAGCATTGATCCTCCTTTACATTACCCTTTCTCCTATCTTTCCCTTATTGAGAAAGAGAGTAGAGAGATGAATGGAAGAATTCCAAGAAAGTGGTGGCAGTTTTGGGGAGAACAAAATATTTTAATTCGGAAAAAGCTAAAATTTCTGGCTTTGTTTAGCTTGAATAGTAATATCAGGGAAATTATAAATGATTTAGAAATTGTCAAATGCATTTTGGAAAATATTTAATTTATACCAAATATTTATTTATATACATAATGAATAAAGTATTCAATTTTCAGTCTTAAAGATTATTTACTCTAATTTAAAATATATCTGTACGTTAACCTACTACACCTTTCCTAAAATCTGTTCATTCATTTTGTCCTCCTAAACCAAATGTAAAGAGAGAACTTTGCCATGTTGTCATGTTACTGGCTTCACTTCCACACCATCAATGCAACTGATAATTTAGTATATCCTGTAGTCCCTATGTTCAGCTGTGAACATTTGAACACAAACACCTAAAAAATAATCATGTTGTAAAAAGTTTGGATTTACTAAGAGATTCAGGAACCCATTAAATAAGAGTATTTTGAATCAGATAACAAATAACCGAAGGAAATTTGTGTTTAAAATTTGATATTTAAAAAAAACCTACAATATAGATATTATAACAGAGCCTAAATCTAAAAGGAAAAAAGAATGAAGAAAAAGAAGACAAAATAAGATCAATATTTAAGGATGATACCTTATGTTCTTGGGACTTAACCTCTTTGAACCTCAGTCTCCTCATTTATAAATAGCAAAATTTACCTCTGAACTATAAACTCATTAAGACAAACTGTAATTTAGATTTACCTCTAAACTGTAAACTCGCTATAGGCAAGGGTCTTGCATATAATAAATACCTGATATATATTTATTGAGCAAATCAGTGAATAAATTGTAAATGAATAACACTGAATTTGGTCATAGTCCTATCTTTTCCATTAAGTAGTCAATACTAAATATAAGACGTCACAATTTTATTAAGTGGAAGTATAGTTCCACTGAATAAGACATGCAATAACATCCATGATCTAAGATGTGGTATATCAGTGTTTGTACTATTTTCTCATTTACTTCTTATATCTTTCTAGGTTTCTATCTAAAGATGATTACTTTAGAGACAATTCTGGTATTTGTATATTGCAATCATTAAGAAGAGGTGAATAAAATATCACAAAAAACTTCCCATGGGTTATAGTGGGAACTTTATAAGAATGATGCAGAGCTCAAGAAAGCTTGGTGGAATGCACAGGTCGTCAATAATTGATTCTGATGAGTCATTTTTTTGTCCTGTGATTGGAAAGTGAAAGGGAGACATTACACAGGTTGACAGGATTTTGGAAATGAAGAGCAGGGGATATCCTAGATTGTGTCAGATTTTTGAGAGGAAAGAGGTGCTCTAATAGTGATTAACTGACTCATCCTTTTACCCTAAGTGGCAGTCCTCTGATCTCCACCCCATTAACCATTCTGTCTTTCCTCTTACTAACAAAGTCCTTCTCATTGTTGAGAATGATAATTTTGCCTTGGTAGAAAACATTTCCAATCCATTTTGCAGATCAGGTGGCCACATAACATAATTAGAATCACTGAACTGAAGGTTAAAGTTGTTGAGTGGGGCTTTAGTGCTATAAAAGATACCATCAAGAAAGTGAAAATATAACTGCAGAATGGGAAAAAATATTTGCAAATTATATACCTGATGAGGGACTTGTATCCAGAATATATAAAGAACTCTTACAGCTCAACAGCAAAAAGACAACCCAATTTAAAAATAGGCAAAGGCTTTGAATAGACATTTCTTCAAAGAAAGTGTCCAAATTACCAAGAAGCACATGAAAAGATTTTCAGCACCGTTAGTCATTAGGGAAATGAAAATTCAAACCACAATGAGACACCATGTCACAAACACTAGGATGGCTATAAATTGTGATACTGAGTGAAGTAAGTCAAAGAAAGAGAAATACCATGTGATATTCCTTATATGTAAAATCTAAAAAGAAATGATACAAATGAACTTATTTACAGAACAGAAACAGACTCACAGACTTAGAAAATGAACTTCTCAGGGGGAGGGAAGGGGGGAAGGGATAGTCAGGGAGTTTGGGATCGACATGTACACACTGATATATTTAAAATGACTAACCAACAAGGACCTACTGTATAGCATGGGGAATTCTGCTCAATGTTATGTGGCAGCCTGGGTGGCGGGGAGTTTGGGGGAGAATGGATACATGTATATGTATGGCTGAGTCCCTTTGCTGTGCACCTGAAACTATCACAACATTGTTAATTGGCTATACTCCAATATAAAATAAGAAGTTAAAAAAAAAAAAAGACAATGTGTTGTCAGAGATATAGAGAAACTGGAATCCTCTTACATTGCTGATGGGAATGTAAAATGATGCAGCCACTTTGGAAAGCATTTGACAGGTCCTCAAAAAGTTTAACATAGAGTTACTATATGAATCAACAATTCTACTCTTAAGTATATATCTAAGATAATTGAAAACATATATTCACATAAAAACTTGTGCACAAATGTTCATAGCAGTATGTTTTGTGACCATCTTACAGAAGCAGATGGATCCCCACACAAAATTCGGTTTGGATTTGAGACATAATTCTACACACACAACATCCCAAAAGGGCATGAAAAAGTTTGTTACTAACAAGTGAAGCTTTTGGGGGAGAAAAAGGGTGGCTCCCAAGCATATCTAAAATGGCTTGGAAGAGCAGAGAAATAAGGCTGGCTTGGAGTCTGTGTGGTGGTTAAGAAAGGAGTAGAGGCAGAATGAGGGTTTCTGTGAATGGCTTGAACTGCCCATTGGTGTCAAAGGAGGGAGCATCTGGGATTTCTTATTAGCTCTCCCAGATGTGGGGCAGAAGGGAAAAAGGGAGGGGTGAATCTTAAAAGCTGTTATCAAACATCAAATAATTGAGGTATAATCTTTATTATACAGTATTGCTCATAATCACCAGAAAGTAGAAACAATCTAAATGTTCATCAGCTGAAGAATTAGTAAACAAAATATGGTATATTCATAGAATGTAATATTATTTGTCAATAAAGAGGGAATGAAGGTACTGATACATGCTGCAACATGAAACCATTATGCTAGGCGAAAGAAGCCAGTCACAAAAAAACCACACATTGTATGACTCCATTTATGACAAATGTCTAGTTTAGGCAGCTCTATAGAGATGAAAAATATTTAAACATTTTCTTATGGATGGTGGGAGAACTGTAGAGAAATGGAAAGTGACTTATAATGGGTATGGGGTTTCTTTTTGGGGTGTTGAAAATGTTCTAAAAAAGTCTGAATTTTAATTCTATTATGTTATCACATTGCTCTCATTTTAGATAAACTTTCTATTCCTCATTTTTCTTTTTGTAAAATGTGGAGTTGCAGTGTTTTCATCATTTTACTGTTGTTATGATGATACATATAAAATTTGTTTTTAAAATGTAAAGGATTTTTATTATTATTTGCATTATTAAATTCTGTAAGTTCATGATAACTTAGAACTCTCTGTTGGAGAGTCTGTTTCTACAATACACCAGTCACTTACTGTGCATTTTACCCATCTTATCTCATTAAGTCCTCGCAACAACCTTGCAAAATCAAGTTTTTATGTTTTTACAGCTAAGAAGATTGGCATATGAGGAGGTCAAGTATTCAAGATGGTATTGAAACCCTCACCCATCTAAAGTCCACATTTTTTCCATATATCACACGGCTTCTTACACAAAGGTTAATTGAGTAATTTTCAGACTTTACTTCATCCACAAACAAGCTAATCTCAAAATGTGGCATATGATTGCTCTGAGTAAAATATGAGATTATAAATAGCTTTGTTAAATGGCACATCAACAAGATGTTTAGATTTTTATGCTGCTGGATTTCATATTTTATCTGTTTTTAATTCACACCAAATGAAAACATGACTTTGATGGCCTCTGTAAAACATGTCATGTGCAAAAATGAAATGGGAGAGCAAGCTAAAATGAATTTACTTCAGGGGATTTTATGAACCATCAACTGAGCTTTTAGTTCACTTACCATGAGAGATGGATGTGACAGGTAAAAAAGTAAAAGCTTAGAGTGGTTCTTTCTGACAAATAATGTATATGCAAATACAGGGCTAAAGGTATAGCGGATTTCATAGAAATTCAAACTGTATAGGATGTAGTTTTAGATGCTTAGAGCATGCATCTCATAGATGTTTAGTAAATATTGAATTAATCATAAAATAATAGTAGCAAACTCTTATTGTTATTAAAGAAAAATTAAGAATATCTGAAAAGTACTACCCTAACTCAAAATAATAATAAATCAAAATATCCTTTGATTTCACTCTCAGAAATTAGGTCAGAAACACATTTGGAATGATACAATATGAATGTTCCAATTGTGTTATTAACTTTGTCTAACAAAAAAATGCTTTTTACTTTCTCTGCGAATTAACTATTGAACAAATGAGTTGAAAGCAAGAGTAAATAAATTCAAAGCATTTGAAATTTTCTGAAATTTTTGATATCAATGTGATATAATATTAAGTGCTTTCAAGTCGAAGACCTGCACTTGAATCCCATCTCTACCGCTTTCCTACGGTGTAAAATTGTATGAGCTGCTTAATGTCTATGATCCCCAGTATAAGAGTGAAAATTAATACACATCTTGAATGGGTTTAATGCAGACTAAATCAACATTGTACGTAAAGCAATTTGAGTAGTGTCTGGTATAGGGTAGGCACTTGATAAATGGAAGATATAGGAATATAAATTGAGTAGTCAGATCTTCACAATGAAAAATGAAGTTGAAATATTGGCAAGTTGGTAAATTGGGTCTGTGCAGGTGACCAAACATGATCATTCAGAATGAAAATACATTTTGGCTTATGCATAAAGCATTTTTCTCATGTGCTTTCCTGAAGAAATGTAATGCATGTGCTATATATTTCAGATACATAAAAGTGGGGAATTAACTGCTCTTTATATAAACTGAGGTCAAAGTGCTTTTGTTTCTAACTGATCTATTTCAGCTTCTGACACGGTTGAACTCGACATTTTGGGATACTTTGGTAAAAGGCATGGATTTTTTTTGCCTTTATTAAATAAACTTTATTAAGGTACAATTTTCATACTATAAAATGCACCGACTTTAAGGGCATAATTTGATGAGTTTTGAAAAATATACATACCAGTGTAATCAATAAAAATAAAATATTTACATCAGCTGAAAAATTTTCTCACATCTCTGTTGCAAAATACCCCTTCATCTTCTACCCAGGAAAAACGTTTATCTGCTCATTATTGATTATATGGAATTATATAATATGTTATTTTCTGTGTGTGGCTTCTGATACTCAGCATAGTATTTTTGAGATTCATCCATGTCGTTGCATGTGTACATTGCTCATGTTTTTATTGCTGAGTAATATCACATTGAGCAAATATACCAAAATGTACTTATTTACCTGTTTGATGATATTAGGGTTCCTTTATTTTAGGGTTATTATGAATAGAGCTGTTAGGAAAGTTGGTGTACAAGTCTTTCTATTACCATATGTTTTCATTTCTATTGGATAAACACCTGAAATAGAAATGGTGAGTCACATGGTAAGCATATGTTTAACATTTTAAGAAACTGCTAACTCTTTTCCAAACTGGTTGTCCCATTTTACATTCCTACCAGCAAAGTATGAAAGTTCCATTAACTCCACATTTTCACCCACACTTTCTATTGTCAAAAAGCATGGATTTTTAACTTTAAATTTCTAATTGCTCTTTTCTAATATACAGAAATAAAATTGATATTTGTATACTGATTGTATAGTCAGTGAGCTGGATATCAAACTCATTTTAGCAGCTTTTTTTGTAGATTCCTTCAGATTTTCTAAGCAGACCGTTAAATGGTGAGCAAATAGTGCTTTATTTTCTCCTTTATATTTTTTGACCATTTATTTGCTTGTGAAAAATCTTAACCACTTAGTAGAATGTTAACTGACTTTTTTGGTAGATGTCATTATCAGGTTAAGGAAATTCTCATCAATTATTATTTGCTAAAATTTTTACCATGAATAATTTTCAATTCTTTAAATGTTTTTTTCTGTATCTATTGTGATAATTATATGGATTTTCTCTTTTACTTTGTTAATATGGTGTAGTACATGAATTTGCTTTATATTTTTAACTTACCTTGCATATCTTGGATAAAGCTATTTGGTCATTGTTGCATTATTACTTTTTGGATTCTGTTGCTAAAATTTTGTTAAGTATTTTACCTTCATTTGTGAAGAATAAGTTCATCATATACAAACATATCTAGCTTTACTGTGCTTCACTTTATTGAACTTTGCATATACTGCTTTTTCTTTTTTTAAAACAAATTGAGGGTTTATGGCAACCTCTTGTCAAGCAATTCTATTGGCACCATTTTTCCAATATCATTTGCTCACTTTGTGGTTTTGTGTCACATTTTGGTAATTCTCACAATATTTCAAACTTTTTCATTATTATATTTGTTATGGTGATCTACTACAACTCACTGAAGGCTCAAATGATGGTTAACATCTTTACCAATAAAGTAGTTTTTAATTAAGGTATGTACATTGTTTTTAAGACATAATGCTATTGCACATTTAGTATACTACAGCATAGTGTAAACATAAATTTTGTATGCACTGGGAAACCAAAAAATGTATGGGACTCACTTTACTGTGATATTAGCTTAATTGCAGTGGTCTGGAACTGAACCCTCAATATCTCTGAGGTATGCCTGTATAATATTCCTGGCTGAGCTTTTTGTTTCCTCCTGCATTTTAAATATGGTTTCTATTGCTTTCTGGTCTCTATCCTTTCCAATAAAACGTCAGGCATCATTATATATTTTGTTCCCCTGTGTTTTTTCTCTTCTAGTTTCTTTCAAGATTTTCTCCTTATCTTTGGATTTCAACAGTATATCTATAATGTGTCTACACATGGTCTCCTTGTATTTATATCCTATTTGGTGTTTGCTGAGCTTCTAGGATCTACAACTTAAAATTTTCACCACATTTGTAATACTTTGAGCTAGTCAATTTCTTCAAATATTTTTTTTCTTCCTCCCCTGATCCATCTGGGACTCTGATTACATATAGGATAGCCCACTTAATACTGTTCAGTTTTTTTCTCAGTGTTCTTCAGATTGCAAAATTCTGATTGGTGTACCTTGAAGTTCACTTACTCTTTCTTCTGCAAACTCCAATTTGGTGTTAAGTTCATCCAGTGGATATTTTCATGTCATTTATTGTTCTTTTATTTCTATTTATTGTTATTTTATTTCTAGAATTTGTATTTGGCTTGATTAAAATTTATTTATAATTCTTTACTGCATTTCCAATGTGTTTAATCCTTATGGCAACACTTTCCTTAAAGTCTTTAAACATATTTATAATACAATATCATATGGGTCACCTCAAGGTTGGTTTTTATTGACTATTCTTTTTTCTTGATTATTGTCATATATTCAGTTTCTTAGCATGTTTAGCAGTTGTTTCTTGTATGGTTGACAATTTGAATAATAAACTTTAGAAATTCTACATTTTAGTATATCTCTCTGCAAAGTATTAACATTTTTACACCAGGTAGTTAGATTAGCTAGATTCAGACTGTAAACTTCCTCTGCAATGTGCCGCAACTAAAATATCTATACAATGCTTTCAGTTTCTAACTGACAAATGTTTCTGAGACTCCTGGATTCTCTCCTTTGTATGTGTAGTTCAATCATCAGCCAAGGATTTGAATTTATTCATGCATAGATTTTGGATCTCATCCATTCTACAGTGTTCTCTTCTGGTGGAACATTTTCCAATGGGTATATTTTTTGTAGTTGTTACACAGATTTTCCTGAAACTTGGGCAAAGGTTGGAAAGATTTGTAGTTCGTAGACTAACTAGCATTTGCATGAGTGGTTATCATAAACAGATTGTTCATCCGTTTTCCATTATTTGTGTTAAGGGGATTAAAATGCTTAGATTTTAAATTTCTTGACTAATCATTTCTATCATTCCCTTAATATAGTTCATATGGTTTTACAAATTTCTGACATCTTCAGTCATTACATTTTATTGGCTAAAGTATTTTCTACAACTTGGATTTTCTGGGAACATGAAAACTTTGTTTCCAAAATGCACTTGAAAACTTGTCAGGCCAGATGCACTCCTGTTAGAGAGGCCCTTAAATCTGACTCACACATGGGAGAGCCAATTAACTAATTAACTAGTTAGTTAATTTATTAATGTTGATCATTCAAAGGAAGATTTCTCAAATTCTTGAATTGTTGCACATTTTGGATCTCATCCAATTTACAGTGTTCTCTTGTCCACAATTCTCATACTAACTTTTCAGCCACTCTATCAGAGTGGCTGCTCTAGTTCTTTTTTGCAAAAGTTAATACTTTTCTAATTTCTGGCTGCTTTTGGTTGTTTTCCAAATTCTTTAAATAGTTGTCTTTGTGTATGTGGTTTTTAAAAATATTTTATAATTGTTTTCTGTGGTAGGTTTAGGTAGGTTGCAGTCTACTTGGCCATTACCAGAACTTTTCCAATTCACTTTTGATCACCTACCTCAGATCTACCTGTATTTGATTTTAAATCTACTATCTTATTAGTTACTTTCTATTTGACTCACTATTTTATGTTTTTTCCCATCTTTCCTTGCATTCTTTCTCACTATTTAATAATTTATTATTACTTTTTTCCCTTATATTACATCATAGTTATAAACTTTATGGCTATAATTTTGATAGTTACTGTAAAGATTACAAAATACATATTTGATTTATCCAGGTCTAGTGTTAATTGTACTTTGTCTTCTAGGACAATGCAATGATGGATTATTAATACAGCAGTATTTTCACATTTTCCCATACATGATTGTTTTTTACTCTAAATTTTTCTTTCATGTTATATTTTCCTTCTGTCTAAAGAAAATCACCTAGGTTTTCCTTTAGTGGAATATTGTTCTGGTAATTCTTTACTGCCTTATGTGATTTCTAATGTCTTCAAGCAAAGTAATCATATATACTTGTGAAGCTTTCCTCATTGATCACAACATGAGTGTTTGTCTGTAAAATGTGCTTAAATTTTAATTACTGGTTTATATTTTTCCTAATTTGTTAAAAATATTCTTCAAAATAATTTCTTTTTGAAATTAAAAAAAGTAAATTCTATTTTATTGTGATAAGAACACAACATGAGATCCATCCTCTTAATAAATTTTAAGTGTACAGTACAATGTTGTTGACAATGTTGTATATTGCACAAGGCACAATGTTATACAGCTGATCCTATTGTTTAACTGAAACTCTGCACCTGTTGATTAGTAACTTCCCATTTCTTCCTCCCTCCAGGCCCTGGCAGCCACCATTCTACTCTTTAATTCTATGAATTTGACTATTTTAGAGGACTCATATAAGTGGAATCATGCAGTATTTGCCTTTATGTGACTGGCTTATTTCACTTAGCCTAATGTCCTCACATGTTGTTGCATATTTCAGAATTTCCTTCTTTTTAAAAGCTGAATACTATTCCATTGTGTGTTTATACCACATTTCTTTACCTATTTATCTGCTGATGGACAGTTAGATTATTTCCCACATGTTGGCTATTGTGAATAGTGCAACAATGAACAAGAGAGAGGTAAAATATCTTTGAGAACCTGATTTCAATTATTTTGGATAAATACCCAAAAGTGAGATTGCTGGATCATATGGTATTTCTGTTTTTAATTTTTTGAGGAAATTTTACTGTTTTCCATAATGACTACCCCATTTTGTATTCCTACATATAGTGTGAGTTCCAATTTCTCCACATTTTGGCCAATACTTGTTGTGTGTGTGTGTGTGTGTGTTTAATAACAACTATCCTGACAAGTGTCAGCTGATTGTGGTTTTGATTTGTACTTCCCTGCCAACTAGTGACCTAATCATTATTTTCTTTTTCATATACCTGTTGGCCGTTTGTATGTCTTCTTTGGAGAACTGTCTACTCAAGTCCTTAGCCCATTTTTTAAATTGGGTTTTTAGTTTTATTTGCTATTGAGTTATGGGAGTTCCTTATATATTTTAGATTTTAATCCTTTATTGGATATATTGTTTGCAAATATGTTCTTCTATTCTATTGGTAGCCTTTTCACTCTGTTGATCATTTCCTTTGCTGTGCAGAAGCTTTTTAGTTTGATGTAATCCCACTTGTCTATTTTTGCTTATGTCACTTGTGTTTTTGGTGTCATATCCATAAAATCATTGCCAATACCAATGACACCAAGCTTTACCCCTATATTTTCTTCTAGGAATTTTACAGTTTCAGATCTTAAAGTTGTCTTTATTCCATTTTTGAGTTTATTTTTGTGTGTAGTGTAAGTTAGGAGTCTAACTTTATTCTTTTGCATGTGGATATCTAATTTTCTCAGTAATATTTGTTGATGACACTATGATTTTCCCATTGTGTATTCTTGGCATCCTTGTTGAAGATCAGTTGACCTTATATGCATGGACTTATTTCTGAACTCTTTATTCTGTTCCACTGTTAAAATGTTCATATTACCCAAAGCAATCTACAGAGTCAATGCAATCTTTTTTAAAATCCTAATGACATTTATTACGAAAATAGAAAAAAAAATTCTAAAATTCATATGGAACCACAAAAGATCATGAATAGCCAAATCAGTCTTCAGAAAGAAGAACAAAGCTAGAAGCATTACATGTCCTGATTTCCAAATATATTACAAAGCCACAATAATCAAAACAGTATGGCACTGGCATATATTTTTAGAGTTGCACAATATTCAGTAATTTTCAGTAATGTATTTTTACCAAGATATTTTCACCAGTTTTTTTTGTTGATATATTTACAAATTTAAGTAAAATATACTGATAGAAACATTATTTTTCATAAGTCTTCATTATAGCATATAATTTTTCATTAGAATAAATAATAATAAATTTCTAGTAATAAAACTTGGGCTTTAAACATTTCTAAGATTTTAAATTATGCTGCAGAAAGTAACTTGTTTTCCCACCTAGTGTATCTAAGTTTTTTTTTTTTTTGAGATATAATTGATGTACACTATTAAATAAGTTTCAGGGTTACGAAATAGTGATTCACAATTTTTAAAGTTTATATTCCATTTATAGTTATTATAAAATATTGACAATAGTCCCTGTGTTGTACAATATATCCTTGAAGCTTATTTTATATGTAATAATTTTTACCTCTTAATTCCCTGCCCCTGTCTGGCTCCTCCCCCAATCCTCTCTCCACTGGTAACCACTTGTTTTTTTTCTCTATATCTGTGAATCTGTTTCTTTTATGTTATATTTACTAGTTTGTTTTATTTTTTAGATTCCACATATAAGTGACATAATACAGCATTTGTCTTTCTCTATCTGACTTATTTCACTTAGCATAATGCCCTCCAAGTCCATCCATGTTGCTGCAAATGGCAAAGTTTCATTCTTTTTTATGGCTGAGTAGTATTCCATTGTGTATATGTACCATATCTTCTTTGTCCATTCATCTGTTGACAGACACTTGGGTTGCCTCCATATCTTGGCAATTATAAGTAATGCTGCTATGAACATAGGCGTGCGTGTATCTTTTTTAATTTGTGTTTATTTTTTTGGATATATACCAGGAGTAAAATTGCTAGGTCATATGGAAGTTCTATTTTTAGTTTTTTGAGGAACCTCCATACGTTTCCACAGTGGTTGCACTAATTTACATTCCCACCAACAGCCTACAAGGGTTCCCTTTTTTCCACAGCCTTGCAAACATTTGTTATTTGTGGTCTTTTTGATGACAGTATTTCTGACAAGTGTGAGGTGATGTCTTCTGTTTTTAATTTGCATTTCTCTGATGATTAATGATGCTGAGCATCTTTTCATGTGCCTGTTGGCCATCTGTGTTTTCTTTGGAAAAATGTCTATTCAGGTATGCATCTAAGATTTTTATTCATGCTCACAAATACCACATTTTATTTTATTTTTTCAGTTATATGTGACTGTTTTACCTTTCAGGTGATTGATTAATTCAGAGTTTGAATATTTTAGACATATTAATTCTTTTTATTTTTCTTTTGTGAATTTCCTCTCCATGTGCTTTGGCTATTTTCTACTGGAAAATCATTATTTCTTATTATCTTAATAAGAAATAATAATAAGAAATTATTATTAAGAAATTATTATTTCTTATTAAATTGATTTAGAACATATTTATTTATATATTAAAGGCAATAAATATTTTTTTCACTTATAGCCACAGCAAGTGCTTTCTTCAGTTTATTACATTTCTTTCTGCTTATATTTTCCCACAGGTAAAATATCACATTTCAGGCAGTCAGATATATCAAAATTTTCATTCATGTGTGTTTTACTTTGTTTTTTATGCTTAGAATATGAATATAAATAAATATTCATATATTTTTCTAGATTTTTAAAATATTTTATTTCTTTTCAGGAGTTGACTTTCTAATTTGTCTAAAATTTATTTTGTTATTCATTCTTAGCATCTTAGCACATCTGAATATTTATCATTTTCAGGTCACAGCTCATCAAATAGGTTTTCCTTGATTTGTCCATTTGTTTCTCCAAGTTCTTTCATCTTGCAGATTTCCTTTTAAATACATTTTCCACTGGAAAATGTTCCTGATTATTTGTCTGTTAACTTAAATATTGTCTGCCTTGCTTCATTAGAATGTAAGTTCAGTGAAGACAAGGACATTTTATGCTTTTTAAAATTAATTTTTATTCGAGTATAGTTGATTTACAATGTGTTAGTTTCAGGAGTACAGCAAAGTGAATCAGTTATACATATACATATATCCACTCTTTTTTAGATTCTATTCCCATATAGGTCATTACAGAGTACTGAGTAGAATTCCCTGTGCTATACAGTAGATTCTTATTAGTTATCTATTTTATATATAGTAGTGTGTATATGTCAATCTCAATCTTCAAATTTATCCCCCGATTTCCCCCTTGGTAACCATAAGTTTGTTTTCTATATCTGGAAGTCTTTTCTGTTTGGTAATTAGGTTCATTTATGGGAATTCCCTGGAGATCCAATGGTTAGTACTCCATGTTCTCACTGCCAAGAGCTCAGGTTCAATCTCTGGTCAGGGAAGTAAAATCCCACAAGCCGCACAGCACAGCCAAAAAAAAAAAAAAAAAAGGACAATTTATGCATTTATGCTTTACTTTTCTCTGTATTCTTTTAGCCTGGTAACTACCCTGTACAAGTAGAAACTCAAATATGTTTACTGAATAAATACTTTATTATACCAATTATTATTATTATTGCTTCAAAATGTTTTCGTTACGTGGGAGTATCAGATCCTTTTTATTTTTGGAATTTTATCACTTTTATTATGAGGTTATTACTCAAGACTACTTTATAATCAACTATGCCATAAATTTATCAAAATAATAAGAATTGTATTCAAACTGACAAAGCATCTAAAAAACAAAACCAAACAAAAGTATATGTCTAAAGTAAGACTTAGAGATATATCAATAAGAGAAATGACTTCCATAGATGCTTATCAGGAGATAGAAAATATTTTAAATACCAACAATGTTCTGGAACAAATAATCACAATTAATCTTTCTCACTTAATTCAGTCCTTTTTATTATTATTTTTTGTCCTGCTGGATCTTGGTTTACCACAATTCTTTCTAGTATCATCTGCTTCTGGACTAAAAAGAGTTCTGAAAATTCTGATTCATTACCTGGTGTCAGTTCACTGTGGTCCACTCATGGTAATGATGTCAGCTTACCCAGGTTCTTTTAACCAGTTTTTTTTTTTCTTTAACTCCAAATATGCAATATTCTATTCATTGCAGAATAGTTAAGAATATCCAATACCTGCATTTCTACCAAGGCTCTGAAATGATCCTTTTTTGTTGAAGACCCAGACCCAATTTCTTGCCAACATCTTATAGCAGAGACTTGAGATAAGCATGCAAGGGATTGCTGATAAGATTGAATGGCTCAGCTTAATTTATTACAGTAACCATCAATATCAGAATCAAGAACAGTCAGTATTCTCTATTCGGATTTAACATGTCCTATTTAATAAAATTTGATCAATGCTTCCTGTATGAGTAAGAACATGTTAGGAAGGGGGGGCACTGAAGAATCTCCAGGGTCTTCCAATACATCATATACATTTTACATATTTATACTAATAAACACTTACATGTATAAAATTTTAATAATGAAACAAAAACTTGGATATATTAATGGCACATATGACAAAGGGGCAATTTTCTTGCTATATAAAAGCTTATATAAATCAACATGAAAAAGATGAACAAACTCAAAGATAGGTGAACAAAAGACATGCATGTATGTTTACAAAGAAATTAATACAATAGCATTGCTAAAGTTTACTAATAGTTTAATATGCAAACTAAAACATAATGAAATATAAAATTTTGCAGAATACAGTAAGTCCCCTACATATGAACCTTCAAGTTGCGAACTTTCAAAGATGTGAACGTGTGTTCACATGTCCAAACATGTAAGTTAGTTCACGCATCTGGCATACATTGTCATGTGTGTGCAACCTCTACAAGTGGTTGTGCTTTTGTGTACTTTACTGTATAGTACTATATAGAGTACAGTAGTACAGGATCTTTATTTCAAGCCCAGGATGTCTGGAAGCAAGCGTACAAGCAGTGGTGATGTAGCTGGTACTACTGTACTTTTCAAGGTATTGTACTGTAAGATTAAAAATGTTTTCTTTATTTTTTGTGTTTGTTTTTTATGTATTTTTTGTGTGAAAAGTATTATAAACCTATTATAGTACAGTACTATATAGCCGACTGTGTTAGTTGGGTACCTAGGCTAGCTTTGTTGGACTTACAAACAAACTGGACTTATGAACATGCTCTCAGAATGGAACTTGTTTGTTTGTAGGGGACTCACTGTATTGGAAAACAATAGATTGATTCTTAAAAAATACTAAAGGCAGTTTGTGGAACACAGAAACTATGACTCAGAGGTGGGAGTATAAATCATTTTAATCATTTTGAGGATAAGTTGTGATATATATTAAAATTTTAAGTGGGCATAACATTTACCCCAACAATTTCATTTCTAGAAATTTATCCTACTGTTACCGACCAGGGTTCTTGGTCTTCCTTAATCAATAGAAGTTGATAAGAGGCCAGACAAGAAATTCAGGCAAGGATTTATTAGAGGGAGGAAAACAAGTAACAGGTTCCCTTGCTCATTCCCTGAGCGGGGGCAAGCTGTTTCCTAATATGGGGTGAGGGTAGGTCCAGGGGTTGGGCTGCAGGGGTGTCTTAGGTGGTTTGCCCACCCTTTTTGTGGTGTTGTGTGCAGTGTGCATGAACAGTACCCTGCTTTTGCTCCTGGCTCTTCAGAAGTGGCAGTTGGGTTTTTGTATCTTGGTGTCCATAATTTGCCCCAACTGCACATGCATGCAGCTATTTTTAGTCCCTTATAGTTTCTTTGTATTTTGTTGCTCAAGGAGATGGTTGTCCAGGTGCAAGCACTGCAGCATTGCAGCAAAGGGTCCTAGGTCCCAGCCTGTCTCATAAGTACCATAGCAAAGTGTCCCAGGTACCAGGTCCTAGCTTGTCTCACTACAAATATTTGTATAATCACATAACTATATCTATACATACACATATGTTTCACAGATACACACACACACATACACAAGGATGCTAATTACAACACTGTCTATAATTAAGAAAAGTTGTCTGCAATCAAAATAACCATTGCTAGGGACTAGTTAAATTAAAAAATGGTACCTTCATACAATGGAATATTATGCAGATATGTAGGAGATTGAGAAAATATTTGATTCAAGAAGACAAATTCTTCATCATTTAAAACAATATGCAGTTTACATTTTAGACACCTACGAACATGTGCTGTCTTTCATGAAAAAGGAAGGATGACTCAAAGGGCAGCACCAAGAGAGCAGAAGATAGAGCTGAGAACCATTAGAAAAATTTCCCAGATTTTGAAACTTAATCCAGAAAAATCCAACATTTTCCCAGCTGGAATTCAGAACTGTTATGTCCTTTTTACATTCACTTCTCCCATTTTTGAACTAAAATTTCTGTAACTATTACTCTTTGTCTGTCCAGACTACATTTTGGGAGTGTCAGATAGCTTGTCTCTTTAGTTTCACATGTCAACAGATTGAGTGGAATTGTTCCTTAGCAGCTGTCCTTAATAGATTAAATGGGGAAGTCTCATCTGTACCTGGGTCTGATTTAGATTTTGGACTTTGAACTGATGGGATGATGAGATTTTGGACTTTGACCTGTTGCTATAATGGGATGAGACTTTTGGGAAACTTGGGGGTGTTGAATGTATTTTGCACTTGGAAAGGACATGAGTTATTGTGTGCTAGAGGACAGACTGTAAAAGATTAATAAAAAATGTATTTGTTATGTTGGTTGGATTTTTATAAACTTCCTTTAAAACCCATAGAAGTGAGCACCTATCACCTTTCATTTCACTTGGAAATAACCATGTCTACATATATTAATTTTAATGACTAAATATGTTATTTTGATTTTAAAATACTTAAATTCTTTAATCATTGAAAACAATATGTCCTGTCCTTAACAGCACATTACTTATTAGAAATGCTTTTCTTACTTTTATGTGAAAATTCTCACTGTCAGAGAAAAGAGAACAAGAAATGTGGGGGTTGTCAGATCTTGCAAAAAATATTTTTCAGTCTTTCCTGAGGAAGTTGAAAGAATAGAAAGAAAAGCAGAAATTACAAAGTGAGAGATGTTTTTCATACTTGTCTAAATTTTGTGCACATATGAATCCATTCTTACTGCAGTGAGCCTGCTGTGTGTACTACATGGCTTTTAAAAAATCTTTTTACTTGTTCGCACTACAGAGAACATATTGCAAAACTGACTTTGCTTATTTCAGGATGCAGTAATTAATAAATGTGTCATGATGCCCATGTTATTCAAAAAAAATCTCTGTGAAACCTGGCCTCATGCTGTCTATACTGTAAAAGGTTTAGTAATTCAGGCTATAGAGTAGCTGATAAAAAATGGAATCTGTAGTCACTTAAAACAGTATGTTGGGGGTATACCGTTAAAGCTAATTTATATATTCTTTGTTTCAGCATTGACAAGGTCTACTTAAGCATAGGTGCTCATTGTATGTGCTGACATGCAGCAGATATGAATAAGGAAGTAAATGTGGCTGATAAAATGGAGTTGACAAAATGATTTCAAATTTGCAGACTAATGGGCTAAGCAAACAAAATATTCTGACATTTGGAACTGTTTACTGAAAATTTTAATGCTCTAATTGGAGGGTAAGAGAATAATTCTTCATGTAACACTAGAAATGATCACTGAAATATTTCTAAGGGTTAAAGGAATCTCTGAAAAATTATTTCTACAATATCTTTATAACTAAAAATAGCTTAGACTGCTTGCCTAACCTGTCTGGTAGTTCATCTTCAATGTACAGTCCCTATACAGGTGTTGTTGCATGCTGTTCAAGTGAACATTTTCGACAGTCACTTGTCAGTGAAATCTTTGCATCCAATGGGAATATGGACCACTAATTATTTTCTTTTTCTAGAAAGATGTGTTCAGGAAAAATAAAAATATAGTAATAAAAAAGTAAAACTGAAACAAGTCATAATAGGTTGCACCTCTCCTTCATCTCTTCAATCCCCCCATGCACAGACATTGAAGAGATTTCACATAAATTTTAACAAAATAGGAAATAAGATGTGGGATTAGTTGCTTTAATTTTAAAACATCAGACCTAGAAGAATAATAACTGGAGAGGAAGCCATTGCAATAACAGCATGTGAGCTCAGATAGCCTATTTTTGATTTGTTATTGTAGATTTTAAGAAGTAGAAGAATATATTTGAATTCAAGATTAGATGTCTCAAAGTACAGCACTTTTATAACTGGCATTTAAACTGGTTAAAAAAAAACACTTCACTCTCCTTTTCATAGATTTTGACATCAAAAAAAAAAAAAAAAATAGAAATCCAGGCCACCTAAACATGCATATAGAAGGTAGAAAATGAATAACGGTTAAAAATAAAAGCCTGTGTCACTCCAGGAATATTGAAAGTCAGTTGTCTATTGCCTGTCTTTCTTTGTCTTTTTTTTTTAATAGGATTTTTATTATTATTTATTTATTTATTTATGTTTGGCTGTGTTGGGTCTTCATTGCTGCGCACGGGCTTTCTCTAGTTGTGGCAGGTGGGAGCTCCACTTTGTTGCGGTGCACAGGCTTCTCATTGCAGTGGCTTCTCTTTTGCAGAGCACAGGCTCTAGGCATGTGGGCTTCAGTAGTTGTGGCACGTGGGTTCAGTAGTTGTGGTGCACAGGCTTAGTTGCTCTGCGGCATGTGGGATTTTCCCGGACCAGGGCTCGAACCCGTGTCCCTTGCATTGGCAGGCGGCTTCTTAACCACTGCGTCACCAGGGAAGTCCCTACATGTCCTTTCTAAGGTCATTAGAATATGGAAATTTGGTTCTGAAACTTACCTTAAAATAAATATTGGAAATCATTTAGAGTAACACTCATTTTTTTTACTTTTATGCTAACAAATGTCTCATCAGAAATCTCTTACCCTTTTCTGAAGTTGGACCTGGAGAAAAATCAGCTGACCAATTCCAAGGCTAAGATAAGTGGGAAACTAAAACTTAATAGATGGCTTAGGCTGTTGGTCGGTTGTCAATTCATTGACAAGGAGAAGAAAATGAAATAGTTTTCCATAAAATTCATATTTATCTTCAAGTTCAGTAAGAATACCATTTTATAACATTTGTGAATTATCTATCTTGGTATAAACTTTACTATTAATTCATTACCAAATCAAATGTTCCACTAATAAATGGAACTCAGAGATAATCCCTCAAACATCTTTTTTTGCCCAGTAGCAACAACAAATCTCAACGTTTCGTGAGATGTGCACTTTTTGCTTACTGCAGTTATAATGTCCTGTTATTGTATGAAAAATAAAGTGGTGAACAGACCAGAAACAGATTGGTATTGGGAAGAGGGCATAGGAGATAATCCCCAATAAGGTAGCCAATTCCCAGGTAACCGAAATTGACTGCATGCAGAGTCTGCATCTTGCTGATTTGTAGTAATGATTCTTAAATTGGCAGTTACTTTGGCAGTACCATATTTTGTCATTTTTCATATATCTAATATATGTTCCATCCTGTTCCTTAATTCATATTCCTACCTCTGTGAGCTTAACTTTTTATTACTCTTTGCAAATTTTAGTTCTCTTTTCTTTAAGGCCTATTGATAGGTATTTATTCAGGGATCATGATATTTTATACATCTGAATATGTAAGTGATAAATAAAAATTGATATCTTAAAAAGATCTTAAAAGAGGAGAAACAGAAAGAACAAAGCTTAGATACAAGTGGTCCACTTACATGTAAGCGCTGACTTGAGAGAATTATACAATTTGGAGGGGCATTTTTGGGAAATACCACCATCAGTGGGACGTAGCAGAAAGATATGTGAAATGAATCTAAGATTTCAAATGTTAGTATGAGGAAACAGGAATTAAAAGAAGATGCTACTTTGTGGAGACAAAGATACCAATAGTTATGGGTAAGTTCAGATTGACATGAAGTGATAGCTAATTGGAACTGAACAGAAAACAGGTGGAAATATTTTACTCAAACTCCAATTAGATAAAAAGTCTAGAGAGAAATTTAGTTAAACTCTTGGAGATACATGAGTAGAGGATAAAGACAATGTTTGAGGGGAATATATACAGTTAGAACTTTAGGAGTTTATTAATTTATTCATCCGAATTTTACCACAGACTTAGTATATATAGGCAGTGTACCAGATACTAGAAATACAAAGTAGAAAATAGAAAGACCATTTTATGATTCATGGTCTACTTAAAAAGAAATACACATTAACTTAATTTAATGTGACATATTGGTTTTCTCGGGCTTCCATAACAAAATACCACAGACTAGGTGGCTTAACCAACAGAAATTAATTTTCTCACAGTTCTAGACACTAGAAGTCCTGTCAGCAAGTTTGGTTTCTCCTGAGGTCTCTCTTCTTGACTTACAACGGCTGTCTTCTTCCTTTGTCTTCACATGGATTTTCCTCTGTGCATGTGCATCCCTTTTGTGTCTTAGAGGGGCACCAGGCCTGTTGAATTAGGGCCCCATCCTGACTACCTCATTTAACCATAATTACCTCTATAAAGTCCCTATTGACAAATACAGTCACATTCTAAGACATTGGGGAGTTAGGACTTCAACATATAAATTTTGATGGGACACAATTCAGTCCATAACATGTGGTAAGGCATAGAAAAACTTTCAATGGCATTCCTGAGAACAACTAAATCTATATAAATAAAATGAAAAACAAAACACCTCACAGAAGAGGTAAAATTTAAGCTAGTAAATCTTGAGCAATATATATATATATATATATATATATATATATATATATATTTAAAACAGTTTAAGAATAGGAGAAAGCAGATATGTTAGAGTGCACCATGTTTAGGGAATGGTAAATGGTCCCATGTGAAAAGAGCATATGTTGCAGAAAGGTAGTGGTAGAATATGAAGGTGGTGGTAATTTGGAAATAACATTGGAACATCCCTCCAGGACATGCTAAAAAAACTTAACTGTGACCTATTAGCCTCCTTCATTTATCTGTCCATGTTCAATTCACTAGATGAATTTTGTTTATGTCTCAGATCTGTTCCTTTTGTCTGTCTCTGCCACCTTGGTCTAAAATATTCCAGTCTTTTTTGTAAGACTCTGAAATACCTCCTAAATCAACCTACTTCACCTTTCACTAAACAATGATTTCCTAATTTAGATATAAAATTGCCACCCCTTTTTTTTCTTAAAATCCCTCAAAGACTTTCCATGGCTCTTAGGATAACAATCTTCAACATGTCCCTGAAGCCCTTGCATTGACTAGGCCCTACCTGTCTCTCATACCTCACTTCTCTCTGTAGTCACACCAAGTTTGTCTAAATCTCATCCATTTACCCTGTTATTTTCATCCCCAAACACTTTTGCATGTTTTATTTCCTCTGTTTGGAGTGCTTTTTCATCCCTTTCTTCCTAATTAAGGTTGATTTATCCTTCTGAACTCAGCTCATATCTCCTTCTTGGAGAATTCTTTCTTTACCTTCCTAACTAGATTAAAGACACCCATTGTTTATTCTTAAGGTAAGGTTTGCATACTTCTTTTTTTTTTTTTTTATACAGCAGGTTCTTATTGCATACTTCTTTATAGTAGAATATATACAGTGGTAAATTTTTATCATCTAACCTGTAATGTTTTTTACCCTTCCTCACTTAATTATGCGAGGTCCATGAAAGTAGAAGCCATGTCATGTTTTGCTCGCAATTGTATCTGTAGGGCCTAATAGAATTTGTGGTGTTTAATTAATGTTCTTTTAATATTTGTTGAATTATAATTCTGAGTCCCAAAATACAGTAGACATTATTGATCCACAATGAACATTGGTGATATTTCTCACTGTGAAATATCAGCTGAATTAATCCTACAATAACATGGTCCTCCTTTGGAAATGCATTTATTCTAAACAACATAGTACAGTAATTGCAAGAATTTAAAGCAACAAAAATGACCCACATTTCCAATTTCACTTAAATTACTCAAATACTCCATGTTCCCTTTAAGGATTTATATTTTTATATATTGTTTTCATAGCTGTAATAATAGGAAATATAAACCTTGGGATTTAAATCTTTCCCTTACTTTGCTGTAAAACATTTCCTATGTTGCTACATAGCTCGTAATCATTTTATGTTAGGTTGATGTACAATAATTACCCTGATGCTTGGGATGCATCGGATGCTTGGTATGTTTCTTATTTTTTTAAAATAGGCTTTATTTTTTAGAGTAGTTTTAGGTTCACAGCAAATATGAATGGAAAGTACAGTTTCTGTATCCCCTCTGATACTTCCCCCCACCCCCAGCCTTCCCAACTATCAACATCTTGCGTCAGAGTAGCACATTTGTTACAATTGATGAACCTCCACTGACATAGCATTACCACCCAAAGTCCATAGTTTACAGTTTACATTAGGATTCATTATTGGTGTTCAACATTTTATGGGTTTTGACAAATATATGACATGTATCTACCATTGTAATGACATATATCATAAAAAATAGTATCACTGCCTCAAAAATCCTCTATGTCCACTATTCATTCCCCTCAGCTCTTGGCAACCACTGATCTTTATACTGTCTCCATAGTTTTGCCTTTTCCAGAATGTCATAGTTGGACTCATATGGTATGCAGCCTTTTCAGATTGGCTTCTTTAACTTAGTAATATGTATTACTATGGATACATAGTAATATGTATTTAAGGTTCCTTCGTGTCTTTTCATGACTTGATAGCTAACTTCTTTTTAGCATTGAATAATATTCCATCGTATGGGTGCATCGCTATTTATCCATTCATCTACTGAAGGACAATTTGGTTCCTCCCAAGTTTTGGCAACTGTGAATAATAAAGGTGCTAATAAACATCCATGCAAAAGTTTTTGTGTGGACATAAGTTTTCAACTCATTTGTGTAATTGCCAAGGAGCACAATCACTGAATTGTATGGTAAGAGTATATTTAATTTTGTTAGAAACTGCCAAACTGTCTTCCAGAGTGGCTGTACCATTTTGTGTGCCTACCAGCGATGAATGAGAGTTGCTATTGCTCCACATCGTTGCCAGCATTTGGTGTTGTCTCTTTCTTATTTATTTATCTATTTATTTATATTAATATCCAGCAGTAAACAGCTTTTTATTTCTTTGAATTATTTTCTTAGAATAAATTCCTAGGGTAATATAATTGGATAAGAAGGAGGCAAACCTTTTCCTAGGCTCTTGGTCTGCAATGCCAAGTAAGTGCCAGATTTTTATCATCTACATGCAGATGATACCCTGATATGTATCTCTAGGACTGATCTTTCACTCCTTCTCCATTTTTGTATGTTTCACTGTCATTTAGAAGTCACTACTTTAAAAGGATCTCAGATCTTGTCTGTCTATAATACTCCAGTTATAAATATATTTATAACAAACCTTTCAGTCCTCAAATTGATAACATATAATTAATAAAATTTTATGTGTTTTTTTTTTAATCCTGGCTAAAAATGGAAAGAATAAGCAGTAGTGTGCATATTGTACTTGAACTACATTATCTAACATTGTCTTATTAGTTATCACCAAATATTTGTTGAATACCTATTGTGAACCTTCAGGTAAACTAAATTTTAGAATTTAAAAGACGAGTAAAATAGTGGCCCCTGTCCTTCTCTTGCTATTATTGTTGGTATTATTATTTGTATTTTTACAAGGGAAGTTGGCAGCCATTTCTATTTCTAGATGTGAAAACATCAAGTTCCCTTGAATAACCATTTATCCACTTACATGGTTCATTTTGACTATGCATATAAAAAGTGAATGAATACCAACTGTTCTGGGATGAGGTATACAGGCTGCAATTCCAGCTGTGTAGCTATATTGAGTTAAATCTTGGAAAGCGCAAGAAATGGAAAGTTTTGAGATTGTGAGATGCAAATTTGCAGAGATCTAAGGGCTCTTTTTGGAGGACTGCTATTGAGAACATTTTACTTTGCAGTTCAATGCTATTATAATACCTTTATGGACTGTGGTGGCCCCAACTATGGGAAACTGACATTAAATAATACTAGAAGCCCCCCAAAGCCAGGGAAGGCCCTTCATTACTTAGGGGAGAATCTAGTCTGGTGAGCCTGATGATAAAGAATCAACTCAAGGTGTCTTATGAAGAAATGACTCAGAGAAGAAGTTTTTTGAGGTGATACTGTGATTCCTTTCCATACCCAGACACCCTGGTCCCATGGACACACATTATGACCACAGTTAGGCAATGACTATTGTGTCAAGTGAAAGAATATTTCAATAAAGTATCTGTAATATTGGGAGGCCAGGCGTATTGTGTCATATACACCAATAAGCCAACCTTATAGTTTGGAATAATATAGAGGGATGTTCCCCATATCTTAGGAAACTACTTTCAGACTGTCTAGCAGAGAACAGGGGTATTTGTAAGATAAACAAGGTGTTTTCCTCCCTTTTTATGAGGGAACACATGCAGGACTGAGCACTGCAGACATGATGAGCATCCCCATTTATATTTGGCTTAGCACAAAAGAAAGTCCTCATCACAGGAAGGAATCTGGTGTTGGGAAGAAAGATGAATTTCCATGATTTCATGAATGGGTGCTCCGACCTTGCTCTGTTACTCAAGTTGCTAAAGACAATACATCAGTTATATCACTATATGTCTTAAAAGTGGTTGCCACAATGGGACAAAAGTGGTTGCCAGACATGGTCTCAAGATGAGGAGTGTAGTGGAATATTACCTATTTAGATGCTATACTTCTGGTAATGACTTTGAAACTGAAGTAGTTTTGAATCAACTTTTTTTTTCTAGCTTTGCCCTATTGTGATTTCGTATCGCACATAAATATAGTCAAATATTGTGCTATTACTTCCAGTTGGTGTCGGTGGTTTAGAAATACAGTTGCTAAATATTTCCCCATGTGTATTTTTTAGAAAGAATTTTCAACTCAGGCATTTATATAATACAATTACAAGAATTTCAATTAATCCATAATTGTGTATGATATTATTATAAGCATGCACACTCACTGGTTTCATTTTTATTACAATGCAGCAATTATTTTAGGCAGTGTCAATGTAATTTTGCTTCCTCATCATGACAGATATCATATCTCTTTGTGGAAAAATATTAAAAATTGAAATCCAACTAGAAAATTGCCAGGCTACTCTGAGAATAACAATAACCTATTTTTTTTTTTCACAACTCCCTTACTTTTAGCACCTTGAAGATGAAAATATGGCTAAATTTATATTATTTCTAATAGTACTACAGAAAACAAAAAAGAGCATTTTCTTTTCTTTTTAAAATCTCTTAATTATATGTGTATATATTTCGTATTGATAACATTGTTTCAAATGAAATCTCAAATCTAGTCAAATCATTTGCTTGCTTAAAATTTATCTGTTGCTTTAGTTGAAATCCCATAACATCATTCCAAAGTTCTCTTCATAATACCTCTGAGTCGCCAGTCTCATTTCCTGTAATCTTCTCCCCTTCTCCATTTGCTCCTGTACTTCCATTTTAGCTTCATCTAGAAGCTCCACTACTTTCAATATATGGTTTTTTCATCTAAGTATATTCTTCCCTATCTTTCTACCTGGTAAACTCTTCATATTTAAGTTCTTTTTTCTCAAGGAGAATTTCTTAATTCCCCCAGAAAGTAGATTAGGATCTCTTGTTTTAGGTCCCGATAGTTATATTTTATAACTTTTATCAATATAACTTAATTTGTTTAGTTCCTTTCAGGATTTATTTCTTATGACAAAATGAGGGTGAATACATGATAGCCCACTCCATCTATTTATTGACATTCTTGTGTAAGAGGAACTTTTGATTCTTTTAAACAACTTCACATTTTCAAGATTGGAAGGAAATCCCTCTGCAGCAAATGGCTCAACCCTACAGGCTCAGCTCTTACCTGAAAGATTCATCTTTTTCTTGAGGATCACTCACTAATTTCACTCCTGGAAACACATATTAAATAATCTGCCAAAATGTATCATAAAATAAAATCTAGATTCTCCAGTGTTGTCAGTGGAAAGATAATCTCTAATTTTAAGAGGATTATGGAAAGAGCAGTGGTTGGACCTCAGAGCCCATTCATGGGGTGAGAGTTGAACTGACCTCTTACCCTTTAGAATCTCTCTTTAATTACCTCAGGCTTTGGGAGCTGGGAGAGCTTAAATCTTTTCAGTCACATAGAATTGTTTTCCATAACATCTATTTATAAGAAACCTGCTGCATTTTCATAAAAATAAATTCATCTTTACCCTGATACAATGATTTAAAGTGGTAGTGTATTTGTGCAGTGAAACAGCTTTGAGCTGAGAATTTCATATAAAAGCACAACATATAAAATAACCTGAAAGAAAATTAAAAGAGGTGTACTGATTGAAGTGTGTGTGTGTGTGTGTGTGTGTTTGTGTGTGCATGTGTGTAGTCAATGGGAGCCTTAATATCTTGATCTTATTTCTTTCTCTATTGTAGTCCCTGAAGCACATCTACAGAGCTACTACATTTATGGGATTATCTAGAAGAGATTTGGCTGTCCTGTAGCCTATGAATGATTATTTTGAGGCATAGATGTCACCACTGACCCATCGCATGATTAGGCAGATGATTCTAATACATCACATTCTTACCTTCTGAGCTTTAAGGTCATATAACCTCTAATTAATTTTCAACATGTACTTCATATAGCCACTTCTATTAATTAAGAATTGGCCCATAAATAAAAACCTATTTGCCATCTCTGATTAGTATAAACTCCTTCACTTTACATTAGGTAAAGTAGTAGCATATGGGTGTTAATGTACTTGCACAAAATTATGCTGGAAAGTGGTAGAATTAGAAATAGGAATCTCTCTGTTGTCGTCAGTTGTCCTACAGTGAATTCTCTACTCTCTCATGCCTTTAGGAAGATTTTTCTCAAATATTATTGTCTTAGGTAGATAATATGATTTACTTTGCAAAATATGATTTTACTAATCTTGTCTTTTAAGGAATATCTTGAACATTGATGAATTAACCAGCTCATGGAAAAGATAATTCAAACAATAAGATTGGGCAATATTGTTTTCTCCCATTTCATGTAGAAAATATGTATCCATTTTAGTATTCAGTGCATACTGGATAGTGCTTCTTTTTTAAGGAGTAGAATGTTCAGTGTCATTACTAAATGATGATTAAGAAAATACATTAACAAATAATGGCATAATCCATTTTGTCCTCATCTGTTAACTTTTCCTGAGTGAGAGTTTTTGCTCTATAAATGTGTTTTCCAGGATCAGTTTGCTGAATTTGATTAGAATTGCAATAATAGGGAAAAGCATATGACATTAGGGTCAGAAATGGGAAAGATGATGGAATTTCAGGGGGATGGTTTGTTCTCATGTAGGTCTAAACTTGAAAGCACTGAAAGTTTTCATTTTACAAAGTGATTCTAAGCTGAAACAATACATTTTCCATTTCATTTCCTAGAGGCTTTGGCAGAAATTTAAAGACTTAACAGCTCTCACTGAACTTTACCTTGGTCTTTAAATATAATGTCCTAATGTGAATAATCTTGGGAACATAAATATGTTGACACCTTAATGCTCTGACATTCTATTCTCATTGTCTGATTTTATTTTCTTCTTTTCCACTGATGCTTGAGCATAATTATAAGCACTGCCTTAGAAAGGCATTATTCAAAACTCACAAAAGGCTATTCTGCACTAGGGAATTAAAAACACATTCACTTCAGAAAATAGGGAACCAACTTTGATTCTAAAATAATTTTCCCAAAGCCCCCATCACATTCAAGAGAAGAATTTCTATAGGGAATGTTTGGCAAATTCTCACATAAAATATCTACGGAATCACCAGGCTGCTGCTATTTGTTAGTGCATTCAATAATATAAGAGTTTAGTATAGACTTTATTTAAAAACTTACACAAGGATTGGAAGAAGTATATTTTGAATATTCACAAGGGAACAGTATAACATTAATGATTTGATGGATAGCTTGATTATAAGCTCTTAAAATAAATATGTTTTGTAAATGGAATACATAAAGAGCTCATCAGTAATTCTGTGGTGTAGTAATGTATACAGAAAAGCTAATACAGTGAGCTTTGGCATAAAAACTTATTTTCTGCAGGTTTATTCAAAAAGACATTATACTATTTGAAAAATTATAATAAATATACAATCAGTACACCCTCTTTATAAAGCTTTTCTTAGCAACCATGAATGTTATATCTAGTTCCCTGGTTTTATTTGCAGTCAAATAAACATTGTAAGTTATTTATGAATTCCCAACTGCTATTGCAGTCTCTTTCTAAAACAGCTTTGTAAAATTATCTTTGTTATAGAAATGCCACATAATTAAATTATCTTAAGAGGGTAATACTCCAAAATTTTCAAGAAAATTACTTGATGTAAAGTGCCTGGTGTGCTTAAGACCTTCACTTGGTTAGATCCATGACTAGGGCATTAGGGAACAATTTCCATCTCTCTCGTGTGACCAGAATTGTGTCCACCTTGAAGGCAGTACCAAACCAGGAGAGAAGAAATTACTCCAGGAACTGTCCTTACTTAAAGCTCTCTTTTGGGCAAGTTTATTACAATAATTGAGAACTGCATTACTTTTTTTTTTCAAAATGAAAGAATTAATAGGTTAACAGTAATTAGGAGATGATTTGACATTTAAGCAAGATAACTATTTTAACTCTTTTAATAAATTTATTTCATTTGCAGCCTCAGAAAAGTTACATTATGTTCTCAGAAATTATTTTTATGAAAGATCTTGAAATCATTTGTTGAATAGAATATAACTAGTTTACTTCTAAGAGAAAACATGTTATTGTAGTAAGAGATGTAAAACACAGGTTAGTACTGTGTTTGTGTCATAAGAGATGACAAATTGACTTTAGAATCGGATGTATTTGGGTTTGAAATCTAGTTCCACTGATTTTAAATTTTGAAGCCCTGTGTAACCTACTTGTTCTTTCTAAATCAGTATTTTTATCTCTGTTATTGGAATTAAAACTATATTTAATAGGTTTTTATATGAATATTTTAAAACAACCTGGTATTTCATTGTCTCTTTAGAGAAGGCATCCCTTAAATGGTCATTCCTTTTGCCATTTCTATTATTATTATTATCAAAAAATCATACTGAATTATTAAATCCTTCCATTGTAACAAGTCACCTCTATGATGGAATTTGGACTTACCTAATTTTGTGTTGCTACATATATGTACAACATATACTATATACATATTACCATGTATATGGTGGTCCATGTCCTATGAATATGTAAATTACATTAAAAGATACTTATGAGAAGTGGATAGATAATGAGTACAAAAGTGATGGTAAAGATAAACTCATTACAATCATGGTACTAACCTGCTTAACACTTCATTGGCTCCTAATTATCTACAACTAAATTCCAGACATCTTTTCAGGGCCTACATAAGCTTTATCAACATGGTCCTGCATTGTCTTTCTATTCATATGTTTCTTTATTCAATCATTTATTTGTTCAATATTTCATCTGTTCATTTAATAATTGCACAAATGTTTTTTGGTGACCTATTTTGTGTTAGACTCTGAGCTAGGTATTAGGAAAAGATCAATGAATAAGAGAAAATTGCCAATGTAATTGATCCTGTGGTTTCACAGGGGTGGACGTTCAGAGGAATTAATGAAACCATAAATTAATAAATGTCATAGCAGAGACTCATGAACAAATTACTATGAGAAGACTGAAAGAGAATAATTACATTTAAAAAGATAGTGTGTATATATTCAAAATTGACAGTTAAGCTTGGTGTTCAAAGTGAGTAGGTGATTTTTAGGCAGGAAGATGAGGAAATATAGTCAGAAAAGAGAGGATAGCATATGCAAAAGTGGAATCTAGAAAGGCAGAATGGTTCTGTAATATTGATTTATTATAGGAAATAATTGGAAACTATCCAGATGTCTAACAACCAGAGGGTTTTAAAATAAATTTTGGTCTATCCATATAATACAATATTTAACCAATGCTAAAGTTATCTCAGAACTAGAAATTGATGGTAATATAATGTTATATTTAACAAGAGCAGTCAAACTGATTATATAGTACAGGTTTTATAAATATATACAGTGAAATGTTAGTGAAGCATTTGAGAAACAATAACATCTATTTTTGTTAAAAATTCTTAATGAAAAGGAACTAATGGATTTGGACTAAATGTTGAAATGCGTCTCGAATTAAAAGGCAACATTTTTCATAATGGTAAAACATTAGGGGAATTCTCATTACAATAAGGACCAAAAAAGATGGCTGTTACTTCCACTGTCATTTAACATTATTCCAAAATTGCTATGCCATGCAATTATTTCACAGAAAAAAAATTAATGGGAATAAGCAAAATTCTAATTATTTCTAAATGATATGATTTGTACTTGCTACTCCAGGAGAATAAACTGAACAACCTATAAGAAATGATAAAATAATTCAGTTAAGGAAATGGACACATAGTTATTATTCAAAAACCTTTACTTAATAATAAATAATAATCAGTTAAAATATAATAAAATGTACCATTTGCAATAGCAACAATAACATGTATGTCCCAAAATCCATAAAAGAAAATTATAAAGAAAAAATAATAAGTTACATAGAAATTTTATCTTTTATTTGTCAAAAACCGTAAACAACATGAAGACAAAAACAAAATGGCAATGGAGGGAATAGGTAATGACAAGGGGAAAGCATTCTTAATTTTCAAGTCATTACCAAAAAACCACATAGAAAAAGGAGAAAGATATATTTTTTAAAATGACTACAAATGTTGATATACTAAGCCTAACTCATAACCAAATATATGCAAATTAAGACCATATCATAATACCATTTAAACTTATAAGATTGGCATAATTTTCCTTTTAAGTGATAGTACTCAAAGATGGCAAGGGGATAGAAAGATTGGTAAGGAGATTTCCATTAAAATTTCAAATATATACAGTCTGATCCTGTAAGTCCAAATTTAGGAGTTTAATTTAGAGACATACACAATTGTACATATGTGTACAGAAAAATATTCAACAAGGGTCATATAGCATAAGATACGGGTAAGAGTGTGGACTTTGGGTCCAAAATGTCTGAATGGAAATCCCCAGATGTGTTATTTGTCCTCTCTAAGGCTGTTTTTTTAATCTGTAGAACGAGAGAAACAGTGGTAGTTACAACAGATGTTTTCTGCGAGGATTACAAGAATATTGAATTAAAATAATTTAGTAAAAAAACAATGTAGAAATACTCTAAGTATAGTTCTATAAAAATCAAGTCATTCTGTGGATGAAAAGAAACTACAGAGAGAGTTAAAGTGTCAGCTACACACTGGGAAGAGAAAAAAAAATTTACATCTTGAAAATCAGCAAGAAAGAGACAACCTAATTAGAACTGGACAAAAGTCATTGTACGGAAATCTGTCCCTCCTGATATACTTCTCTTCCCCCTCCACAGTGCTCTCTGACCCAAGAAGCTGCCTTATGTGGCTCCATTAGTAGGATTCCCATGGTCTTCTGTCTTCATACTGATTTTGGAGAGTAAGAACTGAAGAAAGTAGGAAGGAGAAGAGTATTTATTCCCATGGCTCCCTCCCTTGGAGGCCACTTCAGGTTTGTTTGATGGAAGGTCAGTGAATTTCTCAAGATTGCCAAAATTGCATAGCTCCTTTTTTGAAAATCTCATTAAGTAGATATTGAAACTTCTTGATGTTTTTCTCATTTCTCAGCTTTTATGGTATTAATGTGATATCTAGGAATGATTTTTCAGGTTGAACTTCAAAGACACTAACTTTTTGTGTCCATTCTGCCATTTAAATATCTGAGGAAATTTTTTAATTCAACAGTTACATATATTATTTACACCTTTGTAATTGATGCTTTTCATAACTTTTCCTGCGTTATTACTATGCTTCATCATGAATATGCTCCGTTCTTTATCTGTATGCACATATGAAATGCACTTATTTTACATTACTGCTATGATTACTCTTTTAAGTCTCTTTCCTTAGGTGTAAGTTCTGCATATTGTATCTGCTGGTTCTATTTCAGTGTCTTGGCTTTCCTAAAAATATTGATAATTCTTGATTTTGGCCTAATATTCTGTGGTAGAATTCTTGAGTCTGAAACTGAAGATTGCTGTGGAGCTTCCTATTTGCTTTCTACTTTTAGATATTTCCTACAGCTTCTTGTTAACAGAGAGTTCTTCTTCTGGTTAAACATGATTATAAATTTATCAATTAAAAATATAGATTTTTATAAATTTTCATCAGAGATTCATAACTGTGTTTAATTTTTTTTCTTATCCAAGAGTCAATTAGGAAGAGATTTTTATTCTTATTTTGTTATTTCATATATGACTGGGTTTTGACTATTTTACTTAATTTGTTTTCTCTTAAGTATTATATGATCTGCACTGTGGTCAGAGTATGTGTTTTGTATATTTTTGATGTTTGGAATTTATTGAGATATTCTTTGTGGATTAAATAAAAATGTTTTTAAATAAATATAAATTAATTCAATCATTTTATTAATACATTATTTAAAACACTTCAAAATAAATATTTCATGGTGATGAAAACCAAATAATTAGATTAATTTTACTTTCTCACAAAAAGCACAAATATTTTTCAGACAGAATCACAATATTCAATTTATATTGCATTAATATGAAAATGATATAGAAATACAGAAACTCAATTACTAATTGATCTAGGAATAGGATATTCTGCCCTTCATAGCAATGTTAGAATGCTTTGGTGGTGACCGTACTCCCTTATCTCAAAACCTTTTGTAGAACCAGTCACTAGAGGCAAGACCTAACTAAGAAGAATGCAAGAGCGTTTCCACAGTGCCAGTTCATAAATAATGCTAAAATATAACGAAAATAAATAAATATTGGTCCCATTAGTTTTGATATAACTGATTTGAGAAAAGTTAAGCTTTGTTTTGTGTCTTACTTATCTGGGCATATTACATAATAAATTTAAATGGATTTTGCTGTGGAATTTTACTCTAGGGAACAATATTGTTATTGTGTTAATTTTTGAATGGTAATTAATGGGACTCTTCTTAATGGCTGAAGCATTTACAACCATTTTATCTGTATGGTATATACTCTTTGACCAGTCAAATCATAAACATTAAAAAAAATCTTACCAGTGGTATTATACCTTTTTTGCTCTGGTCTAAATTTGAAGCAAAACTTTGTGAGACTCAGTAGAAAGAAAAAAATATGTTGAAGAAATCAGTGGAGAGATTCAGTTTTTACGGAGATACAAGAAAATTTGGTACTTTATCCTTTAAGTTCTTTGTGGAAAACATACATGTACACTCTAAAGAAATCCATGGGGCATTATAAAATGCTCTTCAGAAGTCAGAGAGAAAGTTGTAATGGTAGAGTTGTTAAAAATCTGACTGGGTAAACCACTTGGGAATAGAGACCATATAATGAGTAATAATCTTTCAAAATAATGGGCTGGATGACCTAATGAGACATTTCCATTTCCAAAGTCTATGAACCCTATAGCTTCACTGCACAAAGCAAAAATTTTGTCTGTAGGGGTTATATGGCAAAATCCCATGCATTGGGCTAGTGGCTTAGCCAGCTGGGTAATGATGTGTAAAGGCAATTGAAGGCCTAATAAAATTGGACTTCTGTTTATAATGGAGGCATAATATAATTTTATTGTTCAGTCTAAATCGTACATTGCTTAGTGATGTACCCATATACTGCCCATTTAGATAAAAGTTAATTTCTTTCTGGAATAAATAATTATTTCATTGATCAATGTCTATCTTCACAATGGATGTGAAAAAAATAACAGAAATATTAAATCCTAACTGATGCTAACACAATTCAGTTGAGGAAAGTGGTTTATCTTGTTCAGAAATTTCAGTTTTAAAATAAATACTTCATCAAAGCCTAAATAGTAAAAATTATTACCTGTATATTTATCTAATTCTCTGTTACATAGACTGTAATTTAAATTTTAAATTTATTCCTGTGGATTTTGTATTGTCTTTTTTTTTTTTTTTTTTTAATATTTTATTTATTTATTTATTTATTTATTTATGGCTGTGTTGGGTCTTCGTTTCTGTGTGAGGGCTTTCTCCAGTTGCGGCAAGTGGGGGCCATTCTTCATCGCGGTGCGCGGGCCTCTCACTACCGCGGCCTCTCTTGTTGCGGAGCACAGGCTCCAGACGCGCAGGCTCAGTAGTTGTGGCTCACGGGCCTAGTTGCTCCACGGCATGTGGGATCTTCCCAGACCAGGGCTGGAACCCGTGTCCCCTGCATTGGCAGGCAGATTCTCAACCACTGCGCCACCAGGGAAGCCCCCTGTATTGTCTTTTTATGAGTCTATTTTCCTGGGCATTTTTCATTAAGTAGTATGCTACTGTACTATGTCTCAATGTTCAGAAATTCCTTCAGCTATCTATTAAAATGCCTTTTCTGGTTTCCACATATTTTTTATATCACATATAAATTTTTTCATAGGCACAGTTCTGTCACAAAGTAAGAATTTTTCTTTCTAATTTTTTTTAAGTAATATGGAACCTAGTTTGAAATTGCAAGAACAGTCCAATTAAATTCTAAACACTCTTACTCAGATTCAATATTTGTTTATATTTTGCTCCATTTCAATTTGCCTTATCATTCTCTCTATATATACACACATTAACACACATGTATCACATACACACATATGCAGCTATTAATATAGTTATATATTTTTCCTAAATCACTGACAAGTAAATTGGAGATATAGTACTCCTTTACCACTAAATACTTCAGTATGTATTTCCTAAGAAAAAGGATATTCTCTTACATAGCCACAGTATAAATTTCAAAGAAAAAATTTTATATTGATATTTGTATTTAATCCACATTACATATTAAACTCTTGTCATGTCAATTTCCTTAATCCCCTGTCCAGAATCTAATCCAAGATAAGGCATTGCATTTGTTTGTCACACCTCTTAAATATTCTTTAATGGACTTGTTCCCTAGGCTTTCTGTGTCTTTCTTGACATATATTTTGAAGCATACTGGCCAGAATTTCCCTCAGTTTGGGTTTGTCTGAATTTCTGTATGATTAGATTCAGATTATGAATTTTTGATGAGAATTCCACAAAAGTGATATTCTGCCCTCCTCATTGAATCATATCAGGAGGCACATGGTGTCAGTTTGTTCTAATATTAGTGATGTTAACTTTGATCATATGGTTAAAGTCTTTCTAATTTAATTTGTGAGTATTTGGAGACTGTAAATATCCTGTTACTCATCAAATTTTATCCAACATTTATAGTATCCATTAATAATTTTTCTAACTCTATAATTTCATCTATATTTATTAGTTGGCATTCTACTCTAAGCAAGAAATTTCCCTTCTCCATTCTTTCTTTCTTTGTTCATGTATATATATATATATATATATACATGCAGAGTATCATTGAATCTTCTTTTATGGATGACAGTCTATAATTACCTATTTTGATGTTCAAATTGTTCCATGTTTGGGCAATGGGAACGCCTTCAAGCTACTTACTGTGTCCTTTTGATAGGCTTCTACCACTTTTAGGCTCAAGATATGTTCCAGGCTCATCTTCTGCTTTCCCTATCCTAGCCTTGAAATCAGCTATTTTGCTAAAAGAGACCTGTTTCCTTTTAGTAGATAATGCTGTTTAAACCAAGGTGTGAACATTAGGAGTGCTAACTGCCTCTGGTGTTTATTGCTTCTAGGCCCTATGGGGAAATAAATCAAGATCTCTGAATTATGCATGTTTGTTGTTACTAGTGCCATTGCTTTTATGCCACTCGGTGGACAGAGTTATATGTCTGTGTGTAGGTATGTATGTGTGTATGCACAAACATATCTATTTTTTCTCTTCATTGATTGATATCTTCAATCAATGCATATATGTCGTCTTCTGGGGCATCTCACTTCTGTCTTCTCAGGTAAACTGTCCTGGGCAAATCTAGTCATTCAGCGAATGACTCCTAGATGAGTCCTAGAACTCCTTTCTTGGACTCCTCATCTCATTGAGACTTCTGATCAGCTCAGACTCTACTTTCTTGCTCCTTGGAAGGAAAATGCCCCCTGGGATAATCATGAGGATCACTTCTTTGTGTTTTTCTTCTCTCAAGTATGACAGTCCTATGCTGCTTGTTGTTCAGTGCTTGAAAACAGTTATTGAATACATTTTTTTCTAGTTTAGTAATTCTCTTCATGGGAGAGAGATTCCAGTGTTAACTACCCTGTCATGGTTGAGAGCAAAACTCAAGAATTTTTAAACAGTTGGCTTATAAAAGAGTATATGTGTTACTTGTTAATGTGAAAGCAATGGCTTTTGGATATAGTAACATTTTAATATGTCTATTGACAACAGAACACTAAGCACCCCCAATTTTAATATAAGTGGACTAAAGGAAGAAAGAAAATAATTTATTTCTACTCTGACTTATTCAAACAAAATTTAAAAGTATCAATACTAAACTGAAACTTTCCTTGATGCCTTTTTTTGTTAGAAGGTACACAGTTATTACATGTGTTTCAATTTAGCAAAAACCGGTGATACAGCATACTTTCTTGCTTTATTTAGCCAGCAGCATGTTTCAGGAAGAAAGGTATATCATGTCATCTTATCTGCAAAGAATCACTTGGATTATATATATGCAAAGTATCCAGGTTTGTATTACTGTTATAAACTTGGATTTATTCAGATGATATTAGTGCTTAAGCACTAATGCATTCCATTTGCAAAATACTGCCATTTAAACATTCAAGTAGATATTCCACGCATCCATCAAACCATTAAGCAATGTTATTCTCCTTTACTACTTTTACATGTGGGCTCCTACCTTTCAAATATGTGTCATTTGAATCACATTGGAATATTTATTAGGTGGATTTTTTTATTCTGCTGTTTTTTTTAAACAGGTATTGTATTAGCCTAGATTTATTTATGAATAATAATTGTAAACCCTGTTTTGAATAATTTATTTCTAATTGGTAAATTATAGTTATAATCAGTGACTTGTTTAAAAAGAAAACTAAAAATAGTAGTATAACCATTTATATGATGTCTTCTCTGGAATTCAAAAGACTGTTTTGATAATTTATACTAAAGATATGTAGGCGGAATATTGGCAGATGGGGAGATTCATGAACATTTAAATGAGTGAGACACGGAGATCAGATTTCCTTACTGGTTTAGACGTGTGTCAAAAGAACACTCTGAATAAAAAGTATAAGTTATAGCTTTTTGCCTATAGCTGCTTTTTGTTTAGATTATATTAGATGAGCTCTTCTACTATGTCATAATCATTTCTGAGATACATGTGAAGAATATTGCTATTGATTATAATTATGTTACTGATATTTGTGAATAGATAAGTCAGAGTGGATTCAAGGTTATCCCTTATAATAACACGTTTGGTCACTTGCATTCCCATGTAAATTCTTACATTATAAAGAAGGAAAGCATTATAGCTGGCAGCCCGAGGTTACCCATAATTCTCAATCAGCCATGGGAACGTATCCCACATGTAAGTGTCATCAATCATGTATCTCAGCAGAAAAATAAATATTTAAGAAAACATGTTCTGTAGTAAGATCTTTGTACACAAAGATGATCTTATTTATTTTTGGATTCCTAGTGCTTAGCGCATAGTAGTTGTTCAATATATCAGTATTAGAGCTGGTGTGGGGGAGGAGGCAGGATAAGAGATTCTCTCAACCCTTTTCAAAACTGCATATTTTGCAGATTTTACAGAATTCAAAGAGGAAAAACAAATTGTTCAATTATTATTTTTTGAATAGATGAATAAAAATATGAATAAATGAATATAAATGCATTTAGAAATTCTTACTTTGTGTTGGATGAGAACTGTTTTATATACTTTATTCATTTATATCCTATGAAATAATTTGTGGTCAGGAAGAAATGTTCTAAATAGGTCTCTCTCTTGAAGTTTAATTACCCATGTTTCTCTGCTTTTGAATAATTTTACAATAAAATCGTCTTTAGGGAGTCTTGTCCATCTAAAGCCCAGTCCATATATACCCAGCAGAATGTTCTGTAATAATTGAGTATTAGCTATCTAGTTGAAGTGGCTGATTGGATATATCATATCATCAATATCCTGATGAAACAAGTGACAGACATATATTATTGTCTATAAAACATGCTTTTTAAAAAAATGCAAAACCTGAGATAATAATGAGGCATGGATTGTTGATCTGAGCTAGGTTTTTACATGGGAGCTCTTATTTAAAAAAGATCTACTGTAATCTGTAAAACCATTGTTTGTCTCTGGTTGTCTAGCAAATGGGCTGGGTATTTTGGTCATTTTAGAAGAAAAGAAGTTGAAACAAAAATTGTGTACATACCCATCATAAATCTGAACTCTGAGATTATGATTTTATAAAAATATCATTCTTTTCTAAATGATTGCTATATATTTAAGGCTGTACATAGGCTGTAGACACTTAATTGATAATTTATCTTAGCTAGCACATTCATCTCAGGGTAACATGCTTTCAGTTCATTTACATTACACTCACTGTTTTTGTCTAATGTTGGATTTTGTTGTTGTTGTTGTTACCGATGTGATTCATTGTATCTCAGTGTAGTTTATAGATTTGTAAAATAATGCTGAAAATAAAGTAAATACTACAATTTTGAAAAATATTTTGAGTGTATTGCTAAATGAAATTCAGTGTGAATATAGAATATGAATTTAAATTCACATTTAGTTCACCTTTTAGTGTGTTGATTTTGCACAAGCAATCAAAACAGAATGTGAAATAGATAGTATGATTAATCTAGTCACACATTCAACAACTACAGTATTTATTGAGCATGAACTATGTACCAAGCATTGCCATAGATACTAGAGATATAGCAATGAAAAAACAATCCCAGTCCCAACTCTCATGAAGCTTCTATTCTAGTCATAGAAGAAAGACAGTAAATTTTTTTAAGAATATATATATATATATATATAAATTAATAACACTGTAGATGCTAATAACTATTATAAAAATGATTAAAACAGAATCAAGGAAATAACAAATGATGGAATTGGGGGGAAGGTGATTTTATATAGCATGGCCAGGCTTCCCTGATGTAACATTGGAGCAGAGACAAGAAGGAAGAAGGTGGACATCTGAGAAAAGAAACTTCCAGGTAGAGGGAAGAACAATCCAATGGCCCTGAGGCAGGAGTGTGCTTGGCATTTTTGAAGAACAGAAAATGGATGGATATAACTGGAGTCTAGTCTAGAGGCGTGACTTTAAATAATAATAGACAAATAATTACTTAAACATAGTATACAAATAGAGAGTATGGTAACCTGTGCTTGAATGTTGCAGAATACTACCTAAGAAAGCAATTTTCAGTATGAACAGGAAGTGTAAGGAGGAGTTAACAATATTGTGGGTTTTGGGAAAAACAGGATGATTTTTCTTGAAAGAGCAAACAGTTTGTGTCAAGGTCTAAGGCAAGAAAGATTGGAGAGAATCCCTCTGTAGTTGGAACATGGTATGTGAAAGAGAAAGTGAAAGCATATGAGATTGGAAATATAAAGAAGGAATAGATCATGTAGGTAGAGATTCATGAGTCATTAAGTTTTGGGGCTATATCTTAAGGAAAGTGCGTCAACCATTGGTTTAAATGGGGGAGAAGAGAGTGACATGAATAGTCACTGAATAGGTTGCATTTTTAAAGCAATATTCTGAAGACTTGATGAGAGAGCCCTTTGAATGGAGCCACTAGCAATTCTTGATCTTGGACGTAGCTTAGTGAAAGCTGTGGCATGGAAAACCACACAGTAATAAACTTAGGACACCTTGTTTAAATTATTAGTTTTTAAGATTGAAGATTTGGCTGGTAATGATATATGAGTATTTAATTCTTTATAGTATAAAACAGTGTGTAAAACTTTGACTGTATGCCAAATTATGCCTTAGGTAGAGAGGTTTTCCTCTTTTTGTGTGTACACCTTTGAGGAATTAGAACAGTGGAGCCTTTGAATTTACTTGCATGAAATTTAGATGACAGTCATCAGCATGGAATTATTTGGATTCCTTTAAAAAAGAGGGTGCTGAGAGAGAATAACAGGCACTGTAAAACAATCAGGGTCCAGGAGAAAGAAGAGTAGCCACTAAAGGAAACTGGGAGTCCATGGAGAATTTAGAAAGCATCAAAAGAGTGAGCTGTCACGATGCCATACAAGTGGGAATTTTAAGGAGGAGCAAACTCTCCATTGCTGAGTGCTGAAGAGAGGACAAGGAGTGAACAGATGAAAAAAGCTTTGCTGTATTTAAGAGAATCATGGATTTAGGGCAGACATAAAATATAATTTTTAAAGTCTATGGAAAAGATTAAAAATAGTAGAACTACAATGCAACATGTGAATCATATTTTGTCCAAGAGTTTCTAGATGAATGGATAAAGAAGATGTGGCACATATATACAATGGAATATTACTCAGCCATAAAAAGAAACGAAATTGAGTTATTTGTAATGACGTGGATGGACCTAGACTCTGTCATACAGAGTGAGGAAAGTCAGAAAGAGAAAAACAAATACCAGATGCTAATGCACATATATGGAATCTAAAAAAACGGTACTGATTAACCTAGTGGCAGGGCAGAAATAAAGACGCGGATGTAGAGAATGGACTTGAGGGCACGGGGTGGGGGAGGGGAAGCTGGGACGACGTGAGAGAGTAGCATTGACATATATACACTACCAAATGTAAAATGGATGGCTAGTGGGAAGCTGCTGCATAGCACAGGGAGATCAGCTCAGTGCTTTGTGACCACCTAGAGGGATGGGATAGGGAGGGTGGGATGGAGGCTCAAAAGGGAGGGGATATGGGGATATATGTATACATATAGCTGATTCACTTTGTTGTACAGCAGAAACTAACACAACGTGTAAAGCAGTTGTACTCTAATAAAGACATTAAACTTAAAAAAAGCTAATTTCATAAAGCCTTTATCTTGAGAATTAAGTTTCTTTAAAAAACTTTACTTTAAAAGTTAAAAAATACAAAATTTGACTCTATTATTTGTAAAATTGAAATTTAAAAGAGCATTAAAAATGTTTTTTCATCCAAGCCTAGTTCAACTTCTCTTATTCAAACACCAATGTCTAGGCTGGGTAGGCAGTTTTACAGTTTGAGCTAAAGCCCTGATAGGAATCCAGAGAAAGAGGTATTCCAGGACTAAAAGTGGCCTCTTTCTCAACTCAGGACATTGGATATAGAGCCAAAGTTATGCAGTGTATGCTTTGCTATAGGGAAAGGAAAGGCACATCCATTTTGACTAACTCATTTCTATTTAGACAAATAGAAACATTCCTCAAAAATAAAAAATGGTTCATCATATAAAATCCTTCATAATTGTTCTATTTATCTTTTAGAATAGAATTAATCTGTGAATAGAATCTGTTCTATTAATTAAAATAGAAACATTCTTACATGACAGTGAAAATAAGATGCCTACTAGAATATATTCAGAGATGATAGGAAGGTTCAGTTCTCCAGTAAAACATCCCACAATTTGTTGTTTTGTATTAAGAATTTAGTCTTTTCAAAAACTAAGAGACAATCTGGTTAATTTGAAAAAAACCCTTGGCCACTAATTAGAAAACATAGGTTCAATGAGGAGAGTTTTTCTATTCAGTGGCTAATTTCCTTGGGCAAGTCACTCAATCTCTCTTAAATTTTCATCTTCTAAGATAGATATTAAAGTGGTATAAATGTGTAAGATGATTATGGTGACCCTAAAGATATTTCTCTAAAAAGCTTAATATATCACTATTAGGGCTGGTGTCAGGGAGGAGACAGGATGAGAGATTCTCTCAACCCTTTTCAAAAACTACATATTTTGCAGATTTTACAAAATTCAAAGGGGAAAAACAAATTGTACCATTAGTTTTCTTCTGGTTCTAGTTTGATGAAGAGAAAGTTCTATGATTGTTAGGAGGATGCACCTTCTTTTCCAGAATGGAGAGGTTAGGAAGGAAACTGAAAGAACCTATGAGTCTGTGCAGCCTTGTCAGAGATAGTAAATCCAGATAAATGATATTGATGGCTTTGGTTTGTGAATTGGGAGCTGTTATGCACAGCCCCATGCAGATAGGCTCACACTGAACAGAGGGTGAGAAACATATGTTTGCTCCTTTTTCTATTTAGATTGTTTCTAAGATTTATTACTTTGGGATGTGGAGGCAGCTTTTTTAGAGTTCAGTGGTTGTACATTCCTTCAGGTATTGAAAACACTTGGAAGTCCTTAAAACCTTAGTGCCAATCTGCAAATTTCCTTCCACCTCCAAACTGATCAGCTTTCCTGTGTGCCAAAAATATCCTTTCCCTTACTTATCCTCCTTTGGTTTACTTTTTTACTATCTATTCCCTCTTCTTCAAAGTTCTTGGAAAATAGCCTAATACTGATATTTATAGAACTTACCGGTTATTTTAAAAAATTCTTTCGATTTGGCATTCTGTCAAATTTAATTTAATAATCCTGTCAGTTATCCTTGTTGTCTCTGTAGCATTTGGCACTGATTATCTTTTCTCCCCTGAAATTCTTTCCTCTTTGCTTCCAACATATTGTGCTTCCTTTTATTCTCCAGTTGTTGAAAACTTCTTGTCTGTCTCTTGTTTACCCAGTCTTGGCTGTCCTTATGTTTCCTAGATTTATCTATGTTATTTGTTTGCTTAACATATATTTACATGTTTCAACTACAGCCTCTCTAAAGATGACTTCTTATATATGTCTCAAGTTTTCACAGGGTCAGTGATTAATGAATAATTAAAAATTAAAGAAGTATATTTTGAAAGTAATTTGCAGCTCAACCGGAGAGTTCTTCACTACCAGAAACTTCAGCTGAAAGTACCAGTCTTTCACTTTTAAATTTCAGAATATCCCCTTAATGGCCTGCGTTTTTGTTTTTTTTTTTCTTTTTCTTTCCACAGCATGGATATATCTTTACTCAGAGTGATATACTAAATTATTTTCTGATTATTAAGGTGATTAACATTCAGTATATAAACATAAAAATAAAAGACTAAAGTAAAAAGATCAATTGTAATATTAGATAATATTAAACATTTGACTCTGTGATAGGTATTATACTAAAAACTTTTATGCATATGTTATTTATTTCTCACCACACTGCACTGAAGATATTAATATTATTTCCCTTCCATTGATGGAAAACCAAGAGCAGATACTTGCCTCAGTTCACGCAGCTATTTAGTGGTAGAAATGGGATACAGACATATATCTATCTGACTTAAGAGCCCAACTTGTTCATCACTTCCTTGTCCTACTTAGGGATAACAGTGGTATAACTTAGGTGAATGGTATAAATTAGGTGCATCTTCCTCCAGCCTTCCTTCTACATGCTACATCATCTCTGCCTGATAAACGTACCCTCCTCTGAATATATGAGGAAAAGAAGGTTATTTCATATCCATTTCCGGCTCACACCTGAAAGCTCCATCCCAGGGCCTCATGTGCCCCCATGTTGTTTCTAACTTCATTGAGGTCCAGGTCTTCCTTCATGCAGGATACCCAAACTCCTGCTGCCTGCTTCTTCTCTCAGTATGCGGTACTGCTTCTGCCTGGGCCTTGGGTGAGGAAATGGATACAAAGCAGGCCACATTTCTCTTTTTTTGTCCCATTCCATTGCTCTCCCACCAACATCAGCTGCAGGTTGGTCAGGTGTGTCAGATTTTACTGAAGTGTTGGAGAAAATAAAATAAATATATAATGGTTTCCAAGTTTAAAACTATTTGCTAAATACAACTGTTTCCTTATTCTGATGGCAAGCATAGAAGGGATAGACTCCACCCGTGGGAGTTCTCTTGTGGACTCAACCTAGTTCCTAGCCATAATGCTCTCTAGGTAGGCCTTCCCACCTCTCAAAGAAGAACTTCTTTCTCAAAATTCTATAGTTTGAATCTCTATACCTCAGCACTTCGGGGAACCCTAACTCATACCCATAGAAATTTGGCCATCGGATCTGTCCTCCTTTCCCAATTCATGCTTGCTGCTTAGGTAATCTGGGAGACTCAGTACATCCCCAACAGTACATACCCCAAGCATCATTTATTCAGTATAAAAAACAGCAGGACATGTCAAACTGTTCTTTTGAAGTTCAAGTACAAGAAAAGAGCCCAGTTTTAGTGTTTGACATTCCAACTCCAAGTTGTGTCCCCAAGTGGCCTCCCTACTTGTATGAGGTACAAACATATCTGTTCATTCTTTGAGGTCCTCAACTGAATAACTATTGAATTAAACATAGGCATTCACATATACCTCTCACAGATAAACTTTAAATCTCAGAGCCAGCACAGTGTAAATCCATTCAGCTTTTTTTCTTTACTTGTTGCTAAGAGTGTTTATGTATACAAAAAGAAGACATAATAGAATTCCTACGTATGATAGCAAAAAAGGGATATACAGACTTGGCAGGAGAAGGAACTACTCACTCTGACTTTTCCTGTAGAAACTGATATTGTTAACAATGGATTACTATTTTCTACCATCTAATTAGAGAAATAAGACATAAAGGATAATGATGCCATAATATTTCTTTGGGAATAAATTATTCCTAATGAATTTTTTCTTCTTTATTTTCCTTTATAATCTTCTCTGGATGATTTCTAGCATTGATTTTTTTTATTTTGAGATATGTTTTTTATCATATAAAATGTATTTTACAATTCCTAGGTTCATGTGATTGTTAAAATGAGGAATATATTCTATTTTATTTAACTGCTTTGGAACTATAATAAATTAAATTCCCATTATCATTTATTTATGTAGTGGGGAAAAATGATTTGATGTGGAAACATGAATAGGAAGGAAGATGGTGCAAAATAGAGGCATGGAAGAAATACTGTTTCAAGACATAAACCCTATGACATCAGTTTTTAAAATTCTTACTTTATTCAAAATATTCTGTGTCTTATGGTTATTTCTATATATGTTTTACTTCTTTTTTTGTAATATAAGATCCTTGAGGTCAGAAAGAAGAATAATGTGCTGATATCTGTGATAAATATTTGGTTCTTCATTAACTCTTTAAAACTCAACAGGATATACTGAAGGCACTTAGATCCTTAAAAAAAGACAAAAGATTTGAAAAGAGTTGGTAGAGGATATAGAAGACATTGGGGACCTGTACTGATCAATACAGTAGCCAGTAGTCACATGTGGCTGTTGAGCACTTGAAATGTGGCTAGTCCACATTGAGATGTGCCTTAAGTGGATTCTGAAGACTCAGTATAAACAAAAGAATGTAAATATATCAACAATTTTATATTGATTGCATTTTGAAATAATATTTTGGATATATGAAATATATTATTGAAATTAGTGAATTAATCTCACCTGTTCCTTTTTACTTTATTTTAATATGGCTACTAGCGGGGGTAGGGGGTGGTGGTGGGATGAACTAGGAGATTGGGATTGACATATATACACTAATATGTATAAAATAGATAATTAATAAGAACTTCTGTATAAAAAAATAAATAAAATAAAATTCAAATCAAAATAAATAAAGTCTTCTGAAAAAATATGGCTACTAGAAAAATTTTAAATTTAAGATTTAAAATTAATTGTATGCCTTACATTTGTGGCTCGTATTATATCAGTATTTCTATTGGACAATGCTGCTATGTATTTTTTTTAGAATTGACCGTATATATTTTTTTAATCTCTTCTACCTTGAAGAATAGCTTATTTGAATGGACCTTACAATGAGAAAATTTTTCTGCATCTCAGTTTACTGTTAACCTTCTTGTCTGTAGGTTAAGAAATGTTTATTTCTCAGCTTTTAAGTCTAGGACAGCCACCAACTGGTCTCAGTTACAGGGAAAATAAGAATTAATTGGGTCAGAGAAAAGCCTCATAATTAATGTGATTACTAACAATTCACAAAACACAAATATTCTTTAGGAAAAAATGTGTTTAGCCCTCAAACCAATATACAAAAAAAATTTACATCTCAAAAATTTTGTTTCCAATAATTCAAAAAATGTATCTGTTTATCTACTTTATGTCCTAAAAAGAGGTTGTTGTAGTTTTATTTTTAAACCCAAGTGACATACTAAGTCATGCTATAGGCATGTTGAGATTGCTTCTGTAAACTTCAACAATTTTGTTTTCCTGACTCACTAGGTTTGTGCAAGAAAACTCTTCTTGAGTTACTAGTTGAAATGAATTATATAAAAATGCCTGCTGATATTGTTCTCTCCCATACCATTTAAACCATTTTCACATGTTAAAGTGTCCTTCTTTTAATATATTTCTCAAGACATGACTTACATAACCTTAAAAATAATAATAATTTTCAAAATGCTGCTTGCACCCATAGAGACCTTTCACTGGGTCTTAGAGCTTGATTCCCATGGTAATGTGTCTCAACTAGGGATCTGTTGGCATTTGGGGCAAGATATTTATCATTTTATGGTGCCTTCCTGTGCATTGCAGGACCTTTAGCCTCTCCCTTCTCTATTCTCTAAATGACAGTAGCAAGCACGCCACCCGCCTACTTTCCGGAGTCCATAAGATAACTCCAACTCACCTCTCACCCATACACCTATTTCCAGATATCACCTGATCAGTACCATTCCAGTAAACAACTACTGATCTGAAATTTTGTTATTATTTCCCTCATGGTCTTTACATTGAAGGAAAATCTACAGTTTCCCATATAGGATATTATGAATAATCATAAAATATCTAATATTTTTCCCACATACTCTAGGAAATATTCTAAATGCTTTACCTGCAATAACTTATTTACTCCTCTCAACAATGTTATAAGTTAAATACTACTAAAATATTATCCTGTTTTATAGATAAGAGAACTAGAGGCAAGACCATTCAAGTGATTTGTCCAAGTAATCAACTAAGTCAGTGGGCAGGGCCCCAGATAAATTAGGAAGTCTGGGTCTAGAGCCTAAGCTCTTAAACACTTTGCTTTACTTATATGTTCTTAAAACTAAATTTATTAAGAAAGGAAAATTTTCTCAGTTGCTAAGGTTCTATAAGAATTTCACTTATACATATTCTTTAAAATGGGGCTCATATATCATGCTAATTTTATAGACCAGAGTGCTAAATACATAATTGATAGAACCAGCTCATTCCTACAAGTCAGAACTCAATTATTGTTTTATTGTCCTTACCCCTCTGCTCTAAATCTTGTATTGAGTCTAACTTATGGGATTGGGGCAGGGGAGGCAGTTTATAAGCAACATATTATAAATATATCCCTTTTCATGTAATGTGGGAGGAAAAAAAAGATTACTTTAGGGCTTCCCTGGTGGCGCAGTGGTTGAGAATCTGCCTGCCAATGCAGAGGACGCGGGTTCGAGCCCTGGTCTGGGAAGATCCCACATGCCGCGGAGCAACTAGGCCCGTGAGCCACAATTACTGAGTCTGCGCGTCTGGAGCCTGTGCTCTGCAACAAGAGAGGCCGCGATAGTGAGAGGCCCGCGCACCACGATGAAGAGTGGCCCCCACTTGCCGCAACTAGAGAAAGCCCTCGCACAGAAACGAAGACCCAACACAGCCATAAATAAATAAATAAATAAATAAATAAATAAATAAATAATGAATGAATGAATGAATAAATAAATAAATAAATAAATAAAATAAAACGGTGTGTTAAAAAAAAAAAAAAGATTACTTTAAAAAGTTGCCATCCACTGTCAGTGTAAAAATCACAAGTCAAATCCTCATGTATATGTTTTATATTGTTTTCATTATTTTATATTGTACCACAAGAGCATTCCCAGGCACTCAGTGGTCTCTAAAGTACAGTATGGGGCTTCCCTGGTGGCGTAGTGGTTAGGAATCCGCCTGCCAATGCAGGGGACACGGGTTCGGGCCCTGGTCGGGGAAGATCCCACATGCCGCGGAGCAACTAGGCCCATGCACCACAGCTACTGAGCCTGTGCTCTAGAGCCCACAAGCCACAACTATTGAGCCCGTGAGCTACAACTACTGAAGCCCACGTGCTACAACTACTGAAGCCCACGTACCTAGAGCCCATGCTCTGCAATGGGAGAAGCCACCGCGATGGGAAGCCCGCGCACCGCAACTAAGAGTAGCCTCAGCTCGCTGCAACTAGAGAAAGCCTGTGCACAGCAATGAGGACCCAATGCAGCCAAAAATAAATAAATAAAATAGATAAATTTTTTAAAATTAAAAAAATTAAGTACAGTATGATTTCAAATGTCCTAGGGCAGAACTCAATATGTAATTGTGCTTGTAATATAACTACATTTTGTTTTTTATTAGGGAAATTTACTAAGCTTTTTTTAAAAATGTAATTAATAGACCTATGCTGGGAAATGAAGTTCATTTAAATTTCTACCATGTAGAGAACAATAGGCCTTTTGATGTATGCATGAATTTAAAACAATTATGTATCCATGGAACCAAAATTAGGGTGTTTTCACCTAATCCAAATATATTAACTCTTTACACAGTGGCCCTAGAACACAGACAAAACATAAGGATTTAAGTAAATGATAAATTCACTTCATTTTTGAAGGAACATAATGATGAAATCATTGTTTTATAGCAGCTAATTATTTCATTAGTTGTATGCATTGTATCATTTCTACATCTGTTTCCATGTGAGAAATTTCTTTTGTAATTTGTGCCAGGAAGAATTTTCTCTCTCCTGAGATGATGGTGTAATGCTTCCTTTTTGATGATAAGAACTATTAATTTGTTTTCTCCTTTTTGCCCAGGATGTCGGGAAGTACCTGACAAAAGTACAAATTTATTCAGTGACCATATCATTTAAAATGTACATTCCTTCAGCATGATAGTCTATCTTTAATTTACTAAGTTAGTTTACATGCATTTTTTTGAGAGTCGCGTCAAAACATTTTTGGAAAAGAACAAAAATAAACTCAATTATATGTATTTATAGGGAGCCAATGGGGTTTATTAAATAAGAAAGAAAGGCAAGGAAGGAATGGAGGGAGGGAGGGAGGAAGGAAGGAAAGTGTGTCAGTGGTGTTTCAAAAATGTTAACATCATTAAAACTTGGTGAAGGACCTCTTAGGAACAAAAGTTGACATAATAACTATGTTAGTTCCACCAGTGTCTCTAACCAATGAATCTATCTTTCCTGTGCCCAGCAACAGAAAAGAGCTCCTGTAGAAATGCACACATCCTGTATTAATGAAGAAAAACAGCTGACTTGCTCTTAACTGAAGGGAAAGCAATTATCATTTAGGGAGGTGAATCAGCTGGTGTTACTTCCCACCTCCACCTTTATCAGCAACTAATGAAAATGTTATGCATGTTGAAGGCATCAGCAACAAATTTGTTTTGAATTGCATGTTGTACCAAGCTCACTTTTAATAATATCCTCCCGAGAAATGACAGGCTAAAGTATGTGTCCTGTGGGATGATTTATAAGAGGGGGTAGGTCCCCGTTGTAACATTTCCCCTGTGTTTAAATCACTGCCAAGATTTAAATAACAGTAGAGCAGGTGGTAGTCCTACCTAAAGAATAAGTCAGAGTGAGTCTAAAAAGAAATTTAAAATACCCCTATATTTAAAGTATCTGCCTTGGCTTTTCTTTCGTTGTATGGAAAGGTGATTAGAATGTATGCCTCCCAAATGTTACATTCACAGTAGGAACAATGAGGGATCTTTCAAATTATAGTCTTGTAGCCTATTGAAACACATGATTATCCAAAAAATAATGTTTCAATTCAAATGTGACATTGCAGGAAAAACTCTTAGCCCTCAATTAACCAGAAAATGCAATTATCCACAGCATCTTATTTCTAAAGAATCCCATTTTTTTTTTTTTTTTTGCTTTTAATATTATATAAATTACCTCCTTTCTGGTAACTGGTAACTATAATGAACTTCTTTCATTAAAAATAACTTTCTAAGGGTTTAATTACTCTGATTCATGTTAATATAGATTCATGTGAAGTAAAGGTGTTTTATACAATTATAGTTTTAAATTTTCATACGAGCTTATGGAGTTATGATGTCCTCTGGCTATCCATACCCTTCCATAAATCCTCAAAGTAGACTTGATTACCATGTTATACATGTTAATAAAGCCTATTAACATTCCTCCTATTTGAATTTACCTGTTCCTTGCTAGCCATCATCCCTAGACTCTTAACTTCATAAAAGGAAGAATTATTTCTTCTAATATATCCACCAAATCTCCAACTGTATTATAGTATGTGGTACATAGTGGCCCTTAAAGAAGATAGAGTGACTAAATGAGTTTAACACATAAATTAATAAATGAAACTATTTTAGAAACAGTGAATTTGAAACTTACAATAAAGATCTGTGTAATAGGAATGGGTTTCTTCTGTTAAAAAAACTTCTTAGATAATTAGAAAATACTTTCACTGGCCAGAGAGGACATCAGGCAAAACATCACTTTGAAAATAAGGTATATTCCAAAGACCATGTATAATCTGCAATTGGAGTTTCAGTAAATGAGGTTTATGATAACATAAATAAGTATTTTTTTAGCAATATATTTTATTTATTACTAATTCTACTAAATTTTTTTACATCTTTATTGGAATATAATTGCTTTACAATGTTGTGTTAGTTTCTGCTGTATAACAAAGTGAATCAGCTATACGTATACATATATCCCCATATCCCCTCCCTCTTGTGCCTGCTTCCCACCCTCCCAAACCCACACATCTAGGTGGACGCAAAGCACCGAGATGATCTCCCTGTGCTATGCAGCTGCTTCCCACTAGCCATCCATTTTACATTTGGTAGTGTATATACGTCCATGACACTCTCTCACTTTGTCCCAGCTTAAGCTTACCCTTCCCCCTCCCCATGTCCTCAAGTCCATTCTCTACATCTGCATCTTTATTCCTGTCCTGCCCATAGGTTCAGCAGAACCTTTTTTTTTTTATGTTCCATATATATGTGTTAGCCTACGGTATTTGTTTCTCTCTTTCTGACTTACTTCACTCTGTATGACAGACTCTAACTCCATCCACCTTGCTACAAATAATTTCGTTTCTTTTTATGGCTGAGTAATATTCCACTGTATATATGTGCCACATCTTCTTTATCCATTCATCTGTCGATGGACACTTAGGTTGGTTCCATGTCCTGGCTATTGTAAATAGTGCTGCAGTGAATATTGTGGTACATGTGTCTTTTTGAATTCTGGTTTTCTCAGGGTCTATGCCCGGTAGTGGGATTGCTGGGTCATATGGTAGTTCTATTTTTAGTTTTTTAAGGAACCTCCATACTGTTCTCCATAGTGGCTGTATCAATTTACATTCCCACCAACAGTGCAAGAGGGTTCCCTTTTCTCCACACCCTCTCCAACATTTATTGCTTGTAGATTTTTAGATGCTGGCCATTCTGACTAGTGTAAGGTGATACCTCATTGTAGTTTTGACTTGCATTTCCCTAATGATTAGTGATGTTAAGCATCCTTTCATGTGATTGTTGGCAATCTGTATATCTTCTTTAGAGAAATGTCTATTTAGATCTTCCGCCCATTATTGGACTGGATTGTTTGTTTTTTGATATTGAGCTGCAAGAGCTGCTTGTATATTTTGGAGATTAATCTTTTATCAGTTGCTTCATTTGCAAGTATTTTCTCCTATTCTGAGGGTTGTCTTTTCATCTTGTTTATGGTTTCCTTTGCCGTGCAAAGTTTCATTAGGTCTCATTTGTTTAATTTTGTTTTTATTTCCATTTCTCTAGAAGGTGGGTCAAAAAGGATCTTGCTGTGATTTATGTCATAGAGTGTTCTGCCTATGTTTTCCTCTGAGTTTTATAGTGTCTGGCCTTACATTTAGGTCTTTAATCTGTTTTGAGTTTATTTTTGTGTATGGTTGGGTATTGTTCTAGTTTCATTCTTTTACATGCAGCTGTCCAGTTTCCCCAGCAACACATATTGAAGAGGCTGTCTTTTCTCCATTGTATATTCTCCCCTCCTTTGTCACAGATAAGGTGGCCATATGTGTGTGGGTTGACCCCTGGAATTTCTATCCTGTTCCATTGATCTATATTTCTTTTTTTGTGCCAGTATCATGCTGTCTTGATTACTGTAGATTTGTAGTGTACTCTGAAGACAGGGAGCCTGATTCCTCCAGCTCCATTTTTCTTTCTCAAGATTGCTTTGGCTATTCGGGGTCTTTTGTGTTTCCATACAAATTGTGAAATTTTTTGTTCTAGTTCTGTGAAAAATGCCATTGGTAGTTTGATAGGGATTACATTGAATCTGAAGATTGCTTTGGGTAGTATAGTCATTTTCACAATGTTGATTCTTCCAGTCCAAGGACATGATATATCTCTCCATCTGTTTGTATAGTCTTTAATTTCTTTCATCAATGTCTTGTAGTTTTCTGCATACAGGTCTCTTTTATCTCCTTAAGTGGGTTTATTCCTAGGTATTTTATTCTTTATGTTGCAGTGGTAAATGGGAGTGTTTCCTTAATTTCTCTTTCAGATTTTTCATCTTTAGTGTATAGGAATGCAAGAGATTTCTGTGCATTAATTTTGTATCCTGCTACTTTACCAAATTCATTGATTAGCTCTAGGAGTTTTTGGCAGCATCTTTAGGATTCTGTATGTATACTATCATGTCATCTGCAAACAGTGACTGTTTTACTTCTTTTCCGATTTGGATTCTTTTTATTTCCTTTTCTTCTCTGATTGCTGGGTCTGAAACTTCCAAAAGTGTGTTGAATAACAGTGGTGAAAGTGGGCAACCTTGTCTTGTTCCTGATCTTAGAGGAAATGGTTTCATTTTTTTGCCAATGAGAACGATGTTGGCTGTGTGTTTGTCATATATGGCCTTTATCATGTTGAGGTAGGTTCCCTCTATTCTCACTTTCTGGAGAGTTTTTATCATAAATGGGTGTTGAATTTTGTCGAAAGCTTAATCTGCATCTATGAGATGATCAAATGGTTTTTCTCCTTCAATTTGTTAATATGGTGTATCACATTGATTGATTTGCATATGAAGAATCCTTGCATCCCTGGGATAAATCCCACTTGTTCATGGTGTATGATCCTTTTAATGTGTTGTTGGATTCTGTTTTCTAGTATTTTGTTGAGAATTTTTGCATATATTTTCATCAGTGATATTGGCCAGTAGTTTTCTTTTTTGTGACATCTTTGTCTGGTTTGGTATCAGGGTGATGGTGGCCTCGTAGAATGAGCTTGGGAGTGTTCCTCCCTCTGCTATATTTTGGAAGAGTATGAGAAGGATATGTGTTAACTCTTCTCTAAATGTTTGATAGAATTCACCTGTGAAGTCATCTAGTCCTGGGCTTTTGTTTGCTGGAAGATTTTTAATCACAGTTTCAATTTCAGTGCTTGTGATTGGTCTGTTCATATTTTCTATTTCTTCCTGGTTCAGTCTTGGAAGGTTGTACTTTTCTAAGAATTTGTCCATTTCTTCCAGATTGTCCATTTTATTGGCATAGAGTTGCTTGTAGTAGTGTCTCACAATCCTTTGTATTTCTGCAGTGTCAGTTGTTACTTCTCCTTTTTCATTTCTAATTCTGTTGATTTGAGTCTTCTCCTTTTTTTTCTTGATGAGTCTGGCAAAAGTTTTATCAATTTTGTTTATCTTCTCAAAGAACCAGCTTTTAGTTTTATTGATCTTTGCTATTGTTTTCTTCATTTCTTTTTCATTTATTTCTGATCTGATCTTTATGATTTCTTTCCTTCTGCTAACTTTGGGTTTTTTTATTGTTCTTACTCTAATTGCTTTAGGTTTAAGTTTAGGTTGTTTATTTGAGATTTTTCTTGTTTCTTGAGGTAGGATTGTGTTGCTATGAAATTCCCGCTTAGAACTGCTTTTGCTGCATCCCATAGGTTTTGGGCCATCGTGTTTTCATTGTCATTTGTTTCTAGGTATTTTTTTTATTTCCTCTTTGATTTCTTCAGTGATCTCTTGGTTATTTAGTAGCATATTGTTTAACCTCCACGTGATGGTGTTTTTTACAGTTTTTTTCCTGTAACTGATATCTAATCTCATAGCATTGTGGTCACAAAAGATACTTGATACAATTTCAGTTTTCTTAAATTTATCAAGGCTTGATTTGTGACCCAAGATATGATCTATCCTGGAGAGTGTTCCATGAGCACTTGAGAAGAAAGTGTATTCTCTTGTTTTTGGATGGAATGTCCTATAAATATCAATTAAGTCTATCTGGTCTATTGTGTCATTTAAAGCTTGTGTTTCCTTATTTATTTTCATTTTGGATGATGTGTCCATTGGTGAAATTGTGGTGTTAAAGTCCCCTACTATTATTGTTCTCCTGTCGATTTCCCCTTTTATGGCTGTTAGCATTTGCCTTATGTATTGTGGTGCTCCTATGTTGGGTGCATAAATATTTACAATTGGTATATCTTCTTCTCATTTGATCCCTTGATCATTATGTAGTGTCCTTCTTTGTATCTTGTAATAGTCTTTGTTTTAAAGTCTATTTTGTCTGATATGAGAATTGCTACTCCAGCTTTCCTTGATTTCCATTTGCATGGAATATCTTTTTCCAACCCCTCACTTTCAGTCTATATGTGTCCCTAGGTCTGAAGTGTGTCTCTTGTAGACAGCATATATACAGGTCTTGTTTTTGTACCATTCAGCCAGTCTGTGTCTTTTGGTTGGGGCATTCATCCATTTACATTTAAGGTAATTATCAATATGTATGTTCCTATTACCGTTTTCTTAATTGTTTCGGGTTTGTTATTGTAGGTCTTTTCCTTCTCTTGTGTTTCCTTCCTAGAGAATTTCCTTTAGCATTTGTTGTAAAGCTGGTTTGGTGATGCTGAATTCTCAGCTTTTGCTTGTCTGTAAAGGTTTCAATTTCTCCGTCAAATCTGAATGACATCCTTGCTGGGTAGAGTAATCTTGGTTGTAGGTTTTCCCCTTTCATAACTTTAAATATGTCCTGCCACTCCCTTCTGGCTTGCAGAGTTTCTGCTGAACGATCAGCTGTTTACCTTATGGGGATTCCCTTGTATGTTATTTGTTGATTTTTCCTTGCTGCTTTTAATATTTTTTCTTTGTATTTAATTTTTGATAGCTTGATTAATATGTGTCTTGGCATGTTTCTCCTTGGATTTATCCTGTATGGGACTCTCTGCACTTCCTGGACTTGACTATTTCCTTTCCCATGTTAGGGAATTTTCAAATAAATCTCTTCAAATATTTTCTCAGACGCTTTCTTTTTCTCTTCTTCTTCTTGGACCCATATAATTCGAATGTTGGTGCATTTAATGTTCTCCCAGAGGTCTCTGAGACTGTCCTCAATTCTTTTCATTCTTTTTTCTTTATTCTGCTCTGCAGCAGTTATTTCCACTATTCTGTCTTCCTGGTCACTTATCTGTTCTTCTGCCTCAGTTATTCTGCTATTCTTTCCTTCTAGAGTATTTTTTTTTTAAACATCTTTATTGAAGTATATTTGCTTTACAATGGTGTGTTAGTTTCTGCTTTATAACAAAGTGAATCAGTTATACATATACATATGTTCCCATAGCTCTTCCCTCTTGCATCTCCCTCCCTCCCACCCTCCCCATCCCACCCCTCTAGGTGGTCACAAAGCACCGAGCTGATCTCCCTGTGCTATGCGGCTGCTTCCCACTAGCTATCTATTTTACATTTGGTAGTGTATATATGTCCATGACACTCTCTCACCCTGTCACATCTCACCCCTCCCCCTCCCCATATCCTCAAGTCCATTCTCTAGTAGGTCTGTGTCTTTATTCCCGTCTTGCCACTAGGTTCTTCATGGCCTTTTTTTTTTTTTTCCTTAGATTCCATATATATGTGTTAGCATACTGTATTTGTTTTTCTCTTTCTGACTTACTTCACGCTGTATGACAGACTCTAACTCCATCCACCTCATTACAAATACCTCCATTTCATTTCTTTTTATGGCTGAGTAATATTCCATTGTATATATGTGCCACATCTTCTTTATCCGTTCATCTGTCGATGGACATTTAGGTTGCTTCCATGTCCTGGCTATTGTAAATAGAGCTGCAATGAACATTTTGGTACATGACTCTTTTTGAACTATGGTTTTCTCAGGGTATATGCGCAGTAGTGGGATTGCTGGGTCGTACGGTAGTTCTATTTGTAGTTTTTTAAGGAACCTCCATACTGTTCTCCATAGTGGCAGTATCAATTTACATTCCCACCAACAGTGCAAGAGTGTTCCCTTTCGTCCACACCCTCTCCAGCATTTATTGTTTCTAGATTTTTTGATGATGGCCATTCTGACCAGTGTGAGATGATATCTCATTGTAGTTTTGAATTGCATTTCTCTAATGATTAATGATGTTGAGCATTCTTTCATGTGTCTGTTGGCAATCTGTATATCTTCTTTGGAGAAATGTCTATTTAGGTCTTCTGCCCATTTTTGGATTGGGTTGTTCGTTTTTTGTTATTGAGCTGCATGAGCTGCTTGTAAATCTTGGAGATTAATCCTTTGTCAGTTGCTTCATTTGCAAATATTTTCTCCCATTCTGATGGTTGTCTTTTGGTCTTGGTTATGGTTTCCTTTGCTGTGCAAAAGCTTTTAAGTTTCATTAGGTGCCATTTGTTTATTTTTGTTTTTATTTCCATTTCTCTAGGAGCTGGTTCAAAAAGAATCTTGCTGTTATGTATGTCATAGAGTGTTCTGCCTATGTTTTCCTCTAAGAGTTTGATAGTGTCTGGCCTTACACTTGGGTCTTTAATCCATTTTGAGTTTATTTTTGTGCATGGTGTCAGGGAGTGTTCTAATTTCATACTTTTACATGTATCTGTCCAATTTTCCCAGCACCACTTATTGAAGAGGCTGTCTTTTCTCCACTGTATATGCTTGCCTCCTTTATCAAAGATAAGGTGACCATATGTGCGTGGGTTTATCTCTGGGCTTTCTATCCTGTTCCATTGATCTATATTTCTGTTTTTGTCCCAGTACCAAACTGTCTTGATTACTGTAGCTTTGTAATATAGTCTGAAGTCAGGGAGCCTGATTCCCCCAGCTCCATTTTTCGTTCTCAAGATTGCTTTGGCTATTCGGGGTCTTTTGTGTTTCCATACAAATTGTGAAATTTTTTGTTCTAGTTCTGTGAAAAATGCCAGTGGTGGTTTGATAGGGATTGCATTGAATCTGTAGATTGCTTTGGGTAGTAGAGTCATTTTCACAATGTTGATTCTTCCAATCCAGGAACATGGTATATCTCTACATCTATTTGTATCATCTTTAATTTCTTTCATCAGTGTCTTATAATTTTCTGCATACAGGTCTTTTGTCTCCTTAGGTAGGTTTATTCCTAGATATTTTATTCTTTTTGTTGCAATGGTAAACGGGAGTGTTTTCTTAATTTCACTTTCAGATTTTTCATCATTAGTGTATAGAAATGCAAGAGATTTCTGTGCATTAATTTTGTATCCTGCTACTTTACCAAATTCATTGGTTAGCTCTAGGAGTTTTCTGGTAGCATCTTCAGGATTCTCTATGTATAGGATCATGTCATCTGCAAACAGTGACAGCTTTACTTCTTCTTTTCCGATTTGGATTCCTTTTATTTCTTTTTCTTCTCTGATTGCTGTGGCTAACACTTCCAAAACTATGTTGAATAATAGTGGTGAGAGTGCACAACCTTGTCTTGTTCCTGATCTTAGAGGAAATGGTTTCAGTTTTTCACCATTGAGGACAATGTTGGCTGTGGGTTTGTCATATATGTCCTTTATTATGTTGAGGAAAGTTCCCTCTATGCCTACTTTCTGGATGGTTTTTATCATAAATGGGTGTTGAATTTTGTCAAAAGCTTTCTCTGCATCTATTGATATGATCATATGGTTTTTATTCTTCAATTTGTTAATATGGTGTATCACATTGATTGATTTGCGTATATTGAAGAATCCTTGCATTCCTGGGATAAACCCCACTTGATCATGGTGTATGATCCTTTTAATGTGCTGTTGGATTCTGTTTTCTAGTATTTTGTTGAGGATTTTTGCATCTATGTTCATCAGTGATATTGGCCTGTAGTTTTCTTTCTTTGTGACATCTTTGTCTGGTTTTGGTATCAGGGTGATGGTGGCCTCGTAGAATGAGTTGGGGAGTGTTCCTCCCTCTGCAATATTTTGGAAGAGTTTGAGAAGGATAGGTGTTAGCTCTTCTCTAAATGTTTGATAGAATTCACCTGTGAAGCCATCTGGTCCTGGGCTTTTGTTTGTTGGAAGGTTTTTAATCACAGTTTCAATTTCAGTGCTTGTGATTGGTCTGTTCATATTTTCTATTTCTTCCTGGTTCAGTCTCGGCAGGTTGTGCATTTCTAAGAATCTGTCCATTTCTTCCAGGTTGTCCATTTTATTGGCATAGAGTTGCTTGTAGTAATCTCTCATGATCTTTTGTATTTCTGCAGTGTCAGTGGTTACTTCTCCTTTTTCATTTCTAATTCTATTGATATGAGTCTTCTCCCTTTTTCTCTTGATGAGTCTGGGTAATGGTTTATCAATTTTGTTTATCTTCTCAAAGAACCAGCTTTTAGTTTCATTGATTTTTGCTATTGTTTCCTTCATTTCTTTTTCATTTATTTCTGACCTGATCTTTATGATTTCTTTCCTTCTGCTAGCTTTGGGGTTTTTTTGTTCTTCTTCCTCTAATTGCTTTAGGTGCAAGTTTAGGTTGTTTATTCGAGATGTTTCCAGTTTCTTGAGGTAGGCTTGTATTGCTATAAACTTCCCTCTTAGCACTGCTTTTGCTGCGTCCCATAGGTTTTGGGTCGTCGTGTCTCCATTGTCATTTGTTTCTAGGTATTTTTTGATTTCCCCTTTGATTTCTTCAGTGATCACCTCGTTATTAAGTAGTGTATTGTATAGCCTCCATGTGTTTGTATTTTTTACAGATCTTTTCCTGTAATTGATATCTAGTCTCATAGCGTTGTGGTCGGAAAAGATACTTGATACGATTTCAATTTTCTTAAATTTACCAAGGCTTGATTTGTGACCCAAGATATGATCTATCCTGGAGAATGTTCCATGAGCACTTGAGAAAAATGTGTATTCTGTTGTTTTTGGGTGGAATGTCCTATAAATATCAATTAAGTCCATCTTGTTTAATGTATCATTTAAAGCTTGTGTTTCCTTATTTATTTTCATTTTGGATGATCTGTCCATTGGTGAAAGTGGGGCGTTAAAGTCCCCTACTATGATTGTGTTGCTGTCGATTTCCCCTTTTATGGCTGTTAGTATTTGCCTTATGTATTGAGGTGCTCCTATGTTGGGTGCATAAATATTTACAATTGTTATACCTTCCTCTTGGATCAATCCCTTGATCATTATATAGTGTCCTTCTTTGTATCTTGTAATAGTCTTTATTTTAAAGTCTATTTTGTCTGATATGAGAATTGCTACTCCAGCTTTCTTTTGATTTCCATTTGCATGGAATATTAAAAAAATTTTTTAATTTTTTAGAATAAAAAATAAGAAAAAAATTATTAAGAAAAAATTTATTAAGAAAAAATATTTTTTAATTTTTTAAAATAAAAAGTAAGAAAAAAATTATTAAGAAAAATTTTTTTAATTTTTTAAAATAAAAAATAAGAAAAAAATTATTAAGAAAAAATTTATTAAGAAAAAAATATTTTTTAAGTAAAAAAAAAAAAACGGACCGACCGAACCCTAGGACAAATGGTGAAAGCAAAGCTATACAGACAAAATCTCACACAGAAGCATACACATATACCCTCACAAAAAGAGGAAAAGGGGAAAAAATATATATATCCTGCTCCCAACGTCCACCTCCTCAATTTGGGATGATTCATTGTCTATTCAGGTATTCAACAGATGCAGGTACATCAAGTTGTTTGTGGAGCTTTAATCCGCTGCTTCTGAGGCTGCTGGGAGAGATTTCCCTTTCTCTTCTTTGTTCGCTCAGCTCCCGGGGTTCAGCTTTGGATTTGGACCCGCCTCTGCGTGTAGGTCGCCTGAGGGCATCTGTTCTTTGCTCAGACAGGCCGGGGTTAAAGGAGCAGCTGATTCGGGGCCTCTTGCTCACTCAGGCCGGGGGGGAGGGAGGGGCACGGATGCGGGGTGAGCCTGCGGCGGCAGAGGCCGGCATGACGTTACAGCAGCCTGAGGCGTGCCGTGTGTTCTTCTGGGTAAGTTGTCCCTGGTTCATGGGACCCTGGCAGTGGCGGGCTGCACCGGCTCCCGGGAGGGGCGGTGTGGAGAGTGACCTGTGCTCACACACAGGCTTCTTGGTGGCGGCAGCGGCAGCCTTAGTGTCTCATGCCCGTCTCTGGGGTCTGCGCTGATAGCCCCGGCTCACGCCCGTCTCTGGAGCTGGTTTAGGCGGAGCTCTGAACCCCCTCTCCTCGCGCACCAGGAAACAAAGAGGCAAGAAAAAGTCTCTTGTCTCTTCGGCAGCTCCAGACCTTTTCCCGGACTCCCTCCCGGCTAACTGTGGTGCACTAACCCCTTCAGGCTGTGTTCACGCAGCCAACCCCAGTCCTCTCCCTGCGATCCGACCGAAGCCCGAGCCTCAGCTCCCAGCCCCGCCCGCCCCGGCGGGTGAGCAGACAAGCCTCTCGGGCTGGTGAGTGTTGCTCGGCGCTGAGCCTCTGTGCGGGAATCTCTCCGCTTTGCCTTCTGCACCCCTGTTGCTGTGCTCTCCTCCGTGGCTCCGAAGCTTCCCCCCTCTGCCACCGACAGTCTCCGCCCGTGAAGGGATTTCCTAGTGTGTGGAAACCTTTCCTCCTTCACAGTTCCCTCCCACTGGTGCAGGTCCTGTCCCTATTCTCTTGTCTCTGTTATTTCTTTTTTGTTTTGCCCTACCCAAGTACGTGGGGAATTTCTTGCTTTTTGGGAGGCCTGATGTCTTCTGCCAGCGTTCAGTTGGTGTTCTGTAGGAGCAGTTCCACGTGTAGATGTATTTCTGATGTATCTGTGGGGAGGAAGGTGATCTCCGCGTCTTACTCTTCCACCATCTTGCCCAGACCCTAGAGGAAAACTATTAATAAAAGTTGCAGCTGATTTAGAAGAAAATCAAATTGATAAAATCTACTAGAAGGGAGAAGGTGGCTTTGAAATGAACATATGATCTTGAATCTTGGAATGGCCCTGACCAGACCCAAGTCTAGGCAAACCCAATTTGGCCAGTCCTATGCTTAGATGTATATTTTCAACAAACATTTCAGTTTATGTAGAGAACTGCAAATACTTTGGATAATGTTTAAGGGTGGTAAGCAGCATAAATAAAAGCATAGGTGACCTGAAGATACAGTAGAATGTTATGGTTCACGGGCTGAAGGCTGGCTGGATACACTCTACAAAGAAATCAGGTGGCTGGGAAAAAGTAATCTCAATTTGTTTACAGGATTGTGTTTGGAGTAACAGTAGGCTTTTTGGTAGGTTTCTTTAAGGTAACTCAAAAACAGTTAATCCCATACGTATGTTGAGCAAACACTTCTCTATGAACAATCTGATAAATTGATAAGAAATGGAAATTAAAGCTATTTGCAACCTATTGGTGTATGATGAACTATAGACTCAGAGTATTTTAAAACACTATATTAGAAAGCAAGTTTGAACATGGAGACTTGCTGCATGATTGTGTAACAGCTGCTGTGAATTTTAATAATAGTGCCTAATGACTTTTGTTTTCCCGTGGCACGTTCAGAAATTGTTTTAAATTAATTTTTTAAATGGCTGTTCCTCACTGCCTTTTAGCAGTTTTCGCACAGCATTAAGTCAGTTTACCCTGATGGGCTAACGCCTTTATAAATGCAAATATACAACATTTACATGAAGACCTAATTAAACAGTGTACCTCTGTTTTGGGTTGTGTTTTAACAATTAAATCTGTTCCAGGGATTTAATAATGGGGAGTTTGTTTACTTTTAAAATTGCAATCAGCAACACCAAATTTTGGCTCTAAATATTTAGTACTTAAACTTTTATAAGAATTTTTACTGGGCTTAGTCTCCAGTACTTTCAAGATGAATTAAACATTGGTGCTTTCAGCATTTTGTAATCCTAGATCATGCCAAACTGAAAATGGAAAAGCTTGGGAAAAGTGACTTCTTTTTTGAACCAATCAGAATTTTTCAAACTGATCTGTTTCAGATTGATAGTTCTAATTTCCCATGTATATCATTTGTTTTTAACATGCCCTTAGGATTTTGTCAGCTACATAAAATTTGGATCATAATTTAGCTGGCTTTCTCATATTTCTTCATTAGCTCTGTACATAATAAAGAAGAGTTCCTCCAGAATATGACTAGCTGTCTTAAAAAAGATTTTATGGTTCTTTCTATGGTATATGTAGAACACTGATTACTTATTTTGGAGTTAGAGGTATTGTGGGAAATATTTTTTATGACTGTTGAAGACACAAGAGTTAAGTTTCAAAGTCCTTTAATAGTGGATCCAAGTACAAATTGATAGAAACTAAAAGCTAAGCACTATATTTCAGTATAAAAATAAAAACCTGTCTTTAATTGTAGAAAGTAAAATAATATCTGAACATAGTTTAACATGTGTGTTTTAAAATATAGACTTTTAAAAAATATCTTTATTGGAGTATAATTGCTTTACAATGTTGTGTTAGTTTCTGCTGTACAACAAAGTGAATCAGCTATATGTATACATATATCCCCATATCCCCTCCCTCTTAAGCCTCCCTCCCACCCTCTTATCCCACCCCTCTAGGCGGTCACAAAGCATCCAGCTGATCTCCCTTGCTATGCAGCAGCTTCCCACTAGCTATCTATTTTACATTTGGTAGTGTATATATGTCCATGCTACTCTCTCACTTTGTCCCAGCTTCCCCTTCCCCACTGTGTCCTCTAGTCCATTCTCTATGTCTGCATCTTTATACCTATCCTGCCACTAGGTTCATCAGTACCGTTTTTTTAGATTCCATGTATGTGCGTTAGCATCCGGTATTTGTTTTTCTCTTTCTGACTTAATTCACTCTGTATGACAGACTCTAGGTCCATCCACCTCACTACAAATAACTCAGTTTCATTTCTTTTTATGGCTGAGTAATATTCCATTGTATATATGTGCCACATCTTCTTTATCCATTCATCTGTTGATGGACATTTAGGTTGGTTCCATGTCCTGGCTATTGTAAATAGTGCTGCAATGAACATTGTGATACATGTATCTTTTTGAATTATGGTTTTCTCAAGGTATATGCTCAGTAGTGGGATTACTGGGTCATATGGTAGTTCTATTTTTAGTTTTTTAAGGAACCTCCATACTGTTCTCCATAATGGCTGTATCAATTTACATTCCCACCAACAGTGCAGGAGGGTTCCCTATTAAAATATAGGTTTATTTTTAAAGATATTTTATATAATTATAACCAAAACTATAATAGTGTCTGTGTTGTGAGCACTTACTAGGTGCTGTTATCATCCTGGACACTTTTCAGACATTTTCCTTTTTAATTTTGTAACTGCACTGCATCATGTTGGGAAGGGCAGTCTCATGCATGCAGTCTTTTAATTCCCACTCAGCCCTTGGGCCTAGAACATTTCCTTACCAAGAGATAGAATCCTCACAGATTGTGCTGGGCTGGTCACATTGTGGGATTATCTTTCCCTATTTCAGACTCAATGTGTGTTCTGTTGTTTTGTTTAAGTGTGTGTGTTACATGGCACCTGGCCATCCTTACCACTATATCTGTCCCCTGCAGGGAGGGGACAGCATCCTTGGTTCTGTGACAGCACAAAAGTGGTGCTTGCACACCAGTTGCCCTGTGTTGGTGACTGGGAGGGACTTGCTGGCCATGAGGGACTGATGTCCACTACTGAAGCTGATCTTGCTTTGTCTCTTCTTTATGTGAATAAAGGATTGTTCCATCTAGCGCTTCACTGTGTTGCATTTTCCTTAGCAACTCATACTAAAATGAGGTAGACAAAAGTGTTCTGACTTCTACTCCTGGTGATCAGCAACAGTTGCTACTTGCTCAACAATCCACATTATATGAGTGAAACAAGTAAGGCTAAGAGTGTTGGGAGACTGTTCTCCATGGTGTTTCCGTACATCTAGCATCAGCTTTTATTGCAGATTATTTTTAAAGGATATTTGTATAGCAAACAGCATTGGAGGATAGAGAGAGTATCTTTCACCAAGGTAGAGGGCAGATTTTTTTTTACTGACCAACATAATAAAGATAATATCTTCCTCTGTTTAGAAGTTTTGCTAACAGGCCCCTTTAAAATATCGGAGTATCCTAAACTTGAAGGTCCCAGATGTCACACAAACCCACTGTGTGCCCAGCATCTACATGGGTCTGCCTCCACATCTTCCGATGGGATTTAGGAGACAAGGGGAAACTGAAGCAAACATGAAACCATGCTGATTTCCGTGCCTTTTGTAATGAACGTCTTTGTTGCTGACCTAGTAATCTCATATTTACCAGAATCCATAAAACTGTGGCAGGTGAACTTGCTGGCTTGCAAGTATGAGAAAGGCTTAGACTCTTCACAGTTCTTGACAAAGGGAAGTTAATTATCTTGCCAAAGATAATATAGGTAATGAGTAGCAAAACTTGTTGGTATTTGAGACGAGATTGGTCTTTTCCTAAAGTTAGCTTACATGCTGTTTGCCTTTACAGTAGCAGGAGGCTTCAATTTGGGAGATGTAGCATTGCACAAACTTAAATTTGTTCATTTTGTGATGGTGCTTTTTGCTAAGCAGAATTTTTTTATATTTATATGGTCAAAGTTATCAGTCTTCTTTCTTCTTCATGGCTTCAGGATTTTGTGTCATAGTCAGAAAGTCTTTGTCACACCTAGTGTATAAAATAATTTACCTATGTTTTGCCCTAGTACTTTCATGTTTGTATGGTTCAGATTTAAATCATAAAACCACTTGGAATTTTTCCTAGTATATACTGTGAGTTATCAAAGCTTGTTTTTTTTTCCCTTCCAACTGCTTATGAAGTTTGTCTGAAAATTTTTCTTTATGTGTGTAATTTTCCCATTGATTTAAGATGACAGCTTTATCAAATACTAAAGTCCCTTGCTCATTTGAGTAAATTTTTGCATATATGCTATGTCATTGACATAATGTCAGTATCACTTTTATTTCTGAGGCTTTAGAGTATATTTTAATGTTTAATCACATTGCTCTTCTTTTACACATTTTTAAGCTAATTTATTTTTTATTACTTAAAATAACTTAAAATTACTTTTTATGTATTTAAAAATAATAGCTAATAGTGGATATTTTAAATTCATTCCTCACCTCACATAGAAAATATTCAATATTTTACACTGAGAGCACTGTTTGCTGTAAATTTCTCTTTTTTTAACTTTTTTTTATTGGAGTATAGTTGATTTACAGTGTTGTGTTAGTTTCAGGAGTACAGCAAAGTGAATCAGTTATACATATACATATATCCACTCTTTTCTTTTTTTAAGATTTTTTTTTCCCATACAGGCCATTATAGAGTATTGAGTAGGGCTCCCTGTGCTATGCAGCAGTTCTTATTAGTTATCTATTTTATATATAGTAGTGTGTATATGTCAGTCCCAATATCCCAATTTATCCCTCCCCCACCTTATCCCCTGGTAAACACAGTTTGTTTTCTACATCCATGATGTGCTCTTTATCAATTCTCTTCTTTACCTAGTTGCTGAGCCTTCTTGTCATGAAAAGGTGTTGATTTTGTCAAGTAGCTTTTCTTATACTCCTTTATTCTTTCAGTGTTTTGCAGTATTACTAACCACATTAACAGATTCATTTCAGACATTAAACCATTCTTGCTGTTTTGGAATAAATTCTACTGTTCATGATATGTTATCCAAGACAGATAGATAATAGATAGATAGATACATAGATACATAGATTTGATTTGCTAATATTTCATTTATAATTTTGATCCATGCTGATCCATGTTCATGAAAGAAATGGTAACGTCCCTTTTTTTAATGTTTTGTTGGGAAATGTTATATGTTTATTTTCTACTCTAAGGAACTGTTTATTAAAGTTGGTATAATTTCTTCCTTAAGTCTTTAGAATAATTTACCAGTTAAACTAGTTTCTTGGTAGGAAGTATTTAAATTTATTCAGTTACTTCAGTAGCTATAGTGCCATTCATTTTTTTTTTGTATGTTTATTTTTAATTTATTTTTTTATTAGTCATCCATTTTATACACATCAGTGTATACATGTAAATCCCAATCTCCCCCAATTCATCACACCACCACCCCCACACCCTGCTGCTTTCCCCCCTTGGTGTCCATACGTTTTTTTCTCTACTTCTGTGTCTCAGTTTCTGCTCTGCAAACCGGTTCATCCGTACCATTTTTCTAGGTTCCACATATATGCATTAATATACGATATTTGTTTTTCTCTTTCTGACTTACTTCACTCTGTATGACAGTCCCTAGATGCGTCCACGTCTCTACAAATGACCCAGTTTTGTTCCTTTTTATGGCTGAGTAATATTCCATTGTATATATGTACCACAACTTCTTTATTCATTCATCTGTCGATGGATATTTAGGTTGCTTCCATGACCTGGCTATTGTAAATAGTGCTGAAATGAACATTGGGGTGCATGTGTCTTTTTGAACTATGGTTTTCTCTGGGTATATGCCCAGTATGGGATTGTTGGGTCATATGGTAATTCTATTTTTAGTTCCTTAAGGAACCTCTGTACTGTTCCCCATAGTGGCTGTGTCAATTTTCATTCCCACCAACAGTGCAAGAGGGTTCCCTTTTCTCCACACCCTCTCCAGCATTTGTTGTTTGTACATTTTCTGATGATGCCCATTCTAACCAGTGTGAGGTGATACCTCATTGTAGTTTTGATTTGCATTTCTCTAATAATTAGTGATGTTGAGCAGCTTTTCATGTGCTTCTTGGCCATCTGTATGTCTTCTTTGGAGAAATGTCTATTTAGGTCTTCTGCCCATTTTTGGATTGGGTGGTTTGTTTTTTTAATATTGAGCTGCATGAGCTATTTATATATTTCAGAGATTAATCCTTTGTCCGATGATTCATTTGCAAATATTTTCTCCCATTCTGAGGGCTGTCTTTTCATCTTGTTTATGGTTTCCTTTGCTGTGCAAAAGCTTTGAAGTTTCATTAGATCTCATTTGTTTATTTTTGTTTTTATTTCCATTACTCTAGCAGGTGGATCAAAAAAGATCTTGCTGTGATTTATGTCAAAGAGTGTTCTTCCTATGTTTTCCTCTAAGAGTTTTATAGTGTCCGGTCTTATATTTAGGTCTCAAATCCATTTTGAGTTTATTTTTGTGTATGGTGTTCGGGAGTGTTCTAATTTCATTCTTTTACATGTAGCTGTCCAGTTTTCCCAGCACCACTTATTGAAGAGGCTGTCTTTTCCCCATTGTATATCCTTGCCTCCTTTGTTATAGATTAGTTGACCATAGTTGCGTGGGTTTTTCTCTGGGCTTTCTATCCTGTTCCATTGATCTATATTTCTGTTTTTGTGCCAGTACCATATTGTTTTGATTACTGTAGCTTTTTAGTATAGTCTGAAGTCAGGGAGTCTGATTCCTCCAGCTCCGTTTTTTTCTCTCAAGACTGCTTTGGCTATTTGGGGTCTTTTGTGTCTCCATACAAATTTTAAGATTTTTTTGTTCTAGTTCTGTAAAAAATTCCATTGGTAATTTGATAGGGATTGCATTGAATCTGTAGCTTGCTTTGGGTAGTATAATCATTTTCACAATATTGATTCTTCCAATCCAAGAACATGGTATATCTCTCCATCTGTGGGTATCATCTTTAATTTCTTTCATCAGTGTCTGCGTACAGGTCTTTTGTCTCCCTAGGTAGGTTTATTCCTAGGTATTTTATTCTTTTTGTTACAATGGTAAATGGGAGTGTTTCCTTCATTTCTCTTTCAGATTTTTCATCATTATTGTATAGGAATGCAAGAGACTTCTGTGCATTAATTTTGTATCCTGCAACTTTACCAAATTCATTGATTAGCTCTAGTCGTTTTCTGGTGGCATCTTTAGTATTCTCTCTGTATAGTATCATGTCATCTGCAAATAGTGACAGTTTTACTTCTTCTTTTCCAATTTGTATTCCTTTTATTTCTTTTTCTTCTCTAATTGCTGTGGCTAGGACTTCCAAAACTATGTTGAATAAGAGTGGTGAGAGTGGACATCCTTGTCTTGTTCCTGATCTTAGAGGAAATGCTTTCAGTGTTTCACCATTGAGAATGATGTTTGCTGTGGGTTTGTCATATATAGCCTTTATTATGTTGAGGTAGGTTCCCTCTATGCCCACTTTCTGGAGAGTTTTTATCATAAATGGGTGTTGAATTTTGTCAAAAGCTTTTTCTGCATCTATTGAGATGATCGTATGGTTTTTCTTCTTCAATTTGTTAATATGGTGTTTCACATTGATTGATTTGCATATATTGAAGAATCCTTGCATTCCTGGGGTAAATCCCACTTGATCATGGTGTATGATCCTTTTAATGTGTTGTTGGATTCTGTTTGCTAGTGTTTTGTTGAGGATTTTTGCATCTATATTCATCAGTGATATTGGTCTATAATTTTCTTTTTTTGTAGTATCTTTGTCTGGTTTTGGTATCAGGGTGATGGTGGCCTCATAGAATGAGTTTGGGAGTTTTCCTTCCTCTGCAATTTTTTGGAAGAGTTTGAGAAGGATGGGTGCTTAGTTATAGTGCCATTCTGATTTTCTGTTTCTGTGTCAGTTTTATGAAATGGAATTTATCCACTTCAATTAGGTTTAAAATTTGGGAGGCATAAAGATGGCATAATGTTTACTAAATTTTTATTACCTAAATAATCTGTATTGATATCTACATTTTATTCATATTTTGGTAATTTGTGTTTGCTTCTCGGTTTTCCTTGATCAATTTTCCTAGGGCTTTATCAGTTTTATTAAACATGTCCTGTCTTTTCACCTTCCTGATTTTTAAAATTTTGTTTGTTTATTTATATTCGTTTTGTATTCTTTAGTTTATTCTCTATTTGGGGATTTAATATGTTGCTTTTTTCTAGCTTCCTGAGATTGAAGACTGGATCACTGAATTTCAGTCTTTATTTTTTTTAATATATTCGCTTAATGTTGTACATTTCTTTTTAAGCCCTGATTTCCCTGTATCACACACATTTGGATATATTTGATTATAATTTTTATTTTATATTTTCATCCTTTTATTTCTTTTGTTCTGACTCTCATAAGGGATAATTTTAGTCTAAAAATATTATCTTTTAATTATGATATTATTTTTATCTACATTAATGTAATTAGTCATATATAAATATATACTTATGTCTACTTCTAACTGCTTTTATTTGACTCACCCTTTTGTAGCGCCTTTAAAAATTTCCCTTTCTCACTCTCCTTGGAATTAATCAAATATTGTTTGTTTATTATTCCATTTTGCCCTCTAATAGCTTGTTAGTACACAATTATATTATGCTTTTAGTGGATGTCCTAGAAATTACAATATGCAACCCTACCTATTTTTACCAGATCCAAGCTCTCACTGCTCACCACTCACCACCTGTGACAGGCCAGTAAGTTGAGAGATGAGGTGTTAGGGCAAGGAATAGTGACTTTATTAGGAAAGCCAGCAAACCAAGAAGATGGCAGACTAATGTCCTAAAGAACCATCTTGTTCTGGTTTGAGTACAAGCTTCTTTTATGCTACAAAGAGAGGGAAATGATGGGAGGAAGTGAGGTTAAGAGGTGGCAGGTTGTTGAAGACTTCTTGGTGCTGGCCAGACCTTAGAGGGGACTTGGTAATGCTTTGTTTTTGCAGTTGTTCAGCGTAGTTCTGGTCACGATGCTCCTATAAATCTTCAGCAAAACAGCTGTTACTTTCTGTTCTGCAACTCCTTATCTCTACATGGATGAATGATCACAAAGCAAGGGAAAATTATCTTTCTACTGATTAGTATACCTATGAGGTAAACAAAAGTATTTTAACTTTAAAGTTTAAGCATGGGAGGCAGAATTTCTGCAAGGGGGCTATTATGTATGTATTCAAGCTATAGGCCACGTTCTTTTTATGATTAATGTGCCTACGTGCAGTTAGCAAAGTTGGGCATGAGGCATTTAGCTATAGAGCACAGAGGCTAGAGCTTAAAGAAATAGATTCAATGTGGAGTCAGATTAGTTCTTTCCTGTTATGTTATTACATTCTGTATAGTTATTTTATTACTTCCCTTAAAATGTAAGAAGCTTATGATGGGTAGCAGAATATGGCACCTCAAAATATGACTGTACGAGTTCAGGACATGCTACCCCAAAAGATGCTACTTTGATATATTATTTTGAGCTTTGGCACTTGAAAAACAGCATCTGCTAGGAGAGGCTTTCTTTGAATTCCCTTTATCTGCCAAAAGACTAATCCTTTGAAAGGAACTCAGTGGTCATAAATCCCCTCCCCAGGAGTGTCACTAATCAGTGAAGATTGACTCTTATCACAGGAGAGGAGACTAGAAGTAGATACCACTCCCAGACAAACTTTGTCATAAATTATCATAACTCCCATCTATTCTTCTAAAGGTTTCTTCATCTTTCCTTAAAGCTATATACTCTCCCCTAAGAGACCTCCCCTTTCCCTATTAAGATATTATTTCAGCCTGCATTCTAAGTTACCTCAGGGAGTTCCTCATTTTTCCCTGGCTATCTCCTATGTATACATGAGGTATACATGTTAATGGACTTCTGTTTGTTTTTCTCTTATTAATCTGTCTTTTATTACAGGGATCTCAGCTAAGAACTCAGAAAGGTAGAGGGAAAATTATTTTTTCTCCCTTATATAGGGCAGATTTGATATGAAATTTCAAATTTATGAAGTTTTAGAATCATCCATTTCATCAGCTAGGGAAATTTTTCCAAAAATTAAAATGTTCTTTCTCCTCTGAACATCAATACTCATAATGATATTACCATTTATTGCATTTTTACAGTGTACTTCGCATTCTGGTAAGTTTCTTTCCTAACTTCTTCAGAAGGTTTCTCTTGCCTGTCTCACGGATTTTAAAATTTCTGTGTAACACTTTGCTACCCTCTCTTATATTCAGAGAAAAATCTCAGCATTTTCAATCCTTTTTTAATTGCTTAGTTATATAAGAAACGTACACAAATGCCTATCTAAAATTGGTATAACTGCTGATAATGAATATTGCCTTGTTGCATGCACTAAAAAAGATTTAATTTCCAAAGGACTCTGGCTAGAGAGCTCTTTTGGCAGTTAAAAGACTTGCTGTTTTTATGAGAATTTTATCATAATTCATATGCAAGAAGACTGCCAAAGTGTAAATTATCTATAGTGTTGTGTTGCAAAATAAGCTGCTAGAGAAGCATGATTAGCTAATTGCATCTAATGACTCTGAAAACATAACACCTCTTCCAAACAGGAAGAATTAGGAAGGGATCCTTTTTTTTTTTTTTTTTTCCACTTGTGCCTTACTTGGTAACAAAGGCTGCTGACTCTTTTCCTGGAAACTCATTCTTTGTTTGCTGAACAAGCTGATACCTGCTGATAAGATGGCTTTACTTTCAAGTGATAAATTATCTTAATTAACTTTAAATGTTTGCAGACAATTTTATGCAAATAGAGACATTTAAGAAATAGAAGCATAAAGATTTAGTAGGGGTGATAAGCATGAGCCTGAGGAGAAATACAAGTTTCCATTTTTTTTAATTTAAAATTGATGATAATATTGAATGTAACAATTAAAGATGGAGTAAGAAAAAACTGGTAGTTTGCATGACTAGGGATCAGAACATTGGATATTTAAGGAAATCAAAGAAAGAATGCATAGCTTGGTGTTTTGTATGTGTGTCTAGTTCTGAAACAGTTTTCACTCAGATAAATCAATATTTCTCTCAAGATACATTTTTTTGGATATTTCTTTTCCTGGAATTATGGCTAAGCCTGGTTTACACTAGAAACTGAAAGCCCATTAGAAGTGATTTCACACCACTCTGCTGCCAGGTTATGTCTTTAGTGGGTTTAGTTATGCTCATCTCCTAGAGTCATTGCATTTCTTTTCCATATATTTAAAATTGTGATTGATAAGTGTCACTTGAAAATACCAGCATGTTTAGACAAACTGCTTTTTATTATATTTTGTATGAAAATTGTGATCTCTTTAAGTTGTTTTGTCTGCCTTCCTTCTTTAGAGGAGCTACTTTTGTCTTTTCTTTGACCTTTTGTTTCAAATGGGAATCATACTCTTACAAATCCTTGTCTCCGTCATCACAGTGATTGGCACTGTGGGTGAGCATCTGACCCAAGGAGAACCAGTCAGAGTTTCTCATTGTTTTCCCATCAGGTTCTGGGGAACAAATCCTTTCCATTTGTTAAAAAGTTGTAAGGGTATTACCAAACCAAACTTGGGTCTGCTCTCCCACAGTAAAGCCAATCTAGTCGTACCAGGTTGTGGTGAAGGAAAGTGCAGTATTTATTGCAAAGCACTAAGGAAGGAGTACAGGAGGCTAATATTCAAAAGACCTGACATCTCCAATGGATTTTAGGAAAGCATTTTTAAAGGCAAGATGAGGGAGAGAGTCTCAGGGTGCATGATCAGCTCATGCACAGTTCTCTGATTGGTTGATGATGAGGTAACAGGGTGGTGTCACAGGGGTTAACACCATCAATCCCCAGGCTCCAGGCTGTCTGGGGGCTGTGTGCTCATGGTCATCATGCAGTTAACTTCTTCCACCTAGTGGAGGTTTTAGTATCTGCAAAACAACTCAAGAATGTGCATCAGACACTGTTACCTATGTCCTTCAGGGAGGAACTAAAGATTCTGTGACTGCTATATGGCTGACTTATCATTTAAATTGTTATTAGTTTTCCTGGCCCAACTGCTACTTTTTTGTTACTACATGTGCACATTCTTTCAATCATTAATTCTTGAACTAACCTTTTGTGACTCAGGGGAGACCTGCGAGACTAAAGCTTTTCTACAAACAAGAGGCAGGCAGCAGATGTTGGGGGGAAGGGATGTCTGTCCCTGGAAGGCCCCATAGGGTCCTGCTCAGTTATAAAGGTATCAGTTTAAGAGCCGCTAGTACTTATATGTATGTGAAGAAAACCAGTCTACAGTAGGCAATAATGGAACTGTCAGAAAGAAAAGAAAATGAGATTAGAGAGAAAAAGGAAATATATTGACAATATACACGTTACTAGTTTTAACGTTTGAAGACCAGAACAATACCTCTTCCTTCAATTTGATTATTTGAGACAAGCTATTTATTTTATTTATTTATTTATTTATTTATTTATAGATTTTTTTTTTTTTTGATGTCGACCATTTTTAAGGTCTTTATTGAATTTGTTACAATATTGCTTCTGTTTTGTTTTGGTTTTTTGGCTGCGAGGCATGTGGATCTTAGCTCCCCAACCAGAGATTGAACCCTCACCCCCTTCATTGGAAGGTGGATTCTTAACCACTGGACCACCAAGGAAGTCTCTATTCATTTATTTTTGTCTAATCTAGTTCAATGTGGGTTTCTGTAACCAAGAGTTTTGAACAATAGAATCCCTTCTTATTTGACTCTTCATTCCCTCCCATTCATTTAGCAGGTTCTCTCAGTGTAGATACACCCAAATATCCCTTCTCATCCCTTTTATTAGAGAAACTTTCCTCACTTCTTTGTCATATCAGGACTCTCCTTCCTTTAATTGATAAGTATCTGTCTTCTAGACTAGGTTATTTGGCTATACATTCTTATTGTTTGCTCATGCATTGGCCTGCATTTTTGCTTTTATTTCTACCATTTTTTAAAAAAATATTTCTCAAAGTTCCTAGAGAACAAATTCAACATGTGTTTGAAAAGTATTTATTTAATGCCTTCTATATGCCAGACTCTTCCTAGTACTAAGTCAACAAGACTAGCAGTGAACAAGACAAAGTCACTCTTATAATAGAGCTTACATTCCAGTGGGAGAGATAAGTAATAAATAAACACATTTTGTGAAAGAAAAAAAAAAGATAGACAATTTTTGAGATAAAATGGAATTTTTACTTGTAGTGATAAAGCATAATACAATGAAGTCAAAACAACCTGGCTCCCTCCAGATTAAAATGATAAGGTGTTATTTATAGTTCATCTTTTTACAAAACAGTCAACAATCCTGAGTGGATCCTGTTTAGATTTGAGGAAAATAACAATTTCTTTTTTTGGATGGGAAGCAAAATGGGTCCTTTTTCCTTCTTTATCTCAGGATGTAAGACTTTTTGTAGGATCTCTCACCCGATATTTATCATTAACTACAACTTTAAATGTAAAGTCTTTTATAAGTATAATTGCCAAGCCATAGTATGTGATGCATTCCATGCCAAATTTAATATTAAGCTTAGATGAGGGCTAAGATTCACCTATTTATGTATAATATTATATGATTATTTTTAGATATTCATGTTCTGTTACTATATGACTCAAAATCTGGAAGTAATAACTGCTATAAGGAAAACTCAATCAGTGTCAGGGACAAGACTGTCAGGGGTGGGTCTACTTTAGTCTGGTGGCAAATGGACTTTCTGAGGGAGTGACATGGATGAAGTGAAGTTAGTGTGAAGATTAAGGAAGGTAGAAGGAACAGCATGTGGAAAGGCCTTAAAGAGGGAATTCATCTGGCAGATTAAAGAAGTAGCCTTAAGGCTAGACCACAAGAAATAAGCATGAGAGTGGGAGGAGCGATAAAGTCAGGGAGATACCAGGATCAGTCAGTCTGAGTAGTATGTGTAGAAGCCTTTGGAGAGCTTTGGGAGAGAGGAGACATGATCTAAGTTTTGTGTTTACAGGTCACCAAGTCTGCTCTGTGGAGAACTGTGGTTAATCAGACCACTGCTTCTTTCCTGGGGTACCCACAATTAGTGACTGATCAACATTGGAGCACAAAGGCATATCTCTCTTATCCCAACTTCATCTTCAGAACTCCTTGCAGGGTCAGCTAAGTCTTCCCTTGAGACTGTATCACAACTGCAGCAACTTTTCTCTTTACCAGTTCTACTTCCTTCTCTTCCCTTCCACAGGTTTTGATTCCAAGAGTATGTCCTAAAACACCTCCAGTGGATAGGCATGGAAGCAGGGATACCACCTTTCCTTAACTGTCATTCTCAACCTTCATACATCATTTGATATCGGTGACACCTGCCTTCTTGAAGTTGTTTCCACTTTGGCTACTACACCCCTCCACACTTGATGTTTCTTATTCCCTAAGTCTCCAGTCTCCTATCAATGCCAAACTTCTTCCACTAAGCCCCTAAATATGGTTATTCCATGGTGTGTGTCCATTGACATCTTATTGCTCAGTTTTTCACTCCTCTTCTCAGGGCCTCACATAGTCCCATGATCCTACTATGTGACTTTCAAACCCAGACTGAACCTTGTGTGCTATAGGTTGAATTTCTTGGGAAGAAGACTTTGAGATGGGGATAAGTATGTAGGGGGATGTTTAGGGAGTAAGAATGAGAATAAGCCATAGCAGGAACATAGTAATTCTTTTTGTCAGAAGGCTGTTAATTGGTAGAGCAATGTGCTACAGATAGTATATTTGTATTTCACCAAGTCTTTTTAAAGGTTATTAATGGCATTCCTATGAACAAAATGGGGAAGTGAACCAGAGGCAAGTATAATTATGTAAATCTGTATTTGGATGCCTCTAAGGATATCAAGCCAACATGCTTGAAGGCTGTTTCCTGTTCACTGACTTTCTTTAAGATTTAGATAAAAATATCAAAGGAATTCTTATGACATTTTTAGATGACATGAAACTGGGAGGTTTAAAAAAATATGCTGGGTGACAGAATCAGGTTCCATAAAGGTCTTTTTTCTTTTAATTTTATTTAATTTTGGCTGTGTTGGGTTTTCGTTGCTGTGCTCAGGCTTTCTCTAGTTGTAGCCAGCGGGAGCTACTCTTCATTGCAGTGCACGGACTTCCCATTGCGGTGGGAATGGGCACCCACCCATCTAGGCATGGTCTAGAGAAGCCACCGGGCATGGTGGGTCTCTAGGGCATGGTCTCTAGGTGTGCAGGCTTCAGTAGTTGCAGCATGCGGGCTCAGTAGTTGTGGTTCATGGGCTCTAGGTTGCTCAGGCTTCAGTAGTTGTGGCACACAGTCTCAGTAGTTGTGGCACACGGGCTCAGTAGTTGTGGTACACGGGCTTAGTTGCTCCAGGGCATGTGGGCTCTTTCTGGACCAAGGATCGAACCCTTGTCCCCTGCATTGGCAGGCGGATTCCTAACCACTATGCCACCAGGGAAGTCCCTCCATAAAGGTCTTGACAGGCTGGAATAATGGACCAAATCAAGTAAGATAAAGTTTAATTGTGACACATGTTAGGTCCTGTATTTGTATCTTCAAATCAGCTACTTAGGTATAAAATAAGGAAGACTGTACTTAGTAGCATATGTAAAAAGGACTTAAGGTGATAGATCTTGACTCAGACTACACATGACAATCACCTGGGTGGAATTTTCAATATCCCAGGACATAGGATCCACCCTCAGAAATTTATGTTAATTGGTCTGGGGTAAGGCCCAAGCATAAGTTTTTAAAAGCTTTCAAGGTGATTCATATATGTAGGCAAGTTTCATAACCACTAATTTTAGCATGCTATGAGTTGTTGTGTGATATCACTTGCCTCTTGTCTGAGAAAGAAAGAGGGAAAGAAAGAAAGAGAGAGAGAGAGGGAGGGAGGGAGGGAGGGAGGAAGGGAGAAAGGAAGAAAGAAAGAAAGAAAGAAAGAAAGAAAGAAAGAAAGAAAGAAAGAAAGAAAGAAAGAAAGAAAGAAAGAAAGAAAGAAAGAAAGAAAGAAAGAAAGAAAGAAAGAAAGAAAGAAAGAAAGAAAGAAAGAAGGAAAGAGAGAGAGAGGGAGAGAGGGAGGGAGGGAGGGAGGGAGGAAAGAAGGGAGGAAGGAAGGAAGAAAGGAAGGAAGAAAGGAGGGAGGGAGGGAGGAAAAGAATGACAGAAAAAGAAATGCTGACATAATCTAAAGAGAAGGAGCACAGGACATCATCCATAGGAGGATGGGCTTTGGAGTAAGGTAAAACTGTTTTTGTCCCAGCTCTACTCTTTCAATATATGTGGCCTTAATCTCTTTTGACCTGAGTTTTCTGTTCTTTAGTACCTACTTCTTAGGTGGTGTTGTGAGCACTGAATAAGATTTTGCATGTGGAATGCTTGGCAAGAAACTTGGGATATAGTCCATGTTCAAAAAATGTTAGCAGAGGTTATTGTTGAACTGTAGTAATAGTATTATCAAATTTATGATGTGGAAACAAGAGTTTGCTCTTCTCTCTCTGGCCTAGGCAAAACTTAATAGGGTTTAACTTCTAAGCATCAATCTTCAGGAAACATAGACAGCTGGTTTCAGTTCTGGTCATGGATGAACAAACTAAATATATATAAGGAACATTCACAACTACTGATGGTATTAGTCTGGAGACAAAGACATAATTGTTTCTTAAAGAAAAGTTATAGTTCTGTCATGAGGATCAAATGTTAGATTATTCTGTGTAAATCTAAAAAGTGAAATTAGGAAGAATGGACAGAAACTAATGGAAAAGGAGATTCCAACAGTCAAAGCCCTTTCCTCAAAATGTACTAATGGCCTCATCACAGATTGGACTGCATGTTGTAGAGGGCATTTGGTGACCATTAAATTCAATGATAACCTATGATTAAATATTTCTTTTCTCTTGCTCTTTTGCTCTTCTGTTCCAACTCATCTTTCACAGTGCTGAAAATGAGTCTTCTTTACTAAGTGAAGCATGGATCATGGATCTCTTTAGCTCAAAATCCTTCTCTATTACACACTGAATTAATACAAAGTTTTCTGCCTGGTATTTGAGGTCTTGTAGCACCTGCTTCCAAGCTATTATTCCAGTCTATTCTAGTTTTACTTACTGCCACTCCCCATTCCATATGTTATAAGAAATTGTTATAAGAAACTGCCAAACTGTCTTCCAAAGTGGCTATACCAATTTTCATTCCCAGCAGCAATGAATGAAAGTTCCTATTGCTCCACAACCTTGTCAGCATTTGGTGTTGTCAGTGCTGTGGATTTTAGCCATTCTAATAAGTGTGTAGTGGTAGCTCATTGTTTTAAGTTGTATTTTTGTAATGATGTATGATGTTGAGCATATTTTCATTTGCTTATTTGCCGTCTTTATATCTTCTTTGGTGAGAAGGCTGCTCAGATCTTTGGGCCATTTTTAAATTAGGTTGTTTGCTTTTTTGTTGTTGAGTTTTAAGAGTTCTTTATATATTTTGGATACCAGTCCTTTATCAGATAGATATTTTGAAAATATTTTCTCTATGACCTGTCTTTTCATACTTTTAACAGTGTCTTTCACAGAACAAAAGTTTTTAATTTTAGTGAAATACAACTTATCAAGTTTTTTTTTCATGGATCATCCTTTTGGTGTTGTATCTAAACCTTCACCAAACCCAAAGTCAGCTAGATTTTCCGTGTTATCTTCTAGGAGTTTTGCAGTTTTGCATTTTACCTTTGGACCTATGATCCATTTTAAGTTAAATTTTTGTGAAGGGTATAAGGCTGTCTCTAGATTCATTTTTTTGTATGTGGATGTCTGGTTGTTCTGACACCATTTGTTGAAAAAACAGGCATTTCTTTTTATACCTATCATTTCTTTCTGAGAAAATTCTCTTTTCTCTCACCACTGCACATTTGACAGTTTACACTATCCCATACCCAGACTGCAACCAAGAAATCAACCAGGAGTTGATGCCTTATTGGTGATATGACAGGTTGATATAAGATACCAGTGATTTCAACTAGGTTGTTTATCTCTGGTCATGGGGCTATGGGAGGTGATTCTCTTAACTTTTGCTTAGACATTTTCCAAATATATTTTGAACTGAGAACCAGAGAAATCATCTTGGTTGAAGGTCTAATTTTCCCAGGGTACCAGATAAAATGAGGTACCTCTCTTGGCATTCAAATGACAAAATTCCAAGCTTGTGTGTCTGAGTAAAAGAAGTGTGTTTGAGTATTTGCTTGTGTTTGTGTGTTGAGGGAAAAGTTATCTTTATCAACATGTCTCATATGCATTTCACATCTAACTTTTCTGAAGATGTTACGTTATCTTTGTTATGTTACGTTGTCTTTGTACCAAATGTATGCCTACTGCAGTTTCTGTCTTAGTGATTAACATAAACACTCAGGTGCTCAAACTAGAAACCTGAGAGTAATTCTACAGTTTTCTTTCTTTATCCAACTGCAGATCCTGCAGTTGCTGTATCTCCCCTAGTTATTGCTTAAGTATGTCCATCCTCCTTCATTCACATTTCCAGTGCTTTAGTTTAGGCCTCCATCATTTTATGGTCTGTTTTACTGCGATTGCCTCTTAATCCCTTCCCTGTCAATCTACCTTTCATGTTGATTGTTGTCATAATGCACTTTATACAATGCACATCTGCTGGTGTCATTACCCTGATTGAAATCTTGCAGTTTTAACTAATCAGCATAACAGACGTCTCTTGATGATCTCAGCTTTAACTATCCTCTTCAGCTTTATCTTCAATTACTCGTCCTGATTTACACTGTGTTTCAGCCACAGAAAAAAATTACTTGTATTTCTTTGAATATTTTCATTCATCTTGGTCTGAAGTGTTCATCCTATTTGTTTTCTTGGCTGAAGATTTAAATCCCCCATGAAGCTGTCCCTGATACCCATTTGCCCTCCCTGCATTTAACATCACTCCTCTGTGCTCTCAGATCACCCCCATAGTACTTACCACATTTAACTGCAATTGTTTATTTAGCTGTTTTGCCCCTTCATCGAATGGAACTCCCAGAAGACTGAATTTTTTTGGTAAAATTTTTCATATGTATGGTCAATAGATAATATGTTGAATAAATAAATGAATAAATTCCTTATAAATAAACAGTTTTCCAAGTATAGAGAGATGCATCCCTGATATATTATCTTTTATATTCAGAAAACTTTAATTATAAATACCAAAGAGATAATATGTATTTAAATCAATCCATCAAAAGGATGGCATTAAGCTCTTTGCATATGTACTCTTGAATGGAAGATAAAAGATAAGATCCCTGTTCTCAGGAGGTTTGCAGTCTTGTTTTAAAGTTAATATGTAACCACATAAAATGTATGCTAAATAAGTCTAAGTCTAGAAAATAGAAAGATTATTTAATTTATAGATGTATACCTGGAAAACATTTCTCAAATCTGGTTTACCGTGTCTCTTCATTCCCTCATAATATTCATGAACGTTCCAGAGCGTCAACCCTATGGCTAAGGAATAAAAGGCACAGTAGAGGCAACTATTCACATTTAATGGTTAAGCAAGCAATTATGTGACACATGCCCATCAACAAAGTACTTTCACACCTCTGATCTCATGCAATGCTCATAAAATTCCTATGAAAAATAATGAGTAGACAAAAATTTTAACCCCGATTTATAGAGGAGATACTGACATTCAGAGAAGAAAATAATTTTTTCATAGCTCCCACTACTAGGAATACATCATGAAGTAGAACTTAACCCAGATTTCTGGACTACAGAACTTGATCTTCTGCCTCTATTCCACAGCTGTGATTAGACTTGGTCCTTAAGTCCCAACATGTTTGAAGGTCAGAGTTGAGTATCAAAAACAAGGAATATCCACAAAGTTTGTTTTCATAACCACTGTCCTCACCCCCAACAACACACATCCATGCATCCACACACACATACACACACACACACACACACACACAAGTGTGCCTAAAGCCCTATAAGATAAGGAAGGCTATGGCCAAGAGCAGGTCTGTGTGCTTAATATATGAGATTTTATTTTGTTCAACTTTTCTCTCTTTTCCAAAGGTATTTGTGTAAATGAACATCAATTATTACACTGTAGCTAATAGTAATCATGTTTTGGGTTCTGCATCAGTAAATATTATTGCCTATGATAGCGCCTTGCTTTAAATTCACCACTTCCCCCCTCAAAGCATAAAAAAACAATTTAATGAAAATTTATTTAAGTTTATTTGGTCATTATCAATCCTGGCTTCCCTGAATACATTAGTGTTCACAAAGGCTAATTTGAGTGCAGCATTTGAACTTTAATCACTGAAATTTTACATTACTTGTGAAACTAAAACGTGAAAGATGTGACTTAGTTTCCCTATGGAGCTGTTTACATACCATCAAGTTGATAGGTTGTCTAGAATTAGAATGTAAATTCATCCAGGTTTGGTTGAATTAAACATCTCTTTAACTTGGGTTTGTCTATATTAGTTTTAGGCTGTAAGTCTAGGGAAAAGACTTTCTTAATATTAACTTATTTTTGCAAATAAGTTTTCCCTAACATCAGTTTGTTTTCCACCATCAAAAGAAAATTAACAGGAGAATTAAAATTACCCTATGATGTGAAAACTATCAAACCTATATTTGCTTGCTCTGAAAGGCAAAATAATACTCAGGATTATAGACGCATATGCAATATTTATCTGACATTGACACTCAACTGTGTTTAAGATATTGCTATATTACATAAAATTGTATTAAAACTAGAATTCTGATTTGAAAATTTGTCTTCATTTAGTCACTCCCAATTTCTCCCTAAATACCTATAATGGAAAAGAAGAACAGGACTTCACCACAAGCGAACAAGCTTCAAAAAAGCCTGTGCAATTAAGCACTTAGAACAGTGCTTTGCACTGACAAGCCTTCTGTGCATTCAGTTCCCTCTGTATTTCTCCTTCACACTGTTCATCTATGTAATCTCTACTCTTTATTCAAATTTTAAATCAAAGGGAGACTTCCTTAGGGATATATTTTCTAATCCCCACCTGCCACCACATCCCCTACTTGGTGCTTTATGAAACATTCACTCAAAGTACTTATTTTAATGTCTAACTTAATATTCATTAGTGTGATTACTTGGTTAATCTGTACTATAAACTCAGTAAAGTAAGGAATTTAACTTTTTATCACTATTATATCCCTAGCACAAAGAAATAGTACCTGGCATAAAATAGTTTCTCCATAAACTATTGATAAATGAATGACTGAGTGAATTGTCACATATGAAGAACTCATAATATATGACGGTTATACGTATACATATATATAGTCTAGCATAATATTTTTTTCTTCTCTATCTTAATGTGATGCTAAGTTATGGTTTCCAAAATCTCAGGTGGGCTTGGTTTTCATGTGATCTGTACATGCATATGCATTCACCATGTAAAACAACTCCCTGATTGATCTGGTAGAAACTGAAAACCATGTCTAGCTGAACCTGGAGTAGCACAAATGTTTCTTAAATGAAGTTAAAACTTTAGGGGGATGAATAGACAAAAATACAAATCAACAGACAGCTAAATGAAGAAAATTCCTACAGGAACCCAGGCTTAATTTCAAAAACGAGCCCATTTCAATAAAGATACTTGAGGTCACTGTCTACATCAAGCTGTACCAAATACAAATCTGGAAGACCATACTTTTACCATGCTATTTCTGCATTGTTATTGGGCCTAAGTACTGCTTTCTTTCACCTCAGGTTTCACCTCTCAGTGTCTCCTTTTTATAGACCTTCACATTTTGTAACATCCAGAATACAACAGAGCTTTAGGTAGAGAAGGGCTGCCAGGATTGGGCTTCTTTATGAGCATTTAAATTCTCCCAAGCCAGCCACTGTAGTGGAACATATAGAGCCCTAGAAGCAAAGCATTCTGGACATTGTATGTTTTCATGTACTCAGTTCAAAATATCAGAGAACTAGGCAGAGGGGTAGGATAAGTTACTTATAAGTTTGTCAGAAGAATGAAATGAATACCAAATGAATACCAAATGAATACCAAATGAATACCAAAAAGCAAGTATTGAACTGAAAGCTGGTCAGCGCCCAAACGGACAGCAAAACAGGATGAAGCTTAACTATATATCCCACTTGTGGTTAAATATGAAATATAAATAGATCTAACTCCCCTGAGAATGAGTTTAGAGGAAGAGAGCAAGAAGAAGAGGAGAGAGGGGGGAGGGATGGGAGGAGGAGAACAAGGGGGAGAGGAGAGGGAGGAGGAAAAATTATATGTGTGTGTGTATATATGTGTATATATAGATATGTTTACACATACATGAAACTTATAGCTAAAATACAGTACTGTTGAACCAGAAAACGGGAAAATCATGTTTATGAATAAAGAAGACACAGTTCCAAAATTTTTCTGATGAAGAAACTTAAAGGAAATTTCAGAGAATACACTGTTATTATCCACTCTATGCAGCAAGGCATTCCGTCTGTGAAATAGGAGAAAGTCATGAGGAGAAAAAAATGCAGAAATAACAATAACATAAGATTAAATTGAGAGATGAATCACCCAAGGAAGGATTTTTTTTTTTTTTTGAAACTAACTAAAAATGTAGGAGCAAAGTGAAAACCAACAGTGATGACCCTAAGGAGAGAATTGTCACTCTGGAACAGCAGAGTTGCAGAAATCAAACTTGAGAGATGCAGTAGAAAAAGTCAAAGAGAAGAAACAATGGCAAAGAATGTGATCAATATGGAGGAAAAAGCTTCTTGATTTATTTTTTAAAATAATTGTGTACTTGAGAACAATAAAACTGAAAAGAGGAAATGATAATACCTCATATTGAAGAAAGTAGTCATAAGCTGAAAAAGATCTGACTGCCCAGATTGAAAATTCACCTTGCTCTAGGCAAAAATCAATGAAAAGAGAGCCACAAATTAGATATGTCTGACAAATATTTGTATTTTAAAGGTAGAGAATAAAACCTATTGGTTTCAGAGTGAGAAAACATTACTGAAGAAAAAAGATTGGTCTCAGACATTCTCCCTTTAAAGTTCCAGAATGTAATGGAACATTTATATAATTTGTCCTAATTATTTTACCCAGCTAATTTGTCTTTCGTATGAATGCAACAGACATTCTCAGACATGCAAGAATGCATAAAATATGCCAGCTCCTTAAAAAATTATTTGTAGATATACTCAAGCTGAATGAGAGCTGAATCTTAATTTAAAGTGGAAGAATAAGAACTTTGGTGTTGGAGTTTCTTCTAATTCCTTACCACATGGAGGAAACTCAAAAGATGAGATTTTTAATGCTGAATGTGATATTTTGAAAAAATTGGTTAAATAATATTTTGATAAATTTATCAAATTATAAAAGGACATCTTTCTAAAACAATATATATAAGCAATAAAAAATGAGCAATGAGGTCATGAAGATGAAGATTAGAGTAGGTGAGAATCTGATCATTCATTGCCTTATAGGACATGGTAATAAATTTGGCCTAAGGAGTAAAAGAGAAAAAATAAAGCAGAAAAGTAAAGAAACAAAGACCATAAAATAAATGAGAAAAGACTGAGATAAAAGTTATCAAACTATAAATGAATTTTAAGCTTTTTGTTAAAAGTTAAATAGTATTTGAATTAAAATAACAAGCTTTAATCTCATAATACTTTTGAGAGATCCATATAAAACAAATGATACACAAAGATTAAACATTAAAAATAGGTAAAAATATATTAAGTAAATACAAGAGCACAACCAAATATAAAACAGTGAGAAATTCAATGATAGACTGAATATAATTCAAGGCAACAAAATTAAATATGACAAAAGACTCAATTTATATTGGCACAGATGTCACAAGAAGATAGAATAATTACAATCCTTCTGTCCAGAAATCATCAAGCATCAAAAATATGAAGCAAAATATCATAGGATTAATACATAAAGAGGATTATAGTGGGAAACATTGGCATGCCTCTCCATATTTTTGTTATTTAAAATAGATAAAAATAAATGAGGGGACCTTGAAGATGGTAGAGGAGTAAGAAGTGGAGATCATCTTCCTCCCCACAAATACATCAAAAATTCATCTATGCATGGAACAACTCCTACAGAACACCTACTGAACACTGGCAGAAGACCTCAGACTTCCCAAAAGGCAAGAAAATCCCCACGTACATGCGTAGGGCAAAAGAGAAAAGAAAAAACAGAGACAAAAGAACAGGGATGGGACTTGGACCTCTGGGAGGGAGCTATGAAGGAGGAAAAGATTCCACACACTAGGAAGCCACCTCACTGGTGGAGAAAGTGGGTGGACGGGGGGTAAGCTTCGGAGACAGCAAGGAGAGCATAGCAACAGGGGTGCAGAGAACAAAGCGGAGAGATTCCCACACAGAGGATTGGTGCTGAACAGCACTCACCAGCCTGAGAGGCTTGTCTGCTCACTGGCCAGGGCAGGTGGGGGCTGGGAGCTGAGGCTCAGGCTTCGGAGGTCAGATCCCAGGGAGAGGATTGTGGTTGGCTATGTGAACACAGCCTGAAGGGGGCTACTGTGCCACACCTAGCTGGGAGGGAGTCCAGGAAAAAGTCTGGACCTGCTGAAGAGGCAAGAGACCATTGTTTCAGGGTGCGTGAGGAGAGGGGATTCAGAGCACCACCTAAACAAGCTTCAGAGATGGGCACGAGCCATGGCTATCAGCGCAGACACCAGAGACGGGCATGAAATGCTAAGGCTGCTGCTGCAGCCCCCAAGAAGCCTGTATACAAGCACAGGTCACTATCCACACCTCCCCTCCTGGGAGCCTGTGCAGCCCACCACTGCTAGGGTCCCGTGATCCAGGGACAACTTCCCCGAGAGAACACATGGCACGCCTCAGGCTGTTGCAAAGTCACTCCGGCCTCTGCCACCGCAGCTTGCCCCACATTCCATACCCCTCCCTCCCCCCAGCCTGAGTGAGCCAGAGCCCCCTAATCAGCTGCTCCTTTAACCCCGTCCTGTCTGAGTGAAAGACAGATGCCTTCAGGCGACCTACATGCAGAGGCAGGGCCGAATCTAAAGCTGAACCCCAGGAGCTGTGCGAACAAAGAAAAAGTGAAATTTCTCCCAGCAGCCTCAGGAACAGCAGATTAAATCTCCACGATCAACTTGATATACCCTGTATCTGTGGAATACCTGAATAGACAACGAATCATCCCAAAATTCAGACAGTAGACTTTGGGAGCAACTATAGACTTGGGATTTGCTTTCTGATTTAATTTGTTTCTGGTCTTATGTTTATCTTAGTTTAGTATTTAGAGCTTGTTATCATTGGTAGATTTGTTTATTTGGTTGCTCTCTTCCTTTTTTTTAATATATATATATATTTTTTTCCTTTTTCTCTTTTTGTGAGTATGTGTATGTATGCTTCTTTGTGTGATTTTGTCTGTATAGCTTTGCTTTTATCATTTGTCCTAGGGTTCTGTCTGTCCGTTTTTTGTTTGTTTGTTTGTTTTCTGTATAGTTTTTAGCACTTGTTATCATTGGTGGATTTCTTTTTTGATTTCATTGTTCTCTTTTAATTTCTTTTTTTTTTTACTAGTTTTACATTTCTTAATTTTTAATAATATTTTTAAAATTTTAATAACATTATTTATTTTATTTATTTATTTATTTTTCTTTCTTTCTTCTTTTTTCTCCCTTTTCTTCTGAGCTGTGTGGCTGACAGGGTCTTGGTGCTCCTGCCGAGTGTCAGGCCTGAGCCTCTGAGGCGGGAGAGCTGAGTTCAGGACATTGGTCCACCAGAGACCTCCTGGCCACACATAATATCAATCAGTGAGAGCTTTCCCAGAGATCTCCATCTCAATACTAAGACCCAGATCCACCCAATGAACAGCAAGCTACAGTGCTAGACACCCTACACCAAACAACTAGCAAGACAGGAACACAAAGCCACCCATTAGTAGAGAAGCTGCCTAAAATCATAATAAGTTCACAGGCACCTCAAAACACACCACTGGACGTGGTCCTGCCCAACAGAAAGACAAGAAACAGCCTCATGCACCAGAACACAGGCACCAGTCCCCTCCATCAGGATGCCTACACAACCAGCTGAACCAACATTACCCACTGGAGGCAGACATCAAAAACAATAGGAACTATGAAGCTGCAGCCTGAGAAAAGGAGACCCCAAACACAGTAAGTTAAGCAAAATGAGAAGACAGAGAAACACACAGCAGATGAAGGAGCAAGGTAAAAACCCACCAGACCAAACAAATGAATAGGAAATAGGCAGTCTACCTGAAAAAGAATTCAGAGTAATGATAGTAAAGATGATCCAAAATCTTGGAAATAGAATGGAGAAAATACAAGAAACTTTTAACAAAGATCTAGAAGAACTAAAGAGCAAACAAACAATGATGAACAACACAATAAACGAAATTAAAAATTCTCTAGAAGGAATCAATAGCAGAATACCTGAGGCAGAAGAATGGATAAGTGACCTGGAAGAAAAAATAGTGGAAATAACTACTGCAGAGCAGAGTAAAGAAAAAAGAATGGAAAGAATTGAGGACAGTCTAAGAGACCTCTGGGACAACAGTAAACGCACCAACTTTTGAATTATAGGAGTCCCAGAAGAAAAAGAGAAAAAAAAAAAAGGACTGAGAAAATGTGTGAAGACATTATAGTTGAAAACTTCCCTAATATGGGAAAGGAAATAGTCAATCAAGTCCAGGAAGCAAAGAGAGTCCCATTCAGGGTAAATCCAAGGAGAAACATGCCAAGACACATATTATCAAACTATCAAAAATTAAATACAAAGAAACAATATTATAAGCAGCAAGGGAAAAGCAACAAATAACATACAAGGGTATCCCCATAGTGTTAACAGCTGATCTTTAAGCAGAAACTCTGCAAACCAGAAGGGAGTGGCAAGACATATTTAACGTGATGAAAGGGAAAAACCTACAACCAAGATTACTCTAGCCAGCAAGGATCTCATTCAGATTCGACAGAGAAATTAAAACCTTTACAGACAAGCAAAAGCTAAGAGAATTCAGCACCACCAAACCAGCTTTACAACAAATGCTAAAGGAACTTCTCTAGGCAGGAAACACAAGAGAAGGAAAAGATCTACAATAACAAACCCCCAAAAATTAAGAAAATGGTAATAGGAACATACCTATCGATAACTACCTTAAATGTAAATGGATTAAAAGCTCCAATCAAAAGACATAGACTGGCTGAATGGATACAAAAACAAGACCCGTATATATGCTATCTACAAGAGACCCACTTCAGACCTAGGAACACATACAGACTGAAAGTGAGGGGATGGAAGAGGATATTCCATGCAAATGGAAATCAAAAGAAAGCTGGAGTAGCAATTCTCATATCAGACAAAATAGACTTTAAAATAAAGACTATTACAAGAGACAAAGAAGGACAATACATGATGATCAAGAGATCAATCCAGGAAGAAGATATAACAATTGTAAATATTTATGCACCCAATATAGGAGCACCTCAATACATAAGGCAAATACGAACCACTATAAAAGGGGAAATCAATAGTAAGACAATAATAGTAGGGGACTTTAACACCCCACTTTCACCAAGGGACAGAACCTCCAAAATGAAAATAAAAAAGGAAACACAAGCTTTAAATTATACATTAAACAAGATGGACTTAATTGATATTTATAGGACATTCCATCCAAAAACAACAGAATACACTTTCTTCTCAACTGTTCATGGAACATTCTCCAGGATAGATCACATCTTGGGTCACAAATCAAGCCTTGGTAATTTTAAGAAAATTGAAATCGTATCAAGTATCTTTTCCGAACACAAGGCTATGAGACTAGATATCAGTAACAGGAAAAAATTCTGTAAAAAATACAAACACCTGGAGGCTAAACAATACACTACTAAGTAACAAAGAAATCAAAGAGGAAGTCAAAATATACCTAGAAACAAATGACAATGGAAACACGGTGACCCAAAACCTATGGGATGCAGCAAACGCAGTTCTAAGAGGGAAGTTTATAGCAATACAATCCTACCTCAGGAAACAAGAAACATCTCAAATAAACAACCTAACCTTACACATAAGCAGTTAGAGAAAGAAGAACAAAAGTCCCAAAGTTCGCAGAAGGAAAGAAATCATAATGATCAGATCAGAAATAAATGAAAAAGAAATGATGGAAATGATAGCAAAGATCAGTAAAACTAAAAGCTGGTTCTTTGAGAAGATAAACAAAATTGGTCAAACATTAGCCAGACTCATCAAGAAAAAAAGGGAGAAGATTCAAATCAATAGAATTAGAAATGAAAAAGGAGAAGTAACAACTGACACTAGAAATACAAAGGATCCTAAGAGATTACTACAAACAACTGTGTGTCAATAAAATGGGCAACCTGGAAGAAATGGACAAATTCTTAGAAAAGCACAACCTTCTGAGACTGAACCTGGAAGAAATAGAAAATATAAGCAGACCAATAACAAGCACTGAAATTGACACTGTGATGAAAAATCTTCCAACAAACAAAAGCCCAGGACCAGATGGCTTCACAGCCAAATTCTATCAAACGTTTAGAGAAGAGCTAACACCTATCCTTCTCAAACTCTTCCAAATATAGCAGAGGGAGGAACATTCCCAAACTCATTCTAGGAGGCCCCCATCACCCTGATGCCAAAACCAGACAAAGATGTCAGATAAAAAGAAAGCTGCAGACCAATATCAGTGATAAACATAGATGCAAAAATCCTCAGCAAAATACTGGCAAATAGAATCCAACAACACATTAAAAGGATCATACACCATGATCAAGTGGGGTTTATCCCAGGAATGCAAGGATTCTTCAATATATGCAAATCAATCAATGTGATACACCATATTAAGAAACTGAAGAATAAAAACCATATGATCATCTCAATAGATGCAGAAAAAACTTTTGACAATATTCAACACCCATTTATGATAAAAACTCTCCAGAAAGTAGGTATAGAGGGAACTTACCTCAACATAATAAAGGCCATATATGAAAAACCCACAGCCAACATCGTTCTCAATGGTGAAAAACTGAAACCTTTTCCACTAAGATCAGGAACAAGACAAGGATGTCCACTCTCGCCACTCTTATTCAACATACTTTTCGAAATCCTAGCCACAGCAATCAGAGAAGAATAAGAAATAAAAGGAATCCAAATCGGAAAAGAAGAAGTAAAACTGTCACTGTTTGCAGATGACATGATACTATACGTAGAATATCCTAAAGATGCCACCAGAAAACTACTAGAACTAATCAATGAATTTGGTAAGGCTGCAGGATGCAAAATTAATGCACAAAAATCTCTGGCATTCCTATACACCAACAACGAAAAATCAGAAAGAGAAATTAAGGAAGCACTCCCATTTACCATTGCAACAAAAAGAATAAAATACCTAGGAATAAACCTGCCTAAGGAGGCGAAAGAATTGTACTCAGAAAACTGTAAAACACTGATGAAAGAAATCAAAGACAGTACAAACAGATGGAGAAATATACCATGTTCTTGGATTGGAAGAATCAATATTGTGAAAATGACTATAGTACCCAAAGCAATCTACAGATTCAATGCAATCCCTGTTAGACTACCAATGGCATTCTTCACAGAATTAGAATAAAAAATTTTACAATTTGTATGGAAATGCAGAAGACCCCGAATAGCCAAAGCAATCTTGAGAAAGAAAAACGGAGCTGGAGGCTCCTCAACTTCAAACTGTACCACAATGCAACAGTAATCAAGACAGTATGGCACTGGCACAAAAACAGAAATATAGATCAATGGAACAGGATAGAATGCCCAGAGATAAACCCACGCACATATGGTCACCTAATTTATGACACAGGAGGCAAGCACATACAATGGAGAAAGGACAGTCTCTTCAATAAGTGGTGCTGGGAAAACTGGACATCTATATGTAAAAGAATGAAATTAGAACACTAATTTCATCCTAACACCATACACAAATATAAACTCCAAATGGATTAAAGACCTAAATGTAAGACCAGACACTATAAAACTCTTAGAGGAAAACATAGGAAAAATACTCTTTGACATAAACCACAGCAAGTTCTTTTTTGCCCCACTTCCTAGAGTAACAAAAATAAAAACAAAAATAAACAAGTGGGACTTAATTAAACTTAAAACTTTTGCACAGCAAAGGAAAACATAAACAAGACAAAAAGATAACCCTCAGAATGGGAGAAAATATTTGCAAATGAAACAGCAGACAAAGGTTTAATTTCCAAAATATACAAACAACCCATGGAGATCAATATCAAAACAACAAACAATCCAATTAAAAAATGGGCAGAAGATCTAAATAGACATTTCAACAAGGAAGACATACAGATGGCCAAGAGGTACGTGAAAAGATGCTCAACATCACTAATTATTAGATAAATGCAAATTAAAACTACAATGAGGTATCACTTCACCCTGGTCAGAATGGCCGTCATCAAAAAATCTAGAAACAATAAATGCTGGAAAGGGTGTGGTGAAAAGGGAACCCTCCTGCACTGTTGGTGGGAATGTAAATTGATACAACCACTATGGAAAACTGTATGGAGGTTCCTTTAAAACCTAAAAATAGAACTACCATATGACCCAGCAATCCCACTACTGGGCATATACCCTGAGAAAACCATAATTCAAAAAGAGACATGTACCACAATGTTCATTGCAGCACTATTTACAATAGCCAGGCCATGGAAGCAACCTAAATGTCCATCGACGGATGAATGGATAAAGAAGATGTGACACATATATACAATGGAATATTACTCAGCCATAAAAAGAAACGAAACTGAGTTATCTGTAGTGAAGTGGATGGACCTAGAGTCTGTCATACAGAGTGAAGTAAATCAGAAAGAGAGAAACAAATACCGTAGGCTAACGCATATATATAGAACATTAAAAAAAATGGTACTGATGAACCTAGTTGCAGGGCAGGAATAAAGATGTAGACATAGAGAATGGACTTGAGGACACAGGATGGGAGGGGGAAGTGGGGTGAAGTGAGTGTAGCACAGACATATATACACTACCGAATGTAAAATAGCTAATGGGAAGCAGTAGCATAGCACAGGGAGATCAGCTCAGTGCTTTGGGATGACCTAGAGGGGTGGGATAGGGAGGTTGGGAGGGAGGATCAAGAGGGAGTGGATATGGGACATATGTATGCATATGGCCGATTCACTCTGGTGTACAACAGAAACTAACACAGTATGGTGTAGCAATTATGTTCCAATAAAGATCTATTTAAAAAATTTTTAGAAAGGAGAGAGAAAATTCTAGCTAAAACTACAAAACTGTGTATTAGAAATATAGATATGTTTGGCTCCCTGTTTCCAAACCCTTCAAAACACCCCAGATCTGGTTAGTGACTCATGCAGCTTCACTCCATTACAGGTTCTAGGACCAAGCCTTCTCCTAGTTAGATGGAATGGAACAAGTTCTGGACCAGTAGCTCCACACTTCTAAATTAACTTGACTTGCCTAATATCTCTCTTTCTTATCCCACTTCCAAAATGGGCCCTTCCTTTGTTCCTTATCAAATCTTGTACCCCATTTTCAGTAATTAGGTAATTTTTGTTTTCTTGCACCATAACCTAGTTCCTAAACTCCAGTTTCTAATTCCACTGTTCAGCCTTTCTGTGGATACCTTTGCCTACTATAAAGACAAATACAAAATAAAAATAAGAGGCGTAATTCTCCCAGTGAAGACAAAGGAGGAGATTTCCTTCCATGCCCTTTACTAAGAGCATTTACATTAAAATTTTTTTAATTGTAAGTTCTTTCTCTGGGTCTTTGAAATGTTTGCAAATCTCTTAAAAACTATAAAAGCTGGTCCAGGCATGTCTTTCTGAAGGACTTAGGAGCCATATCTTTGAAATATAAACTTCAAGGAAGATAGTACCCCCAGTTTTTGTGAGTGTAGGAGCCTACCTTCCAAGGCGCCTGGCTCCAAGTTGCAAAACTGTTTACTTCCTGTCATAAATATAGGGACAGTGTATTTTTTCTTGTTTAAAGTCAATTAACTAACACAGATAGTCACCCCAATTACCAGGTGAATTTAGGATGAACTATGGGTAATAAATGGATGCTGTCAATACCTCTTACTTGAAGACTATTTATTGTTTATCTTGAGAACATGTATATAATGGGTTGGACCTGCTTGGCTATATGAAGGGTGAGATTTCTTTCTGTCATTGCAATCTCTTGGTGGATTGCCTGTGATGCACATCACACTTTGGTTTAATGCTTATTCAATAACAAAACTTTTGGGTTTTTTTTCTACCTCTGTGGAGAGGCTTTCTGGTTTGGGAGAAATTTTTTGTTTTTAGTTATATTTTCCCAACACTATTCCCTACCTCCATATTCTGCTGATGCCCCAACTATTTACCTAGACTTCTTAATATCACCCACTCTAGTCTGAATTATTGCTCCACTCCCAATTTGATCATTCAGCCCTAGTTTTAAATAATGGAAATATATTTGACATAGTATAAAACAACTTATAGGAAGATGTATTTTGCCAGTTCCTAATGAAAATAACTAGAAAACTGATAAAGAATAATATCTATGGCCTCAGGTGTCTGAATACCTATGAACAAAAAATTAACAAAAAGAAAGCAAATGATTTCATGTGTACCATTGCAATGTGGTAGAATTATGTCAATGGGGATGTAAATTCTACTCTAAAGAAGCTTTTAATAAAGGGAATTTATTTTTGTAAATCTTCAACATGAGAGTAGAATCCCAGTGGAAGAGAGTTAGTGCTATAAAAGGAGAGCACGAGTGATGGAATTACAGGTATATACTACAGATTGCTCAGTGAGATCCATGGTATTGAAACCAGTGAGAAAGGTGTGTGTCCATCTGTGTGTCTGTGTGTAATGGAATGATGGCTGGGATTGATTGGGAGTACATTCAGGAATATGAAGAGTGACTATGGAAACCAGTAGGACTATATGGGAATTCTTTGAAGATCTAATAATTTTTTTTTAAAAAATTGGAAAAAATTCTAAATAACATTTAGAAAAGATGGATAGAGTAGAAAGTACCTAGTGAAAAATTCTAAATGCTGGTAAAAACCTATTTGGATCATCTCAGGAAAGACAAAGCTTAAAACTAGTCGAGCCTTAAGTTGAAAAATATAACATGGCAATGAAATGTTTATATTCAACTCTGTAGAAAGCAAAAAGGGAGAAAAAAGAGCACATCTACAGTGAAAATGATAGCAGATATCTTGAAGAAGGACAATTACCAAAATAATATTTCTTCCATTTCTCCTCTAAGGAAAGAATAAACAAAGTGTTGAAAAAAATTTTCCCCTAAATTAGTTGAGAGGCTTATAATAAATTTGCATACATTTGCTGCCAAATAAGTAAAAAATGCAGGGCCCTGAAGAAAGTTAGATAATTGACCTTGTAATTTTAGGGGAATACTATAAACATGGTCATTTTTGAAGCATTTGACAAAGAGAATTAGAGTAAGAGGGTGATGTATTGGCTATGTGCAGTAGGTTAAAGAATATTGGGTGTTAATCTCTGTGGGATAAAGTGGAGAAAAATCCCTAGAGGATGTCTATATTACACTTTTCTTGGAAGAGTAAATTTTCAGAACGAAAAGAAAATACAACTGTCATAGAATGTGGATTTTAGATGGGAAGAGATTTTTAAGACAAAAGGTGACAAAGTTTGTATTCAAAATTATTGGAATACTTGTTTGAAATCAACAAGATGAAACTCAACATTGAATCTTATATTTATCTTTAAAACATATTTTACATCTTTAGAATTAAAAAAATGTTAATTATATGGAAATAATTTTTTTTAACTTTTTATTTTATATTGGACTATAGTTGACTAACAATGTTGTGTTAGTTTCAGGTGTACAGCAAAGTGATTCAGTTATACATTTACATGTATCTATTCTTTTTCAAATTCTTTTCCAATTTAGGTTGTTACATAATATTGAGCAGAGTTCCCTGTGCTATACAGTAGGTCCTTGTTGGTTATCCATTTTAAATATTGCCGTGTGTACATGTCAATCCCAAACTCCCTAAATTTAATGAGTGGTTTACAGTGTGGTCCATAATGTTAGAATGACCTGATTTCAAAATCTGGGCTTTCCATTTTCTAATGATTTGGGGAAACTTAAGCTTAGAAGTAATTATTGATCACAATTTTAAGTCATCCTTATTCTACATTATGCTCTTCTGCTCTCCCATAGAACCCTATGCAGATCTCTAGCTTAATCATTATCATATTGGAAATGATATGTTTGTTGTACTATATTTTCTATTACATGTAAGCTTTGAAGGCAGAGGCAATGTTTTTGTCTTCTGTGTATCTAGTGCAAGCATCCTGGTTTGTTTCTGTTAAGTACTTGATAAATGCTTTTAAAACTAAAATGAGTCATTAATATACAGCTTTTTCCTAAAAGCAAACTTCAATAGTAACTGATAAGCCTGTGCAATTATAAAGTAAGTTATAGCCTATTAATGACTATGTCTATTTGGATACCAATGGAAGTTAATAAATACTGTACAAAGAAAAATTATATTTGGTGAATACATGGAAGATGTTAATTTTCCTTATACCATGAGGTTACCTGATTCCTTGAATCCTTACCAACTAATGGATTTATTTGCTTAGGATAATGTGGGAGCAACCTTATCCTCATTGTTCTAATCTTTAAAAAATAAAGCATAAAAGTAATTGAGTGTAATATTCAGGGTTTTGTATTAGACCAATATTGTTTATTAAAATTAAGAACTTCCAAAACTTTTTACATAAAAAACTAACCTCTGAAGTAGCATTGCTAAATTCTAACAAAATTATTCAATAAAGGTTATGAAAATAAAAATTAAAAATATAATTATGCTGAACTTCTATAAAATACTATAGGAATGATAATATAGTGTTTCGTGTTGATAGCACTTCCTTCTACTGTTCCTTTACTTTAGGATCCTCTGGGCAATACTTCACTATCCCCAGTAGCAAAATAATTTGTTGAAGAATGAAAATTTTGTCAGACTAGTTTACTTAATTTTCTCAATACTAATCATTAAGATGTTTCTAATGTTCTAAATTAACGAGCTATTGTAAACATTGATTTGCAATTTATATTACCATTGTTATTAAATGAATGTGCTGTATTCATTTATTTGATTTAATTTGTAGATTTACTTAATATTATTTATGTCAACTTTCAGGATTTTTTGAATAAGCTTACAAACTAGGCAGAAAAAAATCTAATGAAGAATTTCTCATTCCTGAGAAATGATGATGTATTGGGAGATTTTCTCATTCAATGAATAGTTAAAATGCCAAATTTGTAATATTTCTATTTAATTAGTTAAATGAGATATTCGGGCTGCACAGTCTAAAAGGTTTTTTAGTTTTGCAGAACAGGAGGTGTTCATATTACTCCACAATGGACAAGAGGTTCTGGAGTAAAATAAAACCACTCCCTTGGATAGTTAAGAAATGGCTAATGACAGAACAAAACAGCCTAAAGTCATGTCTTTTTATAACAAATTAAGATCTGGATCCATCAGTTCTTGACTGCTAAGAGACAATATGGCAGCCTCAGTAAATCTGGAATAGGATAAAGTACTGTAAGAAAGTTCCCTACAATATTTCTGTATTCAGAATACTAGACAAATGAAGTCTTTCATATTAGAGACACTTCTAATTCCAGATTCTTCATAAATACATTCTTTTTCTAGAAAGTCATCTCTAGGAAAAATAGCTTACTTAAGATACTCTTTTAGGTATATCAAGTATGGTGCTGTCATCTTCTCTCAAGGATATAATTGTCTTTGCTTAGAATTAGTTCCCCAAGGAGAAGGTAAACATTGTGGACTCCCGAGTAATGATCATTAAATTGATGTGATGTATCATGATACAGAAATTAGAGGCTGTGCCTGTCTTTAAGAACATTATTGTCTAGAATAAATAACCCCAGGTAGTCATGGTCTTACAAAATGTGACACAGGGTAACAGGTCCACTGGCTGTGACGTATAGTCAGGAAAGAGAACTAGCTCAAATGACTCCATCAATCAACGAAAAAGATGAAAAAGATAGAATTTCAAGGATTATTTTTAAGTACCAGGTAGGTAAGCTGTACACTGGGTGAAAGTTGAACTGTTTAGCAACTTTTTGTGGTTTTAGCATTACGCATATATAACCAAATAAAGCAACAGCCTCCCCTTGGTATCTCCAGTGCTGAAACTGTGCTTAAACTAGAAAAGCAAGCAAAACTCTTTCCTCACACTAGCTCTAACACTTCTTAAACTAACAAGTCTATCAAAGAGAAGACAATTTATATCTATCATGCTTATCTGCTGGACTTGCACATAGCCAGCTCAACACTGATCACTTTATAAAACAGGGGACAAGGATTAGAGGAAGTTGAGGACAGGCATGATATGTTACTAATGTTTTAGGGTAAATTTAAATCACACGAAATGTTTGCACAAATAACCACTTACTAATTTGCCTTGGTGTAAAAATATGTTTTTATATCCTAAGATATAGATTACTATGTGTTATGAAATGCTACTTTTTCTAAAACTAATGATAATATTAAACAATTTATATTACTGTATAAAATGTACCTATTAAAAATGAAGATGCCATTTTTAAAATATTCGATTCATTTTTTATGCATTTACACATTCCTTTTAGAATTTTTTTTTAAATAGCCTTGTATAAATGAGATTATCCATAGCGTGATATAAATATCTCTTTCATTTAAAAAAAATTTTTGTTTTGTTCCAAAATTGTTTTAATATGATTGAGATTATTTAGAAATTTTTGCAATTCTCTTTATTAGGTTATCCTTCTAGGATTTGATTTAATATCACAGGACATATTTTGTAGATTTAAAACCAATCTTCATTAAAATAATAAGTTTACTTCTTAATAGCTTTATTGACTAAAATTTCTACTTCATAAACATTGGAGATGTTGTTTAGTGTATATCCTCAGTGGTTGCTGTCTCTTTACTGAAACTGAAAGTTTAAGATAAACTAACATTTATAATGTGGTTTACAAGTTGTTCTCAGACTTATTATCTTATTTAGTTTTTACAACACATTTGTGAGGTAGGTGTTATGACACTTTAAAGAGGTATAGACAAATTTACGATTTTTATAATAAATATCATACCCTTTTTTAATTGAAATATAGTTGATTTGCAATGTTTCAGGTGTACAGCAAAGTGATTCAGTTATACATATATATATTCTTTTTCAGATTCTTTTCCATTGTAAGTTATTACAAGATATTGAATATAGTTCCCTGTGCTATAGTGGGTCCTTACTGTTTATCTATTTTATGTATAGTAGTGTATATCTTCCCAAATTCCTCCCCCCCTTTCCCTTTGGTAACCATAAGTTTGTTTTCTTTGTCTGTGAGTCTATTTCTAAATATCATACACTTTCGATTAAAAAATATTCCTTTTGTTATCTAGAAAAAAAGTCCTTCTGTGTGTCACTTACCACATCAGGGAATGATAAAGCTGGAAGGATTTTCACCAAGTTTAAAGAGCAAGTTTGGTTTGGGGTTGTCTAATTTAAGTGTGGCTATTGTGTCGCATACAACATCCCTATTCGGGACCAGAGGATAGAGACCTCAGGGAAAGGATCAGACAGTCTGCTGAGCAGACTTGTGATGAGGTTGATTTGTGATGGAGTTGTTTCCCACTTAGGCACCAGTGAGCCTTGTAGCTGTGCTGCAGGGTGTTTAGCAGCAGGCATTTATTTATTTAAAGACAAGTAATGTTTCTCATTAGTAACAATGGGGAGGCCAACTAGCAATATATAAGAATTTTTCCTCCTTCTTAAGATTTTCAAAAACTCTTTCTGCAGGTAAAAACCATTTTTCTTTACAATGGAAGATAACCATATGTTCAATAAGTCCCTTGGGGTCACAGCATATTCTTCTTTTATTCTTAAAAAGAAAAATGTGCTATGACATTAATGGCTTAGAAGTGTTGTGGGCTTTGGGCCATCCCTGAAAAACACCAAATGCAGTCAGTTCCGTCTGGAGTATTGAATATTTTGGAGAATATAAAAGTCAACAATTCTATCTTGTACTCGAAGGCTGACCATCACTCAAAACATAAAAACGAAAATTATGAAACTGCACTCATATTTCATGGCAGCCCACATAAAGAGAACAAAAGTTAATTGGTTACTCATTCAGCTAGCATTTAATTGGGGACGATTTTCACTCCTGCAATATCAAATATTGATATGTGAAAGTTGACTTTATTAAGTAAAGTAGTTTTCATTTTACATTCAAAGTCAATCAAATACCCTCCGGCAAACATTCACCTTTCTAATGGATTTCAAAAGTAAAAAAGCAAAAAACATATTTACGCAGTATACTTTGTGACCACAATGGAACTTATTTAGAAATGATTAACAATAAATTATCTAGGAAAACACAAAATGCAACACACCTAAATAATTCATGGGTCAAGAAACAAATCACAAGAAAATTAGAAAATACTTTGATCTGAATATATGACATATAACAAGAATACATGACGTATCAAAATATGTAGTTTGCTACTAATGCAGTGCTTAGGAGAAAAGGTATGGCTTTAAATGATTAGATTAAGAAAAGACAAACGCTAAATTAATGGCCTAAAAGTTCTCCTCAAGAAGCTAGAAACAAGCACAAAGTGAAACCAAAGTAAGTAGCAGAAAACCACGTGGACAGTTTAATTTGAGACATATTGTGGTATCTTCTCAATCATAATGCAAATTTAACCATTAGATTAATTCTGCTCTGTTGTCATGATTTCCACAATGATTTTTGATAAAATAAGTCAATAAGTGGATTTGTAAATGCTACACCTCTATACTATTTACCACTTTCAGAGGGAGTAAAAGTAATACAGGTATAATATAGTAGTGGAATTTGAACAACTAGTGAGCAAAAGCTAGAAACAAAGTTTTTCTCAATTTGTGACTCACAGAAGCAGAATAGAGTTCATGGACTCTAGAAATCAGACTGCCTCTATTTGAAAGCCACTTTCTCACTTCATAGCTGTGTGTTGATATAAACCTTAACAATTTACATAACCTCTCTGTGCCCCAGTTTTCTTGTATGTAAAATGGAGGTAACATTGTTATGAAGACTGAACAGGTATTATTTGTAAAGTGCTTTGAAATGAACCTGGCACAAAATGAACCTCTATAGGTTTTTATTAAATTCTTTGAAATGTAAATAAAAACTAGAGACTTTAGTTAGCAGTATCCAATTAATACATGATTCTATAGAATGTATGGTTTAAAATCCATAAAAAATACTATAGAGTAATATAAATTAACACTTAAATTATCCTTGGAAGTAGCTGTTATATCTTAGATATAATAATACTTCCCCTTAAGCAAGTTCTATCCCATAAGTTGGTTATTATTTAAGCTTTGTAGGTTGCTTTGCAAATTGAGGCAGGCAAATATCCAATATAGCAGTTTTCCTGTGTTTAATACAGAATGAAGATTTATTAGTAAAACCAAAAAATAAAAGCATGGCAAACATCAAGGCTGGCACCTAGTTTTATGCAAATCACATTGATGATTAATTATATTGTTTCCCAGATAAAAAGAGGCCACCCTTCAGTTTTCATCAAAATTCATAGGTGTCAGAATTCATTAACGTAGGGTTCTTGTTGTTATTAGGGGTCTTACTCACTTATTGAACACTTGAAGTTTTAAAAAGCATGTAAAAAGGTGTTGGTTATCTCCCTTGCAATGAAAAGGCCTTTCATGAGATTTTATTGTCACAATATAATTTATAGTTTCATATTGAGATATTAGAAAGTAAAGACACCTGAAAATCCATAGGACAGTTTTTGAAATATTATTCTAGTATGTATTTCCCTGAGTGACATGCTTTGGTACATTGATTAAACATGGTCCACCAAATTAATTTCAATACTTCCAATTTTCTAGTCTTTAAGAGTTGTAATCCAAATTTAGTCTTTATGAATGGCAGAAGCACAAACTTCTAACAACTGCCTGAAGTCTGAATACATGTAAGTTCCTTTGTTAAAGTTTGAAACTCAAGGTAAAAATTAATTCTAGTCATAGAGGATGAATTCAAGAAATCCCTGGTGCATCTTAATGACTGACAAAGTTAAGAGGATAAATACAATATTAATTTTATGAGCTTTTTATGCTTGAGTAAACATAAAAATTTGTAATTATATTTACAGGGCTTGGCTGTGTTGAAAGATAAGGGATAATTACATTCATGCCTGATGGGAAAAAGACGGCACAAATTATGCAGGTTTTGTATGTTAACAGAACTGTAATATTAGGAAATCCAATCAAATGTTAATCAATTACAAGAAAAAGAGCTATTTATGAATATGTTACAGCAAGAAAATCTATATATTTTAGGAATTGAAAATATTTTCATTTTTCTACCTATTATAATTTCTTCTCTCATACATACAATATGGCAGTCTTTCACATCAGGCAGATAATTATGATTTAAATAATACTTATGCCGCTTTCCTGGACAAGTAAAATATACAACTGTGAGACTTAATTCTTAGTTTTTATACAGGCCATATTTCCATTATTTATATTAAAAAATTATGAGTTAGCTTTTTTTTTGACTTATAGTTTCTAATATTGTTAGTTCCAGGAAAATCAGACATTTCTAAATATGTTTTATGAATGTATTTATTGATTGTTTTAACATCTTTTTCTATAGTTGCATTTATGTATGTGAGAAATTTAAGATAGATAGTCAACTTAATAAAAAATAAAACAAATCAATATTCTCAGTGTTGATCCTTTTTAAAGATTATAGTCAATGCAGAACAGCTTTAAATATATATTACAAAAAATGATTAAAATAATTAAAATATTAAAATAGTCTCATTGATTAGCGCATGTGTGTTTTATCTAATGAAGACACATTGGACTACTCTATCATACTTGTATTATAGCTGCCTGCTTTGATTTATCTTGAATGCAAACAGAACAAAATCTTCTACATGTGGTAGTGCTGTGTTTGCCAATAAAAGGTATTGTGCAAATAGCATTAATTCAGTCAGCAAACATTCTGAATACCCCAACCTATATTCAAAGGACTTTTATAGGTGTAGAAAGGCAAATGAAACTAAGTCACTTTGAACTGCCTTGGAATGCTGAATATAAAACAAAATCAGGATTAGGTCATTTTTAAAGAACTGTGAAAATCCTGTGCAATTTGAATGCTTTGTTGATTTGATTTGTTTCAATGGATCCATTGAAACAAATGGATTTTGCATTTGCTTTTAAAATTCAAATATTCATTTGTTTCTATTCTGATTAAGCTGAAGAGAAGTACTTTATGGGTAGGTGTTTCAAATGTGTTCATTTTTTTTTTCATTTTTTAAATAATATCTTTCTATGAATGAGCAAAGTAATAGATTTAGTAGGGATGTGGTATTTGGATTTTCTATTTTCTGGTTCATAAAGTAATGTTCTATATAATTTTAATATTTATGAATATAACTTAAAAGTTCACATATAGTTAAATGTAACTAAGATTACAATAACTTTTAAATATTGGAATAAGCTTCTAACGTGTATATTTGGTTCCACTGACTAAGAGTAGTTATATATATAGATATCTGTGTGTTTTGGTTTTGCTTTACTTACTGATTATGTCTAATGATAACTGGTAGCTGTTGATCATACTCTGATTTAAGCAGCTCTTCACACGAAGCTAGTGACTCACTGGTTTAGAGAATGAAAGATGAATTATTCTTTATTGAAATTTGAAACTGCCTCATTTTTCCTTTTTTGTAAATGGTGAGGTGGCTTATATATGTGATAAAAAGAGATTGCTTGACAACATGCAACTCTTTGAAATTAACATTGATGGGCTTCCATGCTTAATAGCATTAAAGTGCTGAAATCAGCATTTCCCCCTGCCTTTTGGTTCTGTGGTTTCTAGGTTTCCCGTTTGTATCAACAGCCAGTGTAGGGTGTGACTCAGCTGGTGTATTCTTCCTCAACCAATCTTCTTAGGTAACTGAAAAGTTCCCATGTGCAGGCAGGCTATGTAAATTCCTAACATATATGCTATACCACACTCCATAGCTTATATATTTTTGCTATATTCTGTAACATATGCATAACTTCTCAGCTATGACAAAAGAGATAAGCTATTTTACCATTTTATACTTATCTTTTGGTATTTTAAAATACTTTATCTAATGTAATCAGAAAGTTCAAAACTGCAGTTGAGAGAAACTCAGAGAAAAAGCAAAAACTAATTTACAGATTTTTCTGAAATTTGGTCACCCCTCACTTCATTTTAAATTAATTGCCAGTTTCTGATTAATTGATTGGCAGAAATCTAGGAATGCATGAAGCACATGGTATGAACATTTGGCATCTTCTTTGCTGGACTCCTGCCTTCCAGCCTGTTTGTATTGGATCTTTACTCATCTTCACTAGAATGTAACCTGCAAAATTAGTATTTCTGTATTGACTTGGTTTTTTTTCAAGCACTGTTTTAGAAGCATAAGATAAATCAAGTTGATTTCCTTTTTGCAATAGTAATTCAATGAATTTGCTGTTAATTATTATTATAATACAATGTACTTATGTAAAACTCTGAGGACCCTCAGTAGCTGTCAAGCGTTCATATCACGTTTGAAGCTGCAAATCCATGGGCTCAGAGGATCTTTAGTTTGAATATAAGTGTATGGTATTTCATAGCAATTTTAGATTAGGCACTAAAGTTGATTTTACTTAAGAATGTTTTGTATGATTCTGAAAGTTTGAGTAGATTCATTCAATTAAAAGCTGTTTAAAACTAGACATTTTTACCCTATTAAGATAGTTTTAAAACACTGTATTTTAGGACTTCCCTGGCGGCACAGTGGTAAAGAATCCGCCTGCCAACCTTCCGGGTTCGAGCCCAGGTCCGGGAATATCCCACATGCCACGGAGCAACTAAGCCCGTGCGCCACAACTACTGAGCCTGCACTCTAGAGCCCGCGAGCCACAACTACTGAAGCCCATGTGCCTAGAACCCGTGTTCCACAACAAGAGAAGCCACCACAATGAGAAGCTCGCACACCGCAATGAAGAGTAGCCCCCGCTCGCGGCAACTAGAGAAAACCTGTGCACAGCAACAAATACTCAATGCAGCCAAAAAACAAAAAAAAGTTGTGTTTTATAATTCTATAAAATGCAGGCAACAAGAAAATTACAATTGATCCTTGAACAACAGGAGTTTAAACTGTGTGGATTCACAGATTTTTTTTTTCAGTAAATGTATTTTCATTTTACCGATCTTTAAATTACTAACTGTGGGGAAAAGTTTGTGTTTCATTAGAGATCACAGTGTGTGGGTTTGTGTCCTGATTCAATCCCAACTGTTTCAACTTCCTGCCCTTGGGTGACTCATTTATCAATTCCTTTGTTTTTGAGGCGGAGATAACAGTACTAGGAATTTTGACTTTCCTGTTATCCATCCCTAACCCCTGCATTGTTCAAGGGTCAACTGTATAAGTAAATGTATCACCCACAAATTCCACCACCTAAAAATAAATATGAACATTTGATGACCATAAATTTAGACTCCTTTCTATGCATATACACAGATATAAATAGGTAAAATAATTTGACTAAATACTAGAATTTTTTCCCAAACTAATAAGTTTTATTTGATGGCATTTGAAAGAAGAAAAAGCAACTGAAATTAAGCTTCACAAATTGCTGTCTTTAGATAATGTTTTCCTTATAATGAGATATAAATTCTAAAATACCTAATGGTCAAAATATATGCAAAATTTTAGCATATTGAGGTAATTAATTTTGCTTTCTCGAAGTCAATTTTTCAGTTTGGAGCAGATATGTACTGTCTTCTAGTATGAAATGAAAGGAATCGAGTATGTGTTTACCTGTACCTTCTGTGTGCCATAACCTTCCAATAATTTCCAATATATATTTACTCTTTTAATCTTACCAGGGTTTTATGATATTTGCATGTTGTTTGCACTGATTATTCCTGCATTTGCTTAGCTTTATTTAAAATAAGTTATTTAATATATATTATAATCTTTCCGTTTGCTGTTTTCGTTTCCCACGTTTCACCCACATGCTTTTGCTCCTATATATATGCATAGGTGTTATTTTTCTTTTTCGTTATTATTCATCTTTTTATTTATATTATTTTAACAATACCCCTAAATAGAAATACCATTATTCAAAGATGAATATTCAAAGATGAGTAATAGTATATCTACTTGGGGTATTGTTAAAATAATATAGAAAGGGAAGGGGGATAGATTTTTGGTAAATGGAAGCATTTATGTATATACTATATAAATATAGCTCTGATTAGAGTTTATCTGGGACATCCTTTCATCAAACTGTTTGACTTTTGTATTGAGGGCACAGCACATTGCAGTTTGGGGCCACTGTGCCTCACAGAGATACTCCTCAATTCACACACCTCTGGATTATGATCTGATGGTCAGAGGTTTTCCTTTATCTTTTATCTTACCTTATCTAGACATTTCTTGTATTATATTTAGAACTTAAATTTGTCCATTTGAACATATTAATATTCTTGAAATAGCAAGGAAAAGAACATGATGGGAAGATGATAAATTAGAAATAAAACACTTAAGGTAAATTCTACCAATTTTTCGAGAGTATCATGAGAAACCAGAGTTATCATATGATATAAACACATATTTAGAAGTAAAATATAAGTTAGTTTAAATAGTTCAAATACTTCCTGCTATAGAATTTGTCAAACAATTTGATCTGGATTCAATTTAACTTGCAGGAGGAATCTATCTAGTATTATTTTGTTGCAGTATTATGACATTTTTACCACGCCCTTTCCAGCATTTATTGTTTCTAGATTTTTTGATAATGGCCATTCTGACTGGTGTGAGGTGATACCTCATTGTAGTTTTGATTTGCATTTCTCTAATAATTAGTGGTGTTGAGCATCTTTTCATGTGCCTCTTGGCCATCTGTATGTCTTCTTTGGTGAGATGTCTATTTAGGTCTTCTGCCCCATTTTTTAATTGGATTGTTTGGTTTTTTGATATTGAGCTCCATGAGCTGTTTGTATATTTTGGAGATTAATTCTTTGTCCGTTGTTTCATTTGCAAATATTTTCTCCCATTCTGAGGGTTGTCTAGCATCGACATATATACACTACCATATGTAAAATAGCTAGTGGGAAGCAGCTGCACAGCACAGAGAGATCAGCTCGGTGCTTTGGGACGACCTAGAGGGGTGGGATAGGGAGGGTGGGAGGGAGGCTCAAGAGGGAGCGGATATGGGGACATATGTATGCATATGGCTGATTCACTTTGTTGTACAACAGAAGCTAACACAGTATTGTGAAACAATTATACTCCAGTAAAGATCTATTTAAAAATATATATAACAACATTATACTTCTGGGAGAAAATTTTTCACATATCTTTGCATAAGGAACAAAGTCCCTGCCTTCTTTCAGGTAATATAATTTTCCCTGTTACTCTGCCTTTTCTTTTAGAGGACTATACTTTGTTAACATTTTTCAAGGTTTATTAGTCATTGTTCATTAGTATTATTTGTACCCCTTTGAATGAAGCCTTACGCTGGGTGTGAACAGTACATATCTATGTATCTATATCTATCTATCTATCTATCTCCAGTACATACAAGTCTACTATTACACCTCTAGTACTAGTGACACTGATTTCTTTTATAAGAGATAAGAATCTTTATTCATAGAACCAAATGACTAAAAAATTTCCATAGCTAAATGAATGTGTATGTCTCCTCCCATCCTGTCTTGCAATGACAAGTGAAATTTTCTTGCCCATAGACAAAAGACTATTAACCTAGAGAATAAGCTGTTGATTCAGGGTAATATTATTTCTTTAAATATGAAAGTCTCTTTAAGGGCTATATGTCCATTTATTTTTTTTTAAGGACCTATGAAACATCTTAAATATGTATAGACTTTTTTGTTCAACTACTTTGAGAGAGTTTGAATTACCTATATACGTAAATAATTTAGCTTAATGTTTTTCTAATCATTAAAAGAGAGTCCTGAAAAGTAAAAATAATCAGGCAATTCCTAATTTTTATTTCTATTTTTATCCACATTTTTAATATCAGAAGGAGATGAATGAGGAATTTTCACGTTATGATGACTTTTGTTTCCCTATCGACACTTATAACTATAAGATTACAATAATAAATATTTGAAAAAAGAAATATTCAATATTATTTTTCTCATATATACATTATATGTATCATATTATATATAATACATATATGATATATTTTACTTATTTTATGTTGCTAATTTAATTTTATTTAGTACTCATCAATTCATTTATTTTACATTATCTTCCTATGGAAAGAGACTAATGAAATAATTTATTTAACAATTCTCCCATTATTGAGAATCATCAAGACACCCACCTCTTAGATGATTAAATTCCCAAAGACCTACCTTCTAACTATTTATTATTATTATATATAATTTCAGATGTGGGTATATACCAAGATGAATAAAAAAAAGATTAGTGAAAAGAATATTTAATCACTATAGAAAATTTGGAAAATATAGAAGAACATAAGAAAATGAAAATTGTACATAATCCTATCACTCAGTGAGAACCAACGTTAATACAAGAAAATTTTCTTCCATTGTTTCTTTCCCAATGGCTGGATGGATAGATGATTGACTACATTATATATTTATGTAAAATATATATTAAATTTATAATTTCCATTGCATAGAATTTATCCTGTATATACTACATAAATATTATACGTTACTTTTGTAAGTTTGTATAGAGGTTTTTTTTTTTTTTTAATTTTATTTATTTATGGCTGTCTTAGGTCTTCGTTTCTGTGCGAGGGCTTTCTCTAGTTGAGGCGAGCGGGGGCCACTCTTCATCGCAGTGCGTGGGCCTCTCACTATCGCGGCCTCTCTTGTTGCGGAGCACAGGCTCCAGATGCGCAGGCTCAGTAATTGTGGCTCACGGGCCTAGTTGCTCCACGGCATGTGGGATCTTCCCAGACCAGGGCTCGAACCCGTGTCCTCTGCATTGGCAGGCAGATTCTCAACCACTGCGCCACCAGGGAAGCCCTAGAGGTTCTTTTGTATACTTATTTTCTCACTTAGTTTTATAAAGTTGAAATTGATGTTTTGAAAAAATGTTGTATCACTTAAAGAAATTAACCATAAGACTTTGCTTTTTTTTTTTCTCTTCACAAAATCCCATGTTTGGACAAACTTTGAAAGAGTCAACCCTTTTTCTTCAGGCAGACAGGCATTATTATGCACATCTTACAGATATGACCTTGAGATCCATATACATACATGAATGACTCAAGTAACTAAGTGGTGATGGAGTGCGGGGGTGGGGATGAAGCATCTAGCTACCCACACTCTGCTGATTTTTGTTCCCTCAACATAAACCTGTGGAGTTCTTCTCACCAGCCTTTTATGTTATATTTTTCTTTGAAGTTCATAACCTATTATAATTTGAAGGGAGAGAATATGAGTGAACTTCCTCTTTGTACTTCTAGTTTGAAATATAGAACATACCTATACAGTCAAGCAGAAAATGATTAATTTAGGGCTGACAATAAAAAACTCCTAAATAATAGGATTATTTTTGATACCCACCTGAATTCTTGAGTGTTTAACATTTTCCCAATCAATCCTTTGTTATGACACCATATATAAGCACAGCATTCCTTTGTTCTAAAATTACTTTTCTTGGCACTTTGTCAATCCTCAATATATGGAGCAGAGAAACTCTGAGCCTTAACTATAGAAAAGTGTGGCCATTTTGAAAACTGAAAGACATAAATTGCAATCTGTAAGTACACACCTTTTAGAAAAGACACTGTAAGAAAAGAAAAAGCCCATTTATAATTTGGAAAAAGTAGGACTCGTGCACTGAGTAAGTAAATATAGAAAGAAGAGCCAGTTGCCCTTTGGATGTCAGAAAGTCAAGAATAAAGTAGAAGCAGCTGTACAAATCTGAAAGCTCCCTCATCTTGTGATCCTTGGTAGAAGTGATCTTACATAAACCATTCCAGAAAGCACTAAGCAATTATATTTCCCATGTAATCCCATGTTTAAATAAATCATATTAAGCAAACTTACAAAAACAGTGTCATGAAGAGCTGAACTAAAAAGAAAAGCAAAATTATAAACGTACAAACATAGTTCTCAATATACTGATTAGACAACTTAGTTTGCTGAGCAGTAGCTCATCTTTTTGCTATGTGATAATAGTGGTAATTTCTTTACATGATGTTTGTTGTAATCATTTATGTTTGATGGAAACATCTAACTATAGAGAGAACATCTGGAATTGTAGATACTTAATTTTGACTGGCTCTGCTTTAAAGACCAAAGGGTAAAGAGAACTAAAAATCAGACCATGCCACAGGAAAAACACAAAGGAGCATTGATACTAAGAGAGCACAGCCTTAATACAGTAGGAAGACAATAACAGAATAATAGCAATAGATAGTGTAGCAGAAATGTATGAGGTATGACATTGCTAAGAGAAAAAATAATCCCTCTTGAAAAGAATCATGAAAGCCCTTCATCTGACGAGGAAAAGGCCAGTCTCTTGAGTTTCTGCAAGAGGCTGAGAAAAGTGTGGTAGGCTGAGTAATGGAATTATTCAATCAGTAGAAGATTTTAATTTCAATGAAGTCTAATATATTATTTTTTATTTTATGTTTATTACTCTCTGTGTATTGTCAAAGAAATCAGGTTCTGAAGCAGGCAAAAAAGCACCCCAAATCCCCAAATCTAAATATTATAACTATTACTATTTTGGTATATATCATTACATATTTTTATTTTGTATATATATATATATTTCACATCTCCTTTATCCAGTCATCCATCAATGAACATTTATGTTTTTCCGTACCTTGGCTATTATAAATAATGCAATAAACATGAGAGTGCAGATATCTTTTTGATATCCTGTTTTCATTTTCTTTGGGTATATAACCAGAAGTGGGATTGCTGGATCATGGTCACACCTGTTGGAATGGCTATTATCAAGAAAGCAAGAGTTAACAAGTGTTGGCAAGGATATGGAGAAAAGGGAACCTTTGTATACTGTTGATGGAAATGTAAATTGGTACAGCCATGATAAAAAACAGTTCCTCAAAAAAAATTTTTTTTTAACAGTATTTAATATTTTAATAGTACTCATTCACTATAGTTGCATTTCTCTACTAGATTTGATACTGGAAACCAACCCCTTTAAGTACAAGATCAAAGTGATGGGAGGGTTGATTCCTTCTAAGGCCTGTGAGGAAGAATCCATTCCATCCCTCTCACTAGCTTTTGGTGGGTTGCTGGCATTGCTGGCAATCTTTGGCATTCTTTGGCTTATATAAGCATCACTTTGAGATCTGCCTTCATTTTCACATGACATTTTCCCTGCATATGTGTCTGTGTCCAAATGTCCCTTTTTTATAAGGACACAAGTCATATGAGATTAGGGGCCCACCCTACTGGAGTGTGACTTCATCTTAACTCATTATATCTGCCATGGTTCTATTCTCAAATAAGTTCATATTCTGAGGTAATGGGGGCCAGGACTTCAACATATACATTTGAGAGGAACACAATCCAACCTATAACATATGATAGGACTATATTTACCTTCGTAAGAAATTGCCAAACTGTTTTCTGAAGTGGCTGTAACATTTTCCACTCCCACCAGCAATGAATGAACATTGGCAGTGCCTATCCAATCACTGTCTAGGGGAAGAGAATCCTATTCAAGGGATTTTCAGTTTCCCATTCCCACTGGCAAGATCATTCCAGTCGCAGCTGGATGCCATAATTACCTGCGTTCATCTCTCTTCTTTGTTCTGATCTCATGCCTGACAAGCATCCTTCTGAGTAGAAATTGGCTCTTGTCTAGATCTAACTGGGTGGTTATGCCACCCCCCAGGAGAGGCGTATTTCTCATTGTAAATCAATTAAACAGCAGCATGACTTTATGCATTAGTCATTTCAGCTTTGGGGAACCCTCTTGAGAGATGAAACCCTTCTCGGCTTGCTAATAAAATCAAGTGCCTAAGTTTGTGGGGGCCAAGAAACCATGGTAAATATGCAGAGTGCTCATCTGTGAAATATGGTAAAAATCGCCAGCACTTCCTGGTGACATCCAGACATTACTCATGCTTATATGTGTCTTTTAACCCTCATTTTAAACTGGTACATAGTAAACCTGCTTTCTTTATTATCAGTGATAATAAAATTCTTTATATTACTTAAATTATTGCTAGAGTGACAATAAAGTCTTATTTCTCTTTGTAACAATGGTTGGAAACTAAGACTAGAAGTTATAAGGAATAGATCATACTAATTCTTGTTTCAAAACTTGACCAGATCCATCAGAATTTAGATGACTTTCGTTGTTTTGTGTGTGTGAGAGGGACATCATTTCTCTACATATGTATTTCTTTAGAAGACTCTAGCTTTAGGAACTTCTAAGTCACTTCTAATCTTTCCATGTTTCATAACCATTTTTGAAGATTATTCCCACTCATAAGTTATTGTAAGTCACTTTGCAAATTTTATGTATAGTTGGTGGGGGATTTAAGGAGTATAACCTGAGCACAGATTCCTGAACTTCCTTTCACCTAAATGCTCTACTTGGAGAAGCTCAAACCCAAAGTGCCTGTTTCCAGAGTGTGTGAGATAATAGGTTTTACCAGGATGTCCATAAAGAGTCAGCAGGGAGGTGTCTTGCCTGCCTACCCTGAGTGCTTCTTATCATTCAGGTGAGTCCATGTAAGTACATACCTCTCTGCTTAGGGGTCACAGGCCATCCCAGCTTGACCCATCCTGCTGCAATAAAACCTCTTATGTCATTGTTTCATTTGATATGACACATATCAACCAGCTCCTGCATTTCAGATAGCCAATAGGGAAAAAAACAATTTCAATTTGTAATCTTTGTAAGGTTTAGACATTTACTTTGCACTTAAGAAAAAGTAAGGTGGTCTTTCCAAAACTGTAAGCTCAAACAATCTAAACAGTTTATGCCTTGAAATTTTATCATATACTTTTGCCCTTTTCCTTGTCTTTTTCAATACAAAGGGTTGGGTAATATTCGTCCTTGTACCCACCAGTATTTACCACAGTTGCAAATACTAGTTGGATTGGACTCACAATAGTTTGAATTCAATAATCAAAATCAGTTCCTTCATTTAAGTAGCAATTCTATAGATGGTGAGGATTTTCCTCCCATTATTGAAATATTTACTGTCAGAAAAATGAGAACTGGGTTTCTGGTACCATGGAATTCTTTTTAAAGTGTTCTCCCCTATAATTCTAGTGATTTGTTACATATTTACTGACCAACTACTAGATGCAAGACTCACTGAGCTATAGTGACATGTGAGTCAACTGAGAATCAGACATGTATCATAAGTTTATTTTTAATTTTAGACATTTGTAAGTAACATTCTGTCCATCTCTTCCTCTTAGTATGTGTAGATTATGTATGGTATCTCTTGCTTTTCATTTTATAAGATAATGAAATAATAATAATCATTTTAACTACTTGGCACAATTTATCATTTCTGAGCTATTTAGAGTATCATTTGGAGGAAAATAAAATCGGCTGAAATGCATTTAAATTTGCATTCTCCTTGACATTAAAGAAGGTTAAGATGTATCAATACTATCTTTGAAGTATTTTAATTCTTTCTGTTTTCAGAAATGAAGTAGAATATTGTTGATATGTTCCTTGAAAAAAAATCAACTTAATTAACACAAATTAATTCAAAAGTTCAGTATTGAGTCCTTACTAATCTATCTATTCTTTGCTCTGGACTATGAAAAATCTCTCCAAATGGAATTCTGTACTGTCTCCCAACTGCCTATAAAAACTCCACCTATGCTTCAAAACAGTTCAAAATCACTCTTTTCCTGAAATAACTTTCTCAGTTTCCCTACTTGAAGTTTGTTTGTTTGCTTACCAGACTAAAAGGAAATGTTCTGTTAGAAGAACAAAATGGAAGAATGTGTATCCACAGAAGCCAAGACAAGAAAGTGTTTCAAGGAGAGTAGTCAACTGTGTCCAATACTACTGAGAAATGGAGTAGAAGGTCACTCTTTAATGACCATGATTTGGCAAAATGGAAGTTATTAGTGACCTTGTAAAGAGCAATGTCAGAAGGAGTTGAAGGGAAAATAGTGATTAGGAGGTAGAATCAGAATAGACAATTTCTTGGGTCAATTGGAGCAACTGGAGTCGAGGGAGTACTTGTTTTTTCTTTGTGTCTTTTCCTGCTTATTTTAATAAGGGAGGGGCTGAAACAAGCTCCTATTTTGGGTCACATGTTTGACCCTTGTCTGCATCATTCTGTGCAAAGAACACACTGTACTGGACCTCAAAGGAATTGGTCTTTCTTCTACTTTGCTACTAATTCTGTCATCTTAGTCATGATACATTCCCTTAATCTCACGATCTCATGTAAAATGATGGGGTTAACCTTCTATATTCAACATTCAGTGACTTCTAGATGGATATCATTTGTAGTTTTGAATATTAGATGTGCCAACTCACATTCTCTGTCAAGGACTCTATTTGGCTAAATCTCAAGGGAATTTGAGAGCCTTGAAGAAGTGAGGCAGGAGGCCAGGTGAGATTGTAAGGTTTGAGACAAACACATTGTATACGATACTGATGTAAGCAGTCATTTGAATGTTTTAATCACATCTAATTTTATAAATACTAAAATTATTCCTAGCGATTGATGTTAATTTTATAATTACAGTAAGTAATCTCATGACATCACAAACGGATAATTGCTTCTGAATGTCTCTAGTTTAAAATTGAATAAAATTCAAAAGCTTTGCCTAAATAGAACTAAATTTTGTTGTTATTTTCTCTATTGTATTCCCACTTGTTGTCAATATTGACTAGAATTCTGCTTTCCTGAAGTTTATCTCACATTCTGGTTAGGCATACATGTAATTAATATTTTATTTCTTGAGTTAGCATAACTTTGCTTTGAACATAGCTTTGATTTGATTCTCCCTCTGTAAGAGGTAGGTTTTACTGTACAAATCATTGTCTTTGCCAGCTTTTTGCACCTTGCACACAACTGTGACTTAGAATTGTGTCTGAGTATGTACTCATGCTGTGCTCATGCTGCTTTGTGATCAAAACTCCTTGATTAGGTACTTTAGACTTCTAGTCAATAGCCATTGCTCAAATATATAATTAAATAGAACTTTGATAATTCTATGTTCTTCCTAAATTTTCATAGTCGTGTAAAAGCAGGCTTTTTTTTAGATGTACATAGTTAAGTAAGACTGGTTCCAAAGAAAGTATGTTCTGTTGGGTTGAGTTATGGGTAGGGGACAAGGACTTTTATAACTGTAAATTATATCAGTTTTAATGCATATATTCTTTGTTATGGGTTAAATTGAACTGGCATTTTTAAGGCTCCGAAATACAGATGGCAAATTATTCCTTCCAAAAAATGAACAATTTGCTCTGCAAGAGAGAGTGAATGAATCTCTTTAAGTTGTACTATAGTCAATCCATTTTTATTTTTTAAAAAATCTGTAGTAAAGCAAAAACATATTTTCTTTCATTAATTTACATACCATTGATTACTAGTATGGCTAAATTTTTTCTATGTATAAACCATCTACTGTCCTCAATATAAATATTAAAGATTCATATTCTTTGTCCATTATTCATGTAAAGGTTTTAATGTTTTCTTTACTGATGTAATGAGGTCTTTACATGCAAAAGCCATTTGCTGAACTGTCCTTTCAAAATGCTTTGAGAGTACTAGCTATTAAGAATGGGCTGTTGCTTTTAGTGAATCGATGCTGTCTAAGATGATGTACAGGTATCATACAGTGTTCCTTCTGAGACTGAGAGAAATTTTTCTGAGTCTCAGAAATAAAAATTATGATGCTTCTGAATGGTTGGTATGTGATTAGCCACTGGTTATGGATATTGAGACTGGCTTTGTTACTCATTTCTTTAAGAAGCTAAGAGTTGAACTTACGGACTGTCATTAGTTATTACACAGAATATTATGGTAGTTTTGCTTCTAATTATATTTTTAGTTTTATCATATATTCCATTAATTTCAACCTTTTAATTTACTAGTCATTACTTGTTGTAATAATGTACATATTTCTGTAAACCACCTCAAACCCTGTTTTCAAAAGAATGAAGGGTACAAAAAAAAATCTCAGTTAGATAAAACAAATTAATAAGTGCTTTCAATAACTATTACTAAAGCTTTTTCTCATTTTAATTTTTTAAAAAAATCTATAAAGAGTCATATTTTATGTAATTAAGTTGAGTTTTCCTCCATGATACCATTAATTCTTTTATAAGCTTAGAGAGTACAATAAAGTAAATGAGACCTTAATGCTTTAGCATCCATAGATGAAGAGATGAGGAAATGGGGAACGGACCTGAGATTTTCCCATTCTGTACTGCCTTTCTACTGTGACTACAGATTCTGAGACTCTTGGGCTCTACCCTATGTGAATGCACAGTGCCTTTTGAAATTGTCATTTGGTAGTTAATGAAACTTTCACCACAAATAATAGAAAACTCAACTAACATCAACCTAAACATTTTCTTTCTCCACTGAAAATAAGTGTAGAGATAGATGTTTGACATATTTGTAAAATTTCTTGGCCTTTCCCTCATGGCTGCAAAATGGTTGCCACCATCCCAAGTATGAAATCCATACTCCAGAAAAGAATAAACTGAGAGATAGACTAGTAGCAGCAGAACTCCACTTGAATCTCAATGGGCAGAATTCTATTACATGGCTACTTTGAGCTAAGAGCAAGTATTTGTCTTCTCTGTTCTCACAGTGGAGGTGAGCAAGAGAAACTGGGGATGGCAATGCGTGTTGAGAATGATTATTACTTAATATTTGTATATAAAGCCACTTTCTAAATTTTAAGTTAATTGCTTCTTCTCAGTCAGATTAGAAACTCATTTAGGGCTGGTTCTATTGCTTTTTTTTTCCCTACAAGTATATCTAGCAAAATACATAGCATTAATATTTAAAATTTATCTATTTAACTTTCATGATAAAAAATAAGTACATTATTATTTTTTGTTAAGTGTACACTCATTGCGAAACAACCTAATTTTATAAACTTTAACTTAGCAGCCTTACTGATCTGAATTACAACCACAAAACTATTTCCCTAAGTATTTTACTCAATACATGAGAATGGAGGTGTACCCAGGTCCCAAACCAATCTAAATGTTTTAGAACTGTATCAAAAATTAGATTACTGGTTCTATTAGTTTCTATTGCTGAGTAACAAATTATACAACTTAGTACCTTAAAACAACACAAATTTATTATCTCACAATTTCTGTGGGCCAGGAGTATGGGTACAGGATAGCTGGCTCCTCTGCTCAGGATCTCACCAGGCTGAAATCAAGGTGTTGGCTGGGGCTACCGTCTCATCTGAGGTTCAAAGACCCCTTCTGAACTTACTGGTTGTTGGCAGAATTCAGCTTCTTGTGGTTATAGGACTAAAGCTCCAGTTTTCTTACTTATTATTGGCTAGAAACCACTCTCAGTTCTTAAAGGGTGTGCTCAGGGCCTTGCCATGTGGTCCTGAGCGGTTCACAATATGGCTGTTTGCTTCTTCAAGGCCAGAAGGAGCACATCTCTGTTGCATTGAATTACTTCGACTTCTAGAATCCCTCCACTCCCTCTAGTTTTTTTCAAGGGCTCGCCTTATTAAGTCAGGTTCACTTAGGATAATCTCCCTTTTGATTAATTTAAAGTCAACTGATTAAGGGCCTTAATTACTCTGCAAAATTCATTAACTTTTGCCATATAGCATAACCTGATCACAGGAGTGGCATTTTACCCTGTGGTATCCTATTCACAAGCCTCACCCACATGGGAAGGGAGTGGGTTATACAGTACATGTACACTAGAGGGCTATAATCATAATTGTGGGGTCCCTTTTAGAATTCAGCCTACACACCAGTTCAAACTTCAGTGTAGTATTTAATATTTTCAAGAACTAATTATGAAGCATGGAGTTAGAGTAAAAAGACATAGCAAATATATCTGAGGACCTAGAGAAGCCTCTCAAGTAACTTAAGGATTTATTTAGACATGGAATATGTTTAATGTATGATAGGATCACCTTATTACAATTAGACAGACTCAATTGTCAATGGTGTTGACCACTGTATCCCCCGTCACCCCCACCAAATGACGTGTAAAACTTAGTGTGGTCCCTCTCACATAGAAATTGCTCAGTAAATGTTACCTGAGGTTATTATGTTTACTGATGGATTAAAATATGTTTTCTTTTTGGTACCACTGCGTGGTTTTGCAGGTTGATGACTAGTATTTTGTTAATTGAATAAGTAGAAACTACACTGTGTGGGTGAAAATGGGCTTTGCAGAAAACTATAAAATGGTCTGACTTCTTGTCCTTCAAAGAATGTCAAGACAAATTGAACTGATTGCAAAGTGGCTAGGATTGAAAAGATTTTATGTTGAAAAAATGGTATTCAGAGAAGTCTAATGAATCATTCTTCTGTGTCTTTTTTAGGGCATTGTACTATTGTAGCAATCACATTTATCCTCAGGAATCTCCTCTGCTCCTATGAACTTTCATTATCTGACACTCATTTCATCAGTTAAAATGAGGTAGAAGCACAAAATTGTGATAGCATTTAGGGAAAATATCTAACTGGTGATTTGATGATACCTATGTTTCTTGAAAGCATATATGCAGAAAGAAAAAGAAACGGCTTATAATTTATGGTGGAGAAAGTCATAACCATGGAGTTCATCCTAACTTTGCCCCAATTAACTCTGAGAATGTAGACAAATCTGACCTTTGAGAAAACTGGAGAAAAAATTATCTCTAAGCCCCATTATATTACTAATGTCTTGGTAATACCATGTGAAATCTATTAAAGGATAATTTTCTAAATTTAATTAAATATATGGAATGTATTAATATGAATAATTTTGTTCTTAATTTTATGTTGATTTTCAGATGGATGGGATTTTTATGTTGTTTTTATATGCACAAATGTGATAAAAGTATGTTACCATTCTTTAATATGGTGAGTAAAAGAACTATTTTTGCCCCATATCATTATGAGAACTTTAAAACAGTGAGTAAAGCCAATGCATAGGGTAACAAAAAAATGGAAGTTTATTCAACATTTTCTTATCAGTTAATTTTTAGCTCATTAGTCCTTTTCTGTATCCATTGAAGGACATATAAAAGGGAGGGCTAAGTAGTTCACATTGAGCATAGAATACATAAGGTATCTTACTTTTATAGAAGGTTATCTATTTCTGGGATGCAATAACTCTTGGCTTTTATTTTACTTAAATTATGAAACAAATTAAAATTGCTTTTTAGATATTGATGTGAGGATTCCGTAGAAATCTTTTGCTTTTTACAACTGAAACTTTTAATATTCTATTTTATCTTTAATTTTATTTTTGTTTTAGGCTTCAGTGATTATACCAATTGGAATAAAAAATACTTGTTAATATATTTACTTCCAGGACTCTATATAGAATAAATATCTACTCTACTACTTTGCTCATGGTTATAGAGAGACATTTCTGATCATTGATCACTGGTATTTCAGTTAGATATTCAGAAGAAGTTTCAATTTAGGATTTTTTTCCTAATCTCTTTATTATTTTGAATTATGGATCAACTGGGATGCATGTGGAGAATGTAGAGGTAGGAATATTCTTTTTTTTTTTTTTTTAAATTTCATTTCCCGTCTTCAAGAAGTTTGGTTTTTTTTTTTTTTTTGGTTTTTTTGTTTTGTTTTGTTTTAATTAATTAATTAATTATTTAATTTATTTATTTTGGAGTGTGTTGGGTCTTCGTTTCTGTGCGAGGGCTTTCTCTAGTTGCGGCGAGCGGGGGCCACTCTTCATCACGGTGCGCGGGCCTCTCACTGTCGTGGCCTCTCTTGTTGCAGAGCACAGGCTTCAGACGCGCAGGCTCAGTAGTTGTGGCTCACGGGCCTAGTTGCTCCGCGGCATGTGGGATCTTCCCAGACCAGGGCTCAAACCCGTGTCCCCTGCATTGGCAGGCAGATTCTCAACCACTGCGCCACCAGGGAAGCCTGGTGGGAATATTCTTAAGCTTCACAAATTAAAACTTTAAAAGTTACTTTCTTTGACTTACCGTGGTAAACTTCTTTTTTTCAATATGATTTTTTCTGGCACTTTAATGTTCTTTGCCAAACCCTTTGTAAATCCATGGTGATATTTATCAGATGACTTGCATAAGAAACCTTTTATTCCATTCCTACTTCAGCCTCTGACTCTTTGAATGACCTTGAAAAATTAATATTCCTCCCACTATCTCTCAAGGTAAAAAAAAACAAAAAACTAACTCAGAGGGATGATCTGAAGCTTGATTATAATTATGATTCATAATAAAGTCCACTGAGATATTTCAAGAAAAGGTATTGTACACAGGCAAAATATTATTATAAAACTCTCTAGAATCTTCATTTGTAGATTATTATTTATGATTTCAACAGAATTATATTTTAGTTGTGCCTATAGGGCCTCTGATGTTTCTCTGTCAACTAAAACTTTTATACTCCATAATGAATGTTTACTAAGCCGTGGTTTCCTTGAAGAAGAAAATGGAATAACTCAATATTTTTAAGTTACATACATGAATTTTAAATTACCTTTCCTTTACCATTAAGTTGGAGTGAGTCTAAATTTAAAGTATTAAGATATCTAACACATCTTAGTTGTAAGATGTAAGACTTAGAGTAAGACTGCATAAATTATCTCATTCAAACCATCATATGCTTACATTTTGATGGGGTAACTTAGTTACCAAGGTAACTTAGTTGTATTTTTTCATATTTCTTTATAAGTAGTTTGAATTACAGGATATAGTCTAGTGTCTAAGCATCTGGGTTCTAGTGTCAGATTGTTGACAAATCTGTGCTCTATCACGTATAAGCTGTGTGACTTTTAGCAACTTAGAAAATTGTCCATACCTCAACATCCCCATTTATAAAATGGAGATAATAATAGAACAGACTGTTAGATAAATGAAACAATACATACTAATGTTTGACACATATAAGTACTCAATAAATATTAGCCTTTCCTACATGGCTGGTCATGGCTCTATTTCTTTATGTGGGTACCCATTAACTGTATGGAACAGGACCCTACAGGGCCTTCCCAGGACAGACCCCCTCCCCCCATGTCATCTGCCTGCCTCTTGTTTGTAGAAAAGTTGTAGTCTCCTAGGCCTCCCCTGAGTCACAAAAGTCTGGCTCAAGAATTAATGATTGAAAGGATGTGAACATGGAGTGACAAAAGTGGCAGTTGGGCCAGGAGAACTGTTAACAATTTAAACAGTAAATAAGCCATATGGCAGTCACAGAATCTTTAGTTCCCCCCTGAAGTACATAGATAACAGTATCTGATGCACATTCCTGAGTTGTTTTGCAGATACTAAAGCCCCCACCAAATGAAAGAAGTTAACTACATGATGACCATGAGCATGTAGCAGGCAGACCTACTGGAGCCCGAGGATCGACAATGTTAACCCCTGTGACACCACCCCATTACCTCACCATCAACCAATCAGAGAATTGTACATGAGCTGATCACACACCCTGCAACTCCTCTCCTTTACCTTGCCTTTAAAAATGCTTCCTTGAAACCCATCAGAGAGTTCAGTTTTTTTGAGCATTAGCTGCCCAGGACTCCTTGTCTGGCACCTACAGTAAATGCTGCACTTTCCGTCACCACAACCAGTGTCAGTAGATTGGCTTTACTGCATACGAGCTAGTGGACCCAAGTTTGGTTTGGTAACAATTTGATTAAAATTAGAGTAAGCTTCAGAGGGGTGAGCATTTTCATTCCTGATTTCATCTATATTTACAGTGTGGATTGTTGCAGATTGTCATAATTTTTGCTTTGTTCCTATTTAAACTTCTTCCATAGAGTCTTCATTCATTACATGATCTCAATTTTTATATTTATGGATATGAATTGTACTATTAAATCTAAAACCATCACTTAGACATTATTAAAAATAACAAATATAAGAGAAAATTATATTTATTGGGTATATGTTATGTGCAAGGAATATTTCCAAGTACTTTAAATTCATTATTTTGTTTAATTCTCAAAATAACTGTGTTAGGTATTATTATCATTAACCCCATTTATGAATTAAAAAACTAAGGTTAATATAGATTGGCCAGACTACTTAGGTCTATGGGACAGAGTCAGAGTTTCATTTCATATTATCTGATAATAAAGCCCATACTCAGAACCTCTAAATTCTACTTTCTTATATTTCAATTGAATGTCTCTCCATCACTTCAAAATATACAAACTCACATTTTTTCCTGCCCATCTGACCTCTTTCTAACATGTATATTTCTAATATTCCTGTACTCACTCCTACTTGGAATTCATGATTCTCTCCTGTAACTTACTTCTTTCCCTCTCATTTGCTACCAATTGTTTTTGTTCTCCCTTGGTAATATTTCCAACTTAAAAATATGTTCCCATGAGTTACCCACCAATCTCCATTCCTGTGTGATTTTCACTGCCACTATCCTGGCCTAAGCCTTCCTTAATACATGTCTGGATTACTGCCTTAGCTCCCTAGTTATTCTCCCCTAACTTCACCTTCCTCAGATGACACTACAACTTGCCATTTACTAGCTGTGTGACCTCAACAAATTAATTTATCTTCCAGTGACTCAATTTTAAAATTTGGATAATAATATCTACCTCATAGGGTTGATCTAGATTTCAAAACATAACATTAATGGATTTCCATAATTTGGCCCAAACTGTGTCTAACCTATTTTAGTTCCTCAAACAATCTCTTTTAGCAGGTGTCTCAGGCCCCACAATCTCAAGGTCAGTAAGTTTTGGGTATCACTTTCTTTTAACACTTAAATCGGTATGAGATTAATGAGTTTTCCTTGGTTCACACTTCTTCAGTTAGATTGCATCTTTTATGCCTCACAGTACCTAATTTAATGCTTCATATACAGGGGGCAGTAGGCATATAGTAAACATTTGTTGAATTATTTTGACCCAGATCAATTTCCTTGTTCCCTAGTTTATTCCCATTGGGTTTATAATGAAATTCAGTGGAAAATGTCATTTTTCTCCACAGCTGCCATTCCTCCTTTTTCTTATTGTGTTGCCATCATGAAGTTTGGGTAGGATAAATCTCACCTCCAGCTACAAGAACAGTCCTATTTTCAAAGACTAATTAGCATTACTCCATTGTCATTACCCCAGTGATTGGCTCGGAAATGGTGAATAAGCATATCAGGCTGAAGCTAGTCAGTGCATGGCAATCACCAAGTTTCCATAAGAGTAAATTCAGGTCTTTTATATATGATTTAGGTCAGTGGTTTTCAAACTTAGTGTGCATCAAAATCATCTGGCAGACTTGTTAAAATACAGATTTCTGAGCCTCACCCCCAGAATTTCTGGGGTCATAGGTGGGGTCCAAGAATTTTTATTACTCTGCTGTTTGGAAGACACACCCCAAATACCACTGGTTTAAGGCTTTTCTATTCAAAGTGTGGTCCACACACCAGCAGCTTTGACATCATCTGGGAGCTTGTTAGAAATGCAGGATTTTGAACTCAAAGACCTACTGAATCTGAATTTTCAATTTAACAAAATGCCTGCCCAGGTGATCCACATGCACATTAAATTTGAGAAGCGCTGGTTTAGGGAGAGACATTTATTTTCCCTCTGGCTGCCCAAGAAGCAGATTGTTATCACCAGTCATCCTGTGATCATAAGTGGAGCAAGCTTTTAAATGAAGCTGATGATAGAAAAGGCAGAGTGACGATATGGGAAACACTGGGTCCTTAGTTTACAATGTTAATCTGGGTTCACTTTTGTCCTAAGTATGAATTTTATTTTATTTTTTGTCCTTGGACCAAAAATTCCCTTTATTGTTAAGGGCATTTTGAGTTGAAATTTCCATTTCTTACATATTAACTATACAAGTCTCTGCCTTGAAAAGTATATACTGCCTTGGATTAGTAAGACATTGCTGTCACATTATCTAAAAACTTATGAATTTATTTTCCAATAAATTGGTGTATTGACAGCAGCAGTATTTGGTGATAATAATTTGTGTTATTTTTAAAAAGTTAAAACTAGAATAAGGGAGACACACATGAGGATAGATAATTTCCTCAGACAATTGGGCAAGTGTTGAAAGAAACAGAAAAGGAGAGGATTAAAGATAAAATAATTGCTTGAGGTGAATATCCCTAATCTCAGACCATATGCACAATTAATTGCACATTTCACCTGAGAGGAAGAAAAATAATAATAATATCTGTAACTACTTTTGAGTACTTATCACATGCCAGACATTGTGTTAAGTGTTTCTTATACTTTATCCCATTTAATAATCATTTACACCAGACAATATTGTAAACAACTCTATGTAGTATGTATGACACTCCTATTTTATTTATTAAGAAACAGAAATTATGAGAAATTTAGTAACCTGACCAAAGTCACACAACTAGTAAGTAGGGTTTAGGGCTATACATCAGACATGTCTTCTTATCCCATAGGGTTGGTTATTTTCCACAAAGTAAGAATAAAGCTGAAGTGTTAAAATGGTGTAACTTTTTTTCCTGGAAGGTTTTCTCTTAGGAGAGTGATAAAGGCAGCATAAGCTAGTTGTATGTACTTTCAGGTTTAAGGAATATTGATTATAAACATACATTTCCATATTTTTAAAGTAACTAAAGTATAATAACTAATATAGGTATCTAATAACTGTGTTAATTTTCACATACAAACAATACCACCCCCACCCAATAAATTTATGAATGGTCACAGCAACAATAAAAAACTAATAATGTTTACTTAATGTATTATTTACATATAAAACTTCATATTTTTTAATGTTAAAACATGCAATAATAAATTTGGACTCTGAATTAACAAAATTAAAATAGTTATTCTCTAATTGACATATGAAAGCTATGGTAAATCTCAGAATATTTTAACTATTTATAAACTTTTGTATGTCTTCAATTATTGCTGGCATTTAAGCAAAAGAAAACTAAATATTGCTATTGTTTAGCTGGCATTTGGAGGAAGAAATTAAGGCTATTCCTTAGAAAGGAAAACCATCGTCCTCTAGAAAGCCTTTGTGGTGATTATACTTCTCAGGGCAAAATCTTTCTTTGCTAGATCTACAGTAACTCTTACATTATTTGCAGAGATGATTTTATGTGAATATTATTTCATTACCACCAATTTTACGTATATCCCTCTTATGTGAGAAAATATAACTTTAGGGAGAAAAGGAACTATAAAAGAAATATTTCTTTGATCTGTAATTAGCAGCATATCCTTCATGGTAATTTAAGAACAAGGAATACAGCTATAGGCACTAAATCTATGTCATGTGGATACAAGATATTAATGAACGCTTCTAAAATCTGGGGGCTTTCTCTATTAAAATGATTATGAAATGGATATTATTTGCAGAACATTTCAATATTATGTCAGAAAATATTTAAAACAGTAAACAAAATTGTAAATGATTTGACTGGAAATATTATTTATAATGCAAAGTGTTTCCATTACTTTGGAAGGTAATATTGCAGATCTTGCTTATACATTATACAATAATCAGTGATGAACCCAGCCTTTTCAAACACTAAAAAATAAATGCATGGCAATACTTTTTACTGATGCCTTTTACTACTTTTAAAAGTTTTTGTTTGTTTTAATTTTGAAATAATTTCAAAATTACAGAAGATTTACAGGAATAATACAAATGATTCCTATATGAAAATTCATTAATTCACCAGTTGTTAACATTTTAAGAGAGTGTGTGTGCATATATATTATCAGGGAAGGGAAAATTCCCCCCCCCCCCACCCCTCTTGAGTTCTTGGGACGGGATTAATAATACATTTGACACAAGATATATTAACAGGAGAAAAAGGAACAAGTTTTAATTTATGTACATGGAGGTCTCAGAAATAGGACATAAGAAGTAGCCAAAGCAGGCCGGTTTTATACTTTTTAGACAAAGAAACAATAAATTTGTAAGGAATTGACAAGGCAAAGAAACTCAGGTTTTAGTTGCTTAATTAGTGAAGAATCTAAAGAGAGTTTGGGCTTGGGGTAGTAAATTAAAGTAACAAGATTTGTTTATATAGACTTCTTGGCTGGAACTGCCTATTCCTGGTGATAAGGGTATCCTTCCACCTCCAAATACAGAGAATGCACCTTTCACATGAGAGGTTCATTTCCTGCTTTCAGAGAGACAGAGAGGAGGGTCAAAGTGTCCCTCTTGCCTTGACTGTTTCTTAAGTAACTTTAATTCAAAATAATCAATATGCCATTGAGGCATATTTTGGGGTGGCCTACTCTGGGCCCCGACTACATATATAGTTATATATAATTATATATAGTTATATATAATTAATATTATTATTTTCTGAACCATTTGCGTGTAAGTTGTTGACATCAAATCCCTTTACCCATAAATACTTTGAATGCATCTTCCAAGAATAAATATATTCTCTTATATAATCACAGTACAAACTCAGGAAATGTAACATTATATATAAATTGAACTTTCATTGTATCAGATCAACCTAATAATGTTCTTTATAGAAATACTTTTTCCCTGATTTAGGATGCAGTGCAACATAACACATTGCACTTAATTGTCATTTACTGTTTAGTCAGACTTGGCACTTGGAGACAGTACTTCACTTCTCTGAGTTTTAGTTTGCAGCTCTGTATTATTAGGGAAATTATCTAACTTCTCTGAACTTTAACTCATAAAGATGTTGTGAGAATTAAATGAGATACTATATTACAAGCACCTTCCTTCCAAAGTATCTGGCACAGAGTTGGTGATCAAAATATTGTAGCTTAAAAAAGAAAGACAAGTACATACGTTTAAATAATAGTCATAAAATTCAGACTTTAACTTAAATGTAGTGAAAGACACACCACTTCTTTTATCTTTTTCAGGATGCATTTCAATGGGCCAGGAGCAAAAAGTCAAAGTCATTTTGAAAATAAAGCATTTTGTATAAAGACAATCTATTTCACTGAATGATACAGTGTTTATAGCACCTGCTTTAGTTACATATCTCACAATGGAAAGCAATAAAGCTGTACAGCTAGCAAGAAGAGAGTCAAGGTTTCAAGATAGACTTTTATATTATGAAAAAAACATTCTTTATTGACATACACAAAAAGCATTAGTTTTGGATAAGAGGAAATTGCTTGAGGATGTTCCTATAAGTAAAGTATCACCTCATGTTTGTTTAACTCAACAATTACCTCAGAAAAGTGACGGTGCTTAAATAAATACACTTTTTATCGATGAGGGCCAGATCCCAAGAGAATGCTTTCCCCCTGAAGTTTTTCTCCTTTTGGCCTACTTCCTCCTATACAATATAGATGCAGAAAAAAATAAATAAATAAGGTTACTAAGACAAAGAGCATTGCTCACCACCCAGTTCTACAAAGGTTAAGTTGTAACCCACTGCAATGCTGACCAACAGTGCACCCTGCAAGGAATTCAGGATGAGAAACAGGATGAGGCATTTTGTGCTTTGGACAAGCAGGCCCTCTGATAATTACATAGATACCTTAGGAAGAATTGTAATGACCCCAGATTTTTGCATCTTCCAATACATAAAAAATCTCTAAAATTATTGATTTGAGATATCTGTTCTTTGTGATTAGCAGCAATCTTACCAAGATGTATGCTTAACTGCATGTATTTGCTAGCTGAAAGGTATGTCTAAACTGGCTTTCCCCTACCTCTTCAGAGCAAGCAGTTCCTCAGAACCAGCTGAGTGGCTGTCTCCCGGGCTCTAGTCTTCTACTGAGGACTAGATCCTGAATACAACTTAAACCCACAACTCTCAGGTTGTGTGTTTTTCTTTAAGTCGACATCAACACCTGCCCAACCCCAGGTATAGCCAATGGCATGTCCTTCTGGAAGCATGTGGTTGCCTGTCCAAGCCAGCTAGCGATTCCCTTCTTTGGAAACTTATTTTCTCTGTAATATTGTGATTTATAATAAGAAATATATATTTGGTCTTTGACCCTGTTTCTGGCACAGAGCTCCTAAAACTGTTGAAATTTCCTGTAATAAGAACAATAAAGGTGTCTTGTTATGTTGATGAGATGACTGTTTGGTAGGGGAAACAATCAACCCCATAATTAGAGGGTTGGGACATTTAGAAACAACCAAAGCCCTCTCTCCCCCCCACACCCGTGCCCCCAACCTCAGGGGAGAGGAGAGGAGAGGGCCTGGAGGTTGAATCCATTGCTAATAGCTAATGATTTAATCTGTGGTACCTCTGTAATAGAGCCTCCATAAAAACCCAAAAGGACTGGGTTCAGAGAGCTTCTGGGTAGGTGAACAAATGCCTGGAGAGGGCATGGAAGCTTTGCTCCCTTTCCCACCTACCTTGCCCTATGCATCTCTTCCATCTGGCTGTTCCTGAATTACATCCTTTTATAATAAACCAGAAATCTAGTTAGTAACGTTTCTCTGAGTTCTGTGATCCACTCTAGCAAATTAATTGAACCTGAGGAGGAAGGTATGGGAACTTCTAGATTTATAGCCTGTTGGTCAGAAGTACAGGTAACAACTTGGACTTGGAAGTGGGGAAGGGGCAGTCTTGTAGGACTGAGCCCTTGTGGAATCTGATGCTATCTCTAGGTAGATGGTGTCAAAATTAAGTTAAATTTTTGGACACCCTGCTGGTGCCAGAGAATTTGTTGGTGTTGTATGGGAAGCAGGTAGGGGAATTGGGTCCAGGAACTCAAAAGAATTCTAAAGAGTGGTTTGGTCTTTGATCTAGCTTGTCTCACTATATGACTTTTTTAGGTTCTATGTTTAATGCTTTTCTCCCCAGTGAGATTGTTACTTTTTATGGAAATTGCCTAGTTCTTATATTTCTTTTTTCAGCTCATCATGCTTAATTCAGTGATAAATAAGAGAGTATACATGGAATTGGCATTTTTAATCTTTCTTCACCTACCTGGGTGTAAAGCAATCTCTTTTTGTCTCCACTTGCCTGAAACTGAGTTGAACTGTGGCTAAATCTGACTTCTTTATGCTTCTAATGACTTGCTACCTCCAATTATTTTGAGATAGGATTTTATCTACCCTTATAGTGCAAGGAGTAGAAAAGGGAGAAGAGGACCTCAAGGTTCTTCTCTCCCTCTGGAGGAGACTCTTCACATGTGTTTTTCCTTCTAGTCTTACTGCCACAGTAAATTTTCCTTCAGTTAGAACATTGCCTCTGGCCATCCTGTTTCTGTCCCGTACATTTTTACCTTCCCGTTCTCACCTTGAAGCTCATATAGTCATACCTCTCATTTGTGGTCCTTCTTTCTTACATCTACCTGAACCTCCTTCCTAAAGCCTTTAAGTACTCTCTTCCAAATCTGCCCTCAATCTTTTTTTTTCTATATGAGCAAATGTTTGTGATATAATTTTAATTAAAAATCATGCTACAAAACATTTTGTAAAATAGTATCCACATTTAGATATATCTGAATGAAATGACCAAGATTGCTTAGAATAAGAGCAATTCATAGGGCTTGCAAAATTAGTAACACTAATACGAACAAATGTTAAAAGGAGCTATTTCCAGATGGTGGAAATGTGGATCATTGTTATTTGTACCACTTTAATTCCTAAATTTTCAAAAATTAATATTTATTACTTTTATAATTAAAAAATTAAATGTAATTTTAAAATGCCCACCTAATTAAACTCCTGAGATAATTAAATGAGATGGTGTATATGGAGTGCATTCCAAGGTATTGTGCACCTATTACATTTTTTTTTTAACATCTTTATTGGAGTATAATTCCTTTACAATGATGTGTTAGTTTCTGCTTTATCACAAAGTGAATCAGCTATACATATACATATATCCCTATATCTCTGCCCCCTTGCATCTCCCTTCTGCCCACCGTCCCTATCCCACCCCTCTAGGTGGTCACAAAGCACCGAGCTGAACTCCCCGTACTATGCGGCTGCTTCCCACTAGCTATCTGTTTCACATTTGGTAATGTATATATGTCCATGCCACTCTCTCACTTTGTCCCAGCTTACCCTTCCCCCTCCCTGTGTCCTCAAGTCCATTCTCTAGTAGGTCTGCATCTTTATTCCCACCCTGCCCCTAGGTTCTTCATGCCCTTTTTTTTTTTTTTTTTTAGAATCCATATATATGTGTTAGCATACAGTATTTATTTTTCTCTTTCTGACATACTTCACTTTGTATGACAGGCTCTAGGTCCATCCACCTCACTGCGAATAACTCAATTTCGTTTCTTTTTATGGCTGAGTAATATTCCATTGTATATGTATGCCACATCTTCTTTATCCATTCATCTGTCAATGGACACTTAGGTTGCTTCCATGTCCTGGCTATTGTAAATAGAGCTGCAATGAACATTGTGGTACATGACCCTTTGTGAATTATGGTTTTCTCAGGGTATATGTCCAGGAGTGGGATTGCTGGGTCATATGGTAGTTCTATTTTTAGTTTTTTAAGGAACCTCCATACTGTTCTCCATAGTGGCTGTATCAATTTACATTCCCACCAACAGTGCAAGAGGGTTCCCTTTTCTACACACCCACTCCAGCATTTATCGTTTGTAGATTTTTTTGATGATGGCCATTCTGACTGGTGTGAGGTAATAACCTCATCATAGTTCTGATTTGCATTTCTCTAATGATTAATGATGTTGACCATTCTTTCATGTGTTTGTTGGCAATCTGTATATCTTCTTTGGAGAAATATCTATTTAGGTCTTCTGCCTATTTTTGGATTGGGTTGTTTGTTTTATTGATATTGAGCTGCATGAGCTGCTTGTAAATGTTGGAGATTAATTCTTTGTCAGTTGCTTCATTTGCAAATATTTTCTCCCATTCTGAGGGTTGTCTTTTCGATTTGTTTATGGTTTCCTTTGCTGTGCAAAAGCTTTGAAGTTTCATTAGGTCCTATTTGTTTATTTGTGTTTTTATTTCCATTTCTCTAGGAGCTGGGTCAAAAAGGATCTTGCTGTGATTTATGTCATAGAGTGTTCTGCCTATGTTTTCATCTAAGAATTTCATAGTGTCTGGCCTTACATTTAGGTCTTTAATCCATTTTGAGTTCATTTTTGTGTATGCTGTTAGGGAGTGTTCTAATTTCATTCTTTTACATGTAGCTGTCAGGTTTCCCAGCACCACTTATTGAAGAGTCTGTCTTTTCTCCATTGTATATGCTTGCCTCCTTTATCAAAGATAAGGTGACCATATGTGCGTGGGTTTATCTGTGGGCTTTCTATCCTGTTCATTGATCTATATTTCTGTTTTTGTGCCAGTACCATACTGTGTTGATTACTGTAGCTTTGTAGTATAGTCTGAAGTCAGGGAACCTGATTCCTCCAGCTCCGTATTTCTTTCTCAAGATTGCTTTGGTTATTTGTGGTCTTTTGTGTTTCCATACAAATTGTGAAATTTTTTGTTCTAGTTCTGTGAAACATGCCAGTGGTAGTTTGATAGGGATTGCATTGAATCTGTAGATTGCTTTGGGTAGTAGACTCATTTTCACAATGTTGATTCTTCCAATCCAAGAACATGGTATATCTCTCCATCTATTTGTATCATCTTTAATTTCCTTCATCAGTGTCTTATACTTTTCTGCATACATGTCTTTTGTCTCTTTAGGTAGGTTTATTCCTAGGTATTTTATTCTTTTTGTTGCAGTGGTAAATGGGAGTGTTTCCTGAATTTCACTTTCAGATTTTTCATCATTAGTGTATAGGAATGCAAGAGATTTCTGTGCATTAATTTTGTATCCTGGTACTTTACCAAATTCATTGATTAAACCTAGTAGTTTTCTTGTAGCATCTTTAAGATTCTCTATGGATAGTATCATGTCATCTGCAAACAGTGACAGCTTTACTTCTTCTTTTCTGATTTGTATTCCATTTATTTCCTTTTTCTTCTCTGATTGCCATGCCTAAAACTTCCAAAACTATGTTGAATAATAGTGGTGAGAGTGGGCAACTTTGTCTTGTTCCTGATCTTAGTGGAAATGGTTTCAGTTTTTCACCATTGAGGATGATGTTCGCTGTGGGTTTGTCATATATGGCCTTTATTATGTTGAGGTAAGTTCCCTCTATGCCTACTTTCTGGACGGTTTTTATCATAAATGGGTGTTGAATTTTGTTGAAAGCTTTTTCTGCATCTATTGAGATAATCATGTGGTTTTTATTCTTCAATTTGTTAATATGGTGTATCACATTGATTGATTTGCATATATTGAAGAATCCTTGCATTCCTTGGATAAATCCCACTTGATAATGGTGTATGATCCTTTTAATGTGCTGTTGGATTCTGTTTTCTAGTATCTTGTTGAGGATTTTTGCATCTATGTTCATCAGTGATATTGGCCTGTAGTTTTCTTTCTTTGTGACATCTTTGTCTGGTTCTGGTATCAGGGTGACGGTGGCTTCATAGAATGAGTTTGGGAGTGTTCCTCCCTCTGCAATATTTTAGAAGAGTTTGAGAAGGATTGGTGTTAGCTCTTCTCTAAATGTTTGATAGAATTCACCTGTGAAGCCATCTGGTCTTGGGCTTTTGTTTGTTGGAAGGTTTGTAATCACAGTTTCAATTTTAGTGCTTGTGATTGGTCTGTTTATATTTTCTATTGCTTCCTGGTTCAGTCTCGGAAGGTTGTACTTTTCTAAGTATTTGTTCATTTCTTCCAGGTTGTGCATTTTATTGGCATATAGTTGCTTGTAGTAATTTCTCATGATCCTTTGTATTTCTGCTGTATCAGTTGTTACTTCTCCTTCTTCATTTATAACTCTATTGATTTGAGTCTTCTCCCTTTTTTTCTTAATGAGTCTGGCTAATGGTTTATCAATTTTATTTATCTTCTCAAAGAATCAGCTTTTAGTTGTATTGATCTTTGCTATTATTTCCTTCATTCTTTTTCATTTATTTCTGATCTGATTTTTATGATTTCTTTCCTTCTGCTAACTTTGGGGTTTTTTTGTTCTTCTTTCCCTAATTGCTTTACGTGTAACGTTAGGTTGTTTATTTGAGATGTTTCTTGTTTCTTAAAGTAGGATTTTATTGCTATAAACTTCCCTCTTAGAACTGCTTTTGCTGCATCCCATAGGTTTTGGATCATCGTGTTTTCATTGTCATTTGTTTCTAGGAATTTTATGATTTCCTGTTTGATTTCTTCAGTGATCTCTTGGTTATTAAGTAGTGTATTGTTTACCTCTGTGCGCTTGTATTTTTTACAGATTTTTTTTCCTGTAATTGATATCTAGTCTCATAGCGTTATGGTTGGAAAAGATACTTGATACGATTGCAATTTTCTTAAATTTACCAAGGCTTGATTTGTGACCCAAGAAACGATCTATCCTAGTGAATTTTCCATGAGCACTTGAGAAGAAAGTGTATTCTGTTGTGTTTGGATGGAATGTCCTATAAATATCAATTAAGTCCATCTGGTTTAATGTATCACTTAAAGCTTGTGTTTCCTTATTTATTTTCATTTTGGATGATCTGTCCATTGGTGAAAGTGGGGTGTTAAAGTCCCCTACTATGATTACATTACTGTCGATTTCTCCTTTTATGGCTGTTAGTATTTGCCTTACGTATTGAGGTGCTCCTATGTTGGGTGCATAAATATTTACAATTGTTATATCTTCTTCTTGGATTGATCCGTTGATCATTATGTAGTGTCCTTCTTTGTCTCTTTAATAGTCTTTGTTTTAAAGTCTATTTTGTGTGATATGAGCATTGCTACTCCAGCTTTCTTTTGATTTCCATTTGCGTGGAATATCTTTTTCCATCCCCTCATGTTCAGTTAGTATGTGTCCCTAGGTCTGAAGTGGGTCTGTTGTAGACAGCATATATACGGCTCTTGATTTTGTATCCATTCAGCCAGTCTGTGTCTTTTGGTTGGAGCATTTAATCCATTTACCTTTAAGGTAATTATCGATATGTATGTTCCTATTACCATTTTCTTAATTGTTTTGGGTTTGTTTTTGTAGGTCTTTTCCTTCTCTTGTGTTTCATGCCTCGAGACGTTCCTTGAACGTTTGTTGTAAAGCTCTTTTGGTGGTGCTGAAGTCACTTAGCATTTCCTTTTCTGTAAAGGTTTTAATTTCTTCAACAAATCTGAATGAGATCCTTGCTGGGTAGAGTAATCTTGGTTGTAGGTTATTCTCTTTCCTCACTTTAAATATGTCCTGCCACTTCCTTCTGGCTTGTAGGGTTTCTGCTGAAAGATCAGCTGTTAACCTCATGGGGATTCCATTGTATGTTATTTGTTGTTTTTCCCTTGCTGCTTTTAATATTTTTTGTTTGTATTTAATTTTTGATAGTTTGATTAATATGTGTCTTGGCATGTTTCTTCTTGGATTTATCCTGTATGGGACTCTCTGTGCTTCCTGGACTTGATTAACTATTTCATTTCCCATATTAGGGAAGTTTTCAACTGTAATCTCTTCAAATATTTTCTCAGTTGCTTTCTTTGTCTCTTCTTCTTCTGGGACCCCTATAATTTGAATGTTGGTGCATTTAATGTTGTCCCAATAGTCTCTGAGACTGTCCTCAATTCTTTTCATTCTTTTTTCTTTATTCTGCTCTGCAGTAGTTATTTCCACTATTTTATCCTCCAGGTCACTTATCCATTCTTCTGCTTCAGGTATTCTGCCATTGATCCCTTCTAGATAATTTTTAATTTCATTTATTTTGCTGTTCATCATTGTTTGTTTGCTCTTTAGTTCTTCTTGGTCCTTGTTAAATGTTACCTGTATTTTCTCCTTTCTATTTCCAAGATTTTTATCATCCTTACTATCATTATTCTGAGTTCTTTTTCAGGTAGACTGCCTATTTCCTCTTCACTTGTTTGGTTTGGTGGGTTTTTACCTTGCTCCTAAATCTGCTCTGTGTTTCTCTGTCTTCTCATTTTGCTTAACTTACTATGTTTGGGGTCTCCTTTTCTCAAGCTGCAGCTTCATAGTTCCCATTGTTTTGGGTGTCTGACCCCAGTGGCTAAGGTTGGTTCAGTGGTTTGTGTAGGCTTCCTGGTGGAGGGGACTAGTGCCTGTGTTCTGGTGGATGAGGCTGGATCTTGTCTTTCTGGTGGGCCAGTCTGCATCTAGTGGTGTGTTTTGGGGTGTCTTTGACCTTATTATGATTTTAGGCAGCCTCTCTGCTAATGGGTGGGGTTGTGTTCCTCTCTTGCTAGTTGTTTGGCATAGGGTGTCCAGCACTGTAGCTTGCTGGTCGTTGAGTGGAGCTGGGTCTTAGCTTTGTGATGGAGATCTCTGGGAGAGCTTTCGCTGTTTGATATTACGTGGAGCCGGAATGTCTCTGGTGGACCAATGTCCTAAACTCGGCTCTCCCACCTCAGAAGCACAGGCCTGACATCTGGCCGGAGCACCAATACCCTGTCATCCGCACAGGATAACTAATAACTAGAATAAAGTTATTAAAATAAAAAATAAAAAATAATTATTAAAAATAAAAAATTTTTAAAGTAATTTAAAAAAAAGAAAGAAAGAAGAGAGCAACCAAACCAAAAAACAAATCCACCAATGATAACAAGAGCTAAAAACTATACTAAAAAAAGAAAAAAGAAAAAGACAGACAGAACCCTAGGACAAATGGTAAAAGCAAAGCTATGCAGACTAAATCACACACAGAAGCATGCACATACACACTCACAAAAGAGAAAAAGGAAACAAATATATATATCGTTGCTCCCAAAGTCCACCGTCTCAATTTGGGATGATTCGTTGTCTATTCAGGTATTCCACAGATGCAGGGTACATCAGTTTGATTCTGGAGACTTAATCCGCTACTCCTGAGGCTGCTAGGAGAGATTTCCCTTTCTCTGTTCACACAGCTCCCGGGGTTCAGCTTTGGATTTAGCCCCACCTTTGCATGTAGGTCGCCTGAGGGCATCTGTTCCCTGCTCAGGCAGGACCGGGTTAAAGTAGAAGCTGATTAGGGGGCTCTGGCTCACTCAGGGCAGCAGGAGGGAGGTGTACAGAATGTGGGGCAAGCCTGCGGCGGCAGAGGCCAGCGTGACGTTGCACCAGCCTGAGGCGTGCCGTGTGTTCTCCCGGGTAAGTTGTCCCTGGATCACGGGACCCTGGCAGTGGCGGGCTGCACATGCTCCCGGGAGGGGAGGTGTGGATAGTGACCTGTGCTTGCACACAGGCTTCTTGGTGGCTGCAGCAGCAGCCTTAGCGTCTCATGCCCATCTCTGGTGTCTGTGTTGATAGCCGCGCTTTGCGCCCATCTCTGGAGCTCATTTAGGTGGCGCTCTTAATCGCCTCTCCTCACGCACCTCAAAACAAAGAGGCAGCAAAATGTCTCTTGCCTCTTCGGCAGCTCCAGACCTTTTCCCGGACCCCCTCCCATCTAGCTGTGGCGCAGTAGCCACAGAGATACACCATCTTCTTGGATTGGGAGAATCAACATTGTGAAAATGAGTCTACCACCCAAAGCAATCTACAGATTCAATGCAATCCCACTAGTGGTAGTGGTAAAACTACCACTGGCATTTTTCACAGAACTAGAGCAAAAAATTTCACAATTTATATGGAAACACAAAAGACCACAAATAACCAAAGCAATCTTGAGAAAGAAAAACAGCTGGAGGAACCAGGTTCCCTGACTTCAGACGATACTACAAAGCTACAGTAATCAAGACAGTATGGTACTGGCACAAAAACAGAAATACAGATCAATGGAACAGGATAGAAAGCCCCAAGATAAACCCACACACATATGGTCACCTGACCTTTGATAAAGGAGGCAAGAATATACAATGGATAAAAGACAGACTCTTCAATAAGTGGTGCTGGGAAAACTGGACAGCTACATGTAAAAGAATGAAATTAGAACACTTCCTAACACCATACACAAAAATAAACTCAAAATGGATTAAAGACCTAAGTGTAAGGCCAGACACTATGAAACTCTTAGACGAAACATAGGCAGAACACTCTATGACATAAATCACAGCAAGATCATTTTTGACCCATCTCCTAAAGAAATGGAAATAAAAACAAAAATAAACAAATGGGACCTAATGAAACTTCAAAGCTTTTGCACAGCAAAGGAAACCATAAACAAATCGAAAAGACAACCCTCAGAATAGGAGAAAATATTTGCAAACAAGGTAACTGACAAAGGATTAATCTCCAAAATATACAAGCAGCTCATGCAGCTCAATATCAAAAAAGCACAAACAACCCAATACAAAAATGGGCAGAAGACCAAAATAGACATTTCTCCAAAGAAGATTTACAGATTGCCAACAAACACATGAAAGGATGCTCAACGTCACTTATCATTAGAGAAATGCAAGTCAAAACTACAATGAGGTATCACCTCACACTGGTCAGAATGGCCATCGTCAAAAAATCTCCAAACAATAAATGCTGGAGAGGATGTGGAGAAAAGGGAACCCTCTTGCACTGTTGGTGGGAATGTAAATTGATACAGCCACTATGGAGAACAGTATGGAGGTTCCTTAAAAAACTAAAAATAGAACTACCATATGACCCAACAATCCCACTCCTGGACATATACCCTGAGAAAGCCATAATTCAAAAAGAGTCATGTACCACAATGTTCATTGCAGCTCTATTTACAATAGCCAGGACATGGAAGCAACCTGAGTGTCCATCAACAGATGAATGGATAAAGAAGATGTGGCACATATGTACAATGGAATATTACTCAGCCATAAAAAGAAACGAAATTGAGTTATTTGTAGTGAGGTGGATGGACCTAGAGTCTGTCATACAGAGTGAAGTATGTCAGAAAGAGAAAAATAAATACCATATGCTAACACATATATATGGAATCTAAAAAAAAAAAAAAAAGGTCATGAAGAACCTAGGGGCAGGGTGGGAATAAAGATGCAGACCTACTAGAGGAGGATGAACTTGAGGACACGGGGAGACGGGGAGGGGGAAGGGTAAGGTGGGACGAAGTGAGAGATTAACATTGACATACATATACTACCATATGTAAAATGGATGGCTAGTGGGAAGCTGCTGCATAGCACAGGGAGGTCAGCTCGGTGCTTTGTGATGACCTAGAGGGGTGGGTTAGGGAGGGTGGGAGGGAGGCTCACGACGGAGGGTATATGGGGATATATGTATACATATAGATGATTCACTTTGTTGTACAGCAGAAACTAACACAACGTTGTAAAGCAATTATACTCCAATAAAGATGTTTTTTAAAAAAAGAATAATTGTTGTTAAAGGATAAGAAGTTACTTTAAAAATAAAATAGCTAAAAAGATACAAATAAGCATAGAAAAAGAAATAACATTAAAAGTTGGTACTATAATACATCAAATACTACAAATACTATGGTACTTTAAATATTTTTAAAGGAACTATAATAGTGTGTCAAGGGAAAATTATGTAACAAGGAGAGAAGAATGGAAATATGATTTTGTTCAAATAACCATAAATGGAGAACTAAAAAACAGTAAAACTCCACTTTAATACTAAATCTTACTTGTTTAAGTTTAAGATTCTAAGCAAATAAACTGGTTGGAGGAACATTAAGTCGGAATTCTAAGATTCAAATTATTTTGTTCATAGCTGAAGGCAGAGATTTTTTTTGGTCAACTAATAATTATTCTGAACGTTTTGAAAATTTTTACTTTATGTTTTTTTAGGTCAGAGACTAGAAGAAAGACTAAAACCATACAAAGGCAAAGGGAATTGGAACAGAGAAAAGTATTTTTTTAAATAAAAAGATGATTGAATACGCAAAGGATAATCATTCCCAGCCTTGATTTCTAAGTGCTCACTATCTCAGTCATGAAGTAGGGAGGCTGTGACATGAAGGACCAAAGCTGTTTTCAATAGATTCTTAGTAAGATCACCTTACTGGAATTGTCATGCAAAGAGACCGTTACATACACAAGGTTTCAAGATTTGGTTGTTGTGTTAAAAGGATATTAAGTGGTCTTTTTAATATTTTGCAATGGATTAGGCTTTTAAGCCCTAACAGTGTTTCCCTATTTTAAATGTTCACTTTTTTATAAAAAAGAATATACTTGCAAATTTTTAAACTTTCAAACTTTCAATTTCTACTAATTCTAATAGAATTGTCACTTTTTCTCTTCTAAATGTTAAGTGTGTAATACTTCAAAATATGAGCTCAATAAAAGAAACGTATTTAGTAATAAACTAAAATTAGCAGGGTATTTACATAAAAGCCCTGAAGCAATAAAAATGCATGTACTGAATAATAAAAGTATAATTTAATTTTTAACTTTGAAAAACATAAATATTTTAAAACCTGGAACATAAGGTAAAATGCTAAAATGCCTCAATATTTAACTTAGTGAAACATGGTATGTTTCAAGGAAAGTGCCACCATTTAAAAGATGCATAAGCTAGCAACTTCATATTTGTAGAAAGAATTGACAGAAAACTCGAACCATATTTAAAAGATGAAATGTATTGAGTACAGAACAGCAGATCCATTAATTTGGCTATACTAATGATTGGGGCAAACCACCAATGTGATGGCTTGCTAATCGATAATGAGTGTGAAAACATTACAAATCAGTGGACTGCTCAGGCTTCAATTTTTTTGAACGTGGCTTTGGAAGCAATTAATAATCTCTCTTCTGATTGCAACTACATATTTTAAATAATGTGTACCTTAGAAGCAGAGATAAAATAACTTCTAAAATGTTAAAGGACTATTTAAAGCAAAAATAATAAAAATATATTTGCCTTTTATAACAACAGCAGAATTAGAATATGACAATAGTACCACAAAAGCTGTGTGTGTGGTGTTGGAGGTGGGGACTGGGATGGAAGCATAATGTTATAAGGTTCTTTAATTATATGTGAAGTTGAATAATATTATATGAAGGTAGATAAGCTGTGATAAGCTAAATATGTATTTTGTATATAATATAGGAGTGTTTTCAACCTTGGCACTATTAATATTTTGGGCTGGATAATTCTTTGTTGCTGGGTACTGTCCCCTGCATTGTAGGATGTCTAATAGCATCTCTGACTGGCCTTTCCCTGCTAGATGCCAGTAGCACCTCCATCTTCTTCTCTTCATTTACGTTGCTTTGTTTAAGTTCAGGCCTTTCATCTGGATCATTTCATTAGAACCCCACTCTAATCCAGTCTTCTCTCTGCATTGCTGCCAGAGAAAGCTGGTTGTATTATTCCCCTGCTTAAAATGCTTCAATGACTTGTGATTCTCTATAGCAAGGGGTGAAACCCCTTAATATAACACACACAATCTTTACAATGTATCCTTCCTACTTCTCCAAGTTTACATGTATCAAGTGACACCTCCCATCTGCTCCTTATTATACTCCTTTCTCTAATCCAGAGACTCACAATCTCTGCTCCTGCCACTGGGAATTGCCACACACAGCAAGACCACTTCCGATCTTGATTTTGTTCAAGCTGCTCTGTATGCCTGCATTATCACATCCTACCTTTCAGCTACTGAATACCTATTCTGCTTTCAGGTTTTAACCTTTATTTGAAATCTCACTCTATCTTTGTACCAGGTAGAATTATGTTCTTCTTCCATTCACCACCATTACAGCTCATTAATATATCTATTTCACCACCTGTCACACTTTGTTAAGCCTATTTTGTGTATATTTGTGTTCATCTTTGTCTATTTCACAACCGTGTCTCCTCCCTTATATTTTTATCTCCAGTGCTTGGCCTTGCAACTACTGTTTAAAACGTGATTGATACAAGTTTAATACACACATAAATAACAGTAAAATCATGGTGTGAAAGAAGAAACAAAAGAATGCTACATTTTAACCCAAAGAAATTTCTCCTATTTCAATCTTTTCTGTTTGATAATATTCAAGAATATATTTTAACTTCAGCAGCAATTGCAATTGTATATAAAAGGAAGCCCATACTAAAATAGCTAATCTGATTCAGAAAAAAATGTCTGTTATGTTAGAAGCACACACACACACTCACAAACACACACATACATAGATGCATGCCAAATATCTAAAGTGTAGCCAGTAAAAGTAGTAAGAAGGGAGGATACAATAAGAAGGCCGAAAACAGCAACAAAGCAGTGCTGTTATAGAAATGAATGAGCAAATAGTGCTTAATAACAGTGGGGGCATGTATGGTTAATCCTATTATACTGTTAAATTGACTTCAAGCAGTAAATGTTGACCATTTTGTCATCAGCATAATATAACCTCTAGGCCACATGCTGAGAATCTTTCTCTGTTGTTTGACACAGATGGCATCAGTTCTGCCCCAATACATGTCTGAGTCAGTGTCGCAGTTTGCAGATGAAATGCAGCAGTTCCACATTTTCAACGTACCATGAGAAATTCTGACCTGTCACTTTTTGGTCAAATCTTGCTTAATCTCATGTAATTTAAAATGTTAAGTAACAAGTCAGGAGAATTTTCTTTTGCCAACAACTGACAGAGTGCTATAAAATGGCTAAGGTCAGTGTAATTTTGATGATCTGAAAAATATGATTTAAGATTAACCTTTGAGATGTTATTACATTTGTTTCATACTGCTGAATTTATACAATAAATTTTTTTAAACTTGCAGATTCAGGTTACGTTATGAAGAATAAAAGTTAGTTAAGATTTAAGAAAAAGTCTTGATTAGAATATTTTTAGAAGAAATGCAGTTTTGTTACATCTCGCTATATATGTTAGGCTAACCACCAATAAGGTATTTCCAGTAAATATCAAGACTTCCCTAATGAATAGATTAAATCAATTATTTATAATCATAGTGTTATTTTATTCAAAAGTATACAATAATCATATTATAAGCATTTTAAAATTGCAGATAAAACTTTTCTTGTTCCCATCTCAGCCCTGCTTACTCCACAATCTGGTATGCAATGATGACTTCCTTAAAAACCATTTTATTTTTCCAGTAGTGGTGATGTTAACAAAAGGGTGAAAAGAGACAATGCAGTGCCCAAAACAATCTGACATACACACAATTAATAAACAATGAATTACCCCAAAGTAAAGATAACCCAGCAGTCACAATTCAGCTCAAGAAATATTACATTATCAGCAACTTCTCTAGAGTCCCCTGCACTCACTATCCCCTCTTCTCCTCAAAGGTAAACACTATCCTAATTTTTAACACCATAGTTTTTCAGTTTTTTAGTCATAACACCTCACACATGGGAGATAATAAATGTTTATTCTAAAACCATAATTTAGATTTGCCTGTTTTTGAACTTTATATAAATGCAATTGTGCAGTATGTATGTTTGTGAAATTCATCCATGTTGAGACATATCATTGTAGTTCATTCCATATATATAATAATAGAAATTATACATATATATAATTGTTTTGTAGACTCAATTATTTAGATTCATAGCAAAATTGAGAGGAAAGTATAAAGATTTCCCACACATCCCCTGCCTCCACACATGCATAGCTTCCCTTATTATCAGCGTCCCCCACCCAAGTGGTGGATTTGCTACAACGGATGAACTACATTGGCACATCATAATCACCCAAAGTCTATAGTTTACACTGGGTTTCGTTCTTGGTTTTGTACATTTTATGGGTTTGGATAGATGTGTAATGACATGTATCCATTGTTATAGTGTCATATGGAGCATTTTCACTGCCCTAAAAATCCTCTATGCTCCACTTATTCATTCCCCTACTTCACCCTACCCCCTGGAAACCACTGATCTTTTTACTGTCTCCATAGTTTTGCCTTTTCCATAATGTCATACAATTGGAATCATACAATATATAGTCTTTTCAGATTGTCTTATTTTCACTTAGTAATATGCATTTAAGATTCCTCCTTGTCTTTCATGGCTTGATAGCTCTTTTCTTTTTAGCGTTGAATAATATTCTGTTGTCTGGATGTACCACAGTTTATCTCTCCATCTACTGAAGGACATCTTGGTTGCTTACAAGTTTTGGTAATTATGAATAAAGCTGCTAAAAACATCTATGTGCAGCAAAACATTTTTTAAAGATAAAATATTCTATCTCGGGGCTTCCCTGGTGGCGCAGTGGTTGAGAATCTGCCTGCCAATGCAGGGGACACGGGTTCGAGCCCTGGTCTGGGAGGATCCTGCATGCCGTGGAGCAACTTGGCCTGTGAGCCACAATTGCTGAGCCTGCGCGTCTGGAGCCTGTGCTCCGCAGCAGGAGAGGCCGCGATAGTGAGAGGCCCGCGCACCGTGATGAAGAGTGGGCCCCGCTTGCCACAACTAGAGAAAGCCCTCACGCAGAAATGAAGACCCAACACAGCCATAAATAAAATAAATAAATAAAATAAATAAACCCAAAGTTTAAAAAAAAAAAAAAAAGTAAGCTGAAATATTAAAAAAATAATGATTTAAAATATTCTATCTCTGTCTCAATATTCCTAATATTGAATCATATTCATGATTAATGAGTTAGATATAATACAGAGAAAGAGGAATCATTGGGTTAAGAGGGTCACAAAATGACATCACATAGTTTTAATTTTCAGTGATCTTTGTGCTAAGTAGTTATTAATCATATGAACTAATATGATGAACCAAAGATCAAGATATCTATTGATTGGTGTAAGATACTTTTCTAAGTTATGACTCATTGCTTCACCTCAAAGGACTAAGAGGGCATCCAAATTAGGTATTTATTTACAAAGTCTACTGCTTGTGGTACTAAATTTCATAATGACAACTGTAAGACAAGGATCACATATTATCTTTAAGCCAGGAAAATGTTTTGTAGCTGAGGGCAGTAGGAGGATATTGATTCATTTGAAAACAATGGCTACCAACAGTGCTAACTCCTTTTATATTAAGCTGCAGAAACCTTTTCTAATAATAATATATACAACATAATTTTTGTTAAGTGCCAACTGATCTTTTGTTGTAGCAAGTAGAAGGAAAATGAATTCTTAAGTTTCACGAATTCCCCTGTGATATTCTTTTGCAAACTTAAGTAAATCGTATTACTGTAGTTATGTATATGGTGTTACTTTCTTCTGTTCTTCTTTTGAAAGCTAAGGTTACTAAAAATATGTAGTAACAGACCATAGGGAATTAAATCTGATAGCATATGCTGGTGGAGCCAGGAATTTTTAAAACAGACACAGTACACATTATGTTGAGAGACAAAGTAGCTTAATTATTTAGTTATGCTGTTTCAACCTTCACATTTGACTTTTCAGGATTAAAGTATTAAAGAGGTCATGCCAAAGAATAGAACCATCTTTTTTTGTTTATTGTGGTTTAAGTGGCATCTTGCTTGAAGACAGAAATATGGATGAGATAACCAAAATGAATTAACTAAACTAGTGATCTGTTCTTGGCCTAAACCAGTGATTCTCTCAAACTTGGCTGCACATCACATTCACCTGATAAACTTTAACTGCTATTGAAGCCTGGGTTCCACGCCCAGGTATTCTAATTTTATTGGTCTCAAGTATAGCCTCAGTTTCCTGATCCTAATGTACAGCCAGGATTGAGAACTACTGACCTAGTCAGGTAACATATTAGAAAGGAACATGGATTTTGGAGAGTCAGAATAGACCCAGTTAGAACTTCAGCCATAAGTATAATTTATGAGGGTCAATAAAACCTGATGAGGCTAAGCCTTTGAAACAACCATCGAGAGAATAAAATAAAATTATTCATGTGAAAACTAATGGCCTAGAATTTGGCATGTAATAGGCATTAATAAATATTATTTTTTTATTCTTTCCTGCATCATCCCTCCACATCCTGGCCCTTTAAAGGATAGGAGACCAAATATAACAGCCACTGTTTACTGCCTATGGGGTGTATCTATTTACATTCTAGTTCTGGTTCAAAGGACATTGCTGGGTCATATGAGGGATAAAGAAGTTAGTAAACTTATTTTTCTTCCACTTCCTCTACCCCAATGTCTGATTTGCTGCTTCCTGTTCATCCTTCAGGTCTCCATTTGAATGTTATGTCCTCTGGGAAGCCTTTCCTAACTGCTTCCCCTACCCCGACTTAGGTTGGATTCCACTGCATCCCACCTCCGTGATGTTGGTAATGAATCTGTAGAATTTACTGCTGTATCTCCTAGGGCACATAGTGCCCATTTAATAATTTTAACTGAATGAATAAATGAAGGAATTTAAGGTAAAATAATATTACAACAACGAGTATAAGGCAATATTTAGCTGAGTGTCAAATAGATGGTTGTAATAGTAACATAATTTTTATGAGTATACAAAATGCCTTTACGTGAGTAATTTTATCTAATTCTTTCATCTATTTTTTTCCCATTTATGTTTTCAAAAGATATTTTTTGACTGTCCACTGTCTTATGACAAACACTGTTGTAGATACTGGAGATACAGAAGTTAAAAAGACCCACAGTGTCTTGGTTCTCTTTGAGCTCACAATCTAGTCAAGATAGACAGGGGGAAAAAAAAAAGAATAAGCAACATAGTATTATTTCAGTAGTAGTGAATGTTCCAAAGTAAAGAATATGAGAGAAGGTGACGTTGGTGTGTGTGTTAGGGATGCTGATTAAGGGGGTCTTCTCTGGGAAACCAACAACAGGCTGGGATGTGAAAGACAACAATGAGGTGGCCATGGGAAGTTCTGAGGGTGGAAAATTACAGCTCAATGGAACTGAAAGTGCAAATTCCCCGGGGTGGGTCTGAGTTGCTATGTTCTATGAACAGTGAAAAGCTCATGTAACCACACAGAGAGCGAGGAGAGAAAGGTGGAAAACAAAATTAGATGATAATCGGAGACCAAGTTCATGTAGAGCCTTATATGTCATGGTGAGAAGTTTGTTTTTCATTCTAAATGTGATGGGAAATCACTGGCATATTAAAGATTCTAGAAGCTGTAAAGTTTATATCTAAACCTATCAGATTTATATTTTTTAAAAAAACAACTTGACTGACATATGGAAAATGGATTTGGGGGGGTGGGTACTGGTAAAGAATGGGGAATATATGAGCACCAGAGTGAAAGCATTGCAGTCCTCCATGCAAGAAATGACGGCAAATCATCCAAAGGAGCAGCCGTTAGTGGATTGAAAGAATACATTTTGGAGTTACAGTAGGCAATACTTGCTGGTGGATTGGGTGTTGGGTGGGGTGGTATTAGTTGCATGTCAACAGTCCAGCTCTAATCCTTGTGATGGGGGCTTGATGGTTGGGTGGTATGTGTGGGTCTAAGTCCTTCCACTGCATCCCTGGGGACTTACAAAGTAATGGGCTCAGGCAATGATTCTTAATCACTCCTTCTGAGTGTAGCTTTGTGGTTGTTAGGAAAACCTTTGCTGAAGATTAAGAATCTCAACAGTTCTTTAAAGGACAATTAGGGTTTGGAAAGTAGTGTGCCAAAGCATGAAGGCAGAGTAGAAAACAACTTGAAAAAATTGAAGAGGCAGTGAGTGGATCTGTTTGTGTGATTCAAGGATCCGTGTAGGGGAATAGTGAAAGATACATATGAAAAAACAAACGTGGGTTCATTTTATGGAGAACCGTGAATGTTATACTAGAGTCCATGCTTTATGGCTTTATGGAACTAAGAAACTTTTCTGAGAAAACCTTATGACAGCATACCAAGGAGAGTGATCTAGCAGTGTTCATATAATGACTTAGAGGGGGGGAGAGTCTGAAAGCAAGGAGACCATGCAAATACCATTCAAGTAGGATTATTCATCCATCCAAGTGAACATCTACTTGTTCACTTAACATTCATTGAGCACCTGCTGTGTGCTAAAAACAATGGTCTCTAGGACTCTGCTCTTATCTAAAAGTATCAATAGAATCAAATATGGTCAGGAAAAGCTGTAGCTAGACATACTCTTAAAGAGAGGTTAAATATATAAACCACTTAAATCACCAAAGAAAATATCTGGAAAAGAATCTTGCTTTTATTATTCTGATTCTCTGACATTATGAGTCATAGCTCTAAGGTATGTTTGTGCACATGAGATTTATTATTTTCAAGGCATAGATTTCTAAATACCGTCCTATAAAATTAATTGAATATTTTATAAACTCACAAATGCGTGTTCTGAAGGCCTCCCAACTGATAAATATTTAAAAGAGCCAGATATAACTTAAATCAAGCTATTACTTTATTTTATAATATTAGTGTACAGCATTCCACACACTTCAAATATTTTACATATAAACAAATTAATTGTTATAAAACTAAAAGATATCACTCACCATTGGATGATTGCACTAAGTCCCTTTTAACTTATATGTGGGAAAATCTATAAAACTAAAATAAAAGTCTTCTCCTAGTTTTAGATTACATGATAGCTTGTATGGATTTTTGTTAGGTGGAACTTCTTTTTTTTCAATTTTTTTATTCATTTATTTATTGGCTGCATTCGGTCTTCGTTGCTGCGTGCAGGCTTTCTCTATTTGCCGTGAGCGGGGGCTATTCTTCATTGCGGTGCGCGGGCTTCTCTGCGGTGACTTCTCTTGTTGCGGAGCACAGGCTCTAGGCGTGTGGGCTTCAGTAGTTGTGGCACGAGGGCTTAGTAGTTGTGGTTCACGGGCTTAGTTGCTCTGTGGCATGTGGGATTTTCCCGGACCAGGGATCAGACCCATGTCCCCTGCACTGGCAGGTGGATTCTTAACCACTGCACCACCAGGGAAGTCCCATGGAACTTCTAACAGTAATGTATCAAGTCCCAGTCTAACTATGTTCAACACTATCATCCAAGACAAAAGGCATAGAGGGAACATAATAAAATAAATATTGAGTATATTCTAGGAATTTGAAAACAAGATGAAAATATCTGATTTTCCAGCCTCAACAAAAGAACAGTGACTAAAGATTGAAGGAAGATATACAAAATCCAGTGGGAGAAAAACAAACAAAAAAAGGATACCAGGAGATGGTGGTGAAAGTTACTGCCAGCCACAGCACTGGTGGTTTGCAAGGCACAGCACAGGGGGAGGCTGGCTCCAGCTTCCTACTTCTTCATGAAATGCTTCAGTCCCAAGATTAAGGACCTCTTTCTCTGAACACACGCCTAATTTTATATAAATGTCAATGCAAAAGTAAAGTGCTTGAAAACCATTTAGATATCACATTTTCAGGAATTTTAGGAAGTGAGCTTTACCTATATGCGAGTGTAATTCTACTCTAGAATAGATTGTCATCACATATTAGCAGGAAAAAAAAATTAAATATTCCTGATAAAGCCACATATCAGTATTTACACAGTAGGAGAAATTTCCCAGTCAGCTCCTAACGTTGATTATTTTGCAGTGAATTTTACTTAGTCTCTGTTTATTTTTATACCTATGCTTTGAATCCATTACAGCCAAACTATAGTTATATTGTTCTTTATGTTATCCTAGAGAATAGAACATAACTCTGGGTTTTTGTTTGTTTGTTTGTTTATTTATTAATTAATTAATTGATTTTTGGCTGTGTTGGGTCTTCGTTTCCGTGCGAGGGCTTTCTCTAGTTGGGGCAAGCGGGGGCCACTCTTCATCACGGTGCGCGGGCCTCTCACTATAGTGGCTTCTCTTGTTGCGGAGCACAGGCTCCAGACGCGCAGGCTCAGTAGTTGTGGCTCACGGGCCTAGTTGCTCCGCGGCATGTGGGATCTTCCCAGACCAGGGCTCAAACCCATGTCCCCTGCATTGGCAGGCAGATTCTCAACCACTGCACCACCAGGGAAGCCCCAGCTCTGGGTTTTAATTACTCACATGAGATAAGTAAATTTTTCAGAGATGAAAGTTATCTGATAAATTCATTAGACAGACCTAAACAGAGTTATAGCTACAATATGTGCTTGCTTGGGAGTTTGCTCTCAGAGAATATTTCCTTCACACAGTGTTTTTGAAAACTACATTCTGTTTTCAAAGTAATACTTGTATTAGGAAATAAGCTGATAATATCACATTTTCTTCTAGAGAACTTTAGAAACTTTCTAGAAAATGTGAAAAATGTGCATATGGTTCTTGTCTCTAAATAATTTAACTTAATACTTAAAGTAAATTGTTGAATAAAACCAGATAATTGCATTAAAACAAGTAAAATTGCATACCACAAAATTCTTTACTAAGAACCATATCAGTTAATGAGTAGTGGTATAAAAGGTAAAAGAAAAAAGAGAACATTTAATCAAGAGGTAACATGGCTCTAAAGATCATTTAGTAAGCAGTTACTTCTGTTTCACTGAAAACCAGCAGGCTGTGGCTTCAGTCAGTTTCCAAGTGAGGCAAAGCAAATGCTATGATGTCTTGCTTTAAACATAGACAAAGTTAACCAATCAAAATCAACACAATTCATGACTGTAAGATGCATGAATTTTTAAATTAATTAAATTGCTTTTAAATAAACTTGAGAAAAGACCTTGAAGTTATGCCCAGCAGTCAATTAATAAAGCTTAATTTAGTCCCATCTCTTTAAAAACAAAGGCTATGAGAATGTAAGTGTATTTTTTATAGAATGGTTAAGGTTTATCAGTTACTCAGCTGAAAAATTTGAGTATCTTCTCCATATAGAATATCATAATGCATTAAATTGTCCATGTGACAAAACTCCATGTAAAAATGAATTAATGGACACCATTCTATTTCTTCTGACCTATTTTCTCTGATTTTACAAAACAATAATGAATGATTGAGAAAAATTGGTAGCTCAGAGATATTAGTAGAGCCTGTGTAACAGATGAAGGTAACATCTTTTGAGCAACAATTGAAAAAATTAACCCATAGCTCAATAGCTGAAACTATATTTATAATCTTCAACTTCTAATGACATCTAACTTTTATTCTTCAGTTGTTCTTTTTTTAACATCTTTATTGGAGTATAATTGCTTTACAATGTTGTGTTAGTTTCTGCTGTATAACAAAGTGATTCAGTTATAAGTATACATATATCCCCATATCTCCTCCCTCTTGTGCCTCCCTCCCACCCTTCCTATCCCTCCTCTCTTCTTCAGTTTTATTGGTTAATAAAGATTAGTCAGTATTCTTCCTGATTCAGCCTGTTGTTCTGCAACTATTACATATGGCTTTATGATGTTGAAGGTAAGTTTAATGACATCAACAAAACCACAGAGTTAATAGCATCCAACTCTCCCTGAAAGAATCAGGAGACTTTGTAAACGAGGTGATAGATGAATTAGATCTTAAAAAATTAACTTTCACATTAAAAAAATACATATGTATATATATGTATATATAAAATTATATATATACATACATATATATATATATATATATATATATATATATATATATACTGGGTAAGAAACACTAAATCTGGTCATTCTAAACTCTTAAATTCTATTAACTATTTCAGGAAAAATTAAAACTGTTTTTAATAAGCCTGTCATTAATTTTGCAGTTAAGCAAGTCAAATATGTAGTAATTAAACTTTGTAGAATGAACATTTTTGTGAGAGATGTTAATCGTATTATGAAATACTTTGTACTTTTAATTTTTATCCTTCTCTCTTTTGGAACTTAATCAACAGGCAATATTTGAACCTACCAGGTACACAGTACTTTAGAAAGCATTAGGACTAAAGCATGAATTTGTTGTGTTGATTCCTTCCTCATTCATCCATTGAAAAAATGTGATTTAAGTAACCCCTATTTTTCTGGACCTACGCTTGGAACTGGGGATTAAATGATGAGGAAAAAAATCAATCCAATAAATATACAAATGCAATTGAGACAAGTACTATAAAGGAGAACTATATGGGGCAATGAGAGAATATACAAGAGGGGTCTGACCTCATCAAAGATGTCAGAAAGGACTTTCCAGAGCATATGACACAAGAGCAAAAATACAAAGGATGCCTAGTAATTAACTAAGTGAATACAGGTGTGTAGGGAATGAGGAAGCACATTCCAGGTGGAGGGAAAATCATGTGCAAAGGTGAAGACTTATTAGAGGCAGTGCAAGTAAGATGAGAGAAAGGTCATTGTGCCTAGAGAGGAATGATCTAGCCCCTTCTGAAATTCATAGGACAAATTATAGAGTTTTAATTTAATTTTAAGAAAAGGGTAAGCCATTGAAATGTTTTAAGCAAAGAGGTGAATTCATTAGATTTGTGCTTCCAAAAGATAATCCTGGCTACAGGGTAATTCTGGATAACTTATTAACAGGAGTCCAGACTGGAAGTGGGCACACAAATTAGGAAAGAAGACCTAAGGAAAGAGAATGGTTACTTATTTTAGGATACTGGTACAGCTGGAAGAGAGAAATGGATATACCTGAGATATGTTTAGGGAGTAAAATCATGAGAACTTGGTGATGGATGCATTTGGAAGTAAAGGATGACCCAAAGTGTCTGATATATTTAACTAGCAGAATTATACGCCATTAATTAAGATAGTAAACACTGGGAAAATATCAAATATTGGAAAGGGTTTGGAGGCTGTTCATGAGTTCGTTTTTGGAAAAATTATATCCTGGGGGGATATCACAAAATATCCCAGAAGGGAAATCACCACTTCTTAGCTGGTCTAGAGTTCGTAAAGGAAGTCTAAATTGGAAATACAGATGTGTGAGTCATCTGTTGCTATGATCTGAATGTTTGTGTCTCCCCAAAATTTATAAGTTGAAATCCTAACCTCCAAAGATGATGGTATTAGGAGGTGGGTCCTTTGAAGGTGTGTAAGTCATAAGGGTGGAGCCCTCATGATTGGGATTAATGCCTTGTAAAAGATGATCCAGAGAGATTCCCTAGCCCCTTCTACCATGTAAGGACACAGTGAGAAGGTGCCGGCTATGAACAAGGGAGAAAGGCTTCACCAGAGTTCAGTCATACTAGTGCCTTGATCCTGGACTTCCCAGCCTCCAGAACTATGAGAAATACATTTCTGTTGTTTATAAGCTACCCTGTTTCTGGTGTTTTGTTATATCAGCCCAAATGGAGTAAGACATTTGCACACAGGAGGTAACTGAAACCAAAGACATGATGATATTAACTCAGAAGAGAGAATAGAAGGAGCAGAAAAAGAACAGAATTTGAACTGAGTCTTTATTTACTCCAAATTTTAATGGCCTCAAAGAGCTTGCATTCTAGAAAGAAAGAAAGAAGAGATATACACACACACACACACACACAAAACTATTAAAATACACGTTAGTGACCATAATAATCTAATTTCCTTCTATGAGGTCCAGGAAAAAGCATGTGATTGGTGTTGCCGAGGAGTTCTGGTCAGTGGAATGGAAGAAAACACACATGTATTGAGAGCAATTCACACAAGAAAGAATGAGGTCATTTCTGTGAAAATACCATCTAATCTCCAATGAAAGGAAGTTTGAGGCTTTGTACACTGGGGATGGAACACAACGCTGTGATAATTAGACACAAGGTAAAGGGGGAAGGGTGGAAGATATGAAATGCTTCAGGACAGTCTGTCAATAAAATGCTTGCATTTTGGGTGCATAAGGAAACCAGAGGATAATGAAAAGATGCACACAAGACTTTGGGAGCACAGAGAACATAGTTTCTAACTCCCTCTAATGGAATCACAGAGTCTTCAAAGATTAGGTAGCACTTGTGAATTAGGAATTTTCAATGTGAACAAAGGGAGAACAATTTTTTAAATTAGAAAATGTTTTTAATTTAAATTATTTTAGGAAATAGATGCAAAAGTATTTGTCTCCCCACTAACCATGAGATGAAATATCTGAAGAAAGAGAGTAAATAGTACAAATTCCACTGAAAGGAAAAGTGATGGCAGAGGTGGGGGGAAGGTGGAGGATGAAGGGTAAGGAGAGAACTACTACAAAATAGAGGGTTGATTTTGGACAAAATTTGCCCCAAAACTTTCTCAGAGATCGTAGGAAAGAAGGATGATTAGAAATTAACTTGTGAAGAATAGGACTGAAGGATATTCCTGTTTCATTGTGAAGAAAATGGTATTATTGAGAGAGAGGGAACAGATGTGTGGGGTTGTTTAGGGAACCTGAGTAGAATAGTGATTTGTGTACCATGATGTTTCTAAACAGCAAAAGTGCCTATTTTCTTAAAGTCTGTGTGTGTGTGTGTGTGTGTGTGTGGCCTTTGACCTATATATGAATATATTTTAGAAAATATATTTTACGTATGGCTTTATAGCAATATGCATAATATGTATTATATAATATATATGATATGTATATTATAACATGAAGTATTTTGGGTCTTAAAAGGGTAGCTAGACATTGGCTGATATCTATTTCTCTTAGCGTAAATACTTGAATGGGTATTCTACTATTTTAAACTATTATTTGTTTTTGAGAAAATTATATTACTTAGAAAAGTCAAAGTCTTAAAGCAGCATATGCATCAGAAAAATGTCGATTCTCTTTTAGAAAGTTAATTAAAATAATATGAGCCACCATTTATTGAGCAATTACTATGTTCCAAATACTGTACTGAGGATTTCGTATGTGTTATCCACTTTAATCCTTACATACCTGGTTTTATCATTTTCTCACTCCCATTTTGTAGATGCCAAAACTGACTGGCTAAATTGTTTGAGCAAGACCTCTGCATCCTGAAAGGCAGAGTGAGGTTTCGAACTATTGGCGTATTGGAGTTCTAAGTCTTTGGCCCAAACCACTCCCTAGGTTTAACCTGGTAATGATTTATTTATATATATATATATATTTTTTTTTTTTTTAATTAATTAATTTATTTTTGTCTGTGTTGGGTCTTCGTTTCTGTGCGAGGGCTTTCTCTAGTTGCGGCGAGCGGGGGCCACTCTTCATCGCGGTGCGCGGGCCTCTCACTATCGCGGCCTCTTTTGTTGCGGAGCACAGGCTCCAGACGCTCAGGCTCAGTAGTTGTGGCTCACGGGCCTAGCTGCTCCGCGGCATGTGGGATCTTCCGAGATCAGGGCTCAAACCCGTGTCCCCTGCATTGTCAGGCAGATTCTCAACTGCTGAGCCACCAGGGAAGCCCGATTTATTTATATTTTGCAAACCAAATCTCAGGGGTTGATTTTTTTTTAAAAAAACCTACCTTTGCTAATTTTCATGTTTCCTGAATTTAGCCTAAGAGCAACTGAGCCTCCCAGGGGTCAAGCTTAACAGACTTTACATAATACCCTGCCCCAAAACACACACTCAAAGGGAAACACATAAATACATACAAAAAAAGCATACACCTGACTCCTAAAACCTTAATAGATGATTGATATTTTTAATGAAGTTTTCATGTAGCAATGGAGAAGAGAGGACATCATAAAAATCCTCTTTAAATGCCAGACTTCCACCACAGTTCCTTTCATACGGTAGCTCTTGTAGTCATCTTCGTACTTGCACTCTATCTTCCCCTTCTAAAACCTTTTTCTAGCCTCTCTCCCTCCTCCCCTTCCTAGGTATAACCATAACAGTTCATGCTTTCTCCTCCTACAACTAGAGCTTTCTGGAAGATTCTATTCTTTTTTCCTATACTCTCGTACTTTCAGTCTATCTACCAAAGGACCTAGCTAAAAAACCGCATTTTCCTTAAGATCTAATCTGCCGTGGGGTGAGGAAATAATCTAATATTTATTTTCTGTCATTGAAAATTTTAGACAATATATACATAAGGTAGTCATTAAACTTACTTTATGAACATTTTTGAATGCTTATAAGTATTTGTTTTATTCTAGAAATAACTAGCAATATGGAATCATACCCTAAATTGTAATACTGAATTGTATTTGTGGATTAAGTGCTAAATCATGAATTCCAAATTTGAAAAGAACACACACAATATATTTTTTACTTGTGACTTGGAAAAGCATGAGTTAACAATTTGTACTGCTTTTGTAAGAAAAATCCTGAACTTAAACTTGGCTTCCATTTCAGAAATTCATATCTGTTATTTCTTTAGACACAGAAATACATCTTGTGAATAACTTTGTAGCTCTATGTTCTTATTCACAATATCTTCACCACATTGTTTTTTTAGGAAACTACATTGAAGATTTGAGTCTACAATGATTCATTACAGAAATTCAGGTATTTATCGTAAGTAAATATGAAATATACCTGATTTGCTATATTTCATTCATATAGAAAGGGCCAGAATGAAACAGGGAAGGCCTAGCATAGAATCATTGATTTAATTATTAATATGGGAAACCTTAGAAGAAGTTGAAGTTTAAAAATTATATGCTCAACAGATATCAGTTGGTAATTAGCACCACCTATTTTGGAAATTATGCTGATAAAAATAAAAGAGCAAAAATTAAAATTAACTCAGTGTAAACCATTTAAAGGAGCTCTCAAATTTTTTTCCTCTGCTTGAAACTGAAATGAAATAATGAAACAGCATTTTGAGGCTTATTCTGAACAGAATCACAGAGCTAAATGTGCTAGAAAAAGCAGAGAATTTTTGCACAGATGGTCTGCCATGAAACTTGGCAAATTCACCCAACACGCAGGAGCTCTGGGAAAGGCTTTTCTGCCAATGGGCAAATATAGTGCCTTTCAAATTTGGATGGCCAAAACCAAAGTCTGAGGGCGTCATATTGTGAAACTGCTTCTCTCTGATGAAGATCATAAATAACAAGAACATTATATTGTATAGTTATGATAAAAAACTCTTTGTGATCCAAATCGCTGGACTGAAAACGTAGCCTTAATGGTATTCACGCAGCCTCTCTTGCCTGCGCCTCCAGTTTCTTTTCAGCAGTAGAGCCAGACTGATCTGTTTAAAATGCAAATCTCATCCTGTCACTGCCCTGCAAAAAACTGTTCAATGACTTCCCTTTGTTCTTGAGAGAAAACCCCAAATACTTGACACGTCGCAGTCCTGCATGGTATGACTGCCTCGTTCATTCTGATCGCAGACCTCACTGGTCTGTACCTCTTCTTGACCCAGACCTGTCAACCTCATTCTGGCTCATGGGCATTTGCTGTTTTCTATTCATGGAAGTTCTTTCCAGACCTCTCACCAACTGACTTCTGACCCTTTCCAAGTTAACTAGAGGTCATACCAAATGGTTTTGTTTTGTTTTGTTTTTCAGGAAAGCCTTCTCTGATCAATTCCCACCTCCCCCTACTAGATCAGGTTGCCCTGGTTATGGAATCTCATAGTACCTTGTATTTTTCCTTTAAATAAATTAGTGAGGTTTAGCAAAGTGCCTGAAATATAATAATATATGTTAATATTTGTAGAATGGTGCATGAATGGAACTAAAATATTTTAAATACAAGTTGGAAAATAACAATAAAAAAGAGGCAATGACATTATATTCATAAATATGTTTGTGGTAAAAATTTCAATCTCAAGAAAAGTGGTAATGAGTATAGAAATTATGTTTGCATAAAATTTTTTATGTATTATTTTTAAAGACAAATGAAACACTAGCTTATTACTTTACTGACATAGTTCAAAATGCAATATCCTAGTGGTAATAGTGGTACAATTCTCAGAATATTCTAAAAACCTCTGAATTATACACTTTAAAAGGGTAAATTTTATGGTATATGCAGTGTATCTCAATAAAGCTGTTACAAAAAAAAAGCAATGTTCTAATGTAGCAATTAGAGATTAAACAGAAAAATTTTCAGCTTTCAGTAACAATAGTTTATTTTCTATATTTTTGATGCTGTCAAATAAAAAAAACAAATCCTGACTTTGGTAAGGAGAAACTTTATTCTAAAAGACTATCGCAATAGGGGAAGGAGAACTATCGCAATAGGGAGGACACGCCCACTCAGGAGAGCTTTAAGTGTCTCAAAGGTCAGGCAGAAAATGCTTTTCTTTTATAGGGAGGAACAAACTTGAGGATGAGTAGGTGGCATGGTGGGACAGTCTTTCCCAGGAGGAGCAGTTAAGGAGAGGTTGTTCAGTATTCTAATGCTTTCTTATGCTCAAGGACGGGCCAGAGTTTTGGGACCTGGGGGAAGTGCTGAAGCCTGACTACAGGTTGATCAATTTAAATTAGGAAGCATTTAGTCCAGATTGGTCAGCGGGGATCCACAGTTCAGCTAATCATTTATGAGACAAAGACTGGGATTTGGAGAGTCTGTCTTTGGCCTTGCCATGGGTAAACAAGAGCAACAATCTTCTCTGTCACATGGGGAAGAGTGATTCTTCACAGTAATTGTTTCCTGGGACACAAAAGGGTGGGGGATTTCTTAACCACCACTTTTTCCCAGGAGTATGGGGCTCAGGTGAGCTTCAACATTGTCAATACTTGCTAATAAGAATTCTCTGAAAAGGTGTTTTTGGTTACATTCATGAGTACTGAGGTCAGAGCAGAATGTGGAATGGAATAGATCCAAGATCACATTAAACCAGTAAATTCTCCGTGCCCCATGCATGATTAGCATGGGTATCTACAGCAGATGGGTAGGCCAAGGATGAGGTTCAGGTTTGTAGCACAAGATTTTTCTGTGTTTGAAATATTGTCACTTTATTGTAAAATATCAAAGTTCACAAATTTATTATTGCTTTGGGAGCATTTCTGCAGACATCTTGATAGAGAGGGTTAGAACATAGTTTTGGCAATAATTGTAGGCAATATTAAATATTTTATGAGAAATACATTAGTGTAAGTCACCATTTTTAAAAGTGAAGCATGAATCACTACCCAAAGAATTGGACTTCAGTGCAAGAGATCCTGATTTATCTGTGCTGTTGATACTGTATATGTAAATGCCATTTCTCAGAAGCATAAAACTCTGAGTATAATATATTGGTTAGTGTAAGCAGTATAATATATATTTTTCAGGCTGTGCTAGTTTCATTAATCATATATTTTAAGAATTTTAAGCTTTTTTTTATGAGACATTGCATTACATGTGGCATTGATATGCATGTGTAATTTATTACTTGGCAAGTGAATTATCCTACGTTATTTTATGTGCTTGATATATTGATTTTCAGTTGTGATAGATCATTTTAAGATTGCATGGCTTTACTCATGGTGATTTATCCACAGAATCACAGAGACTGTGGGGCAAACTGATGCAGCCCTTTGAACACTTTCTATTAGCTATAAATAGAGTTGTTAACTGGAATTCTTAACCCCAGTAGGGAAACATATTTAGCAAGCTGCAAAAAATAACTTTCATCCAAGATCTAATTAGTTGTTGAATAAGTGTCCATAAAAAGTAGTTTCAATATGTCTTTTTCTTCCATATGCTAATCTTGTAACCCATTTTTTTATCAATAAGCAGTAAAATATACAGTCAAAGAAAGAGAAAGATGTCATCAGTTTGCTTAAAAGGTCTGTCTTCTGTGACTGCTGATTGTCTTTTAATCCTCATCAGCTCAAACACACACATTTGCATCCACTAGAATTATTATCACTCTCTTCCTTTTAGAAAACTTGCTTGGAACAGAGTTCCAAGGAGAGAAAAACATGCAGTGCCCAAACATCAAATATGTGATGGCCACTGGGAAAGATACTGCATAGAGGAACCAGATAAAGTAAAGGGAGTATTTTTAGAACCGAGAAAGTATTTTTGTAATACTTCCTAGAATTTGTAATAAACAATACTAAGGCCACCCTGCAAAAATATGCCATCTTGTCACTGGTCCCAAGGCACTTAAATCACAGGAGAATTTGAAGTAATATATGCCAAGAGGTTTCCTCTTTGCTCTCCTATCTTATACCCCACTTAAATTATTTTCTCTTTCTTCTCTTCCTACTCTTTGCTGCCATTGTTATTGTTTATAAATATTCCTCCTCACTTTGGTTTCCTAGGGACTAGGAAGGCTTGTTCTTAACTTCCATAAAGTCTCTGCTTAAATATCATTTTACTAATGTGTTCCCTGCATATAGAAGTTTTCTTGGCACATACTAAGCACTTGATAAATATTGTTGAATAAATTAAAGAAAGAATGAATGAGTGAGTGAAATCGGATTTGAAACTACGTGTTCACTGCAACATAGCAGTCACAAATTGGGCCCTAGAGTCAGACAATCCTTAGCCCTTCCTAACTCTTTGACCTTAGACAAGTTGCCAAACCTTTTATTTATTTATTTATTTATTTTGATTGATTTTTGGCTGCGTTGGGTCTTTGTTGCTGCGCGTGGGCTTTCTCTAGTTGCGGCGAGCGGGGTCTACTCTTTGTTGCAGTGCGTGGGCTTCTTATTGTTGTAGCTTCTCTTGTTGCAGAGCACGGGCTCTAGGCGCACAGGCTTCAGTAGGTTGAAGCATGCAGGCTCAGTAGTTGTGGCTCACGGACTTAGTTGCTCCGTGGCATGCGGGATCCTCCCGGACCAGGGATCAAACCCGTGTCCCCTGCATCGGCAGGCGGATTCCCAACCACTGCGCCACCAGGGAAGTCCCTGCCAAACCTTTTAAACCTCAGTGTTCTCATCTAAAAATGCAGATAAAGACAGTACCTTATCTCAAAGAGTTTTTGTGAGGATTAAATGAAACAATATAGGTAAATCGCTTATGTCACACTTACGTGGCAGATGATATGCTCACAATAAATATTAGCTGTTATTATTTTCATCACTTAATTCTCTTCCCCTAACTCTCTTCATGCATTTGCGTTTTTCACAAATGTATTGATTGGCTTGAAAATAAGAGCTATAAATAATAAGGATGTGGTTCTTTTTTATTTGTTTAACTAGAATAGCTTGCATCTAAAATGAAATATAAGATTTCAGTTTTAACATGTTACCTTTGAAATAGTTTTCAACACATTAAAATGTGGAAAATAATTGATTTTATGAGATGAGAAATATGGTGATTCTATGTTGTGTATTTAGAAGGAACGTACTTAAAGAAAACAAAGGGAAAAGTGTATTTGGGAAACAACATGCTCTGCGTTCTTTCGAGGTATGGGCCTGAAATACCATATGACCAAAGTTGTATGAAAAGACCCTATGGCTTTCATAGGTCATGAATCTATAATGGCAGTAACGAGAAAAAAAAGAAATTGTACATAAGTAGCTCAAACCTACTGTACAGAACTGTATTACAGGCAGACCTCACTTTATTGAACTTTGCTTTATTGCACTTCACAGATATTGAAAATTTTACAAAAGAAGCTTTGTGGCGACCCTGCATAGAGCAAGTCTATCAGGGCCATTTTTCCAAAAGCATTTGCTCGTTTCATGTCTGTGTCACATTTTGGTAATTCTCGAAATATTCAAGCTTTTTCTTTATTATTATATTTGTTATGGTGATCTGTGATCAGTGGTCTTTGATGTTACTACTGCAAAAAGATTACGACTTGCTGAAAACTCAGATGATGGTTATTATTTTTAAATTAAGGTCTGTACATTTTTAAAGGCATAATGCTATTGCAAACTTAATAAACTACAGGAGAGTAAAACATAATTTTATATGCAATGGGAAACAGAAAAAATTCTGTGACTCTCTTTATATTTGCTTTATTGCAGTGGCCTGGAACTGAACCCGCAATATCTCCAAGGCATGCCTTTAAAGACAAAGCAAATTTCCAAATAACAACTGTTACTGCAGCAACTACCACTAGATGTCATGCACTTCTTATTCTGTCTTCTCACAGAAGGTCTGTAGGTTCTGTTAAAGAATATTATGCCCCTCAGAATTTAAATCCCAGGCTCTTGATGGACGTAAGTTATAAGGTATTTAGGCATACATTAGGATTTGATAAAAATTAACTGTCACTAAGATTTTATCTATCTATAGAACTAAGATCTATTTTGATCAAATTGACCTGTTAATTTAGTCAAATTTAGATTTAATTAATTTGATAAGTCTGTTTTATGAATTTGGCAAATACTCGCCAGGCTTTTATCTAATTTTACCTATAAATATAGATTTAAAACATGGATATTGTCCCTGTTGTACTATGTGTTTAGTCAGTTTTAGCCTCTGAGGAGAATTTTTATATTCATGCCATGCAAAGCCAATGCATATTGGGTCTGGGCTGTGACTTTAGCAGAGCCATTTGTTGAAGCAGAACCATCTTAGACTCTATTTACGGCATTCTGTTACTGGAATAATAGGGAAAAAAACAACCTCTAAAATATGTTCACAGATCAGGAAGAGAATGCTATCTTGCTTTTAAAATAAATTTTTAAGGAGCTTGTTTACACACTGATTTAAAAAAATAGAACATCTAAACTTTTATTTTGAAACTGGTGAATATTTCTTCCCTAGTAATTTTTGGAGGTAGTGTAGCTAAGAGAATATGGGGCTATAAATTAGAAGATTTGTGTTAAATTGTTTAGTTTTTATTTATACCTTCCTAAATATGTCACATGTTCCATAACCTTTTCTCCTATCTGAATTATAATATTCTAGTCTTTAATTTGTCCATGTGAGAATCACATGAGATAATGTATGAAAAATTATTATGGAATTAAAAGGTCCTCGTCATTCCTGTAATTCACATGTGAACTAGTAGGGGGAGGTCCTGGAACCTGTCTTAATCTCCCCCAGAATAATTGTGTGTGGGGGAGTAGGGGTGTGTATGAGGATCAAGGGCAGGGGACAGACATATTTCTCCTGCCTTCTTTTCTAGCCCTACTCTTTTAGAATTAGTTCCATTTGTGGAATTTCTTTGCTCTGTGCAGGCTTCTCTACGCTTTGAAAATTAGCCTAACTTCTTTATCTTTCAAATATCACCAACATTAGGCTGAATTTGCCTACGAATTTTCAGAGTGAGGTAGGTGTTTATGTTGAAGCACCACAAAACTAAAATTGAATATTGAACTTTTTTGTTGTTTAAAAAAAAAAGTCTGTTGGGTATCTCACCACTGGCATTTTCTCTCTGGCCACCTTTATCTTCGGGCTCCAGTTTGGGGCCATGCTCTGTTCTCCCTCCCTCCCTTGATTCCCTCCTCCCATCTTAGACCTCCAACCTCCTTTCCTCTTCTTTTACAAGCACTATACGTTTCTTGCTAACTTTTTATGTAGACTCAATTACCTATCTTTAGATTTACCGTCTCTTTTCCTATCAATCAGGTTCTTGAGACAGACAGCCCTCATTTAATGTGGCCTATCAAGATATTTCCTAAATAAAGATGATTCTTACCCTGAGTGGAGCTCTTGATGCCAGTTGTAAAATTAAAATCCTTTTAAAATTCACATAGTACATACTATGGTACTAATGTCACTAAATCAATAAGACCTGTAGACCTAGCAAACTTGAGTTTGCTCACCCTTGCACAGTAGAGCCAATCTATTGACACCAGGTTGTGGTGAAGGAAAGTGCAGCATTTACTGCAAGGGGCCAGACAAGGAGTCCAGGGCAGCTAATGCTCAAAAAACCCAAACTCCCTGATGGGTTTCAGGGAGGCATTTTTAAAGACAAGGTGAGGGAGGGGGTTGTGGGGTAAGTGATCAGCTCATGCACAATTCTCTGATTGGTTGATGGTGAGGAAACAGGGAAGTGTCACAGGGGTTAACATTATCAATCCTTTGGCTCCAGTAGGTCTGGGGGCTATGTGCTCATGGTCATCAAGTTGTTAACTTCTTCTATTTGGTTGGAGGTTTAGCATCTGTAAAACAACTCAGGAATGTGCATCAAATACTAGTGTCTAGGTACTTCAGGGAAGAACCAAAGACTCTGTGACTGCCATATGGCTGATTTACTGCTTAAATTCTTACCACTTCTCCTGGCCCAACTGCTATTTTTGTTGCTACATGTTCACAACCTTGTGATGCTGAAAACTCAGCCTCTCTGCACTAGTGCCAAGTGGAATCTTGGAAACAGAGTTTTGGGTGAAGTAGAAAAGAATAGCTTTATTGCTTTGCCAGGCAAAGGGGGACACAGCAGGCTTATGCCTCAAAAACTGTGTCCCAACCCAGGGGAATTTAGTGAGTAGTTTCATAACAATGGTTCAAGGGTGGGGTTGCTGATAGGGATCAGGGTGGGTGCAGGGCCTGTACTCCCTTAATCTGACCTCAGGTGGTCTCCAGATGAGCTTCTCTGGTTCCTTTAATCTGACCTCAGATGGTGTCCTCCCTTGTCTCTGCATCCCCTCCCTTCCCTGATTAGCAACTGTCCTGAATCTGCCCTTTGGAACACAGGGAAGGTCATGGAGGCTGAAGTCTATTCCCTATAAACAAGAAATGGGAGACACAGAAAGGCTTCTGTGCCCAGGAGCCTGACAGGGTCCTGCTCAGTTTCACTTTCAGTCATTAATTCTTGAGCCAGGCTTTTGTGACTCAGGGGAGGCCTGGGAAACTACAACTTTTCTACAAATGAGAGGCAGGCAGAGGACATGGGGGGAGTGGTCTGTCCCAGGAAGGCCCCATAGGGTCCTGCTGAGTTACACTACTGTCAACAGGTACTATGGTATAAGAAATAAAGCCTTTCTGTTTTCATATTATGGATATTGTTTTCTAATATTAAACTCAGATTCACAGAATTAAGTTGATTCTACTCTATTTCATGAAATGCTATTATATTGGTCACGCAAGTCCCTTTGTTCTCTTTTTATTATTATTTTCACTATGTTTCTTATCCTCAGTCCCATATTTTTCTTACTCTTGTGAATTTAATGTATATCTATCAAACTTTCCTTTTATATATTTATATATTTACATGTAAGTATAGAACTGAAAAAAATACACTATTCTTTGTGTGTGTTTAAAAGAAGTAAAAGTGGCTTTATCCTAAATCTTATTCTCTTCCCAGCTGTTCTCAAATATCTATTTATTTTGAAGTGTATTCTGATTGCTATATGTAGATCTAGCACCAAGTGGTATATCATTTTGTAGCATCTTTTCTTTTCTATCTCAGTGAGAAATTATAGTAAAACTGGGTTCACGTCTTGGTGCCAAAGACACAACCAAGTCAAAGATCTGGAGAAGGAAGAATTTATTATTACTTGCAGCAAGTAAGGAGAACACGGGGAATCTTGCCCAGTGTCTCTCTAAACAGCAAAATTGGGGAAGTTTTAAACTAAGGGTACATGCATATTCGTGGAGGGACTGGGGCAGAGGAGAGTTTAGCATAGAATTGGGGCCAAGGTCGACAGAGTCCAAGCTTTAGTTGACTGAAGTCACGAGGGTCAACATCATGGAGACCTTAGTTCCTGCAGGACTCAAAGACATGTATCAGATTGGTATGTATATCCCTTAAGGAGAACCTAGGACTCAGTTTTATCACTGAACTATTGTTTCTTGACTGCTTTTCCTTTGTTCCTGCATTCCCTTACTTTCCTTAAGATCATTAATTACTGAGACCTATTCAAGGGCAAACATTGTGGCTAGGCTTAGATAACGAAATGGCTTAGGCCAAAAATGGCTTCTCTTATGTCAAGAAAGCCATGCTTGGTGGTCTGTCTCTGGGGATCCCCTACCCTATCTGCTTACAAAATGGGGCATATTTCTTAACTATATCATAAGAATAATTGCACTTAAATCATACATAGTGTTTACATGAAAAGTGCTTATTTAAGAATAAGTCTCCCCCAAATTTGCCACTTTCCCATGAGGATTACTTTGAACTAAAGGCAATCAAGACTGAGCTGACCCAGGAAAAGCTCTTTTCTTCCCCCTGACTACCTAAAAGAAATATAAATTTCCCCATTTGTGGGGAAAATCTGCAGTAATAAAAGAATTTACATTGGAAAGGGGCCTATACTGGGAGGAGAGCTACTACCAAAAATAACTTTTTACCTAAGAAACTTATTTGCATAACAGGGCAAACTTTGTTTACTAAACACTTCCTCCTCTCACCTTCCTGTGACTTGTCTTCCCCTTCTTTGTATCCCAGACCTCTACCCCTTTCCTTAGCCCAAGAAGTTTTATATCTCAATTGCCTGGCTGCCTTTTGAGTCTCTTATCTTTATGGGGCTCCCCTATATACATAGTTAAATTTATTTTTCTCTTGTTAATCTGTCATATGTCATTTTAATTGTTAGATCAGCCACAGGATCTAGAAGAATAGAAGGAAAATTTTTCCTCCCAACAATAAGAATTAATTATATGAGACTAATCTGAACACAGCAAACACACCTAGACTTTATACCTAACATCTGTGATTATATGTCTAAATACCATGTCTTCTGTTTCTTACTTGTGGAACCAAAACTGTAAATTCTACATTGAGTAATACAATTAAGGAGACAGAAAATTTCCTGAGAAATGCCATGTACTCTAAGTCACAGGTTTCCAGATTTGGCTGTACATCAGAGATCCTTGGGGATCTTATAAAAAAGTATAGATTCCGCAGCCTCCCTAGCTCTACTGAATCAGAATTATTGAGAGTTCTGGCCATTCCTCTAATTTACAAGTCAACTTGGTAGGAGAAGCTAATGTAATCTCTCCTAACCTTTCCAGGGATAATTGCAGTGAGGAAAGTAGGGGTGTGTGAGGAGTCTGGAGTCTGTCTGTCTATCTGTTTACCTATAGGTCATCATGTAACTATATCTCTAGATATCTAGAGAGAGAAATAGAATGATCTAGATGATATATAGAAACAACTTCTATATATCTTCATCTAGATGGAGCGATCTCTTTCTTTAGAGAGAGAGATCTCGAGAGCGATCTAGATCTTATATATATCTAGAACTGATACATACATATCTTCATCTATATGTATATCTCCATCTATATCTATCACTATCATCTATATTTTTTCCATATTCTCAGGCAATTGTGATATAGCCAGTTCTGAGTACCACTGCTTAGTACACATAGCATTTCTGAGATTTATCAGAGATGAATAGCCAGACCTGCCATTCCTATTCTATCAGAAAGGATTAAATTTAATGGTATTGATGTTGGCATGTATTGTTTAGAGAATGAAAATTGCTATTTGTTGGTTAAGCATTTAAAATGAAAAAAACAACAGTGATAGTAGTTATTGCAGAAAAGCCTCAGATTAATGATTCTCATTGCTAATATTAGCTATAATTTGAAAATTTTAACATCTTGAGTTTCTTCTTGGTCTAATAATTTCTAGGTCTGGGTGTTTTGGTTTTCTTCTGCATCTAGTATTGATGAATAAAAGCATTTTCAATATTATTTTGGATCAATTAACTTAGTGGTGGGTCATTTCAGATCACTAACATTTATATGTGAAATTTCTAATTCCTTAGCTACTTAATTTAAAATCTTATTTGTGTGTATGGGAATATCTATTAGTAAACATAGAAGCTATAAGTGTGTGAATAAAGCTGTCTATATCAGATTTTAATTGCTAGTCTGAAGATCATATAAATGTTCAAAATTCATCTCAGCACTTGTTCACTCATAGTTTGAGTGCCTGGTCAACGCAGATAAATCCAAAACAAACTCCTGAGTGGACGTGTACTTACTGGTTTTAGGGGAGAAAATGGCTGACAGGTTTGCAAATCACTTGTGGCTAAATATGCTGGCTGGCCTCAGCCACTGAGAAGGAATAATTACTAGACATTTTAGTCGCCATTCAGAATTCTACCACAGTCACTTTCAGAGCCAATTTTGATAATGCCCTATGAATATATGAACTCTGATCAGTCAGAACTGATTTTTATGGATCCATGCCAGACTTTTTTTTTTTAATCAATAGCTGAATGATTTCTAAAAATAAGAGCTAAAAAATATTTTCTAAACACAAGTTGTTCAGATGACATATGCTTATTTTTTCACCGAGGAAAAACTATAGACACTAATTAACAAATAGTACCTTAACATTCTTTGAGGATGAGAGATTTCACTTATAAAATGATGACAGAAGTGATTATGGAGGTATTACACTCAGGTTGTATTCCCTGAAAATGTGGCAGTAGCTTTTTTCCCCTCCTAGTAATCTATCGGCAGCCCAAGGCTCTTTAAACCCTGAAGGTTTGATAAGAGCAATTGAAAAACTATGAACAAAGGTTTAACGCTATGTTTCAGCAAGGAGGGGTTAATTAAACTCAATGAGTAATCTTCAACTACTGTACTGTGTCAAGATTTCAGTGGTTTAGGGCTGCTACAGGAGGAAAAGAATGTGAAAGGAAAAATGCACCATGGTTTTCTTCAAATGGAAGGGAGTGGAAATAGAAGATGAGAAAACAAAAGATGATCACATATGGTCTACAACTGGTTAACAAGGCAGTCCAGGCAGTCAGAGGACAGAGTGCACTAAAATACTGCTTACTTATTGTGTCTGGGACGGTTTATTTATTTCTTGGTTAAAAAAAGATATTATTTTCCTACTTAGGAAATTCTCATTTAGCCTTAGCTGAGAAATTCCCTCCCTCTCTTTTTAATGTTCTAAGGACTGCCACGCATCTCAGAATGGCTCCAAGGTTGGATAGGTAGGGGAAACAAACAAACAAACAAAAACATAGAAGTCTTTACTACCTGTAAAGAATATCAGGTTTTGGCCAAGCATGACTCAGTTAAATATTGGAAATGACTAAGAGAATCTGTGGAATCACAATAATGGAAGAAGGTTTTATGCATTAACATTTAAGTGAAATTCTGAATGTACCAATTTTAAACAAGTCCCATTAATAGATTTTTAGTCATAACAATTTTTCTTAAATCAAAGATTTACATCAAAAACATAATCCAAGTATGTAGTTTTCTATATAGAATCTTATCTTGAAGATGTGCCATTTGTATGTGCCTGTAGCTTTCTAGTAATTCGTTCATTGCACTGAAGATCCGTGGTGCACTGTGTGCTGGCATTTTGCAATGTAATTTTCTCAGGAAGGACAAACATGTTGCTAACAATAATAAATAATAATAAAAATAATGGCAGCACCATGAAAGGTGACATTTAAAAAAGCATTTTACATTTAATTTTTTTTATGAGAGAGAAGGAAATATATACAGAGATAATTATAGAAAACACAAAACATCCTAACTTTGTTAGTCTGAAAACAGAATAATTGTATGATCATAATGTGTAGATATGTATAGTCATATCTATGGATTAAATTTTAGCATAAATTTGATGTTATCTATATAAGGGGAAAAATATACAATACATAGGATCGGGTAAGAAGTCTCATACAATACCAGTAAAAAAATACCAGGAAATATCTTTTATTTATATTATGTAAATTATTTATTTACATAGATTAAATTTTCTTTTTATTCACCAGAAAATGAATTGGATTTCCTACTCTTGCATGCTGATTCATTTTATGCATTTCACCCCTATTTAAATATTTTTACTGCTACCATGCAATAATGTCTGATGAGAACTTCTCAAAACATTTTCATGGGAAGACAGTATTGAAGGAATTTTCTTTTAGCAGGTATAATTTTCCAGTAATAAAGGCTCATTAATGTTTTTCTTAAACAAAATGTATTTTCTAATTAGGCACATTATTATTTTTTTCTTCACCAACTGCCCTAAATCAGATTATTTCATTCAAAAGATGTAGTTTCTCAACGAATACATTCAACAGCAACTTAGACTCGAAAATGTTACCAAACCAGGTCCCTTTGTCCAACCGGCAGCAACCCGAACTCTGAGTTGCTAAGGTTTATAGCCGACAAACAGTTGATTCACAAGGCAGCCAAGCAAGGAACCGGAGGACAAGTCTCAGAACTTCCTCCCCAAAGGTGAGGATGTTGGGATATTTATGGGATAAGCAGGGTGGTCTTAGGAGGGCGGAAAGGTGATGGGAGGCAGGGAAGGTGAGGCAATCCGTGTTCTGAGCAGGTGCATCTCCTTAGGAGCTTCTGCATAATCAAATTAGAGGCTGAGCGTGATTGGAGGGTGGAGTTTTCCGGCCTCTGACGTCACCAGGCCAGTTTTCAAAGCAGTGGTTGCAACCAGCCCTAGCTGGTTCTCATGGATAAGCTGACTCCAAGTTCCTGTAAAACGGCGGGGCTGCCAGAAGCTGGAAAGGTATGCAATTAAAGAGAGGGGGGTGGAAAAAAGGAAAGAAAGAAAAAATGAAAGCGAACTTAATCAGTGAAGGCAGTTTATAAGCAAAGGGGTTTTAACAAGCTGTTCCCTTACCTGTTGTTCTGTAAGGTGAACTCAAGAATTTCTGTTATCAGCTTCTGTTAACTCTGTGGGGCACGGTTTCAGGAAGTATTGCTGATAATAAGGGAAGTATGTGGCACAGCCTTCGGAGGCAGAGCAAACAGTAACAAAATCCTGGCTCTCCCATTTAAGGTATGAGATATTGGAAAATTGCTTAGTACCCTTAACCTCAGTTTCATCATTGGGGACAATAAATATTCACAGTGTTGATCAGATTAGATGAGACAACACATATAACATGTTTAGTACAATTCCTGGCATTTAATTATATCTCAATAATGCTAGCTATTATTGTTATCACTATTATTAAATTCTTTAACCCACTGCCTATGACCAAGATAGCCTTAACCTTCCCCTTAGCTTGTCTAAACTATATATGGGCTTTTTCCTGACTCAGGGCCCCTGGCCTCCCTTTTCCTATAGCATTTACTTTAGAGAACTAGGTATTGTAACTTTTTCTCTGGCCCTTTGAGATTTAAATCTTTTTAAAAGTCTCTTGTCAGTATTAGAACCTAGGACTGGGTTTCTCAAGGACCCTGGGGCCATCCCTTTGAAACTTAATCAAGGAAGAAGCACCTCTGTCTCCCAGTCTCTGTGGGAAGGTGGGAGCTTCAGGGGGCATCTTGCTCCTAGTTGTAAAACTTTCTCTTGCCTGGAGAAAATTTACTTTTCTTTTGGGTAAAACCTGTTAGCAAATACAGATCCTCCAACCATCCTCTATCTCAGCTCGTAAAATCTCTCCTGCCTTTTATTTCAGCAGAACTGAGTTTCCAGACTTGGTCTGTGCTCTCTCCTCTATTGCCAGCCATCATAGCAAAATAAAATCAACTTCACTTTGCCCATCTTGTCTGGTGCAAGCTTTTCTTTAATAACTAACTCATAGTAAGTACTTGATAAATGGCGGTAGTAGATATTGTTTTTAATATTATTAGAATAGTGATACGAAGAATCACTTTTTTAAAAACACATTTTCTTGAAGAATAGCTATTTATAACAGAGGTGTTTGCATAAAAAAGAAATGTAGAAGTTTCTGATAAGAGTATAGTGTTTCTGCATTATTTATTTACAACAAGAATTTTGGGTGAAGACAGGATCCAGGTGTAGATGTGAGTATGAAAAGGCTGAGTTGTGAATGATTTTGCTGAAGATGAAGCATTAAAGGAGCTATGAAAACCAGATGGCCTCATAAAAAGATAAAAAATATAGAAAAATTGTCAAGTCTTGGAATAAAGAAAACCTGTGATCCCTGTGTCCCAGTGATGGTTGGCTAGGAGGTGCCAGCTTGTATGGAGTTACCAACGACAGGGAGAGGAAGACAATAACATCCTTAAAATAGGATGGAGGGAAAGGGCCTGGAATTGGTAATGACCTAGAATTGGTACTAACCTGGAGCTTTCTGTCCTTAATTCACATCAGCTGATGATATCCCAGGATTCAGTTCTCAACATGTGGTGCCTATACCAGCAGCATCAACATCACCTGGGAACAACTTGGAAATGCAAACTCTCCACTCCCACCCCACTTGGGTGGAGGTTCAGAAATCTGCATTCAGTAAGGCTGAAATATAGGTAAGTTATTATTATTCATTTGTTAGGCAAAGCCTTCCAGTTAAATGTGTTCTCATTGTTTATGTTTAACAGAAAAGTTCCAGAGGGTTCATTTCAGCCTTGAATTTTATCTACCTCAATTCTTTTTCAACTTAGCGAGTTTAGTGTTAAGGTAAAATAAAAATAAGAAAAGAATAAAAAACAAATGTAGAAAAAAAGAAATAAAAACCAAGAGGGAGAAAAGAAAAAGAAAAAAGAAACCAAAGCCTTAAGGGTTTTTGACAAAGCAAAGCTACTTTATTCATACCTAAGACCAAATATGCCTTGCATAGCAAAAGTTCAAGAAAGGAGAACTTTCTGTCTCACATGTAAGAGAATAAGCAGGTTTGTTTTTAACACCTATTCTGATTTTTCTGGGAAAACTGCAATGAGAAAAGAAGGTAGCACAAAAGGCTTCTGTATCAGTCGGGAAAAGCACAGTCAGAAGCTCTCAGACTTTTTAGTTTCAGGACACTTTTACATTCTTAAAAGTCATTAATGGCCTCACAGAACTTTTGCTTGTGTGGGTTTTATCTATTGATATCTACCATATTAGAAATTAAAACTGAGAAATTAAACAAGATACAATTTATTTTAAAATAACAGTAAGAAATTTATTACATGTTAACATAAACAGACGATTTTAAGGAAGATTATTATACTTTCCAAAACAAAAAAATATGAAGAAGAGTGACATTCTTTTATATTTTTGGAAATTACTTTAATGTCTGGCTTACTAGAAACTAGAATTCTCACCCTTGCTTCTGCTTTCAATCTTCTGCAGTATTTTGTTTTGGCTGATGAACATGAAGAAAATCCAAACTTACACAGGTCTGTAGTTGAAAAGGAAGAATTTCGTGAAATACCAAAAGGGTCTTGGGGACCTCTGAGAGGTCCTCAGACCTTACTTTGAGAACTGCTGGGCTAGGTTATCCTAGACTCTCCAAATCTCAGTAGTTTACCACGAACACCTCCCCCAAATCTCAGAGACTTGCTCCTTGGTCATGCTGCATTCTATGTGAATCAGCTGGGGGCTTTGCTCAGAGACACAGGCTGTCTGAACAGCCACTGCCTGGGCATTGCCAGTCGTTGAGAGAGAGGAGGATGAGCATGGGGATACATGCACTGGTCCTTTTTTCTTTCTTTCTTTTTTTTTATAGCTATTATTATCATTGTAAGAGTGTGACTCAGAGAAAAGACAATAAGGAGGTGGAGGAAAGGGGGGAGCAGAAGGGAAAATTAAGTGAATTCATACCTATTTTTCTGTGAAGGCCTGCACTGGTTCTTAACGATTCTTCTGGGAAGTGACCGCCTCACTTCTGTTCACACTTTGTTAGCTGAAGCACCTATTTTAAGTGGCAACAAACCAAATCCTCCTTCAGGGAGGGGCACTGAATATTGGTGAATAGAATTTAGTTTGCCATACTTAAACCTACAGATGACCAGAAGATGCTTGTGAAAAATGTACTCCCGACTAGCTGTTTTATTTTTTTAAAAAAAGATTTATTTATTTATTTGGCTGTGTTGGGTCTTTGTTGCTGTGTGCGGGCTTTCTCTAGTTGTGGCGAGCGGGGCTACTCTTCGTTGCGGTGCGTGGGCTTCTCATTGCGGTGGCTTTCCTTGTTGCAGAGTGTGGGCTCAGTAGTTGTGGCTCACGGGCTCTAGAGCACAGGCTCAGTAGTTGTGGCCCACGGGCTTAGTTGCTCCGCGGCATGTGGGATCTTCCCGGACCAGGGCTCGAACCCGTGTCCCCTGCGTTGGCAGGCGGATTCTTAACCATTGCACCACCAGGGAAGTCCCCTGATTAGCTTTTGATAAAAGTGTTATTTCAAAAGGAAATCATATTTAAATAGTTATTATAACATTATACTGTTAGATGTGATTTGATTTCTGTTTTTCTGCTTCATTGATGCCCTCTTAAGAAATGATACAGCAGGCAAGCATATAATTTTTAAAATATCTAATATTTCTTTTGAACATTAAGCATGAGTTCTTGATAAAGAATATGGTCTTTGAGAAAATAAAACATGCCATAATTTAAGCTAGCAATGTTATAATAAAAATGACAACATTTTCAAACATTTACTGAGCACCAACTGTGTACTGATGTACTACGCTATGGTTTTAGGGTTTTACCTCTTACCTGGATGAATTTCTGAATGGATTCCTTTATGTGGTCCTGTGTGGAAATTGTGATACATATAATAGTAAACACAAATAAAGGTCTTGAAGATAGTTGAAATGACTTTGATAAAAAAAGAGTTTATCAAAATCATTTATTCAACCCAGAAATAAATTTTATTGTAGGTGCTAATGACTTAAAAAGAAAAGAAAGATTTTTCTTTCTTTGGAAAATAGTAGTCATTTCATGTGATGATTTATCTTATTACTAATATATTAGTTTCCTATTGTTGCTGTAACAAATTACCAGAAACATTGTGGCTTAAAACAATACAAATTCATTATCTTTCATTCTGGGAGATCAGAAGTCCAAAATGACCTTATAGGCTAATATAAAGGTGTAAGCAGAGCTAAGTTTCTTTTGGAAGCTCTTGGAGAGAATCCATTTCTTTACTTTTTCCACCTTCTAGAGGCCTCTTGCAATCCTTGTCTCAGGGCCCCTTCCTCCGGTTCACAGCCCATCTCTCTAACCTCTGTTCCTTCTTCACATTTGCTCTCTGGCGCCTCTGTCTCCCTCTTATAAGGACCCTTGTGATTACTTTGGACCATCCATGTGATCCAGGATAATCTCATTTCAGGAGCCTTAACTTAATCACATCTGTAAAGTCTTTTTTTTTTGCCATGTAGGGGAACATATTCACAGTTCTGGGGATTAGGACATGAACACCTTTGGGTGGAGGAGGAGTTCATTATTCTGTCTACAATAGCTTTTATTCTGAAAGAGTGCAGGGAGATGTCTATCAGTTTCCAGTTACTTGTGGGAGCATAAGAGCTGCATATTTAGAATTTAGGTGAAAAAAATGTGTTCTTTTATATCCACAAAAACTGCAGAGGACTGCCAAATATCTTTCCTCACTCCTAGCTGCAGATCACTTTATCCATGAAGATTGATAACCATTGTAATTTTATCTTACAGGTTTTGGGTACTATTATTATCCACATTAAAAAACCTAATTATCTCTTCAGTTTCTCTGAGTTGTTTTCATACATAGCTGGGCAACCCAACTATGCCCCAGAATGAATGGTGGAGATCTTTTAAAAAAAAAAAAAAAAGGCAAAGCAAAAAACACGATTTAATTGCCTAGACTTTTTTCCAGTTAAGTAAGTATTAAATAGGAATGTGCCAAGATTGCCCACCAGTTTCAAGGATGTTTTTCTGTTTGTCACTCTCTGTAACACATTCCATGCCACTACCTCAGGTAGATCACTTAGATCACTAGGAGGAAGTGTAATAGAGGATAACTCAACTGAAGAGCTGTACACTAGAGGCTGTCAGAATTGCCACCTGTCTCATTTTCTTTAGAAGAAAACAAGAGTCAATATATAGAATGACCTTTAAGACAATGGCTTTGTTATTTAATAAACATTTTAGACTTAATTTCAATGCGAATGCTTTTCCATATTTGATTTTTTTGTTAATACTGAGTTTCTTATTTTTGAATTAATGTTTGCAACATATATTGAATTCCTACATTTGCCAGGCTGCATATAGGCTCCTCACACATATTCTCACCCAGTGCTTTTATGAAGCACATGTAGTTGATACTAATCCATGTGTAATCAAGACCTATCTTGTCTTCTCATCCTTAGCTATTTATGTCTTTGTATTCAGAAGTTTTGCTCGCAGCTAACCTGGGTATGGACCTAAGATTTCTTCAGGTTGCCTATGCATATCTACTTTAAAAAACAAAACAAAACAAAACAAAAAAAACCTAGGGAGCAAATTGAACTTACAGAAGGTTTTTTAATAGAGATAGAAGATGGGTTTACATATGACACATCTGTGCTATTCACAGTGTGGTCCATAGACTGGTGCCTGACCACAAATTATTTGTTACCTGATCAGTGATGAAGTAAGCACTACAATTTTATGTCATGGGGATGAGAGATTACCGTAGAGTTTCTAAATATTACTCTCATTATCTATGCTTGTCTTGTCATGGACCAATATCAAACAGTTCCTGGACTGACATTGTTTGGAGTGTTACATTTGAGAAACACTACTATACCGTAGAGTAGATAAGTTAGAATAACTTATTTGAAAGTGCCATGCAAACCGTGAGTCTACTTGAGGTTTTACCTTATGCAACTTTCCCTAATCCGGGTCCACATTTCTATAACCAGTATGGCCCCTCCCCCAAACTCAAATTCCTCATTTTTTGTTACTTGATCAATTGCTTGAGGTTATAACCTATTCAAAGCAACTTACTGAGAACTATTTATGAAATATTCTCCTCAAAAGGAATTTTTTTCTCAAAATGTGATCATAAGAAAACTCATAAACTCGTACACAAAAATAATACAGTGAGAATATAAATCAGATCTATGTGATTCCAAAGTCTGTGAGTAACAACCCTCTTTACAAAGACATTTTATAATACTATAGGTACATATTAGACAGTTGAGTTTGTTTTTTACCTTCTTTACATTTTTATATAAAATCTGGAAATTTTGAAATATCTAGTTTAAAATACTCTGAAAATAGAATTGAAGATGTCCTTTATGTGTTTGATGAGTAATTAATACTAGTTAATACTATTCTATCTTTGGAAAAGATAACTTTGTATGGAATAATAAAGAGAGACCTGAAACTCCCAATTGCTACCAGAAGGGGTAAATGCAGGCAGTGATCAAGTAGTAGGAATAGAAAAATAGGTTACTGGTAAACCTGAGAACCTCAAATTAAACCCTGTGGGAAAACAACCCTGTTATGTATTTTTAATCTAAATATACATCCTGGATGCATGACCATTGTATGATCTTGTTTATGAACCTACCATTCCAAACGCCCAATACTAAGCCAAGGCCAATGTCTGTTCACAAAATTTTTATCAATCGGCTGCAAATTGATAAAAATAAGGATTGCATAGTAGATCTTTAATAAAATAAAAATACTCAATTTAAAGAAAAGATTTTTAGTTTTAGATTTCCAAAACAAATTTAAAAAATTACTCCACTCTCCAAAACCTTTTTGAAATGTTTACTTGTCTGTGAAATTCAAAGGTTAAGGCACTGCAAATCTAGGGCAAAGAGTACAGGTGCAGGAATCTGGGAATTTCATAGTTTAGCCATTTTCTCTATGTAACTGAAGATACAAATACCTCCCTCTGATATATGGACACTGTATGTGGACACTGATTAATTGATTTAATGCATAGATGGACATAGAAAAGATTTATGTAATAAATACATTCATTTAATGTAATTGAAATATCTTAGTAAAAGCCATGGTCAGATACACTTTTCACAGTTTGAATCACTTAAGGAAGTTGGGGAGTTGAGTGATTGATCATGCCACAAGTTTATGGCAGACTATTTAATTTTGGAAAGAAGAAATTATTTTTCTATTGATCTTTTATCCACCTGTACCTAATTAAATTGGTTTTAATTATCATTTAGTGTTCGCATGGGTAAAGGAAATGCCTACATTTTTTTGCTAAGAGTGGATAGCCATTTTGCTCCCTGCAAAAGACAATGTGGTTTGGCAGTGATGTGCATATCTTTCTCTTTGCTTCTGTTCTTTTCAGGGAAAGATGCAGGAAATTGAACAGAAGGGTATGGCAGAAAATCCTCCTGAAATGAAAGAAACAACAATGTATTCTAACCCCCTCTATGTGAGGCGATACTGGATGCTAGCACAATAAGAACATTACAATAGCTCATTGCTGATGCATAAACATTTAGAAAGGATGCATTTCATTTATATAAAAATTCTCTGAGGCAAAAAGGCATTTATGTTTGGAAAATAGTTTAGTCCTTGTTATAGAAACTGAGTCCCTAGGGCCTGTTTATTGGCTCAAGATAGTTTTATAAAGGAGGAAAGAAACCACTCTGATCAATTGAAAATGAATTTGAAGCTCCAGAGGAGAATCCAAAGAATAGAAAGTGAGCAGAGGAGGAGGGTAGCAAAGCAATGGCAGAATGTTTTATGCTATGTAATATAAATCCTCACTAGAATACCTACATATCTTAAAAAATAAAAAATCTAAGGAACCAACAGCTATGAGGAGATAGAGGAACTTGAACTAAGTTTTCTTGGATATCTGATAGGTGTGGAGATCTCCGTTGAGATTTTGGTTGTGCTAAGGTTGAATTTCTGTTATAGTTTTGCTACTGCTGAGACTTAAGTATTTCATATTAGGTTGTGTAATAAAACAGCTTATTTTATATTGCATCAGTTAGGATTACATTTAGAAGTAAATAACATAAAACCCAAGGAACTATGGTTTAAATGAGAAACAGATGTTTTAATCTCATAACAATATGAAGATCTGGTGAAGGCAAACTCTCCCCAAAAATGTCATCAGGGGACCCAGACACATTCCACTTTTCTGTTTCCCCATCTTTAGCATGTGGCCCTTACCATGATGCTTGTCAGCACTAGTGCAAGATGACTGCTAAACGTGTAGGCATCATGTCTACATGCCAGAGAAATAGAGGGAGAGGGAGAGAGAGAAAGGGAAAGGGAAAGAGAAAGAGAAAGAAAGAAAGAAAGAGTGCTGCTAGCCTGCCAAGGCTGTCTCTTTTTTAAAAAGCTTTCTTTGGAAGTTCCACTTATTAATTTCTGCTGTTTCTCATTGGCAGAGCTGGTTCCACTGGCCAGATCTAGTTGGAAGGTTGCTAGAGAGAACAGAAAGCCAGCACACTAAGAACTTGTGCCACAAATTTCCTCAAATTAACTCATTCTTTTTGAATATATTGACAGTATTCAGTTTAAATCAGGTATAGTTATAGTTAATATTACATTGATGACAAAATATTAACCAAACAATTTAACAGATTTTTAAAATTGAAGTATAGTTGATTTACAGTGTTGTTAATTTCTGCTGAGCAGCAAAGTGATTCAGTTATACATATATATATATACATTCTTTTTTTATATTCTTCTCCATTGTGGTTTATCATAGGATATTGAATATAGTTCTCTGTGCTATACAGTAGGACCTTGTTGTTTATCTCAATAGATTGTTGATGTCCTAACTAGGACATCAATTAAAACTACTAAAACATTATCCTATTTAGTAATTTCTTGCTTCTACTGATAAATTATTGAGGCACAAAGATATTGATAAAAGTTATTGGAATAACTATACAGTTATGAAGACTGGAATAGTTAAAATAATTGTCCAGATTGTGATTAAAAATATGGACAATTTTCAATATTGATAGTAAATACTTATCAAGTGTTTGTTGTGTGTGTTGTGCGTTAGGAAATATTTTCATATTTACGTTAACTTTCAGCTATGCAGCCACAAGAAATAATTGATGGGGATGGAGAATGATCAGTTCAGGTGCCTGATATTGTACTTGCTGAAGATTCACACCTTCCTCAGGGAACCGTCATACATCTGACTGCCAAAATACAAATATTAGTGGAAGGGTAATACTCTTTAACTTCTAATTCCTTTATATTAAGGAGTTAATTAGAAACCTACTTCAGTGATAGAATGGATTTGGGATTGGGCCTGACTTCTAAGATTTTAGGATATAAAGACATAAGTCAGGAGGACACTGAATAGAGAAACGGAAGAGTCTAAAATGTTTCTGCTTTGCAGTTTTGGCTAAACCTGATGCAGGGAGGGAGCTAAAGAGTTAAACATTGAATGAGACCTGTTATAGCTTCTAGAATTTATAGGTTATCAGTATGAAATCTTTATGCCATTCCTCCCTGAAAATCTATTTCTGCTTGAATAATTTAAAAACATATATCTTCTGCTTATGAATTATTTTTGTAAGAGGTTTTCACATCCAACTTAGCAAAACACCCAAATGCAAGGAGATAAATGATGTCCTCTCTGGTTGGCAACATGTTGAGATTTTTCATCTCTAATTCTGTTATGCTATGGTCATCATCTCCTCTGAATTATGTGTATATACTGTCAATTAAATTAAAAACCTTTCAATAAATTATGCTTAGAACTGGAAACAGTGAATCTATTCTGAGCTAATGTGATATTCTCTCTTCATTATCCTTTATTGGTTTAAGAAAAAAAAAGTAACCTCTGAACCTTCCTCTAGCATATAATTTTGAGGGACCATTGGTTTAAAATTAGGAATTCTCTCTACCTATCAATAATTTCACAAGTGAACAACAGGAAAACTAGTTCAGATACCTCAGGACTGGTAATTGGTTATTCATCTATATTACTCAATTGTTCTAAAAAGTAATGTAGATAAAAAGCTCCACTAGTACCTATCTTTTCTACCTTGACGTTCTGTTGGCAAAAATCACCACACATAACCTCCTTACTGTGATATCCAGGATTAGGAGAGCATACTCTGAGGTCTGCAAAAAGAAAAAAGAAAAATACAGGGGGAAGAATGCACATTATACTATTTTTCTTCTTTTTGAGTTTGAAATAATTTCAAATTTACAAAAAAATTTGGAAGACTATTACAAAGAACTTTTTCTCCTGAACCGTTTGGGAATAAATTGCCAGCATGATGATCCACCATCCTCAAATACTTGGGTTGATATTACCTGCAAAAAGGGGACTTTCCTGTATAAATACAACCCTCAGCTTGGGTTTTTCTGATGCTTTCTCATAATTGCATTCAGCTTATGCATCTTTGGCAGCGATATCACAGAAATGATGCTGTGTTATGCTCATAGCATCCTATCAGGTGGCACATGATTTTGATTTGCCACATTGCTGATGCTGATAATTTTGGTCATTGGATTAAAGTGGTGGTTTTCCAGTTTTTCCACTGTAAAGTTACTCTTTTCTCCTTTATATTTAATAAGTATTTTGTGGGGAGGTAGTTTGAAAAGTATATAAATATTCTATTTCCCCTCCAAATTTCACTTACTAGTTTTAGCATACATTGATGTTTCCTGGCTTAATTACTTTTTGCTTTGATAATTGTCAAATGGTGATTTTCTAAACTACTGTTCCTTCTACATTTATTAATTTGCATTCCTCTGTAAGAAGAAGTTTTCTTTTTAAAAAATTTATTTATCTCAGTATGGACTAATGGATTTTGTTTTGCTTAATGAGTTACATGTTATTTGCTATTATTTACTTTGTTGCTCACATGTCCAGATGCAGTCAGTGTGAACACCTTCAAGCTGGCTCTTGAGTTAATTTTGCTTTGTTTTGTTTCTATGTTTGTTTTGATATGCCCCCATCATTAAGCACTTCCTTGCTTTCTGGCGCAAGATGTTCCAGGATCATCTTATTCTTTCCCAGCCCCAGGCCTGGACTCAGCTATTTCTACAAGGAGTTCTGGTTCCTTTTAGTAGAGAATACTATTTAGAAACCAAGATCTGTGATCTTGGTGTGGTCATTGCCATTGGGGTGTTGTTTTTCTCAGGCTATACAAGTCGATAGAGCTACAACACACATGCGCGTGCACACATACACACACACCCTTCCTTTTACACTCATACTTAATTCTGTATCTTTTTAGATTGAAAACCATATGATTTCACTAACACCTTTAATTCCAGTAGATCGCTTTCTGTATTAAAAAACCACAAATTCATACTAATACCTCCTATTCAAACTGATACCTCAAATTCCTATTCTATTCCAACTACACAAAGTGCATTTTCGTTTTCTCCTTTTCTATATCTGTAGTCCTCTCCTCAAATAGTAAGAAGCCTAGCTCCATTCACCCACAGTATATTTACAATTGGATTGGTGCTCCCTTCATGGAACCAGTTTCCCACTGTCACAGCAGCCATCCCCTCTGCACAGGGACCTCCTCACCCTACTTGGGCTCCAACCACCAACCAGGATGTCTTCTCACCACTTTCCTTCTCCTTCTCAGACCATTGCTCATACTGTTCAGGCTCTGAGACACCACACTGGGCTCCTGTCGTATGCCCTCTTACACCTCTTAGGCTCTGATAACACATACACAGCCTCTCATGCACTTCCTCCCAAATGCCTTTTACTCCATTTGTGTTTTAACACTCAGAGTTGTGCTACTGCCTCATCCTCCCCCATAGACTCCTAAACTGTTCAGGCCACGTAATAGTTTTAGACTGAGAGGGAGAAAGGAAGGATGGAAGGAAGGAACGGAGGAAGGGAGGAAGGGAAGGGAGAGAGGAGGGATGAAAAAAGAAATGCATGAAGGAAAGAAAATAGAAAGCAAAGCAAGAAAGGAAACTATACAATTATTTAAAATTTCAGAGAATGCCAGTCTTCTTTTTACAGGTGTGAGTGTGGACACTTACCCACATACAGCTAGAGGCACTCATTATTTCACCTCTTTAACAGTAAAATTTAACTGGAGGTTGCTGAAAACAGTAATCATGTCAAAAGGTGGTGATTTTATAATAAAGTACAAAGTATGCAGAGCAGAAGGATTTAAATCTGTTCAGTGATCTTTGAGGTCACTTTAGTCTGTATAATCACAGGATTCTTGGGGGAGAAATAGATGGGTACAGGAATATGAAGAAAGCTTTTAGAGAATTTTGTATTGTCAGTGATTCATTATGTGGTCCGTTTTTGTTTGTTTCTTTGTTTCCAGAAAACAAATACCAGAGAGACAGAAAGATTAGACAGTACAGGATTATTATCATTCTGGTTTTGGGTTGATTATTATAATTTGATTGCCCACAGCAGGGACTAAACACTGATACACAGTAGAGAATAACTCTTGAAATCAAAGCCTGAACTTAGTGCATTGGCAGTGATGACAAGTCACATCCATCAACTGCTTCTGAAGATACTGGTCTGAGTGAGATTTTTGCATATTTTCAATTTCAAATTCTCATGTATTTGGATCAAAATCCTCATATTTTAGGCAAATATGGTCAATGTTCTTACACAGTCAATATTTATGATGCTAAGCCTGTGTCAAAATGACTCTAAATCATCATATTTGGCAAAATATTATATGTAACAAGCTCAGAATTAAGTACGAATATAATTACTGAGCTGAAGAAGGGAAAACATCCAAGAGTTGTTAGTTTATGCTGTTCAGAAAATGCACATATACACAGACATGCACCACAGTAACAGGCAGTAATTAGTGGTTTATACTTTGGTAAGCATTCTTTAAAGGAAATATATGTTTTCCTAGCATCACTTTTATGTCTACACCTACAAAGAGGATTATTTCCATGTGTAGCGTCACCTAGAATGAAGTCCTCTATCATGTGAATAATTCTAGAATAGAAATAGTCACAGTAAATAATCAATCTCCTATTAAAATAAAAAATGGCCCCACTGCTGTCCCACAGCATGTTAAAGAAACATCACAAGGTTAATAAGGAAAAATTATTAATGTTGAATATTGAACATTTACTCTTCTTACACCACATATATACACGTCTCAACTTTCACTAAGCGGGGCCCATCACAGGACCTGCTCTGTGCAGTCTATAAATAATAGATAATGAAAAAAGAATAACAGAAGTGCCAGGAAAGCTTAAATTAACCTACATATTACAGAGCTTAGAAAGAGTGACAGTTATTTATATTTAATTATGTTTTACTTGAATCAGTATTCATTGCAAAGACTTTTATAGCAAGACTTCCTTCTCCATTGACAAACTCTTCACTTGGATTAATCAAAATAAGTTTAGTTGAATAGTATCTTCCGATAGATTTGGTATATTTTTGAGCATATGAACTTTGAGGATTCCTTTCTGTTGATTTCAAACATGGACAGTAACACATGACATCTAATAACATACAAGAGAAGTTTAAGATGAGTTTGATTTTTTTAGGTTAAATTATTTGTAAGTGGACTGCTTTTTTCCTGCCTGTTTTGATATGAGATTTTTGTGTCTATCCTTAGGTAGACACAAAAATGTCACTAGGTTCTACTCTGTTGTTTATTAAAATTTTAATTAAATTAAATTCATTACACCTTCTGGTTACATGGAAGCCCCTTGGATTTGCACGTTTAATTTTTTCTTTATTTCAGATATTTAAAAAATAATAACATTATTAAAATTTTTAAAATTTTATTATTTTTTGGTATTTTGTCTTTTTAATAAAATATAAATGCTATTTTTTATTGATTCTGTTTTATTTATTATTTTTTCCAGTCATCCAAACTATTTTGACGTTTATCTTTGTGTCAGTCTTCCAGGCCTTTCTAATACCTCCGTAGCTCCACTTTCATCTGTTGTTTCCTTTACTTTGCATTATAAGTGATTTTATCAGTTGTCTTCTTCACATCTCTGATTTGGTTTTCTACATTGTTGAACTTATTCTTTATTGCTTCTGATAGCACTCATTCAATTATGTAGTCCTTCTATCTGTCTTACAGTTCTCAGAGGTTCATCATCTGCTGGTTTTATTCTTTACTTGCACTTTGTATGCAACGTGCATACTTTTAGTTAGTTACAGAATATTTCCATAATTCTACATTGCTGTCAGTGGAGTAATTTCTGTCCAACCTTTATATTTGAAAAAGAAAAATATTTCGAATGGAATTTTCTTGGCTTCCCTCTCTGTTTACCAAGATATATCTTGAATCCTCTAGTTAGAGCTTTTATTGAAATTATGTAAGTTGAAGGATGATATTCAATAACCTACATGGTTTGGACAGGTGGGTGGGGCTATGGAAAGTTCCAGGCAACATTTTGTCTCTGTCATGTTTTTCTTTATATGATTCTTGAAAGCATAGAAATTCAGGGCCAATTTTGCCCAACTGAGCAAATATTCCTTGCTTTTGAGTGAAGGCCTTCAAATTTTGCTGTGTTGCTTCATATGGTGGTGAGCCCAGACGTAAATGAATAAATGAGTGCCTGAATAAATGAGTATGTCAAGGCATGGCCAGCTTCTATACTTTGGGCCCCAAGAATGCTTTCCATATGTATAGGAAAAGGGACTCCATATAAGAAAAGCCTTTTTTTCCCCCAATTCTCTCAATTAGAATACTGATAGTTAAATTGCTCTCTAAAGAGAGTGATTATACTAACCAAACAACTTAATTTTTCTAAGTGGGTGAAGGTATGTGAAGGAAAGTAAAGTCCCAATTTTCCTATTTGTTTTTGTTGTTGTTGTTATTTTCTTTTTTAAAAAAGGTCACTCTTACTAATAGTCTACCATAGTGCTCTGCTTTCGGGAAAAAGTAATTTTATATTATTTCACCATGTCCTCTTTCAATTTTGACATCATTTAATTGTGTTCTTGTTGGTATTCTTATTTTTTGTATATTGTATAACAAGATATCCTAAATTTTTGTAGCATAATATTGGAATGATTCCTAGTTTCAGCATTTTGGCATTGGTGATATTTCCTTAATGGTTATCTTTTGCTGCTTCTAATCATTTTGCATTCACAATGGCATATTTCCTGGACATCTTATTTCCTTTTCTCAATTTCATCTCCATACTCCTAGATAACCAGAGACATCTAAACTTGATAGAAGTAAGTGTAACAGTAAAATTTCTGTACTTTTCCCACACCATTCCCGGTGTTCAGTGTGACAAACCATAGATGAATATAGGTAGTCTCTGGTTATAAAGTAGCTGTTAAAATCATTCATGCTTCCACTTATATTTTCAGTTTATTTCTCTTCTATTTCACAGCCTGGCCTTTCCATCTTTGCTTACATGATACAAATATGGGAATGTAAAGGAATGGAACATTCTAAGGTTAACAGGTCATTCTGCTTTTTTCTAAGAAGCCAGAATCAGCCACAGGCTGATGAATAGACAATCCATTATTTCTACTTGTCAGAGTTAACATCCTGATGTTGTTCTTGGTAAGGAATGTTAACTAAAACTTTTCATAAGCAAAGATCTTTTAAAATCATCTTTATAGCTTTCATTTCAGGAAGGTCTCATCTAGTCATTTTATATATATATATATATTTTTAATTATTATTTATTTATTTATTTATTTATTTTTGGCTGTGTTGGGTCTTCGTTTCTGTGCGAGGGCTTTCTCTAGCTGTGGCAAGCAGGGACCACTCTTCATCGCAGTGCGCGGGCCTCTCACTATCATGGCCTCTCTTGTTGCGGAGCACAGGCTCCAGACGCGCAGGCTCAGTAGTTGCGGCTCATGGGCCTAGTTGCTCCGCGGCATGTGGGATCTTCCCAGACCAGGGCTCGAACCCATGTCCCCTGCGTTAGCAGGCAGATTCTCAACCACTGTGCCACCAGGGAAGCCCCAAGTCATTTTATATTTTGACTTCATGAAAACTCTAAGAAAAGTTTACATGTTAAATCAAAACATAATGATTGATATAACTTGACATGGAAATAATTTAAAAATTAGAATATTTTTTTCTTATATAATTGAAATATATCTGAAATTGTGTTTATAAGTTGCATATTTTGGTAATAATATATACAGGAGTGTTTTCTATGTAACGTGATCCTGTTTGAATCCTACTCTAAAGGGAAGAATCATTTTCCATATAAGATGATTATTTTCATGTCCTGTATATATATTCTTTGGTATATTTTTAGGTGGTATGTGCATGTGAACAGAAGTGCCTGTGTGTGTGTGTGAGTGTGTGTGTTTTTGTGTTGGTGGTATTATGAATAAATATCTTTTTCTTAGTAATAGAATCCCTTCTTTGGAAGGGACCTGTTACTACTGAGTCAATATATTGATAAGTCAATCGAAGTGGAGAGTGAGATTTCCCTAAAGGCACTGTTGCATGTAGTAGGCTGCCTTTTGAGATGGTCTGCAATGATCCCTGACTCTTGATATTGAAGTGTGTCTTCCCCCTCCCCCCCACTCTCTCTCCTCCTCCCTCTCCCCACTCCTCTCTCTCTCTCTCTCTCTCCCTATATATGTACATATACACACACACACACACATATATTGCTCCATTTCAGCATGGGCTTAACCTAGTGTATCTCTTTTAACAAATAGAATAGTCCAAGAGTGATTTGGAATGCCACTTTCAAAATTAGGTTTCAAAAAGTCTGTGACTTCCCTCTTGCCTCCACTCTCTCTGTCTCTTCTTTCTTGCTCTGATGAAGCAAGCTGCCACGTTTGAGCTGCACAATGGAAAGGCCAACATGGCAAGGAACTGGGGTGGCCTCCAGACAACAGCTGTGAGGGGCTAAATCCTGCCAGCAACCACATAACTGAACGTGGAAGTAAACCCTTCCCCAGCTGAGTCTTGAGATGACTTCAGTCTTGACTAAAATCTTGATTGCAGCCTGTGAGAGACCTTGAAGCAAAGGACCCAGATAAGCTGCACCTGACTCCTGACCTACAGAAATTGTGTGATAGTAAGTATTGTTTGAGGCCACTAATGTTGGGGGTAATTTGTAGTAACTAATACATTGAGTTAGAATATATAAACTGTTCTCTGAGAAGTCATGGTCTGCTATTAATAGGACTTTTATTGGTGGGTGAAGAAAAGTGAAGGCCAGAGATAAATAGTTCCCAAGAGTAGCAAAATAGGCTTTTACTCAGGGTGGGGCTTGGGAGGAAGAATTGAGGTGCCTAATAAGAAGTACAAGGGAATTTTGTAATGTGATATGCAATATAAAGTTTCTTCCTAGTTTTCAAAGGAAATTTTTAGTAAAATCTACATTACCTACAAGTATATTGTTGAGTTGAATCTCTACTGAAGGGATGTGATAACATATTGTGAATGAAGTAAAGGTGACAACAGGGGACAGGGGAAACCTTGAGGAAGTTCTTGGGAGCCCAACCACATTGGAATTGCACCTTGTTTATTTAAAGTTAAGTTTACCTCTTTGTCAATTGCCTAAGTAATTTGGCTGCAACTGAGTTAAATTACAGGCATTTTTATTTTAGATCAAAAGCTCTGAGATGAGTTATGGACATAGATTACTGTCAAAATTGGTGAACAGCACAACTTCTAATATTACTAAACATTTGGAAAGAAATATTGACTAGGAAACATATATAATACATGTTTTGTGTTTATAATTTCTATGACATTTTCTATGACAATTTTATTATGTAAAAAATATGGTTTTGGCCTTTAAATATACTTTCAGGGAAAGTATTAAGGCTGAGATAATGCAAAACTGAACTTCTGGAAAAATCTGTCTAATTTACATGTAATAGAAAGATAGCAGGGATAAGAGAAAGCCCAGAAAATAGCATATTGATGCTCATGAATTAGAGAGGAGTTGATGTGGAAAAATCTGCATTAACATTATCTTTATTTTGTTTGTTTTTTAATTCAGTTACAGATAAATAACCAAATGTGAAAAACATTCAGGATTTTGGGGAGATATCAAGTGATATAGTTCTCCCAGGTCTTTGCCAGAGTCTCAACTTAGAATCCTTACTTAGGTGAAAATATATGCAATACTCATTTCCATTGAAATAAACGGAACTCTACTGTGTGTAAACAGAAAACAGTTTGACTTTCACACCTCTTGTCTCCCTGCATAGGTTACTTTCTTCACTATCCTTAGGGAAATCTGTTACAGATAACCACCACCCTTTCTATTAGTCTTAAATAGTAAACACTCTAGTAATTTCCAGACATGATAACCATTACATTTCACTAATATAAAATGAGTGGCTCAGAGTAACAGTCAAAATTCTAAATTTCATCAAAGCTTGAACCTCTCCCCTACCTCAGACTTCCTTTAAACCTGAAAGTCTACAGAGTGGTAAAGGGAAAACTGTGGTTTCTCATCTAATTTTCTCACTTTTTTCTTCTGTTCCTCCACACCAGCAATCTGACTGTGTGTTCTGATCCCTTTATATTTGGAGCTGGGGGAGAGGAGTGGTGAGGCAAGATGTTGCTTGACTGGCACTGTCTTTTTCTGGTGTCAGTTCTCTCTGTGCCTGGCATATAAAGTAAGGGAGCCTCTGGGTGTGAGAAAGGTCTTGAGAGCTGATCCTTTCTCTTGTAGAGGGCTCTTTGGGTTTCTGGAGGACCCCTTATCACAGGATTTGTTACCTTTGGTTCCCTTAATTCAGATAATGTCTCCTTTGCTTACAGCTTTGCTAACCTTTTTTTTTTTTAATGGTCCTTTCCACACATATGTATTTTGTTAGGGTCTCATGGCTCTTCCAGGCATCTGTCTTGGGGAAAAAAAATCCCTTTACAATCTCTCCAGACCAGTTCTTTCTCCCTTTGTGGTCTCTAACAAACTGTGCTAGGACAGGTTGTTCTCAACATTGCCATTTCACTCTCTTTCATTGTCAAAAAAGCAAGTCAGACACAATTTTAAATTTGGTTCTTGCTCTGTCTTTAGTAACCCACATACTGCTGGGGTCATGGGCCATGTTCTCTGGTCTCCATGAAGTCCTTCATCTCTTTCTTGTGGGGATAAGGGTGTGATTGGGAGGAGAATATGCAACAGAACCTCACAGTCTTTTTCCAAACAAATTATTTCCCTGTTTTTGGTTAATACCACTCAATTTCTTTTATATTTTGGGGGTGGTTATTGAACCAAGGATTGCTAGATATTTTTAAATCTTTGCATAGTTCCACATAGATGATCTTTGAAATATGGAAGTATCAATACTTCCTAACTTTAAACAGAAGGTGTCATATTTTAACATCCTATTATTTATAGAATTAGGGCTTGATGTCTGAAGGAATGGGATTAGCCAAGCGGTTACCATAAGTACTGCTTGCTGCAGGACAGGCCAGTCAATCAGGAGATGAGGTGTTAGGGCAGGGAATAGCAACTTTATTCAGAAAGTCATCAGACCAGGAAGATGGTGGACTAATGTCCTAAAGAACCATCTTTCCCAGGTTTGGATGCTAGTTTCTTTTATGGTTGGGGGGTGGAGTGTGAGGAGATAAAGTTTAAAAAAGGAGATAAGTTGCTGCAAATATTTCCTAGTTCTGTCCAGACTCCAGAGGGAATGTGTTAAATTCTTCTTTCCTATAGCCATTCACAGGTGGGCCTGGTCAGGATGTTTCCTGTGAGCTAAACAAAGGTATTTTAGCTTAATACTCAGGCGTGGGAGGCAGGGTACCTGGAGATGGGCCATTATGTATATTTTAAGCTATAGGCAACAACCCTTTAGTGATTAACTTGCAGCAAAGGCAGTAATATATAAATATTATAGTAAAAGAAACAGATCCAATATGGAGTCAGACTTGTTCTTTCCTATTACAAAGGTACTGAAATGAGGGGGTCATTAATCACAAGACATCAGTGGTTTGGTGTAAAAACTAACCATGTCTTTAAGGAAACTTTTTACCATTTTCTTCTACTTCACTGAAGTCTTAATAACTTTGCAATTCAGGTTTATTTTAAGGCATTTAGTTGTGTGCTGTCTTTTCTGGATATTTGGTATTTTAAATATGTATATTTGATTTTCAACTGCTTTTTTAGTTCCTGAAAGGAATAGTTTCTTATATTTCTTTGTATTCTACACAACAAAGGGGGAATGCAGATAATAAGTACTAAGTAAGTATCTGTAAATAAGTTTGTAAGTTTATCTCCATTGCAGAAATTTCATCAGGGGTCAGTGGTCCATAGAAGTCCAAAACTATTTGGTAGGAGCTCCAAGGATTCTTAACTATAGATGTAGCTGAGTAAACACAGGACTTTTGGTGGTGATAGGAGACTAAAATATAAATTCTGTGTCATTAACAAACCTCTCTTTTATACATGCACTTGTATTTTCACATACTCATAATTAAAAAGTGTGTTGGTAACAAAGATTTTGAGAGTATCATTTGGGCCAGGTGTTATAATTATATATTTTTTCCTTGTTAACATCCATAAGAATAAATGAGACTCCATGTGAAAAAATTCCAATTAATTTTATATTATACTTTGGAAAATAATTAGTAGAATTTTTGTTTTATTAGGCAGTGTTTATTCTGGTGGTTTTGAATTGAATTGAAAGCCTTAGGTACTATAAAAATAGATCTTTTCTGACAATTATGAACTTAATCACGACACTGTGTTGTCACATTTCATGCCTGTTGGGAAAATATGATTAATGAGAAAAAGTATTTCTTAGTATGACATACTTATGTAACTTTTCCATGGTTGGCTTGTGTGTTAGGAAACGAACCCCAGATTTAAATAATCCTTCACTGTTTCTTATGCATAAGAATATGTCAGCACCAATGAGGAGCTCCAGCAGGAAGGCACTAAGCTATTGGTCTTTTTCAATATATGTGCCAGGGCTAAGAAATGATAAATCAGTATGACTTCAGAGGAGAAGCTTTTAATTAAATGATACCCATAAGTCACACTTTCTGTTTCCTTAGAGTTCTTTGTGAAAATCTCTCCAGTGTGGCTTTGATGCTTAAATGTATGAATACATTCACTCTGTCTCCAAATTGCTTCACAATTTTCACCTCACTTTTTTCTACATATTGTAAAGTGTCAACTTTAGCATTTCCAGAGTCTTTTTTAGGCACCTTATTTATTATTGCCCAGCTACAGTCAGCTTTACAAGTTTTAAATATTTATAAATAGGGAAAAGCAACACTTTATAAAGTCTTTAAGTGTTGTAACAGAAAAACAAGCTTAAAAAATGAAATTTAACTAGAGCTTTACTGAGTTCACAGACCATTTTCACAGTAGTGTGTGACAGTGTCTTTTAAACCTCAATTTCAGGAGAGGCTCAGGTGCCTTTGAATATATACTACTTACCTATCTGGATAATCCTAAAAACAAGCCACAGGTCAGTGAGCTCTGAAACCAATAATAAACAGCACTATCCTTTCCCATTTACACACACACACACACACACACGACCAATATTGGAAGGGTTATATAAGAGAATAAAATGTCTAATTTCTGAGGACCTACAAAAAGCTACATAGCATTCAGTATCAGAAATTTTAGTCTTCATAACAGCCCCATTATACCTCCCTTGGAGAGGTTGAAACTGAAAATATTATGCATCTTGCCTGGAGGTATATAGTCAGGGATGGGATCTCAGACTAAGGATTTCTGGTGTCATAGTCAGGTCTTCCCCACAACCCCCACTCCCCCAACACAATATACCACTTGTGTTCCTAGGAGACAATTCTCACTAACAAAGTTTAAAATTTTGCATACAATCTAGAAAGAAACAGAGGCCCAAATTACTCGTGATAGTAATTCTTGCAATTCCTTTATTTATAGTATTTTATAATTTATTTTGTTTTTATTTATAGAGAATGAAGGAGAGCTAGGTAATTAACTAATGTTAGGCTGAGGATAAAAATAAAATTGGTATATAATCCCTGAAGATTAGCAGTCAGAGAAATAGCAGCATAAAGTTTCCAGACACTCAGAAAGCACAGCTACCTGGGGTTAGCAGAACAGATTGTTAGAGTATCAGCTACAGAAAAAGGAGTGGATTAGAGGACAAAAACTATTTTGATCAGGTTTACTATAAGCAAAAACATGTAAGAAAACAATATTTTATCAGCTCAAATAAGGAAAAGCTATTTCTGTCAATCAAGACTGATAAGACTGGGGCTTTCCTGGTGGCGCAGTAGTTGAGAATCTGCCTACCAATGCAGGGGACACGGGTTCGAGCCCTGGTCTGGGAAGATCCCACATGCCGCGGAGCAACTAGGCCCGTGAGCCACAATTACTGAGCCTGCGCGTCTGGAGCCCGTGCTCCGCAACAAGAGAGGCCGCGATAATGAGAGGCCCGCGCACCACGATGAAGAGTGGCCCCCACTTGCCGCAACTGGAGAAAGCCCTCGCACAGAAACAAAGACCCAACACAGCCATAAATAAATAAATAAATAAATAAATTTTTAAAAAAAACACAAAAACTCATAAGACTGATAGGAGATGTCATTATAGGCAATTTTATGTCAATTTGTTTATTCAATAATATAAAAATTTCTAGAACTAATAAGTCACTGATTATTTAGTCAATGAGAAATTGGTATATCTTATTGTACTAACCTACTGTTATCAAAATATATTACAGGAAACGGCAAAAGGCAGGGAGAACAAATGGATAGTTTCCAGTTTTAGTCAACATTCTACTCCGAGTTGTAGCTGGGAGCTGTCAGCTGTGATAATGTGAGAACAAGGGATAAAACCTCAAATTATCTATTCAAAAGATGCATAAATAACTAAATGAAATTTAGTCAAGTTTACAAGTTTATTTTGGGGTGTAAGAAGTAAAATGAATTTGGGCTTTATTAAGTATTTGATGCTACCAAATACTTAAAAATTATATATTTAAAATTTACTTAATATTATCTGAAAATTATAAAATTCCATTGTAGAAGATATTTCTGCTCACAAGTATATGAACATTAATATTTACAAAGCAGATCTACTCAAATTTGTTTTTTTTTTTATACACTGAATCACATTTAGTGCATATCAAGTACGAAGGCTAGCCAATAAGGTGGACAATAATGTGGGAGGTGGCCACAGTCCAGGATATGGCTCCTAGATTAAAATACAACAAAAAATTAAATGTTACAAATTTACCAGAAATGAGCATTCTACATGGAATAGATCCTTGCTAGCCAGACTCTTAAGGAGTTGATATGCAAACTGTAATGACAATATGTACTCTATTTCCTGCAACTGCAATATATGTATTTGCTATTTAAATTATCTACTTCCTAGAATTAAAGACAGTCAGATTTACCACAGTAGATATCAACTGCTGCTTCTATAGGCTCAGAGGACAGGCTTTGAGATATTTCATTTATATGTTAACTTTCTTTCTTGGTCTCACTTTCATTCCATGTATAGAATATTAACTTGGGACATTTCTGCCTAGATTTAGAGTTAGGAAGAAAGGCTAAGAACTAAGCCCTGAGACTTCCTTTGCCATAAAACAGTAGATGGCAACCCTTTTCACTTTCCAAAGCAAAGCAAAGTGCTAGACTCTAAGCAGTACTATAAATGAGATAACTAAGAGTTTTGTGAACCATAGTTAACCACCTATTTATAATTTAGATTGAGAGGCTGTGCACTGGACATGGGATTATTTTGGAGAGGTTGGGATATTATTCTCAACTTTTTTTTTTCAATTTCATATGAAATCACAGGAACTTGGAGTTTGGGAGACAGTGGACTGTGGTCATAAGAATCTAAATGACAAAAGGCTGGCTTGTATCTATAGTAACAGTGAGAGTGGGCCATTGGCCTTATTTTAACATGATCCTATGTGTAGGCCATGTTGAAGCTGGACTTGGATCTTCTCAAGTCCCGAACAAGAGGGCCACATGGAAGCTTGAGGAGACTTCAGCAGAAAGAATCTAGAAAATTTCTGTGACTGGCCATGGCCTGAGGGGAGTATTGTAAATGACCAAACAGAGAAGTCACATTTACATGCATCAAGGATGCTGCAGATAAAACATCCTTGACAAAGACAACCTTATCCATAACCCACAAAGTTTCTCTGTGAAAGAATCAGCTTTTAAAACCTTGAAGGCAGTTCAAACAGTACGAATCAAGTAAGATTTTTCCTGTTCCTCTAGCTTTGACTCATGCTGGAGGGGTTAGAAACTCAGGTTAGCAAACAGAGGAAAGAGGGAAAGGGAGTCTAGGAGAGGAAATAAAGAAGATCTCTGTGACTCTTTTCCAAATGTTGGCTTCCACAGGCCCAAATGGAAGGAGAGAAGTATTAATTGTGAATGAAGTTTGGAATAGTGGTTTTCATACTGAGCTAGATATTGTAAATTCTTACGTGATACTGACTGTATGGGGGACTAAAATGATTAGAGGACTTTTAATTTTCTAAGATGTAAGAATATGGGACTGTCTAAATTTTCTTTCAGGGTTAATGAGCTAGTCCAAAAGAAGGGTTTACAAAATTTGTCAAGAGAAAAATTTTTAATGGTTATGATTGCACCCTGTGTTCTGATCTTTCAATATACTTGATTCAAGCATATCTTTAACTGTTGGAGGTGAAGACTTAGGAATGGATATGTTCAAGCAAAATCTTTAAAATCACATGGTAAAAATATAAATAGTATTGTAAGGCTCTAGATAGTGTGCTTAATGCCAAGAAATACATTTAAAGTTGAGAATTACCAAAATAGAAAAACTATAGGGTAAGAAATAAACATTTTGTGAGTGTGAAAAAGTGGATGTTTAAGGAAAGGAAATGCCCACTCCTGTTGTAAATGTCTGCAGTAGGAAGAACTACTCAACTGTTGCTTTATATCCGCTCTCCTCTTTTGCTCGTGTCTATAAAAGACATTAATAATGTCGCTGTAGCAGAATGCATTTTCTAGAGTTGGCCACATCTCTTATCTCACATGTTCTTCTATAAAGCCATGTGAACGTGCCGCTCTCCCATCAAGAGGTAGAGACTATGTCTCCACATCCTGGTATCTGGTTGGACCTTGTTACATCTTAGACTGATAGAATAGGACAGAGAGACGATGTACTGTTTCCAGTGAATCACTTAACTGATATGGAAACTTCTTACCTCTTGGAACTCTCACTCTTATGATGCTACCTCTGGATAGCAGATCACCAAACTGAGAATTCAAAGACACTGGAGGCCATGAGTGGACTCTCTGGTAGACAACCCCAGTGGAGCTCCTGACAGTCAGCAACTGCCAACCACGTGTATGAGCCATCTTGTATGCCCATCCCAGTCAAGCCTTCAGATGACTATAGACCCAGCTGATATCTGACTGTGACCGCATGAGAAACCCCAAGTGAAAATCTCCCAGCTGAATTCAGTCAACTGACAGACCCATGAGAGTAGTAATTCATTCTTTAAGCCATCAAGTTTTGGAGTCTTTGTTCTGTAGCAATAAATAACTAGAATCATCTGTAATCCTAAAGCTGTGGTAGGATAGTCACTTCATTTTTGCCTATATAATTTCTTGGAAGTGTAGAATAAAGAAATCTTATTTTATGCTATTATGTCTTAGCTTGGGTTCTCAAAAGCAGAGCCTATATGATGATGCTTTATTGAGGAGTACAAATGCAGAGAAGCAATAGCGAAAGAGAAAGGAAATGAGGCATAAGAGTAAAACAAATGTTGGTATATTACTAAGGTGGCTACAGTTTCATAAACACAACTGTGTGCTCAATTAAGCAATGTCTCTGGCTAGGCCATCTGGGGCTACTGTGCCTCAGAATAACCCTTTGGAGAGCAAGGGAGAGGAATTCATTCTATGGCTCCTTCGTGTATGTATATTGCCTCTCATTGGTCAAAATCTGCCCAAAGGGCATTTGTTCCCTCACCCTTCCAGGTTGTGTTGCCTGCACCTCCTGGACAGCTGCTGAGGAATGCAGAATCATAACCTTGAGCATGGCACTTCATTTGAGTCTGGAATTTGTGGGAAGAGCCAAAGCCTCTGTGGGTGGGATCAGTCTAGGCTTAGGTGCCATAGTTGTCGGAGCTTCTGCTCCACTGGGGTAATTGATACTCTGTCAGAGCCTGGCCCTCACTCTGGGAAACCCTACAATATTTAGGAATATTGAGAGATGAGGTCAGAGCAATGGCAGTTAGAGTACTCCATTGCCCAAATGCCTGAGGAATCAGGAGGCAGGTAAAGCCAAGTGAAGCAAAGGAGACATATGAATTGGATGTGATTCAGTCTACCCAATGGACTAATCAGATCCTCTCCCATACTTCAATGATACCCAGTTATGGTTTATAGAATAAGAATAGGTTGCCCTCACTTCTTCTGCTAATGAAGGGGATGTGCAAGTCTAATTGTTCAAGGTAATAGCTATTTGCAATACATTTTAAAAGGCTATAATTATAAGATTGAGCTACAAATGGTACTTGGGTTACAATTATTACTTTCCGTCTCCCTTTTCCAGCACTCATTCTAGAGTTTATTACCTTTATCCAGCTGATCTATGGCTAATCAATGTCATTTGTATTGTTGAATGATCCAGAGTATCATATCTGGAGTATTTATCAATTCTACTGAGGGAGTTTCACTGACCCTTTCAAGGTTGAAAGTGTATAATGTAATTGATTTGTCACCAGATAGCTGGATGACCTCCCTGAAAAATGGTGCCATAAAAGGTACTCAAAATCAGTCTCAGATGTTGGCAGACTGTATTCAGTAAGATCAATAGCTGGATCCGCATAGTGAGAGGAAATCTATGCTATTATCTCATCAGCAGCTACCACTTTTGCAAACATAATCCCTCCTTTTCTGGGCCCACAGTGAAATCACTGGAGTGGCTGATGAGAGTATCTGTCTGATATTGTCAGGACAGGTCATTCTGTCTTCTCTGAAGTGTATCTTCTATGGTTGGTATTATGTGCGTTATAAAGATGCATGCATTTGTGCACTCTTCCATATGTGGATCCATATGCTTCTTCCCCAGACTTTCTTGTCCCCAGATCTTGCAGTTTTGGTCCTTTCAGGTTCTTGACCCACTAACCAAGCTGATCCCACTACCCAAGAGTTATTATATATCTACATAAGACCAACTTTTCTTTCACATAGGTCTATAATCAAGTCCTTCTGGACTGCCCTTTAAGGGCAGCAACCATCCATTTCTGGCTTCAACCAACTTACCGCACTGACACATTTGTGAATCAGGCCTAAGTCCTTTCATTTTATGTTAGTTGGTTATAAGAAACACAGAGAAGACCAAAGGTGTGAATTGGGAGAAGCATCAGTGCTGCAGAGGTAGGGAAACTGGACATGCCTTTGAGCTTATTTACAAGTAAATAAATCATTTTCACCATATTCTGTTTTTCTACTATGTCTTGTTATTTGGTAGATCTGTTAATATTAGCTCATAATAAGTTTCATTGGTCTCAGGTCATTTAGTGCCCTATATTCAGTCTCTATTAGGGCCTAATAAAGCACATTAAGAGTTGGTTTTTCAAATGGAAAATGTTTCTCTACCTTAAAGGACATGCTCTTGCTCCATGACTCTAGGGGTTTATGTAATAACATGTAAATATGACAATCTGAAATGTAAATATTTTGTAATGGGATTTAATTCATTTTAATTTTTTTTATACTATTGTGATAAAAATGTTAAAAATTATTTCCCTGATTTTTAACACAAGAGATTCTATTTTAAATGTTTCACCAGATTATAAAATACTTTTGTGACTTACAACAAAAACACACATGCATGGACTCATATAAATAATTTATGAAGTATTTCTATATCTGTTAGAATTTTGTCTATTGTATTTTTAACTTTAGTCAACAGTAAGTATAGTATAGAGAAGGGAGCATTAGACAGAAGTTGAAAATACGGGTATATTTTTGTTTTCTCTACTTCCTTGTTAAATGTCCTTGGACTGTATTTCACATATCTAAATCCCATTAATTTGCTAAGTGCCAGTCACAACTCTAAATTTAATTATAATAATATCTGAATACAAAGGATGAAAGAGACATTTTGTTTTATCCCATAATTTTTTTTTTTATCGCATAATTTTAAGAAACTTTCTTTTAAATTCTGTGCCCACGCCCAGATGTTTTGGTTAGTAAGTATGAGCATTGACATAATTGAAATATTTGGTTTCAACAAGTAAGATTACCATAAGTATGTATAAATGCATTAAAAAACTAATTATTCCTGTGTATGAACTCCAGACCATTCCAGAGAACATATGGGTATTGAGATTAATTAGTAAAGTGCATATCTTTTAATTTAATGATATATGATGAGGTGTTATTCTATCACAATGTAGTGGATGAACTGTAACTTGAGAACGTTCCACATACAAACGTTTTTTCAGAGGTTAAAAATTTAACAGACTATTTTGCACTTACAGAAAAGAAGTCTGTCTTTTGGCTGCACTTATTTATTATCTTTATCTTATCTACCCGCATATGGATTGGTGCTCAACCCTTTGGAAAATAAAGAGCAAAATTATTTTCATATAATGTTTACTTTCTCATGAGGCTTATATTTGTATTTTTACTCATGTTTTCTTAAGATGAGATAAGCCTACTATTTCCTTACCTTAAATTAAAAAAAAGTTTTGGTTTTGATTGTTTTCTTCATAAATTGGCTTTCCTTAAATAAAGTTTGCCTCCCAGTTTGTTGAAATATCTTGAGTTTTTTGTTACCTTATATATGGTTATTGTGGGGTTTTTTTAAACTTTTATTTTGAAATAGTTTTGAACTTAGAAAAATATAAGAATAATAATATTATAAACAACTCCAGTATATCCTTTACTCATATTCATCAATTTTTAACATTTTGGCATATTTGCTTTATAGCTGTGTCTTTACTTCTTTTTGTTTCTGATAATATTTTGTGTATATTTCTTTTAAAATCATAATACAATTATGAAATTCAGAAAATTTAACATTGGTATGATACTTTGATAATCTGTATCTCAATTCTATCAGCTACCCAGTAGTTAGGACCCATTTTCCTTTTATAATATTTCCACCTGCAATACAGGATCCTCCCCATGATTACATACTGCGTTTAGATGTCATGTCCCTGTAGTCTCCTTTAATCTGGTGGTATTCTTTAGTCTTTCTAAGACACTGATATTTGTTTTTAAAATAAAATATTTCTTATTTTGGGTTTGTCTATTGTTTTCTCATCAGAATCCTCCCTTAGATGTGGAATCTATTGATGAGTCTTGCCCAAACAATTTTTATTATTTCAGTAGTAAAATGGGGATTTTCCAACTTTACCACTTATATTAAAGGAGCCATGAAATGGTCCAGAGGGCCTAATAAGGGACAATTTATGCATAAAAATAAATAAGTACTGGAATATAATCCACTGAATGAAATAAATCATTAGTCAATATTCCTTTATTGATCCTTTAAGGGTATACAGTTATTCTAATATCATTTATTGAAAGAAAAAACCCACAATTATCCTTTCCCTAATTGTTGGTGGAGATCATAGAGAAGACATGACCCAAGAGCTGGTTCCTCCCCCCTGCTCTTTCCTTGGAATGTATGTCACACCCACTACTCCCACAGTGGGAGCCATTTTCAAGGACACAGCCTTGAGATAGTAAGGTGGTGTTGAGACCATCTGGACAGTTTACATGACTGAACCCAGTTAAGGCTTCTATATAAACTTTTAAGATTCTGGAAGGTGGGTGCAGAGATCTACTCATCTTGCTGCCACCCAAGACAAACCTCATATGTAAGTTCCCTTGTTTATTAAACCTGCCACCTACCAGTTTGTTGTGGTCTTCCTCTTTCTTTGGTCACTTCTTGCCCTCTGTGTTTGAGGACCAGTTTCAAATTCACCTGGGGAACTCCTGAGGTTGTGAACCAATACCAATGAATTATCTGGCATCTTTGGAGAATATCAGTTGACCTTGTATGGATTTCTTTTTTGACTCTATATGTTCCACTAATCAGCATATATACATGTATATGTATAATATATAAATGATGTATAAGTATATATAATAAGTGTGTATATATATGACATATATCTATATCAAGGTGATATGGTATTGGTGTAATCCTTACACCAATACCATATCTTTTTTTTTAAATAAATTTATGTATTTTATTTATTTATTTTTGGCTGCGTTGGGCCTTTGTTGCCGCATGCGGGCTTTCTCTAGTTGAGGAGAGCTGGGGCTACTCTATTGCAGTGGGCATGCTTCTCATTGCGGTGGCTTCTGTTGTTGCAGAGCACGGGCTCTAGGCGTACTGACTTCAGTAGTTGTGGCATGAGGGCGCAGTAGTTGTGGCTTACAAGGCTCTAGAGTGCAGGCTCAGTAGTTGTGGCGCACGGGCTTAGTTGCTCTGCAGCATGTGGGATCTTCCCAGACCAGGGATCAAACCCATGTCCCCTGCATTGGCAGGCGGATTCTTAACCACTGCGCCACTAGGGAAGTCCCCATATCATCTTGATTACTGTAGATTTCTAGTAAATCTTAGAATCAGGTTGTAGATCCTCTAACTTTATTATTCTTTTTCAAAATTGTTTTGGATATCCTTTGCATCTCTACAAAAATTTTATAGTCAATTTGTCAATTTATGCAAAAGGTTGCTGGAATTTGGATTTGTTTGGTTTATTTATAGAATCTATAAATAAATTTCAGGAAATTTGACATCTTAGCACTTATTAAGTCTTCCAATTCACGGGCATGATATCTCTCTCCATTTATCTTGGTCTTCTTTATTTCTTGTGACAGTGTTGTGTTGTTTTCAGTTTCCAGGTCTTATACATTTTTTGTTAAATATGAACTTTTATTTTTATGCTATTGTGAATGGAATCTGTGTATTAATTTCATTTTAGGAAGTTTTTGGTCAGGATATAGAAATAAAATTGATAAAATAGAGTTGTGTATATTGACCTTTAACCTGCAGTCTTCTTAACTTGATACACAGCTATTAAAATTTTAAATTTCTTTGTGAGTCACTGTTGGTAATGTTTGATTTCAGACCTTTTAAATCTATTGAGACTTATTTTATGATCCAGCATATGTTCTATCCTGGTGAATTTTCCATGGCTGTTTGAAAGGAATATATATTTTTGTGTTGTTGGATGAAGTTTTCTACAATTGTCAATAAGGTCACAGAGGTTGATATTGTTTTCAGGTCTTCTATATTCTTACTGATTTTCTATCTATGTTTTCTATCAGCTACTAAGAAAATGTTAATATCTCCACCTATAAATGCTTGTTTCTCTAATTTTTCTTTTAATTTTCTAAGTTTTTGCTTCATGTATTTTGAAGCTCAGTTGTTAGGTACTTTCACATTTGTAATTGTTGTATCTTCCTGTTGTATTGACTTTTGTATATTCATAAAAATCTTCACCTTTATCTCTACTAATATTTCTTGTTTTAAACCTATATTTTCTGATGTAAGAATAATTGCTTATCTTTCCTGTGATTTGTGTTTGCATTCTGTTATTTTCAACCCCATTGTGTCTGATTTTAATATGAATCTCTTATAGAAAGCATATGCTTGGAGCTTTCTTTTTTACTCTAGTCTAACAATATTTGCCTTTTCTATTATGTTATTTAAGTCATAAACAGTATTTATTGATATGACTTTTTTGCCATCTTAATATTTATTTTGTATCATAACTTTGTTCCTCTGTTCCTCCCTTACTGCTTTCTTTTGTGTAAAAATGTTTTATTATACAATTCTAATTCCTCTATTGAGTTTTTAGTTTTGCTTATTTACATCGTTTTTAATAGTTGCTCCAAGGATTACAATACGCATTTTTAGTTTATCACGGTATACTTCAAATAAATACATATTTGCTTCCATTAAATATAAAAACTTTGCATTAGGATAGTTTCATTTCCTCTTTTTTGTGTGTTATTGTGATATGTATTACATGTATATACAGTATCAATCTCAAAATATAATTTTACAATTTTTGTTTTAAACAACCATGTCTTTTAAAGAAAGTCAAAGAAGGAAATGCTGTATGTATACTCTTATATTAACTTCCATATTTACTATTTCCAATGTCTTTATTCCTTCTTGTCAATCCAGATTACCTTTTTGTGCATTTTTCTTCAGTCTCAAGGACTTCCACTAGCATTTCTAGTAGCACAAATCTGGTAGCAACAAATTCAGGTTTTCTTTACTTAGAAACATCTTTTTTTACACCTTAATTTTTGAAAGGTAGTTTCACCAGATATAAAATTCTTACTTGACAGTTAATTTTTTTTTTTTCTTTCAACACCTTTGATATACCATTCTTCTGGCTTCCAGTGTTTCTGATGAAATGCCAATCATTAATACTATTCATTGCCCCCAGATGTTTTGTATTTTCTCTTGGTCTTGTTATTGTATTGGCTTTTAACACTTTGATTGTGATGGATCTATGTTTGATTTCCTTTGTATTTTCCTACGTGAGATTTGTTAAGTTTCTTGGATCTGAAAGTTATTGTTCTGTAGCAAATTGGAGATGTTCTTGGCCATTGTTTCTTCAAGTATTTTTCTGCTCCTTTCTCTTTTTCTTCTCCTTCTGGGACTCCACTTTCACTTACTGTGGAATGCTTGATATTGTGCCACACATCTCTGAGATTCTTTCATTTTTCTTCAATCTATTTTTCTTCTGTTTTTGATGTTAGACAATTACTGTTAGTCTACTTTGAAATTCAGTGAGTCTTTCTCTGACATCTCAAATTTGCTGTCAAACCCATCTGGAGAATTTTGATTGTGTGTTTCAACTCTAAAATTTCCATTTGATTATTTCATAGTTTCCATTTCTCTAATGAGATGCCCTATTTGTTCACTAATTCTTAACACATAATCTTATAATTCTTTCTTTTTCTTTAAGTTTTGAACATATATATAAAAGCTGCTTTGAAGCCTTTGTCTGCTAAATCCAGCATCTGGGCACACTCAGACATTCAGAGTTTTTCCTATTGGCTCTATTTTTCTTTCTCCTGATTGTTCATGAATATTCCATATTTCTTTGCACAGCTAATAATTATTGGAAAACTGGACATTGTGGACAATACAGTGCAGCAACCTCTGATTCTATTTTGCTTTACTGACAATTTCTGTATTTTTATTTGTTTATTCATTTCATTTAATTAGTTGTTTAATAGGCAATTAAAATTTCTGGATTCATACTGTGAAATCTATCTCCCTCTAGTATGCCATCTCTGTGTTTTGCTTTTTTTTTTTTCCAATAGCATAGCTTCTTCCTGCATACTTTAAAGTCAGTCAAAGGTTAAGGTCAGATACTTCAAGCAATTAAGGCTTCCACCCTTTGCTCTCTGAGTTGTGTGTGTGACTTGAGGAACACATTCAAAGAGACAGAAAATTCTCAAGTCTCCCCAGGCTTTCAATTTTCACTGGGCTTCTAGGTTCTCCTTAGGTGTAGGTAGTTTAGTCAGCCTTCAGCCAGGGAGGCTTATGTGGTAAGTTTATTTTCTCAGTCAGTCTTCAGGTCTCTCATTTCCAAAATCTGCCTTTTAAAATACTGGAAGCTCCTGATGCTTGCTTCAAAGGGTACTCAGTACCTCTGGCTGGTAAAGCGGCAGGCTTTGCAGCTCTAAGTGAGGGTGGGATTATGGGGCAAGAATACCACAAATTCTGTGTGCTTACACAACACAGTAACAAATTATCATGCATAAATACTTCTCAAGTTGTTATCTGAATTTTTAGTTCTTTTTTTTAGTGTCTGAAATGCTGATTTTAAATAACATTTTCCAATTTTATATTTGTTTTCTGCAGAGGGGATTGCAGTACTGCCTCATGACATTATTCCTGGAAGTAGGGTCCTTCAGTTTCAACCTGTTAAAGTAAGCAAATTATGCATGTTTCCTTATTTCTTCTTTCTTACAGTTTGGGTGGGTGGGTGTGGGTGTTCATTTGCACATTGCTTTTTACACTTAGGCTCGTGTACCACAGTTTATTCAAGCAAAGTTCTGGGTTGGGACATTTAATGGTCTCCAGTGCTGTTCAGTAACAATCCTGTAATATATAATCCCATGCATATGTATTTTTGTATTGTTGTGGTTGTATCTTCAAGGTAAATTGCTAGAAATGGAATTTCAATGAAGAAGAATAAACAGCATATAGTTTTGTTAGTTATTGCCAAATTTGTTCATGATTGCCTTCCCATCAGTGATGCATAAGAGTCTCAGTTTTCCTATAGCCTTTTTTTTTTTTTTTAATTTTTATTGGAGTATAGTTGATTTACAATGTCGTGTTAGTTTCAGGTGTACAGCAAAATGAATCAGTTATACATATACATATATCCACTCTTTTTTTTTTTCTTTAAGATTCTTTTCCCATATAAGCCATTACAGAGTATTGAGTAGAGTTCCCTGTGCTATACACTAGGTTCTTATTAGTTACCTATTTTATATATTATACTAGTGTGTATTTGTCAATCCCAATCTCCCAATTTAGCCTAATTTTTAAATTTTGGCCCATCTGATGGGTGAGGAATTGCGTTGCACTGTAGTTTTAATTTTTGTATCCCTTACCATAAGTTTACATCATTCATGTTTAATTTTATTTTTTATTTTTAATTATTCATGTCTTTGGCACTTTAAAAGAAATAAGATTTGTTTGGGACAAGCTTATTAAGTTATAAATGTGATAAAATTCACCCTTTTAAAGTGTACAGATGTGATGAGTTCTGACACAGCCATGCAACCACCACTATAATCCAGAAATAGAGTATTTCCATCACTCTAAAAAATCACTTGTGTAGCCCTTTGTAGTCAATTCCCCCCTGCCATTTAAGGCTTCTTTAGTTCCTCTCAGCAAAGTTTTGTGGTTTTCAGTGTATAACTATTGACCATATTTTTGTCAGCTTTATTCCTAAATATTTTGTATTATTAATGCAAGTGTACATGGTATTGTTTTTATAATTTTAATTTCTGATTGTTGATTGCCAGTTTATAGATATGCAGTTAAATTTTATATATTTTATCCAATAATTTCGCTAAACTCATGTGTTCACTTATGGTAGCTTCTTAGTAGATTCAGTGAAATTTTCTATAAATTATTATGTTTTCTATGAATACAAATTTAATTTCTTCCTAAGCAAATAATATACCTTACTGCTACTACCTCCGTCATCATACCCATCATTATTTTCATTATCATATATGTCTTATTGCATTGGCTAGAACAAGGGTTTGTAAACTTTTCCGTAAAGAGCCAGACAGTAAATATATTTGACTTTGTGGGCCTATAGTCCTTGTGACAAACTGCTCAACTCTACTGTTATGCTGGTAAAATAGTCATAAACAATATGGAAACAAGAGGGCATGGTTGCATTTGGCCCAGAGGCCATAGTTTTCAGACTTCTTTTTTCTGTGTTTCATTTTGGCGTGTTTCTATTGCTACATCTTTATGTTCTCTAATCTTATCTGTAATGTCTAACCAATCATTAATCTCATCCAGTGTATTTTTTATGTGACATTTTGTTTTCATATCAAGATGTTTGATTTGAGACTTTTTTATATTGTCCATGTCTCTCCTTAACATGTTCAGTCTTTCCTCTAGCTTTTTGAATGTATAATAACTTTCAATGAGTACTAATTCTATCATTTTCTGGGTCAGTTTTAATGGATTTTTTTTCCTCCTCATTTAGGGATGTATTTTCATTTTGTATTTTGTGTTGTACTTTTTTGCATTCCTGGTGATTTTTTAATTAGATTCTGGATATTGTGAATTTTATCTTTTTATGTGTAAGGGCAATTTTGTTTTCCTATAAATATCCTTGACCTTTTTATCTGGAACATGGTCAAATTACTTGGGAAGAGTTTGATCATTTGAGTCTTACTTTTTGTTAGGTGAAACTAGAACTGTGTTTGGACTAAAGATAATCTTTCCCTACTACTGAGTCAAGACTCTGACTATTCTAGCTGTGGCCCCATTAATTACAAGTTGTTTTTTTTCACTCAAGCCGGTGAGAACAGGAATTTTTCTAAGCCCTGTATGAACTCTGTTCCCTTTTTCTTATAATCTTTTTAGGTGATTCTTTCTAAGACCTTAGTTTCCTCATACAAATGAGCAATCGGTATTCAACTGAATATTGATAGGTACCCTCTTCAGATCTGTGACATCCTCTCCTTGCTGGTACGTGCAGCCCTCCCTCTCCAGCACTCTGCCTTATGAAATTGCTCTGTGAAACTGTCTAGGTTTCCTTAGATCCCAGCTCCATTCTTCAACCAGAGAGACAATTGTATTTGCCTAGGCTCTCTTTCCTTCACTCTTCCCCAGAAACTTTCTCCAGGATGTCACTTGGGACAATTGTCAGGCTCACTTAAGTTGTTTCCAGTCTTTTAGGGAGGGCTGTCCTTCACTGTCTGTTGTCCAGTAACTTGAGTGTCGTTGTATCATATGTTTTGTCATAGTTGTTTCAAATGAGAGGATATTCTGATACTTCTTACTCCATTTTGACTAGAAACTGGACTCATTTTCTCAATTAAAAAAAAAATAGCCTTAATTTTTATATGTAATGGATTTTGTCTTTTGTCTGATATATTTTGCAAACATTTTCTCCCAGGTTTTTTGTTTATATTTGACTTTGAGATATTTTTAGCAATGTAAAAGTTATACTTTTAAATTTGTAGTCACATTTATTACTTTATTCATTTATTGCTTCTGCATTTTGATTTATAGTCTGAAAGCTTTCCCATACATTCAGGTAATCAAGGAATTCAGTCATTTATTTCTCTTAGAATTTGTGTAGCTGTGTGTTACCTTATAGGATCTGATTTCAAGTTTTTCTAAATGGCTTCCCTATTGTCCCAACATCATTTATTAAAATGTCTATCTTGGCCTAGTCATTTGAGATAATTATAATGTTTCCCATCCATCTATTGTTTTCAAAATTATACTAATTTTCTATAGCAATTTCAAACCTAACAATCTGGTGATGGTTGTTCTTTCATAGAAGGTCAAGTATAATCAAAGGAGGAGGGAATGATTTCATTTGGACAAGACCCCAAAGCCATTGGGTTTACTAGGATTTTGATGTTTATTAACTCTTCAGAATTTACATGTTGATTAAATAAGATAAAATGGGATAAATTTGGCTATTATATGAACTAATTTTATTTCTGTCTACTTAGAATATGTGAACAATCCACATATTACAAAATAGAAAGCTTGCTTTTTTATTCCTGGACTATAGAATCATAGAATGTAAAGTTTGAAAATATATTTTTGTAACATTTCATTTGACCCTTGTATTCTCTTTAGGAGTCTAAGAAAGAAGTAATAAATTTATCTGTGTTTTAGTACCATCATTAACAGAGAAATCCATTCTTTCCCAAGAAGTCTTTTATACTTTTGAACAGTTAGCTTACACATTGTAAAGTAAAAAGTCTGTTTTCTCCTTTCCTCACATTAATCTCAGTACCTCTGGTCATCAAATATGTGGCCCATTTACCATCTCAGTTCCTCTATTCTCAACAAATCACTGTTTGCTTCTCTGTTAAAATGTGTGCCAAGGATTGTAAACAATCCTCTAGGAGTGATTTAACCCTAGATCTAACAGACTTATACTAACATGTCTCTACCACAAAACATTTCCTAAGTTGTGCTAAATAAGTTATACTCAGATGGGCTCTCTAAAATCTCAAATTTTATGGAAATAAGTTATTTTATTAATCACATTTTATATGTTTTGTAAAAGAGCTGTATTGTCCTTTTAATGGGTATGTACTCAGTTAAATAAGTATTTATTAAGGCGAGTGACCACTTAAAAATCTCTATATTTTGCCATTATTTCTTACACAGTACTTTATGTCAACCCCCCCCCAATAACGAATTATGTACCGCAGCACAATAGTTTTGAGACATATTGTACAAACAATAATTTCCATGATCAGAAATACTTGGGAAATCCTGGAAAATCTTCCTCCTGAGAAGTCATAATGTACATTAACATATTACCAGTACTGAGAGATCCAGCGTTAAAACAATTGCCAATATTACTTAGCCCAGCCTTTTAGACTAGGAACTATTTATTAAATTGAAAAAATGTATTACTATTATATAATTTATTGATGCTAACAATGTATAAGGTTATGTGCAATGAATACTGCAGGTGAAATGATATAGGCGTTCAATAATATCAGCTGAATGTCAGAATGCCCTAAAATAACTATATGCAAATGATAACTATGTAATGAATCAAAGGTGAAATTTTATTCTATTATTTGTAAACAGTGGAGTTCAAAATAAGGGTAAATTTCATTTACCTGATCGAAAATATAGAGAATTCAGAGAGGCTTGGAAATTGCAAAATATTTTTTGAAAAGAAAGTTTATTAAAATACCACTATTCTTGAAGGATAAAAGTGGTTTTTATATATTTACCTAAGAGTAATTTTGTTGATACAATAATTATGTAAATGCACCCAGGCTATATATGCAATGCTATAAAGTATGCAATGAAAAGAACACACTGATGAAATAATGACTACACTGCATTCAGTGTAATCCAAACAAACATCTCCAAATGCTGGTGCATGCTTAACATAAGTCAAAAAAAAAAAAAGTGAAACTTCTCATTTATCCATTTTATTTTACATAGTTTTATGGTCTTTACAGTTTAATGTATTTGTAAATGATCTGCTTCTTGAATTGACTCCTAGAGTAGTGATGTTATATTTTAATGCTACAAATTAGATATGCAAATATTATATTTCAAATTGCATGAGGCTAAATTGAATAATTATATAATATTACATATTAATAATTACATATTAATAATTATGTAATAAGTTTCATTGTTTCCTTTGTTGATGAAAAACTATCTAAGAAAGTAATGGAAAATTTTTGTTTGAGCCAAATTATAACCTGGGAACAGCATCTCAGAAAGCTCTGAGAACTGTTTCACCCATCAGAAGTCAAAACATGATTATATAAGTTTTTTGAGTTAGAGGTCTGCAAGTACAAAGTGGTGTGTCATGTGACCCCTTACAAGATCAAAAAGGAACGTTATCTTTTAAGGACTTGTCTTATTGTTGCTAGGAGAATGTTGCTCTTTATGAGCAGATATTTCTGGCAATGGGGGAGGTTTTGTCCATGCATAATGCAGATACACAGTGCACAGTAGAGGGGAGAGAAGAGGCCAAAGGGCAGAGAAAAATGTTTAAATTTTATGTTTAAGATTTTCTTGTCTTGCCATAAAACATGAATTTTACTTCACACCTTTATATTTGTTTTAGCTTTAATATAAAAGTAATAGATAGTTAATGGAGAATGCATTTAAATATATTCCTTACATATTTAAAGACTAAATTAGAGGTTCAAGATGACAATATTGTTAAACAAGCTAAGATAAGAGAGAGATAATTTTAAAGTTATGCTTCTACAAAACTCACATAGTGTGTTCACTGGCCCTGCTTATACATACTAAGAGTATATATGCTATTAATACACTGGCCCTGCTTATACATACTAAGAGTATATGTGCTATTAATAAACAAGGGACCTTGACAAAAAAAACCTGTGAAGTGAATAGGAGAACTTATTTCTAGTTAAGCATTTTTTTCTTCTTTGAATATATACCTGTTTCTTCAAATAAAATTAATTTTATTTAAAAATATTCTATATTTGTATGTGTTTGTATATATATATACACATATATAAAGTAAAAATTAAATTATAAGGTGATGAGAAAAATCAGTTTTAAAGATAAAATATAAATAGTTTTAGAAATAAACAGGTTTAGGAAGAAGTAGAAAAAAATTCATTTAAAGTGAAAAATAAAATTCTGTTCCAATGATAGTTTAGAAAACTACAAGGTATCATTATGAGCAGAAGAAACAAATCAAATAGAACTAGGCAACTGTTTTGTTTTTCTTTCATTGCCTCAGTGAGCATTATGATAAAGAAATGGCAATTCTAATCTCAGTTATGACAGGTTGCTATTTTATATTCTGAAGTAGAAAGAATACAAATAAAATCAATGAATAAATTATCCCTGAAAAAGTAACCTCATTTCTTAACTTGGAGGTGGCCAGAAATTGAGGAGAGATTTCATTTATAATACCTCATTCACATAAAGTTTAATAATTTTTGGACAAGTAGATAATACTCTTTAAAATATTATGTGTTACTTGCTAAGGTAAAATTATGGAGAGTTTGTTAACATGATCTTCCAATGTAATATTGTTTCTAAATGAATTTTCAAATATATTACTTATCTGAACCTCAGTATGGGTTTTCTTGTATATGATGTTTATTTTCAGTTTTTAAAGGAATTTTGCTAAAATGTATTGATATTAGTACTTCCTAAAGTAAATTTTCTAGACTAGGATTAAAGATTTTTTTTAAATGTGATGACACAAAGTAAGAACCTTGAGATTAAAGCTATGTGTTTAAAGCTACAAATGATTTTTGCACTTATTGCAGCCTGGTCTGGCCCCTAGACCTACAGTAGCAGCATCTTCTTTGGTCACGTGTGGGACTACATAAAGTTATTCTGAGTTTACTCAGTATTGAGAAGCACTCAGTATTCTAGGCTCTTAAAATTCCAAGTGTGTTCCACAGACCAGCAGTATCTGCATCAGCTTGGAACCTTTTAGAAATGCAAAATTTTGGAGCCGACCTCAGAATTACTGCAACAGAATCTGCACATTAATAAGATCTGAATGAATTCACATGCACACTAAAGCTTAGGAAGCATCCGCCTAGGTCCTAACTTATAACCAACCCCATGCAACATTAACTGGTAGGACTTACAAAGCTATATACTAAACACGGGGCTTACTCAATTTTGCACGTGAACTTTAAGGTTAATTCAAATCTAGGTGTCGTTTATGCCCTATTTCTCTTCCTTGGTACTAGTGATTTAAAATGTTCTGCCTGATTTATAGTGGGTAACAGTTAATGTCATATGAATGGAAATGATTTGAGTGAGATGACTAGTATGTAGGCACCAATATGTTTTATGTTTTGAGATAGGCATAAATAAGGAAAGCCTACAAAACAATTTCAGAGTAAAGTTTTCAGATCAGCTGCACATCTGGCAACCATTTCTCTAGCAGGTGACTTCTAAATCATTTGATCTTGGAATTGGTAGTAAAGCTCTTGGTTTGGGTCCAATTTCATTACCAGAATTTTTGTCGGAAGACTCAGAGCTGACAAGAGAACTGCTGCCTCTCATCCTTCTCCTTGCTGTCCTCTCAGAACCTGATCAGCTGTTTCTTCTTGGGGACTCCACGGCTGTGTGTACTGGAAACCTCTAGGAGATGTTTTATTATCTAACAGATCCTCAGAATGATGGTTATTGAACAGTGGCATGCTTCCCATCATCCTAGGACCTACTAGCTTTATTTATGAAAACAGTGCACCACTACTAATTCTGATACTGTCTTTCCACATCATGAACACCCCTGTCTCAAGAATTTCTCAAAATCTTTCTAATGTAACAAAGTCTTACTTTGTGAGTAAAAATGTACACATACCTTCTTTGATAAAGTTTCAGTGTAGGTTTTTTTTTTGACCATTTTTAATTGATTTCTTATATTTTCTGGATGCAAGTCATGTGTTAGAACTGTATGTGTTTTACAGATATTGTTGTCTAGTCTGCACTTATTTTTTTCATTCTCTTAACAATGTCTTTCACAGGCAGATAGTAAAATTTATATTTTCTTTTATAAGTTGTGCTTTCAGTATTTATTTTTTATTTATTGAATAATAATGGTTTTACAGTGTTGTGTTAATTTCTTCTGTACAGCCAAGTGATTCAGTTATATATACATTTAAAAAAATACTCTTTTCCAGCATATTGAATATAGTTCCCTGTGTTATACAGTAGGACCTTATTTACCCATTCTATATATAATAGCTTACATCTGCTAACCCAAACCTCCCACTCTATCCCTCCCCCAAGCCCTTCCCCCTTGGCAACCACAAATCTGTTCTCTTTGTCCTTGAGTCTGTTTCTGTTTCATAGATAGGTTCATTTGTGTCATATTTTAGATTTCACATATAAGTGATATCATAACGGTATTTGTCTTTCTCTTTCTGACTTACTTAGTATGATAATCTCTAGTTGCATCCATGTTGATTCAGTGGCGTTATTTCATTCTTTTCTATGGCTGAGTAGAATTCCATTGTATATATGTACCACATCTTCTTTATCCTTTCATCTGTCGATAGACATTTAGGTTGTTTCCATGTCTTGGCTATTGTGAATAGTGCTGCTATGAACATAGGGGAGCATGCATCTTTTTTAATTATAGTTTTGTCTGGATATATGCCCAGGAGTGGGATTGCTGGATCATATGGTAGTTCTATTTTTAGTTTTCTGAGGAACCTCCATACTGTTCTCCACAGTGGCTGCAACAACTTACATTCCCACTAACAGTGTAGGAGGGTTCCCTTTTCTCCACACCCTCTCCAGCATTTGTTATTTGTAGAATTTTTCATGATGGCCATTCTAACCGGTATGAGGTGGTACCTCATTGTAGTTTTGGTTTGCATTTCTCTAATAATTAGTGATGGTGAGCATCTTTTCATGTGTCTGTTGGCCATCTATATGTCTTCTTTGGAGAAATGTCTATTTAGGTCTTCTGCCCATTTTTGGATTGGGTGGTTTTTTTGTTGTTGAGTTGTATAAGCTGTTTGTAAATATATTTTGGAAATTAAGCCCTTGTTGGTCACATCATTTGCAAATATTTTCTCCCATTCTGTAGGCTGTCTTTTTGTTTTGTTTATGGTTTCCTTTGCTGTGCAAAAGCTTGTAAGTTTGATTAGGTCCCATTTGCATATTTTTGTTTTTATTTCTATTGCCTTGGGAGACTGACCTAAGAAAACATTGGTATGATTTATGTCAGAGAATGTTTTGCCTGTGATCTGGGAGTTTTATGGTGTCATGTCTTATGTTTAAATGTTTAAGCCATTTTGAGTTTATTTTTATGTATGGTGTGAGCATGTGTTCTAACTTCATTGGTTCACATGCAGCTGTCCAACTTTCCCAACACCACTTGTTGAAGAGATTGTCTTTTTCGCATTGTTATGTCCTTGCCTCCTCTGTCAAAGATTAATTGTGTGGGTTTATATTTGGGCTCCCTATTCTGTTCCATTAACCCATATATCTGTTTTTGTGCCAGTACCACACCATTATGATTACTGTAGCTTTGCAGTATTGTCTGATGTCTGGGATTTATGCCTTCTGCTTTGTTCTTTTTCTTCAGGATTGCTTTGGAAATTCTGGGTATTTTCTGGTTCCATATAAATTTTAGAATTGTTTGTTCTAGTTCTGTGAAAAATGGCATGGGTAATTTGATGGGGATCACATTAAATCTGTAGATTGCTTTGGGTAGTATGGCCATGTTAACAATATTAATTCTTCTAATCCAAGAACATGAGATATCTTTCCATTTCTTTGAATCACCTTCAGTTTCGTTTATTAGTGTTTTATAGTTCTCAGCATATAAGTCTTTCACCTTGTTGGTCAGATTTATTTCTAAGTATTTTATTTTTGGGGGTGCAATTTTGAAAGTTTTTTTTTTTTTTACATTCCCTTTCTGATATTTCATTGTTAGTGTAAAGAAATGCAACTGATTGCTGTATGTTAATCTTTTTTCCTGCTACCTTGCTGAATTCATTTATCAGTTCTAGTAGTTTATGTGTAGAGTCTTTAGGGTTTTCTATATATAGTATCATGTCATCCACATATAAAAACAATTTTACCTCTTCCCTTCCAATTTGGATACGTTTTATTTCTTTTTCTTGTCTGATTGCTGTGGCTAGGACTTCCAATACTATGTTGAATAGAAGAGGTGAGAGTGGGCATCCTTGTCTTGTTCCAGATTTTAGCAGGAAAAGCTTTGAGCTTTTCACTGTTGAGTATTATATTGGCTGTGGGTTTGTCATAAATAGCTTCTATTATGTTGAGATGTGTGCCCTCTATACCCACTTTGGTAAGAGTTTTTATCATGAATGGATAATGAATTTTGTCAAATGCTTTTATTGCATCTATTTAGATGATCGTGTGGTTTTTTGTCTTTTCTTTCATTTATGTGGTGTATCACATTGATTGATTTGCATATGTTGAGCCATCCGTGTGAAATTGAGATGAATCCCACTTGGTCATGGTGTATGATCTTTGTTATGTGTTGTTGGATTCGGTTTGCTAATATTTTGTTGAGAATTTTTAAATCTATATTCATCAAAGATATTGGCCTGTAATTTTCCTTTTTGGTGGTGTCTTTACCTGGTTTTGGTAACAGGGTGATGGTGGATGTATAAAATGTCTTTGGGAGTGTTCCTTCCTCTTCAGTCTTTTGGAAGAGTTTGACAAGGATCAGTATAAATTCTTTGTATGTTTGGTAGACTTCTCCTGTAAAGCCATCTGGTCCTGGTCCTGGGCTTTTGTTTGTAGGGAGTTTTTTTTTTTTTTTTTGGTTTTGTTTGTTTGCTTTATTATAGATTCTATTTAATTCTAGTGATTGGTTAGTTCAACTTATCTATTTCTTCTTGATTCAGTTTTGGTGGGCTGATGTTTCTAGAAACTTGTTCATATCTTCTAGGTTGTCAAATTTATTGGCATATAATTGTTTGTAGTGTTCCCTTGTGGTTTTTTGTATTTCTGCAGTATTGGCTGTCATGTTCCCTTTTTCATTTCTTATTTTGCTTATTTGGGTTCTCTCACCTTTATTCTTGGTGAGCCTGGCCAGAGGTTTGTCAATTTTGTTTACCCTTTCAAAGAATCAGCTCTTGGTTTCATTGATTTTTTTCTATTGTCTTTTAATCTCTATTTTATTTATTTCCTCTCTGATCTGTATTATATCCTTCCTTCTGCTGACTTTAGGTTTTATTTGTTCTTCTTTTTCTAATTCTTTTAAGTGGTAGGTTATGTTGTTTATTTGAAATTTTTCTTATTTTTTGAGGAAGGCCTATATCACTATGAACTTCCCCCTAAGAACTGCTTTTGCAGCATGCCATAGATTTTTGTATGGTTGTGTTTTCATTGTCATTTGTCTCAAGGTATTTTTAATTTCTTCTTTGATTTCATCATTGACCCATTGATTTTTTAGTAGCATGTTGTTTAGTCTCAATGTAATCATTTTTTTTCTCATTTCTTTTTCTGTGGTTGATTTTTAGTTTTATGTTGTGATCAGAGAAGATGCTTGAGATTATTTCTATACTCTTACATTTGTGCAGGCTTGGTTTGTGCCCTACTATGTGGGCAATCTTAGAAAATGTTCTATGTGCACTTGAGAAGAATGTGTATTCTGGTTTTTTTGGATGTTATGTCTGAAAATTTCAATTAAGTCTAGCTGTTCTGTTGTATCATTTAGCACCTCTGCTGCCTTATTGATTTTCTGTCTAGAAGATCTGTCCATTGATGTGAGTGGGTTGTTAAAGGAATACTATTACTGTATTCCTGTCAATTTCTCCCTTTATGTCTGTTAGTATGTTTTTTATGTAATTGGGTGCTCCTATATTAGGTGCATATATGTTGACGAGTGTAAAATCCCCTTCTTGTATTGATCCTTTTATCATTATACAGTGTCCTTCTCTACTTTTCTTTATGGTCTTTGTTTTAAAGTCTATTTTTGCTGATATGAGTATTGTGATCCCCACTTTCTTATCATTTCCATTTGCATGGAATATCTTTTTCCATCCCCTCACTTTTCATCTATGTGTGTCCTTTGCTCTAAAGTGGGTCTCTTGTAGGCAGCATATTGTAGGCTCTTTTTTTTTTATCCAGTCTGCCACTCTATGTCTTTTGATTGGAGCATTTAGTCCATAGTTATTTAAGGTAATTATTGGTAGGTATGTATTTATTGCCATTTTAAACCTTGTTTTCCAGTTGATTCTGTTTCTTCTTCGTTCCTTTCTTTTTGTTTTTATTTTTGTGGTTTGATGATTACCTTTTATCTTATGCTTGTGTTTTCTTCTTTTTGGTTTTTGTGAATCTGTTGTATGTTTTTGATTTGTGGTTATCCTGTTTTTCAAGTATGTTAACCCCTTCCTATACCTACTTGCTTTATACTGATAGTCATATAGGCTCAAACACATTCTAAAAAAAAAACAACCAGAATCTACGTTTTCTTACTCTCCTCCCCCACATTTTATGATTTTGATGTCCTCTTTTACATCTTCATGTTTATCCTTTTGCTTTTCATTGTAGTTATCACTGTTTTCACAAAAATGTTTCATATTTTTTTTTAAATCTGTGTACTTATTTAAGTGATTTACTTCCCAATTGTGTTTTTCTCTTTCCCGTAGATTCTTGGTTCTTTTCTGTTTAGAGAAAACTTTTCAATATTTCTTTTAGGACAGGTTTAGTATTGCTGTATTCTTTTAGTTTTTGCTTGTCTGAGAAATTCTTTTTCTCCTTCTATTCTACATGATAATTTTGCTAGGTAGAGTATTCTAGGTTGCGTATTTTTCCCTTCTAGGATTTTGAATATATCTTGCCACTCCCTTCTGGCCTGTAATATTTCTGTAGAAAAATAAGCTGATAGCCTTATGGGGGTTCCCTTATAATTAACTTTGTTTTTCTCTTGCTGCCTTTAGAATGCTCTCTTTAACTTTTGCAATTTTTATTATAATATGTCTTGGTGTAGGTCTGTTTGGGTTTATCTTATTTGGGAGCCTCTGTGCTTCCTGTACCTCGATTTCTGTTTCCTTCTTTAGTTTTGGGAATTTTTCAGCCATAATTTCTTCAAATACACTTTCAATCCCCTTTTCTCTTTCTTCCCCTTCTGGGAGCCCTAATATGTGAAAATTGGCATATTTATATTATCCCATAGGTCTCTTTATATTATCCCATAGGTCTCTTATATTGCTTTCATTTATATATTATCCCATAGGTCTCTTATATTGCTTTCATTTTTTTCCACTTGACTTTCTATCTGATGTTCTAATTGGGTGATTTCCTTTATTCTGTCTTCCATATCACTTATTTGTTCTTCTGCAATATTCATTCTGTTATTCTTTGCCTTTAGCTCAGCTTTTGTCTCAGCAAATGAGTTTTCTAATTTTTCTTGGCTCAGCTTGGTAGTTTCTAGTTTCTTTTTATAGTACTCTGCATTTCTGTTGATAGCCTTTCTTAATTCTTTCAGTATTTTCATTATCTCCTTTTTGAAATCAGTGTCTTTCATTTTTTATTCTTTCAGGGGAATTCTCTTGGCCATTTAACTGGGAGCAGTTCCTCTGCTTCTTCATTTTACTTGTATTTTTCTTACTCTGTGAGTTTAGGAGAAACAATTGTCTACTGTGGTCTTAGAGGGCTGTATATATTTTGGAGCTTCCCTGTGTAGCTTGTGTGGGTTTAATATTTTTGGTGTAAGGGCTGTTTTTGAGGAAGGATGCCTGCCATCTCTTTCCTCAGTGTGTGCTAGCCGTTATCCCTTTGATAGGGTGTGTGCAGATTTGGCAGTTGTTCCCTGTTCCTGGGGCTCTAGGTGGTGGTGGCGGCTCTTGTGCCCCCGGAAACTGTGATGGCAGTGGAGGTGGCTTGCAACTGCTCCTGGAGCCTGGGAGGGTGGTGGTGGCTGCTTGCATGCGCTCCCACAGCCTGCAACAATGGCAGCTCGCGACAGCTCCTGGAGCTCGTGTAGGTCATGTCCTGTTGCCTGAGAGCATGTGCAGGGAAAAAAGTTGCAATGGCGGGTCCTTCCTCTTGTCCACCCCCCAAAACAATGGTGTCTGACCTCTAAGCTGGGCCAGGGCTTCCTCCGCATACACCCTGAGTTGTGGTCACACCAGAATCCAGCCAACTTCGGGCTGTTTCCATGCAGCCAACCCCAGTTCTCTCCCCAGGTCTGATCTCTGAAGCCCGAGCTCAGCACCCAGCCACTGCCCGCACCAGCGAATGTGCCTCTCATGCTGGGGAGTGCAGGGCAGTGGCACTGACTGTCTGTGCAGGTTTCTCTCTGTTCTGGCTGCCACAAACTGGTTGCCTCTCCTCCGAGGCTCCAAATCTCCTCCTCTGTCGTGGCTGATCTCCCTGCTGGTGAGGGGACTTCCCCAAGTGCAGGAACCTTTCCTCTTTCACAGCTCCCTTTCAGGGATGCAGGTTCCATCTCAATTCTATTCTCTTTCTTTTCTTCATTATTCTTTTGTCCTACCCAATTATGTGGAATTTTTCTTACCCTTTCAGAAATCTGAGGTCTTCTGCCAGTGTTCGGTAGATATTCTGTGAGAATCATTCCACATGTAGATGTATTTTTGATGTATTTGTGGGAAGAGGTAAACTTCACGTCCTACTACTTCACCATCTTCATCTCTCCCCCTCAGTGTTGTATTTAAAAATTATCTCCTAACCCAAGGCCATAAAGCTTTTCTATCATAATTTTTTCTAGATGGTTGATAATTTTATGGTTTACATTTAAGGACACAACACATTGTAAGTTAATTTTTGCATAAAGTGTAAGATATGAATTGAGGTACATGATTATATATATGGATGTCAAAATTTTCAAGCAGCATTTCTTGAAAAAGACCATTCTTTATCCATTGACTTCCCTTTATTCTTAAAAAAAAATAAAAATCATTTGACAGTATGGGTCTATTCTGGGCTCTCCACTGATTGATGTGTTTATCATTTGCATAATGCCATACTGCCTTGGGTTCTGATCTTATCTTTACTATTGCTGATCTTATTGCTTGATTTTAGTTTAGTTTGCCCTTATTTATCTAATTTCTTACTGTGGAAGCAAAAATTACTATTTGACTCTTTATTGTTTTTTCTAATATAGGCATGCAATGCCAAACATTTTCCTATAAGCGTTACTTTAGCTGCACCCCAGAAAATTTGATATGTTGTATTTTCATTTTCACTCAGTTCAAAATTGAGTATATATTAATATTTCATCTTTGATGCATGGGTTATTTAGAAGGGTGCTGTTTAACTTCCAAGTATTCATGGGATTTTTCCAAATAGCTTTTTGTAATTGATAATTAGCCTAATTATATTATTGAAAACACACTTTGTATTCTTTCTATTCTTTTAAATTTGTGTAAATTTGTCTTATGGCCCAGAATATAATCTATTTTGGTAACTGTTTCATGTGTATTTGAAAGAATATGTATTTGCTGTTGTTGTTGGCTAAAATGTTCTTTCAGTGTCAATTAGGTCAACTTAGTAGATAAAAAAATTTTAGTGGTTGCCCCATGGTCTACAATATACATCTTTAATTAATCATTCTGCCCTCAAATAATATACCACTTCACATATAGTGTAAGGAATTTATAACAGTAAATTCCTAATTCCTCCCTCCCATCCTTTGTATTATGATTGGTATACATTTTATTCTTTTTTGAAAAATTTATTTATTTATTTATTTATTTATTTGTGGCTGTGTTGGGTCTTCGTTGCTGCGTGCGGGCTTTCTCTAGTTGTGGCGAGCTGGGGCTACTCTTCGTTGTGGTGCGTGGGCTTCTCATTGCGGTGGCTTCTCTTGTTGCAGAGCATGGGCTCTAGGCACGTGGACTTCAATAGTTGTGGTGTGCGGGCTCAGTAGTTGTGGCTCACGGGATCTAGAGCGCAGGCTCAGTACTTGTAGCGTGCGGGCTTAGTTGCTCTGCAGCATGTGGGATCTTCCCAGACTACGGCTCGAACCAGTGTCCCCTGCATTGGCAGGTGGATTCTTAACCACTGCACCACGAGAGAAGTCTGACATTTTATTCTTACACATACTGTAGACATACAACTCTTTCATACTATTTTTAATCACACAGTTATGTTTTAGAACAATTAAAAATAAGAAAAAATAAAGTAAAATTTATTTTATTTTCATTTATTCCAGTGCTCTTCCTTCTACTGTGCAGATGAATATCTTGCTGTCTGGTGTCATAGTCCTTCTGCCTAAAAAGCCTCCTTTAACATTTCTTTTAGTGTAGATGTGATGGAAATGCATCCTTTCCAGTTTTGTTTATCTGCAAAAGTCTTTATTTGTCCTTTGCTTTTTTGAAAGACATTTTTACTAGTTACAGTGAGGTGGGTATAACTTTCCTTTTGCTCGGCTTTTAGTGTAGGTGTTTGAATTAATGTAGTCAGGGCTTGGGCAGGTTTTGAGATTTGTTGTTGCTGTAGTTACCCACAGTGCACCACAGGCTTCAAATTCCTCCAGTAGTACCTTTGGTTTAGGGTGGGGCCCACTTTGCTTGAGGGTTGTTTAGGGTGGAGACCCATTTATCATTTCTCAGTGTCAGCTCCACCTTCAGCGTTCAGTGTGAATTTTGCCTGCTTGAAATTTGCCTCTTGATTTTGTCCCAGGAGGCCCAACCATTACTTGTAACTTGCACTTGTTAGCCTAGTTGTACATGGCATGGTGGGGAGTGTTTTCTGATAGTCTGATTATGTCTTAATCCTGGCCATCCCAGTACCTGAATAATGGAATTATGGCCTTTACAGTTGCTCTTGACCTGCTTTAACTGTAGTTTTAGGCACAGGATAATTTCCTGCACCTTAAGTGTCACTGGTTTTCTGTTTCTTTCTCCCTATTGCAGTTGTTTTTTCCCCAGTACTTTAAAGTTGACAGTTTTTGTTGTCTGTCCTCCTACAAATGAAAGGTTTTGTTCCTCTTTGGAACAAAATCTGTTTATAATATTCTAAAGCTAATTATATCCTGTTATGGTTTCCCAGTCTGAAGCTTCTGTTCACTCCCCAGGGTCTTCAAGGAGCTGCCTTTTGCATTATGTGCAGGATTTATAGCTGTTTCCTTGGGGGCTGGGGGAGGCCCCATTACAATCTTATTCCTACATTGCCCCCTCGCATATATTTTTCTACGTGTTTTTGCTGCTCTTGTCAATCTGATCCCATGTCTCTCAGGAATTATTTATAATTTCTAGACCCACAATTTCAGCATTTTTTATTTACCTTAAATATGGATATAAATACAAACACAGAAACAAATACAAACACAAATGTGTAATTATAACTGAATATATTACAACAAATTTAAAAGTAATAGCTCATTAAATATAAGTACCTATTTCCTGTAGGAGCTGAAGTATCACTCTATTTAATATACCTTGATCCAGTCTTTTTCAATCCTTTTCCTAAACAATTTCCTCATTTAAAATTGAAAATGACCTTACATCTTGTTCTATAATCTAGGAAGATGTTTACTATTTATTGCCCATTTCCCCAAAGTCTTTTAATCTCTCCAAACAGCTTTTAATTTCCAGGAAAGATTCCTAGATGTAAAATGCCATTTTATGAATAATTTCTCTATTCCCCTTTTGGGCAAGCTGCTACTTATCTGGCAAGATTTAAAAGCTATTTTCAAAAAGACTTCCAAGGGACTGGTAATTAGCTTCTTTTAACTTTCAAAAACATTCTATTTGGATTTTGTTCCATATTAAGAATATTTTAGGGGCTTCCCTGGTGGCGCACTGGTTGAGAATCTGCCTGCCAATGCAGGGGACATGGGTTCGAGCCCTGGGCTTGGAAAATCCCACATGCCGCGGAGCAACTGGGCCCGTGAGCCACAATTACTGAGCCTGTGCGTCTGGAGACTGTGCTCCGCAACAGGAGAGGCCGCGATAGTGAGAGGCCCGCGCACTGCGACGAAGAGTGGCCCCCGCTTGCCGCAACTAGAGAAAGCCGTCGCACAGAAACGAAGACCCAACACAGCCAAAAATAAAAAATAAATAAACAAATAAAGTTATATTATATTTTTTAAAAAAAGAATATTTTATAAGATATTTCAGAGGACGTTTATCCCTCTTTTTAAATAGACTAAAGGGAATATGATACAATATCTATGAATGAGTGTAATTAAACCCTTTGCACTCAGAGATTGTATCTTCAAAAACTATAAGGTAACCATGACACATGACTATATTTAATAATCATGCTACTAATTATTATAAATTAAATTCTCTAGGATGTTAATGTTGAAGGTGCGATGTTAGACGTTTCTAAACAACCAGCTATTCACTTTTAAACAGAAAGTTTATTTTTATTCTGTCTTAATACTAAAATATCCTTATTTGTTTACATTTCTTAAATATTTTAATAATTCACTTTATTAGTACTATAAAAATTAGTGATATTAATCCTCAGGGTCCACTTGAAGCTATACCATCCTTGTATGCCATTCATATAGCCATGCTCCTGTTATAACGCCTTCTCTGTACCTGAAATAGTGAATGATGAATTGCTGGTAGGGTGTAGCAATACATCGTAAAGTTGCATTGGCTCCATACTCAGAAAAAAGGCCAAAAAAAAAAAAAATGAAGAATCATTCAGACTTACCTCACCTTATATAGAGCAGATTATCTATTATGTGTCTCCTCAAACACAAATAAATGCTCCGCTCATTGGTGATCCAAACCCAATGGATGAGTTTTTACTAATTAATTCCAATGATACCTTGAAGATATCTCTCTGGATGAATTATGGGAAGTATTATAAATGGTAATACATTTTAACATATTTAAGCTTAACATTATCTGGCTTCTATTAGAGATAATGTTTAAAGAACTTATGGTTCTTGCATAAATTTTCTGCTGATGCTTCACATGGTTTTCAGATATTTGGAAGAAACCAATTGGACTTAAGGTTATTAGGTAGTCTTTAATATCTGCTGTATTATAACAGGTATTGAACTGGATTGCATAGATAATAAAACCACACTTCTATTATAATGACATGAAAATGAAAAGAACCAAAGAATTGACTCAAGTAGCCATGGGGTAGGCAGCACTGTATGACAGTCCTTTGTGTGCTCATTGATATGATCTACCTTTTCTTGAAATTTAAAAATAATGTAGTTAAATTGTATGTATTTAAACATACCTTTGAATAAAATAACATTTTCTATGTAAAAGTATTTAAAAAAAATAAAGATAATGGCACTGCATTTTGAAACTAATACAATACAGCCCAAATATTATTCACAGGAAGTTTCTTGCCTTTAAAATTGTTCTAATAAAAGATGAGATTATTAAAATAACTATTCAAAGCTTTAAAAAAGATTAAACCTTATAAAAACTTAAGGAATTGGACAAAGTTTAAAGTTACACATTGATTAGAAAAGAAAAAGCAGAATAGAGGAATGACTAATAACTGGTCTATTGAATGAACAATTAAAAGAATAAAAAGAATAAAGCCAGCAAATCTCTGGAAAATTTGACTGTAGGAGATAAACATACAAAAAAGAAAAAAAGAACAACCAAGATTGGAAATGAGGAAAAATCCTGCCAAAATTTTTAAAGGAAATTGTTAATTTTTATAAAAATAGGATATAAAGTTATATGTACACATACATTGAAATATTCAGCTATTCTCACCTCTAATAAACTTATATAGCTTGGAGCTTGATAGTCTATGGTTTATGAGCTAGAGATATACCAGTGAAGTTTACATCCTGCTGACCTCTCCAGGTGCCGATGGAAATACTCTACTTGCATAGTGCTCTGATGGCTTTGGCAGGTGAGGGAGAGAATAATTGCATCCATCTTCTGCCTTTTGTTAGAGATATTGTTTAGGGGTCTAAGGTATTACAGAATTTAAGCAATTCAGCTTCTTAAATTTATACATATGCCTCTTTTTTTCCCCAGTGTACATCACACCACCAAATGGTTAGAAAAGGATACTTTCAATACAGCCTCAATATTGCACCTCAGACCACCATTCCCTCCCTCACCTCTGGCGTGTGGTGGTTTTTTGCCAGTCGGCTTCCTCATAATGATTTTTTTTTTCTTAATATGCTCATTAATCCCCCATGAGATCTAACTCCTCCACATCAACATACACATTCCTTAATGTGCCATAAGCCCAATTAATGTTAAAGATAGTTTGTTTCCTTGTTTGTTGATTGGTTGGTTGGTTATTATTGTTTCTAAAATTAAAACATCTCTTGGAAGGATAAAATGAAATTGTCATTGTTGTCCTGTTGATATCCATATGTTGAAGACTTGATATTCCACAAAAGAAATGGAAGTAATAGATACACAATAATATAGCAGTTGCCATGGCACCCCAATTTCTTACACAATATAGTTCATGAAACAATATATATAGGGGAACTTGGGCATGTTGTCCTGTATAAAATATATATGGAAGTCTAGCTTCCCCATTAACAGACCCTAATTCTTTTGGCTGGCAATAATTTTAGGATCTCAGTTGATCATGGGTCTCTCTAAGACCAGAAGTTATTTTCATTGCATGTTCTGCTAGTATAGATTTGGCCTATTTTTCACCTCTGAGTGATTGATTCTGGTGACAATGAGTTGCCTTTTCATTGCAGCAAAAGAGAACGATTTCAAATCGTTGTGTGTAATCAGTCCAAGGGAGAGAAGCCAACCAAGCCTCTAACTTGAAGATATTTCCTGTTTCAATTTTCATTTTATCTCTCTGATTCATCTTTTAATCACAGCAATGCTATTGTCTGATGGAAATGCAATGTTGGAAATTTAAACATGGCATAATTTAGTATATTTCGCTGAACCTCAGAAGAGAAAAATCTCTTTCCTTTCTCAGGCACCCAGCTACTTTTTAAAAAAATGACTACTTATGAGTTGAAATATCATTACTACAAAAATAGAATGTGAAAGATCACGCCAAAATGCGCAGATATTCTTACCAGCTTTTCAAAGTGATTTCAAATGTGGTACATTTTCAGTTCTGTACTGATATTTGTTTTCCAAAGATGATTATTTGGATACAAATATAAATATGTTTTTATGTATCTTCATAATCTTTAATGATATGTCTGCATGAGATAGATACATATAGAGATATACAGCAATATTAGAGCAAATTAAAGATATACAGTAATATAAGCTTCCTTAGAATGGTTTTTATCTAGTATTTTTTTTTACTTAAATCATTGCTTAATGAAAACAGAAAAAAAAAGGAAGAGATCCATTTGAAAGCAAAAAACTGACAAATCTAAACTTTGATCTTCATAAATATCAATAAAAAATTCCCTGAGCTCATTGTTTCTGAAGCTTGTCTACACATTAGAATCAACTGGGGATCTTTTAAAACTTCAAAGCCCAGGACACATCCCAGCCAAATTAGATCATAAAGACATTCTTATAGAGTATCTTCTAAAAGCATTAGAGCTTTGCCTTTCACAGTTTGGTTTTTAATTTCCCTAAGAAAAATTGGAGTTCTAATTAACTTTTGGGACAACATCAGCATTCATTGAACCCATTTCTTGTTTTTGAGTTTCATTTTTTGAGTGCTTCTAACTATATATAAGGACTGATACTTTAGGAACTTTGTTCTTTATTAAAAGTCTGTCAAAGGATAAAAGGAGTATTTTTAATAAAACTCATTCTATCTGCAGTTACCATATGATACGTGGAACCCTTTTATAAATTAAAGTTACATAACAGGATCTCAGTGATCTTATTTTTCTGTATCTTGAAACACCTGGCTATTTTAGCATAGTGGGGATTGTCATTACTCATCAATTATTATCAATGATGCTTTAAAAACGATTGAAATAATAAGAAAGTAGAAGATTAATGGATTTTTTTCTACAAGGCTCATGCTGAAATGAAAACAAACAAACCTTTGTCACTGAATCATTCTTATTTTTCTTATTGCCTTATCCAAAATATTGTAACCATTTCTCAAAAAGTAAAGAAGATGATTCAAAACATCATCTCTGGAGTATTGTCTTACCTTCCTTGAACACAGTTGAGAATTTTCTGCTTATAATGGTGAAGAGAAGAAAATTTATGAAAGAAGAGTTTTCACAAATATGATATGAATCAGGAGATAAATCAGGAGGTGAGGCAACACCACAATGAACCCTAGACTCTTAATAATGATGATGAAATAGATTTTATAAGCACAGTCTCAGCTATGAGTCTTCAGATTATGATGTCTGAGATGAACTTTCTCAAATTCAAGAACCAACAAGTGAACAATATATTTCTAAGGATAAATGGAAAATATGATATTCTCATTCAGTTAGTCATTCAGCTGGAATGACATAATTGCACAAAATTTTGCAAAAAGAATCTGGACATTTTTAGGATGGACCTAGAGGATATTATGCTAAGTGAAATAAGTCAGACAAGGAAAGGCAAATACTGTATGATTTCACTTATATGTAGAATTTATAAAACAAAACAAATGAACAAACAAAACAGAAACAGACTCATAGATACAGAAAACAAACTGTTGGTTGCCAGAGGGAAGGGAGATGGGAGGGTTAGGCAAAATAGGTGAAGGGGATTAAGAGGTACAAACTTCCAGTTATAAAGTAAGTCATAGGGATGTAAGTACAGCATAGGGAATGTAGACAATAATATTGCAACAACTTTGTATAGTGACAGGTGGTTACTAGACTTATTGTGGTGATCAATTCATAATGTATATAAATGTCAAATCACTATGTTGTACACCTAAAACCAATATAATGTTGTATTCAACTATATTTCAATTAAAAAAAGAATCTGAACTTTTTTTTGAAAGGATGTGTGACAATATTCTTTCATCTTTTATTATGTTTATTCACCAAAATGTTCTTGATATGCTCATAAGTGGACAAATGCTAAGAGTAAGAATTGGAAAAAGACATTGGAAGGAAATAGATGGTGTAGACATGAAACAAAATCCACTGGTTTCATCAATCTAGTTCGTATTTATAAACCTAAAACTGAGACTACTTTCTAATTTTGGAGCAGAAGAAAAACACTGTGAGCTGTCAAAGTTTCAAAAAACTTTTTCATTGTGTATTGATTATATAAGTGCTAAAAGAAGAACAAGGAGTAATGATGAATTTGAAACTATTAGAGATGTATTTGCAATCTGGAACCAATATTTATAAGCTGGATATGTTCATCATTCATACATTGCAATAATGAAAAGTTGGTTTTATTCAGAAGGTATTGTCCATTTTAGGTATATATCTTCAAAAATAGGAAAATATGGAATAAAATTTGGACTAGCCATGTTTAAATTCTCATTAAAATTTCTAATAAAATAGCCTCTAAATATCTCTTTATTCTTAGTTCTGAAATTATCCATGACTTAAAAATCTAAAAAATTAAGATCTCTTTGGAACAATATATTATATGGTGATGACTGTTTTTTTGTTTTGTTGGGTTTTTTTTGGCATACTGAATTTTTTTCCACAGTTGACACACTATTTTCCTAACACAACTGATTCAAAAGACCATGCTTCCCACTGTCCTTTAGTGTCACCTCTGGCATATATCTGCATTGTGGATATTATGTCTGTTTCCGGGACCTCTATTCTATTCTATTTATTTATTATAAATTTATTTATTTATTTTTGGCTGCGTTGGGTCTTTGTTTCTGTGCATGGGCTTTCTCTAGTTGCGGTGAGCGGGGGCTACTCTTTGTTGTGGTGCGCAGGCTTCTCATTGTGGTGACTTCTCTTGTTGCGGAGCACAGGCTCTAGGCGCATGGGCTTCAGTAGTTGTGGCCCACAGGTTCAGTAGTTGTGACTCACGGGCTCTAGAGTGCAGACTCAGTAGTTGTGGCGCATGGGGTTAGTTGTTCCGCGGCATGTGGGATCTTCCCAGACCAGGGCTTGAACCCGTGTTCCCTGCGTTGGCAGGCAGATTCTTAACCACTGCGCCACCAGGGAAGTCCCTCTATTCTATTTAATTGGTCTGACTTCTATGCTGCCGTACAATCTCACTGTCTTAATTACTTTGCTTTATAGGAAACCTTGATATTTAGAAAACCAGTCCTCCCTCCACCTTCTTCCTCAGCAGTAACTTATTTATTTTTAGTCCTTTGAGAAATTAAATACATTTTAGAATCTGCTTATATTTCATCAAACATAGAATTTTTATGATAACTGCATTGAATTAATAAATCACCTTGGGTAGCTTGACATCTTTATACTATTGAGTCTTTAAATCTACATACATATTACTCTATCTGACCAGTCATATTAGTTTTCTGGAACTACCTTCCATCCATCCTCGTAATTACTCTGAAAAAACTATAGCCTATTTAGCAAAAGTTAGTAGCCAGAGATAGGTTTCTGATAAAAGGTAAGAAAAGAGATCTATCCTCTAAGAATTTTGGAATTGGGATAGAGACAGATATCTTAAACTCTGTTGTTTTCTGAAGAGTAGAGGGATTTGCCTAAAAAGCAGAGGAACTGGTCTGCAGCATGAGAAAAAAAACTGAAGGAAGTTACAGAAGGAAAGAATGTGAAAACAAAGAGAGATTGAGGACAGTCAACCCGCACATTTCGATTTGTTTATGAGACACAGCTGCATTTTTGTCCTTATATTCTGTGAAATACATATGCTTATAATAAAATTTTCTTTTCTGAAGCCAAATTAAGTTCAACTTCTTTTGTTTGCTGTTGAAACATTCATAATTATCACAGTTCTTTCTTATAGGCTATTTATCAATAATGATTATTTCTTAGGCATTACTTTTCCTTCAGATTCATAATTCATAGTCAATTTAGAAATTATAGATTTAAGGACAATTTCATCATACTTTATAGAAAAATTCTTAAGTGTGCTTATGAATGATTGGTAATAAAGTCATACAACATGACTTAGGAATTCTGGTAAAAATGATGGGAAGGGTTTGAAATTGTTAATTTGAAATAGCCTTGATTTTTGGAAAATATTTGTCTTTGAAAAAGACATCAAAAAATCTATGTCAAAAACTGATAATAGATTTTCCATTTATTGATGTTTCTTACTTTTTAAGAATAAAGGCCTAATCTAATAACTTCTGACTGGTAATCATATACTGCTACTTTGGGTTAGTAATACTTTTACAAAATGAAATCTAGGTTTTAGTGTCTAATTATTATACCAACATTCATGGACAAAGTTGAAATAAATTTTGGTTAAACACTGAAAACTTTTTTTTTTTTTGACACTGTCTTATTTTATTCAAATAGCAGTCTGCTCACACATGGTCCAAGAACACCCAAATAATAAAGCAAAGATTGGTCTTCAGACATCATAGCCAAGGATGACACGCTTGCCTATGATCTCGCCAACATTAAACCACATCCACACCTCAGTGGCCACCAAACCATTCAGTAGAGCTTCCTTAACTGTGAGCTGTTTGAAGCTACCAGTTTGAGCACTATTGATAATGTTTTTCAAGCTCTGAATAGCTGTAGGGATCTCAGCAGGGGTTGGAGGAACCAGCTCAACCTTAGCATAGTGCCAAAATGTGGCCAGTCAAGGCTTCGAGTAAGTCATGGCAGCGTTGACCAGCACCAGGGCCTTCTCCATGAGGTTACGGACAAACTGGGCCATGGTTCTAGTACGGAAAGCCCATCACCCTGAGTGACCGGCTTGAAAACTTTTAATTCTGAGCCAACATATGGATTTTTTAGCTCTGTACAAATACATAAATTACGCTTATCTTCTGTTTACAGGAATAATAAATACAAACACACTTAAAGCTGCCTTATAGTGAAAATCACAGCTTATAATATGGAATTAAATATTGGTGAAACTTTAAACAGTGTTTGGAAAGCTGAGCGTTATTGAAGTAGACTTCTGGAAAGGTTAGCTTTTTTTTTTTTTAAACAAAATTCATGTTTTATTTAGGTGGAAATAAACTATACAAAATTGGTTTTCTTCACCAAAAATAACAGCAGTATTTTCTGTATTATTCCTTATAAGTGTTTCATAAAGGCTAAGGTATAAATAATCCTATATGCAAATATCCCAGCTCAAAATACCCCCCTAACTGAAATGATCACTTGAGTATGAAAGACTTTGAACAATGTTAGAAAAGCTACTTAGCAGGATATTGCAATAGACAAATGAGAGTTAATGGATCTTTGTGTTACTTATATATCTATTGGAGCAATAGAAATAATGAGTGGATGGATAAAGAATATATATTTGAGATAGAACTACGTAGGACTTGCTGATGAATTTGATGTCAAGGTTTAGAGAGGAAATAATGATTACTCCTAGGTTTTTGGCTGAGCATTTAGTGTGTACAGTGGTAGCATTTCCTGACACAGAGAACATTGGAACAGAAATAGGCTTTCATGGGAGTGAAACCGTGCAACTCAGATTGGACTTGAACCCACGTGCCAGTACTCGAACCCAGCCTAAACCCAGATTGGGACTTGAACCACTGTTAGTTGAGATCACACACCTTGTCTCAGGACTTAAGCTCAGGTTCTTTATGTCTCATCACAGAAAGAATTCACTGAGAGACAAAATGATAGGTAAGTAGATTTATTTAGAAAGATACACATTCCATAGACAAGAATGCAGTCCATCTCAAAAGGCAAGAACAGCCTTGGGAGAAACACAGTCCACAGACAGAGTGTGGGCCATCTCAGAAGGCAAGAGGCCCTGAAATATGGCGTGGTTAGTTTTTATGGGCTGGGTAATTTCATAGGCTAATGAGTGGGAAGATTATTCCAACTATTTCGGGGAAGAGGTGGGGATTTCCAGGAATTGGGCCACCGCCCACTTTTTGGTCTTTTATGGTTGGCCTTGGAACTGTCATGGCACTGGTGGGTGTGTCATTTAGCATGCTAATGTATTACAATGAGAGTATAATGAAGTTCAAGGTCTACGGGAAGTCAAATCTTCTGCCATCTTGGACCTAATACCAGTTTTTGTCATGTCCTATGGCTATGTCATTCTTTAAAGGTTTTGCCCTACCCTGTTCCCTCCTGCTTCAGGAGTAGGACTGTTGGGGAAATGACTTACTACTAGACTGTTAAATATTAATATATGTGTGTGTGTGTGTGTGTGTGTGTGTGAGAGAGAGAGAGAGAGACTGAGAGAGAGAGAGAGAGGAGTTTGGTTGACTGATTCAGGGGAGAATCAAAGTTAGAAAGGAGGATAAATGGGAGGCAGTTGACCAAGATGGCCTTAAAATTTCCCTCAGGTTGACTAAACGTTAGACAGCCTTCTGACTCTTAAGCTCCTGATCTCCCTTTTCCTAGAGCATTTACTTTAGAACACTTGTAAATTCCCCTTAGGATATAAATCTTTTTAAAAGCCTTTTGCCAGTTTTATAACCCATGAATGACTTCCTCAAGGACCTGAGGGCCGTCCCTTTGAAATGTAATCATCAAGGAAGGTAAAGTCCTTATCTCTCAGTTTCTAGAGGAAAGCAGGAAACTAACTTCAATGGGCTCTAAATAGGCAAACACAAATAGCCTAATAAGAGTTATACATTTGCAAACTCAGACATAACTCACTATACTCAACATCTCCCATTGATTAACCTTCCCTGTAACTTCTTTTAAATTAATGGAACATGACATTTAGGCCCTTGCTCCTGTGATCTCAGGACCAGCAACAGCAGCCGTCCTGGGTGCTGGTTGGAAATGAAGAGTTCAAGTCCCAACGCAGGTCTACTAAATCATAATCTGCGTTTTTAGTTAGATCCTCAGGGGATTCATATACACACTAAAGTTTGAGAAACACTGCATTAGGTTACCTAGGGAGGGAAACTAGACTTCAAAGGCAGTGGGGGTGGGTAATGAAGAATGAAACAGTGGACTGGTTCTGTAGTTAAAGCTGAAATATTATTAGAGTGTGGGCTGTAGAATAAATTAGATGGAAGGATGGGCTAGCCTGGCCAAAGAGAGGGATGTGGATATAAGGTGAGTTAGTGCGGTTGTTGATAATAGCATGGTCAAATGTACAATCACAATAGGGTTGACTGGCAGTAATCTGGGGGCTAGATTCGTCTGTGAGAGGTCTTTAAAGGTTATGGCTGTCTAAGTAAGTATATCGGGCAATGGCATGAGTATCAAATATTTTGTTTTTAAAAGTCAAGAGAAGGAAGCATGGTTTAGAAGTATCAATAACACCCTTGTGTTATCTTCCAGTTGTGAGATACATATGAAGGGGAAATAAAAAAGTAGCCTGGGGCTTCCCTGGTGGCACAGTGGTTGAGAATCTGCCTGCCAATGCAGGGGACACGGGTTCAAGCCCTGGTCTGGGAAGATCCCACATGCCGCGGAGCAACTAGGCCCGTGAGCCACAATTACTGAGCCTGCGCGTCTGGAGCTTGTGCTCCGCAACAAGAGAGGCCGCGACAGTGAGAGGCCCACGCACCGCGATGAAGAGTGGCCCCCGCTCGCCGCAACTAGAGAAAGCCCTCGCGTAGAAACGAAGACCCAACACAGCCAAAAAAAAGTAGCCTTGTCTTGAGAGGGCTAGGTGGAGGCTGTGACCTCAGGAAAGGGCCAGGATTTAGATGAGACAGGAGTTGGCAAACTTTCTGTACAGGTCCACCTAGCAAATATTTTAGGCTTTGTAGGGCACCTGGTCTCTGCCACAACTACTCAACTCTGCTCTTATAGTGGGAAAGCAGCCATAGACCTTATGTAATTAAATGAGTGATTCAATAAAACTTTATTTACAAAAAATAGGCATCAGGCTGAATTTGACCTGGAGGCTATAGTTTGCAGACTCCTGAGTTAAGGTATCAAGGTAAAGAAAGTGATGATGATGATAGTATGGGGATATTTAATCCTGGATTTCAGAGGAATCTAGAAAACACTGGGATGCTGAAGAGCTGTGGTAGATTTGTGTCAAGTTAGGAGATATATAAAGCAGTGTGGCACAAACTGTGAGTGAGCCGGAATTTCTGCTGGTAATGTAAATAAAAAGCAACATGAGGCATGGAAAAGTAGTCCTGATATTCTTTAAAAATTTTGAATTAACCACATATTTCACAATATTTTATACATGCACAATAATATAAACTATATAGAAGCTATATAAAACAAGATGAAACTCATGTGTCCAGGTTAAGGAACAGGATGTGAGGAATATTTTGAAGCCCCTGTGCGTCCCCTCATATTCTTATTCATCTCCTCTCTCCAAAGGCGAGCTCTGCTCTAAATTTTGTGTTTATCCTTTCCCAGTTTTTCTGTACCTGGAACTCAGTTAAAGAACAAATCTAGAATTTAGAAGACTGAATAGAGACCTCTGGAGAGATTGAGAAATTTCTCTCCCAGAGGTGTGTATTTACATTACAAAGGCAGATAAAATCTGATGTCAGTCATCCATTTACATTCCAAAGGGTTAAAAATTGGGAAACTTCCTCTTCACTTCCCAGAGAAGATTTGTTTATCCCAGGAAGATAAAGTTTATTTCTCTCTCTCTGGAGGAGAGGGAGGCAGCTGGGCAGTGTGTAATCCCTATTTGCTCCCAGAATTATAATTTTGGGGTTTTTCTCCTTTGGGGCAAGAAACCTCCTTTGTGCACTTGCAGGCCCAACCATATGGCTCTCATTGCATCAGCTGGAAGGGGGAAAATGAGGTATGGGGAACAGATGTGCTTACTGTTATATTAATAATCTTCCCTGATCCAGAAACCTCATGTTTGCTTTCAGGACAAAGTAAACGAATATAGATATCAAACACCTACCATCATCAACAGCAAATACATATTCTTGTCAAGTGTGCCCTGGGTTCTGAGGGTTTAGAAGTCCTGTTTCTCCAAGGTGTACAACAGGTTCACCATGGACACAGCAAGAGCTTTATTGAATTATAAGCTGTGTCATCTGCCTGGAACTTTGGGCTTCCCATGTTCAGGGGCTAGCGGATGAGAAGTCATTGCAGGGGCAAATTGACTTGCTTTATCAGAAGGTAGGGCTGCTGTTAACACAATAGGGACAGGGAAGACTATGTTCATCTACTTGGGCACTGCTTGATAATTCCTTATACAATTTTAACGGTCGGTGGACAGATGTAACTGCCACAACCTGGGAACATAGTGTCCAAGGCTCACACCCCTCAAGGATGAGGCACTGTGTCACGCTACTCAGTAAGAAGTGCTAGCTTAGGAGAGAAGAATCTACAATGGGTGGTAGAAGACAGAGATGATGTCAGTTATAATCCTGACAGCAGCTGCAGTGGTGATGACTGTCCTTTGTCCCAGTGACCGTCCTTTTATAAGTTTCCACTAGGAAAAGAAGCCTATAATCCTCTGTGAGCCACTCCCAGAATTTATAAGGATATTCAAGAAGCACAAGGAGTAGACTTCAGTGGACTCTATGCTGCACTGCCAAGATCCTTCTTTAAGATTGAAGGACTTATTCTCTCAGCCTCTGGGAGCACTCCTGGCAGACAGCCCTCAGTTGTCATCTTACCCAAAGTCATATTCCCATCTTGGGGCAGCCCACATCCAGTGACTGTTCAATGCAGGAGTATAAAGGCTTTATAAAGTATAAAGGCTGCTCCTACTGACCACCTTCTCCCTCTGCCCCTCCTCCTTTCTTCCCTGTCCACAGCTGTTGATTCCAAGAGTAGTCCCTTATAACTCCCCACATGCTAATTTCAGTCACTTGGTCTGCTTTGTTGGGAACCCCAGCAATAACACACAGCAGTTAATGAATTATTTTTAAAATATGTGTCTGAATGATGTGTTACTTTGAGGGATAAATATTGAAAGGGTCAGTTTATAGAAGTTAAAAAGAAATATTCTTAAAGTTAGAGTTAAGGGGAAAATACAAAACCTGCTGGCAACATTGACTGGAGCTTAAGCACCTGATACAGCACCTTCCCTCCAGGAGGAATGGAAATTCACAGAGTATGGGACTTTTGCTTCTCAACTGTGTGCCAATAACGGTAGCAGTGACTTTACCAAGGAGCTTGTTAGGCTATCAGGTTCCACCCCGGAGCTACTGAATCAGATTTTGCATTTTACAAGATCCCAAGGTAATTCCTATCCAGTGATTTAGACCAGTGATTCTCAACCCTGACTGCAAAATAGAATCACCTATGAGCTTTGAAAAAAATGCTTATGCCTATGCCTCATTCTAAATAAATTCCATTAGAATCTCTGGGATATGGTGTCCAAGCATTAGTATATTATAAAAGTTCCCAAGGCCTTTTATAATGCATAGCCAGATTTAGTACTCATTGATACAAAGGGTCTTCAAGATTTCTTTTCCCCTGTAATGTCTTAGGTTAGTTACAAATGCCTATGAAATCCCTTTGGATTCCCATCACTAAGTCTCCATTTTTCTCTTAGAATTTTTAAGCTGTTTATCTCATTTCCATTCTTCCAACCTCAGAAAATCAAAATCTGAAACTGTATACTGATCAGTTTGTTTATTGTCTGATTCTAGCCTCTAGAAATTGCAGCTTTCTATCCTTTCTTCTCAATGGACTATGGATAAGGTGAACCTAATAAATGGCCATAAAGCTTAGCTTCCAGGTACAAAATCAGTGCTCATACACACTCCTTTCAAAATGCTGTTTCAGTTTGGTTAGAAGGATTTTTAATTTCAATGTATGTTTTGGGTTAGTCAATGAAGTTTGACCCCAAGACAAATCATTCAATCCTTTGTTCGTTCCCAGTGCTTTGAGACATAGGACCAAAGAAAGGGATGAAAATATATAAATAGCTACAACGGTATCCAATTCCCAGACCACTGATTCTTGCTAAAGCAAACAAGTACAGAAGACAATTGGAAAAAAAAAAAAGCCCATCACTTCTTTCTACATAAAATAGGAGATAATTCAAATAGATTGAATTATGTAGACCTGAATAAAATAACATTATTTTAATAATAAAATACACATGTATTACATAGCAATTTTAAATATGCTTGGTGTGTAGGTCTTTCTCCACATGTTCTAGAAACCTTTCATTGACTAAAATAAACCAGTGAAATATAGGAAGAGGACATAATAGTTTAATATTTCGAAGTTATTTAATGATAAATGAAGAAAGTCTATCAGTATGTCTAAATAGAAGTTAATTTGCATGAATATTCCTTGTACACTAAAGCCCATGTGAAAACAAATATATATTTAAAACATACATTAGATCTAGCAATATTTTATCACTGTCAAGGTGAGAGAACAGAAGAAGAAAATTTTGCTCATGTAAGTGTAAAATTTATCAAACTGCTATTAAAATTTGGAATTTGGCAGTTTTGTCATTATTATTATTATTTTTTAAATTATTTTTAAAATAAGTATTTATTTTATTTTATTTTTGGCTGCATTGGGTTTTCGTTGCTGTGTGCGGGCTTTCTCTAGTTGCGGTGAGCGGGGGCTACTCTTCGTTGCCGTGCATGGGCTTCTCATTGCAGTGGCTTCTCCTGTTGTGCAGTACGGGCTCTAGGCACGTGGGCTTCAGTACTTGCGGCACACGGGCTCAGTAGTTGTGGCTCGCGGGCTCTAGAGCCCAGGCTCAGTAGTTGTGGCACACGGGCTTAGTTGCTCCACGGCATGTGGGATCTTCCCGGACCAGGGCTCGAACCCGTGTCCCCTGCATTGGCAGGCGGATTCTCAACCACTGCACCACCAGGGAAGCCCCTGTCATTATTATTTTTTACTTAGGAAATAATATTATTTTTTTTTTCTGAAGAGAGAATACATTAAGATTCTCATATGGGAGAGAATCAACCAAAGGTCAAGAAAAGATACTTCTTCGCAAATTATAACATGTGTGGTAACTTACTGAAACATTTAGTGACTTCAAGTAACTATGCATATGCATCCAGATGTTAACACTGGACCTCATGTTACTGTCGGTTGCCTTTATACATGAGTGACCAAATCCTATGCTTGAGATGGTGAAAGGGAAACCTGCAGGAATGGCCATTGCATGTTCACATGGAATTCTGCATTCCTTGGCTTTTTATACAAACTCTTTTAAAGATCATGATATCTCAACATGTATTCAGGACTATTTCCACTTTTAAGGAGTGGTAGTTTATCACTCATCTCTTTAGACCTTCAATTGGCTAAAGAATACTGACTGGCTTTATTATATATTTTCTTTCTTTCATTTCCCCCTCCTCCCCAATTTAGATAATTCCTTCCATTGGCCTTAGCCATCTAAAATTTCTCATAATTATACATTCATATACAGATATCCTGCAGGCAATTATTTCCTTAGTGTATTTGATTGTGTTTTCCCCTATCTTACAATTGCCTTGACCAAAATAAATGAGAGACCTAGAGATAATTTGAAAATATTTTTGAAATACTTTGAAAATAATTTTGAACTGGAATACTTTATATCTTGTTTTCAAATTCTAGCAAAATGATACTATCATTTTTCTGACTATATACATGCCTAAGGAGGAAAATTCAGAGCTTATTGTAAGAGTCACACTGGTCTTGTAGCAGCATAGACATATTATATTAACTTTGAAGACTTGAAATTATATCACTGTAAATTAACTGCCAATATGAAAACTTGTTAATTTGATTTTACAGGTAATGGAAGATTGAATACATTTTCTGAATACTTGTGAAAATTCAACATGTAGAAAAAAAATTCATTTATAGTCCTCTAAAAACTCACGAATGCGGTTGTTTCACCTTACGAATAACGTCAGGCCCAACTCTTTTCAGAGTAAGAAGTAATATTTACCATTTAGCTCTAAGGAAGGAGAAGGAATCTCATTTGTGTTTATGACTGAGAAATTAAGTATTTGTTAGCTTGTTGAATAAACTCTTGTCATTAGGTAACCTTTTAAAATGTGTTTCCTTCAGAAAATTGAGATCACTAAATATCTGAAATATAAAAGGGATTTATAAGAAGGGAGGCTTTATATCAACAGGGTATGAAATTTCAAGTATTTTGATAATGTGCACAATTTAATTATTACAGCCTTTTAAAGACCATGTCAAAACTTCAGTTATTTCTAGCTGTGGCTTCTGCCCTCAAGTAGCATGTTACTTAATTAAACATTTTGCCTAGGTGGGTTTTTGCCCACAGATATTAAAGAGTATTGTTTGGGCAGTTTTCAAGGCTACTGTTAAAAATTATAGAATCACAGAATCATTGGCAGAGTCCAGTCGTGTCATGGTGTGATGACAGGTTCTCTGACAGCAGAGCTTAGGGAAAATACTTCTGTAAACAGCCTTCCCAGATTAAGAGAAAAAATCCTGTTACTCCTTTTCCCCTCTGCTCTTGCTCTTCTTATCTGTTAATTTTTCTTTCCACTATACCAACAGCAGCCTGGTAGCTTTAGTAACTAAGTGCTTTGGCCTCATGAGACAAGAAGCTTATCAAACTTTTCAAACTTGAAAACCCATTCAGTTATCAGCAACCCAGTGACTGTCACAAACAGTATGTGCTGTGAATCACCACAAAGAAATGAAAAAGGTCCAAGTAACAAGTGCTCCAAAAATGTTTTCTGCTTCATGCTTAATTAACTCAGATGATAAGTCTTCGATGCATAAACCTGTGAACGTTTTCACCAGAACATATTGTCAACAACCCAGGGAAACATTATGGTGCAATAAGCTTTAGAGATAATTCTTTGCCTTTTGTTAATGTGTTTTGAATCGCAAACATTAGAATTCAGCCTTTTCAAATATGAAGAAAAGGCCATGATTCCTAGAGCAAAATTAAAATCAGTATTATTTTTATGATTGCTTTCATAATTAGGAGTTAGTTTTGGGGAGAAATCCAAAAATATTGATATGCTTCAAAATCTCTAAATCCTTTTCTGCTTCCATAAACCATATATTTTCTTTTATCATGTACTACTTCTCATAGAAAGTACTGGCAGAGATTCTATCACTTTAGACATTATAGTTAAAAGTAGATAGATTCTCTCTGTAAAAGAGCCTTCTATCAGCACAATCCTACCTGTGTGGGAACATTTTAGAGTTACTTGATGAAAATATAGTGTCACTAATGTTTCCTTGTTTGTGTATCCCAGTTTTATATTCCTTGGCATATAGTAAAAAATTCCAAAAAACAAGGCTAAAACAAAAGGCAGTAATGAAAACAAGCATAACTGAGAATTCAAAAAGCTCTATGCAAATGGAGAAAAGCATATTGAAAGCAGTAAAAATGAGTAGGGGTTTACTCTCGGCCATATTTTCTTTTAATATTATCTGTTGTATAGGTTTTTAAAATATATAAATACATATAGGGCTTCACATTTTTCCAATGTGTTTTAAGTTGCAAACGGCATAAGGAAATAGTGGTTTTTGTAAATCCAGAACATGTAGAATGTCAGCACCTATTAAAATGTGTAGATGTGCAGCACAGATACAAATATTAATTGCCAATATTCATTTTTAAATAACCAATTTAACCTATAGGTTATGGAGACTTGACCAAAACTCAAATTCTTTCTTATATGTTTCTTCATAAGAAAGATTATTATTTCTCTGATTCTATGCAAATCAGACCTTAAGAATAAAACTAAGTCTTCCAAAATTTGTAAAACTATATGTGAAAAATTATTTATCTAAGCTTATATAAGTGTTATCTACCATTGCCAACAATTCTGATCATGAAGTGGACTGATATATACTGAGCATCTGTAGTATAAATCTATTAAATACCTGCTTCTGTAGATATTGAGAAGGTTCTGTCTGCAAACCTTTTCTCTCTCTTTTTCTAAAATATTTTATTGAAGTATAGTTTATTTACAGTGTTGTGGTAATTTCTGCTGTGCAGCAAAGTGATTCAGTTATACATATATGTATTCTTTTTCATATTCTTTTCCATTATGGTTTATCACAGGACATTGAATATAGTTCCCTGTGCTATACAGTAGGACCTTGTTGTTTATCCATCCTATATATACTAGCTTGCATCTGCTAGTCCCAAACTCCCAGTTCTTCCCTCCCCCCTTGGCAACCACAGGTCTATTCTCTATGTCTGTGGGTCTGTTTCTGTTTCGTAGATATGTTGTTCATTTCTATCGTATTTTAGGTTCCACATACAAGTGATATCACGTGGTATTTGTCTTTCTCTTTCTGACTTACTTTGCTTAGTATGATAATCTCTAGGTCCATCCATGTTGCTGCAAATGGCATTATTTCATTCCTTTTTATGGCTGATTAATATTCCATTGTGTGTGTATATATATAAACACACCACATCTTCTTTATCCATTCATCTGCCGATGGACATTTACATCATTTCCATGTCTTGGCTATTGTAAATAGCACTGCAACAAACATAGAGGTTCATGTATCTCTTTGAATTATAGTTTTGTCTGGGTATATGCCCAGGAGTGGGATTGCTGGTCCATATATCAATAGTAATTCTATTTTTAGTTTTCTGAGGAACCTCCATACTGCTTTCCATAGTGGCTGCACCAACTTACATTCCCACCAACAGTGTAGGAGGGTTCCCTTTTCTCCACACCCTCTCCAGCATTTGTTATTTGTAGACTTTTGATGGTGGCCATTCTGACTGGTGTGAAGTGGTACCTCATTGTAGTTTTGATTTTCATTTCTCTAATAATTGGCGATGATGAGCATCTTTTCATGTGCCTGTTGGCCATTTGTATGACTTCTTTGGAAAAATGTTTATTTAGGTCATCTGCCCATTTTTGGATTGGGTGGTTTTTTTTGTTTTTTGCTTGTTATTGAGTTGTATGAACTGTTTGTATATTTTGGAAATTAAGCCCTTGTCAGTCACATCATTTGCAAATATTTTCTCCTAGTCTGTAGGTTCTCTTTTCATTTTGTTTATGGTTTCCTTTGCTGTGCAAAAGCTTGTAAGTTTGATTAGGTCCCATTTGTTTATTTTTGCTTTTATTTCTATTGCCTTGGGAGACTGACCTAAGAAAACATTGGTACGATTCATGTCAGAGAATGTTTTGCCTATGATCTCTTCTAGGAGTTTTATGGTGTCGTGCCTTATGTTTAAGTCTTTAAGCCATTTTGAGTTTATTTTTGTGTATGGTGTGAGGGTGTTCTCTAACTTCACTGGTTTACATGCAGCTGTCCAACTTTTCCAACACCACTTGTTGAAAAGACTGTCTTTTCCCCATTGTATATCCTTGCCTACTTTGTTGAAGATTATTTGTCCATAGGTGTGTGGGATTATTTCTGGGCTCTCTATTCTGTTTCATTGATCCATATGTCTGTTTTTGTCCCAGTACCACACTGTTTTGATTACTGTAGTCTGAAGCCTGGGAGGGTTATTCCTCCTGCTTTGTTCTTTTTCCTGAGGATTGCTTTGGCAATTCTGGATCTTCTATGTGCAAACCTCTTCTCTTCTCTAGCTACACTGTCTAGGTGAGGATTCTGGTTTTATTGATAATGTCAAATATCTTTCCAAAGAGGTTGTACCAGTTCATACTCCTGTCAGAAATATGTAAAAGTTCCTATTGATGAACATACTCACCTATATTGAGTATAATAAGACTTTTTAAATTTTTTGTCAGTGTAAGATGATATTTGATCATTTCCCTGCTAAAGATTAGTGTATTTTTATGTTTCTTGCCCAATCATGTTTCTTTTCTGTAAATGCATCTTTATGAATTTGGCCATTTTTTATTTCAATTTCTTTCATCTATCCTATATTTATTGTGGGAGAACTTTACATGTTATATTGCCAGTCCCCAGTTTTATGTTTTGAAATATCTTTCCCCATTGTCTTTGTGGTAATTTTTAATAAACAGAAGTTCTTAATTTTAATAGAGCCCAATTCGTCAAAATTTTCTTTGTGATTTTGTGCTTTTTTGTTTTAAAAACTCCTCTTTAGACTTGTAAAGTGAGTCTCTTAAATTTTCTTCTAAGAGTTAAAAATTTTTGCCTTTCATACTTTGTCTCTCATACTTAAGTCCATAATCTATCTGAAATTGATACGAGTGTATGAATTGGCATACTCTTTTCTTGATGGAAAACAATATACACTTTTGTCATATATCGATTTTTTTGTGTGTAGTTTATTTCCAGTCTCTCTCTTCTTTCATTGGTCAGTATTATACCATTGTGTTAATAATACAATATTTTAGTGATATCATATGTTAAGGCCTATTGTAAATCTAGATCATCCTTGTTCTTATTTTTCAGGAGTCTTGATTATTTTTGGCAGTTTTCTCTTTCATCTATTAAAGGTTTTGACTAGGATAACAGATCAATTTTTGGAGACATTTTATTTTCTAGTATAAAGCTTTTCCTGATTATAAACATGGACTAGATCTAGGTCTTTCAAAATTTACTCAGGTCCTCTTTTATCGTTTTTATAACCTATAACTTTCTATAGGTTTTACAATATTTTTACATCATTTGTAAGATGTATTCCTTGAAACCTTACTTTTTTTCATGATAATGTAAGTGGACATGGATGGACCTCGAGGTCATTAAGCGAAGTGAGATAAGTCAGACAGACCAAGAAAAATACTGTAAGATATAATTTATATGTGGAATCTAAAAAAAAAAAAAAAAGAACTCATAAAAAGAGAGAGTAGAATGGTAGTTACCAGGTGTTTGGTGTGGGATTGTGGAGGAATTGGGGAGATTTGTTTCAGGATACAAACTTTCAACTAAGGGACAAATAAGTCCTGGAGTTCCAGTTACCAGCATAGTGATTATAGTCAACAATATAGTTTATAATACAATACTGTATTATAAACTTCAGCGTTTCTAAGAGACTAGGTCTTAATTGTTCTCACTACAAAAAAGAAATAATTAATGTGACATGATGTAGATGTTAATTAACACTACAGTGGTAATCATATTGCAATATATAAATGTATCAAATCAACATGTTGTACAGCTTAAACTTACACAATGGTATATGTCAATTATATCTCAAAAGATTAAAAATAATGTAAATGACCTGTTACTTTCAGTGAATTGAGAAGACACTATCAGAGTTCAAGCAGAGGAGTGATAGGGTATGAATTATATTTGAAAGAGATTATTCTGGCTGCTTTATGAATAGACGAAGATGAGAGTCGGGCAAAGCTGGAGTAAGGAGAACCATTCAGGAGGTTATTACTATAATCCAGGAAAAGATGATGATGACTTGACTGGGATTATAGAAATAGATATAGAGAAAAGTAGTGAGATTCTGGATATATTTTGAAGTTAGCAACAACAGGTTACAGTGATTAATTAGATATGAACTGTAAAGAAAGAGAAAAGTCATGGTGGACTGCAAGGTTTTTAGTTTGAGAAATGGAAAAGGTGAGGTTGCCATTTTAGGAAATGGGGGAGACTGCAACAGGAATAGGCTTGGGTGGTAGGAATACAAGGAGCTCAATTTTGGAAATGTAAGTCTGAGATCCCTCTTGGACATTCAAGTTGACATGTTCAGTAGGCGGTTGGATGTAAGAGTCTGGAGTTTAGGGCAGAAAACTGGGTTGGAGATAAATTTGGAGGTCATCCCGTTAATAGGATTTTCCCAAGTCCTGAGACTGGATGATATGACAAAAGAACTTAGTATAAGTTTTAAAAAGGTAAGAGCTCTAAGGACTAAAGCCTGTTGAACAATATTTAGAGATGTGGTCATAAGGAGCAACCAGCAAAGGAGACTTATAGGGATCACCCAGAGATGTATTAGAAAAAGTAGTCCTTTTAACTGGACTCAACATTTAAAAAAAAATTAAATAGAAATGTTTGAGCAACTCCTGGTAGATCAAGTAAGATAAGATTAAGATTTTACCATTTACTTAGCAACATGGAACCATTGGCGACCTAGATAAGAGGATTTTGGCGGGGTGTTAGGGACGCAAACATGACTCCAGAACACTCAAAAGCAAATTTGTGGAGAGAAATTATGTCCAGCTTCATGTGAATACTTTTTGGCTGGCCTGTTGGAGGATGAAAGAATATGTGAAGCACAGAAGCATCCCTAGCCTACTCAGTAGCTGATCATAGATACATGAGTGAAAAAGCCAAGACCAATTAGATCTGCCAAACTGATCCCAATCCAAACCTCCAATCTTCTGAATTAAAAAAAAAATTAAGAAAAAGAAGATACAGACAACAACAAACCCAGGATAATATGAAAGAAGGAACACTCAGGAAACAAGACTTCTTAGAGATTAAAATTAATACAGTAGAAATATATTCAAAGAAGGGCTAGAACACAAAATTGAGGAAATCACTCAGTAAGTGGTGAAAAAAAGACAATGATAAAAAAATTTGAAATGAGAAAGTTAAAGGACTAAACTAAGAATTTCAATTCAGATGTGAACATAAATTTCAGAAAAAACAGAAAACTGAAGGTAGCAGCTTATTAAAGACATTTTAAAAAATCCCCAAAGTGAAGGGCCTGTGTTTCCATATTAAAAGGGAGGTCAGAAGAAAAAAAATTAAAAGCATATCATGATCTAATTTTAGACCACTGCAAATAAAGAGAAGGTCCTGTATTTGTTTTCCAGGGCTTCTGTAAGAAAGTACCCCAAACTGAGTGACTTAAAAAAAAAATTATTGTCTCACAGTTTGGGAAGCTAGAAGCACAAGATCAAGGTGTTAGCAGACCTGGTTTCTTTCGAGGGCTGTGCAGGAAGGACCTATTCCAGACCTCTCTCCTTGGCTTGTAGATGACCGTATTCTTTCTGTGTCTCTTCCTATTGTCTTCCCCCTATGTGTGTTTACTCTTTGTCCAAATTTTCCCTGTTTATAAGAACATCAATCAGATTGGATTAGAACCAACCCTATTGACTTCATCTTAAGTAATTGTATCTAACGACACTACTTCCAAATAAGGTCATATTCTGAGGTAGTGGGGAAAAGGACTTCACATAGGATTTTTAAGAGGACACAATTTAACCTATAACAAGTCCTAAAATCATCCAAAAGAAAATATATATAAAACAGATCACACAGAGGGAACTAGATTTAGAATGACATTGGACTTCTTAGTATACCCTCTAAGTTCTTTGGGAAAATGATTTTCAACCTAGAATTCTATTCATAACCAACTAATAATTAAATGTAAAGGTGGGCTAAAGCCGTCTTTAGACATGCAAGGACTCAAGTGTTAACTTTCCCTATCCCCTTCTCAGGAAGCCACTGCTGCATATGCTTAATAAAAATGGCAGGGGTGGGGGATTGGTGGATTTACTATAAAGTTAATGAATCTTCAATTTTAGAATCCCTCACTTGCACAGTTCCCCCTTTCAATGAATGGAAAGGGCCCTAGCAATGTGGTGACATAATCAAATGATTTTGAAAAAATTTTAAAGAAAGATAACCACTATTGGTTAAGACAGTCACATTTCCTTGTATAGGTGTGCTAGGCATTTTTGGGATCCAGCTAAAAAGAAGCTGTGTTGGAGACATTATATTGTGTTTAGTAGGATATATTTATGAGGCTTATGTCATTTCCATGTGTAATTAAAGTTTTGCCAGGTGGAAGTGTAAGAATAGCTTCTAGTAATCTCCTCTTACCATTATGCTAACTGCCTTAGTGGCATCAAAGTTCAGAGCCAGAGATTTATCACAATAAGAATGTGTCCTTTTGCAGCTGACACCAGAAGGATCTAGGTAGGGAAGGAGATGGAGGATGTGAAATTTACAGAGGCGGGAAAATCTACCAACCATCATGCATGCAAATTGTAAGCAGAGCATTCAGTTCTCATCAAAGCCCAGAAAAAAATGGGCATTCTCTTCAGTCGGGAAAGTACTGGATAATATAGAATTCGTGATTATAAATGCACCACAATTTTTTTGATGAAAATTTTACAAAAATACAATTTATCTGAATTCTTGTGTGTTAAGGGCGTATACTTGTATATGCAGTGCCACAAACATAGTACATTTGAGTATAAAGTTGTATGGTTTATAACTTAGCATCTTGTCCTGAAAAATTTTGGCAGTTCCCGATGAAAACTGACCCTGAATGAAACAATCTCTGAGTGGAACCTGAAGAAATAAGTCTCAAGTGACAAAAACACTACACATCATCCTGTGTATGTCAGTGTATGTGTATAATACACATTTATGTAGCTCAAAACAGGCTAGCAGCAATTTGTAAATGCATTTGAATTTATGGGGCAGGAAATGAAAAGTAATAAGGCAATTATTATCTTCAGGAGAAACAAGAAGTTGTAAAAGAGTTGCAGTCGTAGTGAGGTAGGAGGTAGATGGGCACCCCCAGGGTAAGCAGTTAGAGATTCGTTCCCTGTGGACTGATATTCCAAGATGAGAATAGCAGGACAATTGAGAGAGGAGGCTGGGCCCTTCCCAGATAGAAGATAAAAGACCACGTATTTCTCATTCTCGAAGTCAAGGAGACCTTCCCGACTAGAAAGCTCCTTGGAGGTCAAAAAGGGAGGGGGCGCCACCCCATAGTAAGGGATGTCAACTACCCATAGGCCTCTTTGCTAGAATCCATCTTGGCTAAGAGATGCGCACGCACACACGGAAGGATCCTGAGATAAACCAAATATGGGCTTAGAACCAGGCAAAGCAAAATGATTGGCTAAAGGAAACCTGGAAGAAATGCCCCTTATAAGTGATTTAAACTACTACGAGTGTGCGACTCTCTCTGAGTCCGCCTGTGTGTCTTTCCATACGTACTGTACTTTTTTCCTCCTAATAAGCACTTTACTTATTTCACTGCCTTCCGTCTTTGTGGGAATTCTTTTCTGCAAAGCCAAAGGGCCAGGGCCTTGTCGCTGACCACTGGTCTAGTGGCTAGGATTCGGTGTCTCACTTCTGCGACCCGACCTCAATCTCTGACTGGGAACCAAAACCTTGCTTCAAGCCACTGCAGGCCGAGGCCACCTGAGGTCAGTAGTATACCACTTAGTCTCACTGTGAGCAGTATTAACCTCGTCAGAATCATGTAAGCACTGCACATTGATTTAGTTAATATTATGATGTAACTACATTAGGAAGCTATGGGGACTATGTACGGGAGTCTGTGTGCTTGTGTGTCTGTTGTGTGTGAGTTATTTGTAAGAGAGGTAAATTCTCATCTTCCATTTAAAACAAAATAACTGCCTAAAATTGAAAACTGAAGAAATTCCATACAGGAATGTTAAATGCCTGAGGAAACAGCTAAAGGTGTATTAGGGGATGCTGTTGGAGAATAAGACTTATGGGTCAGGAAGAGAGGAATAGGAAATAGCTACATTTTGTTATAAACTTTGTAGTGCTATTTGCCTTTTAAAAGCATGTTTATATATTTTTAATAAAAATAAAATGTAATTGAAAAATGGAATCAGTTCTGACACACTTTCATAAAATGAGTCCTGTAAGCTTCTTATTACACTTTTCTAGATTATTGCTAAAATTGATTCACATTTTATTTTTGCATTATATAATGCTAGTAGGATTACTCTTTCAAGGTGAGGAAATGATTAAATGAAACTAATTATTTCTTTGAAGAAAACCTAAATCCTTGATAAACCAAATGAGAATTGAGATAGAGCAGCCTGTTTGAATATCATTGTGTAGAGCCAATACTTTTTTAAAGGAAAGTAGGACTTAAATATTTATGAAATTGAGTTTTCTTTACTATTTTGAAAAAGGAATTATTAAAATTTTACGATCTTTGTAGAATTTATTTTTCTTTCCTTTCTGTACTAGGTAGGAAATGAATTAGTTTTACATTAATAAATCAGAATACATGAAAAACTAATTGCTCACAAAATGCAATTGTATCAAACATATAGAAATAAAACAACATTGTTGCTTAGCTTCCTAAGTTTGAATTTATTATATTTAATAAAATAAAGATTAAAAATGTATGCATTGGGGTTTCTAAATGTAGGCACCATGCATTCATTCAGGTTTTGTTATAGAAGAAGCATTGATTTTACTCTTGCATCTACATTTCACAAAGAGAGTATCAGCGGAAAAAAGCTTGCCTCACAGGCAAGGTTGAAAGCTCATTTTCATTTTATTTCTTATCTTAATAGCAGGAACCTGCTACACAATGAAAAATATATGCTTCAGGAAGATTGAACGTGCTACGTTTTGCAGAGTTGTTCATCTTTTCTAAAGGACAGTTATCAACTAAGCAAAAAATGAAGAAATAGTTATTCTGCTTGGCTTGTGATATTATAGATCTATGACTGTGCAGTTAGAAAAATCCAAGCAGGAGAGGTTAAGAGTTTAAAATTTAAGACAAAGGTGATAGAGTGTTTTTGTTGAGAATATAGCTTCAGAGGAATACATATTATGGTGGGCATCCTGTAAAATGGCCCCCAAGAGTCCTTACCTCCTAGTATTCAGGCTTCTGTGAAATCCCCTCTCATTGAGTGTGCACTGGACTTGCTTCTAAACAATAGAATATGGAAGAAGTGATGGGATGTTGCTTCCAAGATTAGGTTATAAAAAAGAGTTTGGCTTCTGTCTTGGTGCTTTCTCTCACTGTCTCTTGGCTTGCCAAGCCTGAAAGACTTTCCCAGTTTTTGAGGCAGCTCTAGGGAGAGTTTCATGTGTGTGAGCTTGGAAGGAGATCTTCTGAGACCTGCCAATAGCCACATGTGTGAGCGTTTAAGAGATCCTTCTCTAGTCAAGCCCTGGGAAAACTGCAGTCCCAGCTGACACCTTTACTGTAGGCTCTTGAAGGATTCTAATCAGAAACACCCAGCTAAGCCACTACCTGATTCCTAACCCATTGAAAGTGTAAGATAATTTTTTTTCAGCTACTGAATTTTGGGATAATTAGTTATGGAGCAATAAGTAACTAATTCACAGGCCATAATTTAAACCCTGGCCCCACTTAATTTCTCTAAGTCTCAGATTCTACATTGTTAAAATGGGATAACAACTGTATGTAATTTTTGTATCATTGTTGTGGGGATTTAATGGGATAACTTATACTAATAACTCAGCATATGTAACTGCACATATGGATTACCCAAAAAAGGGAACTACTATTTTTATTATCCATATAATTTGGGGCAAGATGTATAGAATCAGTCTGTTCTTCTGTACTTAGATTGGAATATATCTTCTCAAAAGATCAGTAAACCATCATCCAACATATAATTTGCCTTTAATATTTATTCTAGACCAGTGTCAATCTTTGTTGCCTTTCCATAGCTATCACCTGCTATCCTTGGCCTTAGACTCTGTCCTATCCAACCACTGAACCAATTCTGATCAACACACACCATACCTATATTAGCAATCTCACAGTCTCCAACCAGCTGGGTTTAGAATTAATACTAAAGTGCTAATCCCAGGAAAAGATTAAGGTTGGGGTTTGAGAAGTAATAACTTTTTAAACTGCAGAATTGTCCCTATCTCTTGTTAGCTTTTTCCCTAGGCCATGACTTCCTGATTTGTACAGCATCCTGAGATACCATGCCTAGTGGCTCTGCATCTAAGTTTGACCCCCTAGACCAGCCATGTTTTCTCCCTTATTCCTGACACCATCATGATTCCTGAATTTCTGTTCTTTCTCAAAGGCAAATGCACTCTCAGTTGGTTTATGTGGATTACGCAGCTATATTTGTTAGACAGAATTTGGATAACTCCATGATGGGGATGAGATCTGTTATCATTTCCTCAGAATAATAAATATTGGATTGGCCAAAAAGTTCATCTGGCTTTTTCCGTAAGATGTTACGGAACTAACTTTTTGGCCAACCCGATAATTCCAGCTCTATTGATGCCTCTTCCTCTTCTTCCTCCTTTTATCCTATTTATCCACACTGTTCTAACTAAATCTTAATTCTGTCTTTATCACAAGGTTGAAAACACTGTGCTTTTACAAAAGCAGTAATTTATTAAAATTTTATATGTGAGACAGCATGCAAAGCAAATACTGTTTAGCAATTGGGATAAAGTATAGATACCTTCCCAGTAAAAGTAAATTTACATCTCCAAAGATTGATTTCATTAAAGCACCTTTTATCCCATAGAAAAAAAATGAACTCAGTACAACCCTAACGCAAACTTGTGCACTAAAGAAAGTACACTTCTAAAAAGGATGATAAGTATGTGTATCTATATGTAATGCTATGGAATTGATATAAACTCTTCTTTATAAAGAACATCTTGACCTTTAGAAAATGAAGGATTTTTCTCTCCTAATTTAGCTAAGACTAAAAGGTTGATTTTACAATTCTTCAAGAATTGTAGATTCAATGTTATAAATCCAGCAGATTGGAAGACATGGTAGTGGTGATGGATTGTTGCCAATATAAAGTAAAATATCAGGACAATTTCATGATAAAAAATATTATAGAAAATCACAATCATTCTACTCACACTTTCAAGGAAGTTAATCATCCCTAAGCTAGAATGATCAACTTGTATAGTATTAGATTAATTTATTTAGATAAATATCTTCACTCAAGAGACTTAGCACATTTTAGGAATGATGTGTCAAAGTATGATAAAATCGTCAATCTGTACTATAGATTCTACCCTCATCTCATTTTTTTTTTCAGTAAGAATGGTGTTATAAATTACACATAGTGACAATGAGGTACAATAAATTCTAATGTGTAAATCTGGGTGTAAATACCTGTGTTATAATGCCATGCTAGCAGATTTCACTCCCAAACCCAATTTATAAGGTCTCTGATTAATACTATGGTGAACCCTTACTCAAAAGTAAACTTGAAAGTCATCGTAACTACTAATATTTAAGCTGTTTATGAGTTATATGAAAGATCACTTAGATCTTAGCATTTAATGGATGTGTGTTTTTTCTCAGTTATTTCCTTTTTATTTTTCATGCTATAATTGCCACCTTTGTTGTTTCTTCAAAAAGCATCATCCAGGAATTAATTGACAAAGCTGTGGCTGGATATTAGGTCTACTGAGTGAACAACTGGGCATTCCTTTTTACACTCTTGTGTGCTTCACATAAAATGATTTCTAAGTGGTAGCATTTTAAAAGTGTTTCATTGTATTTGGCATATCTACGCTGATTAATGTTCCTGATATTTTGACGCAGGCAAAGAAAGATGATATGAATTGCAGTGGTTCTTGGCCAGGACCTTTTGAGCAGGACTAGTGCAGTTTTTGGCCATTTGGCAAGTGACGTTTCCTTCATCTGTGAGCTTATAGAAATCCAAACTAGTATGCAGGACAATATCCATTCTCAAGAGATAATATATGCAAAAAATGAACAAATAGGAAGGACAGTCTTTAGTTTTATAAAGAATACTCCTTTATATTTATCATAAAAAATCAGGACATGCTAGCTGAGAGGAGAGAAAACCTCCTAGTACCCCCAAATGAGAAAAAAAGTTCTAATTGGATGTCATCACTGTCAATCGTTTTGTCTGTAAAAAGGAAGCTTTTCGTCTCTAAGTGGAAAAACAGTGATCAGATTCTGTCTGTAGATGAGCATCTTTTGTCTTCCCTTACTGAGATTGGGATAGGGTCAAATTGAACGTCTTCTGGATGTTGTAGAAACATCCAAGAAAAAAATTTTATGGCTAAGAATCCATGCAGGCAATATATTACAATTATTACTTCTGATTAGAGAATAAAGAAGGTTTGCTGAAAAATGTTTTCTGATTTATATGTTTCTTAGAGTTCATACATTCCTTCACTTCAGAAGTATTTATTGAGACCCCATTATGTTCCACGCACTCTTCCAGCCTCTAAAAACACACCAGAACAAAACAGAAATTCTTTCCCTCCAGGGTTCACATTCTACTAAATATTTCATTCTTTGATTTGCCAAAAGAACCAATTCATTAATTTGTGAATGATTAAGTATATGAATTTCCTCTGACCTTTTATTTAAAAGTTCTCCTAAAACAATGGCTTTGTGTAAACATTTGGTGTAACACTGTTGCACTCCTCTCTAAATCTGAATTATAACCTGTGATTGTGGCAGAACCACTAAAACTTTTAGTAACATATAAAGATTGTGTATCCTTAGAGACACGGTAGTTAAATGCTAAGAAGTAATTCGGATGCAGATTTGTGTCTATACCCATTTATATATCTACATCTCTATATTTATATCTAGATAGACAGGTAGATACTAGATATAGGTAAAAGTATGGGTATAGAGATAGAGATAGCAATTATCTTGCTAGAAAGGGTAATAAAACTACTGACAATTTATTTTATTCAGTAGACCTTTATCTGTCCTCCAGTATATACAAGGCATTAGTCAAAGCACTATGATGGTTTAGGTAGATAAGACTTCACTGACCTTAGATCAGGCTTATATACTAAGTAAAGGGTGGGGTCAAGGTATAATACAATAAATGATATATAAATTCTGGAGTTGAGATGAACCCGGGGATGAGGGATTATTGATTATAGTTTAAGGGACTGAGAAAGGCTTAATAATTGAACAGGCTATTTGTTGAGCTTAAAATATCCAAACACTTCAGTCTAACACTATTTTATTAGATCTTTACCAGAAGGATCTAAAGTCCTTGAAAGAACTTAGCTCTAATTAAATATATCCAAATCCATTTTCAGAGTCTTTCACTGGGCCTTGATGTTGAAAGTGAGTGTTCAGTTGAAGGTAACTTTCAGTTCACCTTCTGAAGTTAGTACAAAAAGAAATGAGTTTCTCTCTAATGGTTAGTGACTTCTCTGTCTGCCGCTAAGACATTTAAAGGTTTCAGAGAATCAGTAGTCCCACAGTTTTTGTTCTGTTTTGTCTTTTTAATGAGCCTGAGTAATCTTGGATAAAAAAGAAGTAGGATAATTTTTTAAAAAAATAAATTTATTTATTTATTTGGCTGTTGGGTCTTTGTTGCTGCACGTGGGCTTTCTCTAGTTGCAGCGAGCAGGAGCTACTCTTCGTTGCAGTACACGGGCTTCTCTAGTTGCGGAGCACGGGCCCTAGGCACGCGGGCTTCAGTAGTTGTGGCTCGTGGGCTCTAGAGGGCAGGCTCAGTAGTTGTGGTGCATGGGCTTAGTTGCTCCGTGGCATGTGGGATCTTCCCAGACCAGGGCTGGAACCCATGTCCCTGGTATTGGCAGGCGGATTCTTAACCACTGCGCCACCAGGGAAGTCCCAGAAGTAAGATAATTTTAAAAAGGATGTGGAGAAAGAAAAGCACAGATGTACACCTGAAAAAATATTTTTTTATGTATTTTTTCCCATTGTATTGTAAAAGGATAGTGGAGAAGAGAGCTTATCTTCATCCCCTGATGAGTGGAGGGCTGACCAGCTCAGCTCAGTGATCCATTCACATGCACAGTGTCATCAAGCTAGTTGCCCATGGTTTCAGCTTTCTGGGTGCAAATAAAAATAACACACTAAGTCATTACTACTCTCCACCATTTCATTGTTTCTCTGGAGGCGGTGTCCCTTTTTAGGCTTATTTTGCTTGATGTTTTCACATGATTAGATTGAGGTTATACAAATATTTTTGGTAAGAATATCACAGAAGAGGTGTGTCCTTCTCTGTATATCATATCAGTGGGCACAAAATGTTAGATGTCATAACTGGTAATATTAACTTTGATCACTTGTTTGATGTAGTATATGCCAGGTTTATATGCTCTAGAATTACTGTTTCTACATTCTGTATTGATTAAGTACCTGGGGGAAGATATTTTGACACTATACAAACATCCTAGATCTTAATTTCTACTCAAAAGTTTGCATAATAATTTTAGCATGTAATCTTGCCATCAATAATTATTGTTGTGGAGTCCCAGTAGAAATTTTTAAAGTTTTCTTCAGTTTTTATACATTTATTGATTAGATTTATTTTATAAGGAAGAGCTATCCCTTCTCTCACTTTTATATATTTATCTAATTATTCATTTATATTAGTTGGCTGCATGAATATCTACATTATTCTATGGGTTATAATATAATACTATCATTATTTATATTTTTGCTCAGATTTATCCAGGTTGGTTATTGGAGCTCTTTCACATAGTCTTCTGTGTCCCCATCTTTTTATGAGCATTTTCTTACTTTTGAAACCATAAGATGCTCCACTAATTTTGTATTTTTCCTTCCCTAGACCTGGAATCAGATACTTCTCCAGGAATCTCAAGTTCTTTTTATTGGAAAGATCTAATTTTTAAACACTAAGGTCTGAATGCTTGGTGTGCTCTTTGCTGCTAGGGTGTCATTGATTCCAGGACCTCTCACAGACTAAGCTTAGATTAAGCACACGTACATAAAAACATATTTGGATTTCTCTCTGTATCTAAATATTTGTATATATATATTAAAAACCATAAGTTCATCATATTTCTACTTATAGTTCAACCCCATAGGTCTTATTCTAGCCTTTCCCTTTCAGTATTTGCAATTTTCTTTCTCTGACACTGAGAAACCTGTCTCTCATTATCTGCAGTTAACTTATTTTTTCAGCCCTATTATATACATAAATTAACTTCAGAACTCCTAACCCATATGCATTTGAGAAACAGATTTACTAACTATAGTACATTATTTGTCTACTGTTCTTTCTGTCTTTAGCCTTATAATACCCAGTCAAAATACTGTTTTCCAAAGTTAACTAAAGTCAGTTTTTTTCTTTTGCATTCTCTACATCGTGGTCACGTTACTTATTTGTAATACATTTAGGTTCCTATATCACTGTAATTGACTTTGTGTTCATCTCACATCCTTTTTTTAATTTATTTTAAATTTACAAACAGTAAACTTCATTCTTTGTGGTGTACAGCTTGAAAAATGCATGGAGTAATATATCCACCAACATAGCCTTGGCACAGAACAGCCCCATTGAAGTCTCCCCGCCAATTCCCTTGTAGTTAACCACTTTGTTTTTCCCCAATCTCTGGCAAGTTCTGACCTGTTTTGTCTTTATAGTTTTGCTTTTTCCAGGAATGTCATATAAATAGAAACATACAATATGTCAACCAGTGGTTCTCAATGAGATAAAACTTTGTTTCCAAAGAATATTTAGCAACGTCTGGAGATGTTTTTTTTTTTTTGTTTTTTGAATTTTATTTATTTATTTATTTATTTATTTATTTTTGGTTGTGTTGGGTCTTCGTTTCTGTGCGAGGGCTTTCTCTAGTTGCGGCGAGCGGGGGCCACTCTTCATCGCGGTGCGCGGACCTCTCACCGTCGCGGCCTCTCCCGTTTGCGGAGCACAGGCTCCAGACGCGCAGGCTCAGTAGGTGTGGCTCACGGGCCCAGTTGCTCCGCGGCATGTGGGATCTTCCCGGACCGGGGCACGAACCCGTGTCCCCTGCATTGGCAGGTGGATTCTCAACCACTGTGCCACCAGGGAAGCCCTCTGGAGATGTTTTTATTGACTGTAGTGGAGGGGATGTTACTGGCCTCTAGTGCATGGAAGTCAGGGATGCTGCTAAATATTCTCCAGTGCACAAACAATTACCTAGCCCAGCAAGTCAGTAGTGCACAACTTGGGAAACCCTGATATAGGTTTTTGGATCTGGCTTCTTTCACTTAGCAAAGTGTGTTTAAGATTCATTCGTGTTGTGTGAATCAATAGTTTGTTCCTTTTTGTTTTCTGATTAGTATTACATTGTGAGCAATATCTCACATAGGCTGTTTCTCCATTCACATGGGAAGGACGTCCTTGTTGTTAACCAGGTTTTGGCAATTACGGATAAAGCTGTTAGAAACATTTGTATGCAGGTTTTGTGTGGACATAAGTTTCATTTCTCTTTGTTAGAGTAGGATTGTTACTGTTTCTTTCAGTCTGTGTCTTTTCATTATTATAACACTTTCTTTAGTAGATTAAAATATTTTAATTTTTATAGAGTCCAGTTATTATGGATCGTGCTTTTGTTGTTGTATCTAAATATTCTTGACCTAAACGAAGCTTAGATTTTATTTAAATATTCTTGACCTAAGCGAAGCACAGATTTTCCCTGGGTTTTCATCTAGACGTTTTTTAGTTTTATTTTTTACATTAGTCTGTGATTCATTCTGAGTTAACTTTGTAAGATTCGAGGCATGGGTTGAAATTTATTTTTGTGCATGTGGACATCCAATTTTTCAAGTTTCAGTTGTTGAAAAGACTATCTTTATTGAAATGTCTTTCTCAAAAAATCTGTTGGTGTCAATTATGTAGTGGCTTAAAAATCAGTTGATTATATTTGGTGAGTCAATTTCTAGGTTTTCTATTCTGTTCCATTGATCTATATGTCCATCCTTTAGGGAATAGCATGCTGTCTTTAATTAATGCAGCTTTATGGTAAGGCTTGACATCTGGTAGTGTGAGTCATCTAACTTCTTAATTCTTTTGAAAAGTTATTTTGGTTATTCTAATTTGTTAGTCTTTCCATGTAAATTTTAGAATCAGCTTGTTGATATACATTTAAAAGAAAAACTCCCATTGGCATTTTGATTGATACTACATTTAATTTCTAGTTTAACTTGCAGATAATTGAGTTCTCAACAATACTGAGTCTTCCAATCTATGAATACAGTATAGCTTTTGATTTATTTTGGTCTTCTTTGATTTATTTCAGTAGATACATAATTTTAAGCATACAGAAACCTACATGTATTTTTGTTAAATATATAACTATTTCATGTTTTTGGTTCCATTGAAAATGGTAGAGTTTTTGTTTTTCAAGTAACTATTACTTATTTCTAGTATATGGAAATACAATGGATTGTATGTATAGTAACCTTTTATCTTGAGACTTTTAAAAATTCACTTATTGGTTCTAGAATCTTTTTAAAGATCCTCTGGGATTTTATATGGAGATAATCACATTTGTGAAGAGAGACATTATTATTTCTTTCTTTTCAATCTGTATCCCTTTAATCTCAACTCACTAAGACTTCCAGTATTATATTTTCTTGTTTGCAATCTTGGGTGAGAGCATTCAGTCTTTCACCATTAAATATGATGTGTTTAATGTGTTTGTATATGTCCTTTAATAAATTAAGGAAGTTTCCTTCTATTCCTGATGTGTGGCTTTATTTTCATGAATAGATACTGAATTTTTGTCAAGTGCTTTTCTACGTCTATTGAATTGATCATATGATTTTTTTAAATATGGTGTTAATATTAATTTTATTGATCAATTCTTGAATCTTGAACTGGCCTTGTATTCTTGGGATTAAACCCCCTTTTGTTATAATGTGTTATTCTTTTTATATTGTCTTTTGGAATTGATTTGCTAAAATATTTTGTGAGGATTTTTATATCCATATTCATGAGGGATCTTGATCTGTAGTTTTCTTATAATGTCTTGGTCTAGTTTTGGTATTATAATACTGTTGGCCTTATAAAATTTGTGGGTAAGTGTTTTATTCTCTTAATTTTCTGAAATGTATTGCGTAGAATTGGTATTATTTTTCCTTAAATGTTTGGTAAGGTTCACCACTAAATCCCTCCAGTTTTAGGAAGATTTTTTAAAATAAAATTTTCACTACAAATTCAATTTCTTTAACAAAATGGTACCATTTAGGTTGTGTATTCTTTCTTGAGTGAGACTAGGTAGTTTGTGTCTTTCCTAAAATTGGTCCATTTTATCAAAATTTTCAAGTTACAGAAAAGAGTTGTTAATATTCTCTTACTATCCTTTTAATGTGTATGGGGTCTGAAGTGAGGTTTTATTTTTCATTCCTGGTGTTGGTAATTTTGTCTTCCCTTTTTTTTTTTTTTTTTTTTTAATTTTATAGCTACTTTTATTTTTATTTATTTATTTATTTTTGGCTGTGCTGGGTCCTCGGTTCGTGCGAGGGCTTTCTCCAGTTGCGGCAAGTGGGGGCCACTCTTCGTCGCGGTGCGGGGACCGCTCTTCATCGCGGTGAGCGGGCCTCTCAGTATCGCGGCCCCTCCCGTTGCGGGGCACAGGCTCCAGACGCGCAGGCTCAGTAGTTGTGGCTCACGGGCCCAGCCGCTCCGCGGCATGTGGGATCCTCCCAGACCAGGGCTCGAACCCGTGTCCCCCGCACTAGCAGGCAGATTCCCAACCACTGCGCCACCAGGGAAGCCCTTCCCTTTCTTTTTAATTTTTTAAAAAATTTCATCAATCTTACTAGAGTTTCATAAATTTTATTGATCTTTTCAAATAACTGGCTTTTTGTCTAATTGATCTCTATTATTTTTCTTTTTTAAATTTCATTACATTCTACTTTTATCTTTATGATCTGCTTCTTTCTGATTGCTTTGAATATAAGCGTTTGTCTTTTTCTAGTTCCTAAGGTAGAAGCTTGGAATACTCTTGAGATCTTTCTTCTTTTTCTCTTTTAAAATATAAGCATTTAATCCTAGATTTCCCTCTAAGTACTGCTTTAATTACATTCTACAAATTTTGATTTGTTTCATTTTCATACAGCAAAAAATAGTTTTGGTATCTTTTGAGACTTATTTCTTGATCGCATGTTATTTGGTAGTGTACTCTTTTAATTTCCAAACATTTGTGGGTTTTCCATACATCTTTCTGTTATTGATTTTTAGTTAAATTGTTATGATCCAGTAACACATTTTTGTATGTTTTCTATTCCTTTAAATTTGTTAAAGTTTGTTTTATGGTCCAGATAGACCAAATAGAATATAATCTACTTTGGTGAATATTCTTTTTGTACCTGAAAAAAAAAAAAAGCATACTCTGTTATGGGGTGGACTGATTTATAAATGTAAATCAGGTCAAGTTGGTTGGTTGTGTTCTTCAGATGTTCTGTAGCCTTACTAAATATCTGCCTACTCGTTTTATCAATTGGTAATGAAAGAGTATTGAAATCTTCACCTATAAATGTGGATTTGATTTCTTCTTTCTTTCTATCAATATTTATTACACGTGTTTTGAAACTCTGTTGATCGTTGCACGTGTGTTTGGTTTTTTGTCCTCTTGGAGAATTGACCATTTTATCATTACGTAAGTCCCCTTTTATCCCTAATGAGATTCTTTGTTCAGACATCTGTTCTAACGTATGTTAATCTATATTAACCTCTCCAGTATTCTGTTCAGCATGGAGATTTGTACCCCAACCACCACAGCTACTTTTCCCTTTCTCTTTTCTGTACCAACGTGGAAGTTTTCACAGAACTCTCCCTGGTCTCTTTTGGGAGCACTTGGTGAGGTTTATTTAGAAAGAGCTTGAAAGATGAAAGATGGTGTGAACTCCTCCTATATCTGCAGTCATCATGCTCACCTGCCAGTCTGCATGCTACCAATTTGTTAACTATTTTTGCTAAATTCTTCTTGCTAAATTCTAATTGTTGTCTGATATCTGTTTCATCTAGGCAAGGGTTCACATGCTGTTTCTCCCTGTAAATAGGTGACTGTAAATAGGTGACTGTTTCTCTCTGTAAATAGTTGACCGTTTCTTCCCAGATGTTATGTTAGCTGATTGCCCTGTGAACTTCTCTTTCTCATGATTTTAATAAAACATATGGAGTTTGTGTTTTTGTACATTTTTCTTGTAAAGGTAGAAAAAACATTATTTTCAGTGTTTACAATAGAGTATAAACTGTAAACTGGAAATCTCTTTAAGTTTTAAAATTTTAGTGACTATATTATTTCATTTCTAGAACGTTTTTATTCCTTTTCTTACCTATATAGGTATTTTAACATATAACATTTTAAATATTGTTCTATTATTATGGTGAGTCTAATCATCTTTTTCTTATATCTTATATTCTTATTCTTATATTGTTGGCTTTCTCCTTTGTGGTAGTTTGTCGTCCTGTGTGATCCATGATTTTGAATATGAACTCAACTTCAGGGTTTTGTTTTGTTTTGTTTTTCTTTATGCCCAGGTCTGTACCCTGCATTGTGGAAATGACCTAAAGAGACAATTTTTGTTTTTGCTCTGAGTGAACTCTGAAGAGAGTATAAACTTAGACCCTATCCTAGGATTTTTATTACTCATAAGTGAGTTTTGCTTCTTCTTTTCACAACCTTTGCTACCTCCACAGGTTTACTTAGTTTTCCTCAGCCAGTTAGCAATTCTTCTAGTCCAATTTTCACTGATGAAAATCTTTTGAGGCTACCAGTTTTATAGAGGGGTCAGACATCCTCTTCCCTGAAGTTCCTAGATTACAATTTCTCAGCACTCAAGCTCTGGACTTAGGTTCTATAGAATGATCTGATATGCCTGTGTTGTCCAGCATGATCTTAAACTCTCCATGCTGGCTTGTTAGAAATTGTACCAGACCCAGTTTATGTACTTCCCCGAATTCAGTTGACTATGGTGTTCTGCTCAACTATAATGATGACCTTCTAGGAAATTTATCTCACAAGAGGCACACAGTTGGTAGTGCTATTTATGGCAGCGTCACAATGACTAGGTTTTACCTGTGGTTAATTAGAAAGTTCATGGATGCTACACTTGATCATTATGGGAGAAAATGTTCATTACAAGCATTGTGATGAAGGGTGGCTGCTTTGTTCCTTGGACAATACAGGCTAAGAAGTTTTTATAGTGTGTCCAGCATTTGTAAGTGTTTATATCAGGCAAGGCAGACCTTTCCGTAGCAGCTCAGTCGACCATATAAATTAACACTAGGAATCCACAGATCATCTATGTGACAATCAATTCAGCATTTGCCAGGAATCAATGTCAAAATCACTGATCTAAATACTTTTCAAAATAGACCTTTTGAAAATAGGAAGAGAGGTTGCTGGAGAACTAGGGCTCTGAAGTCAAGTAGTCTGGGCTTGAATCCCTTCTCTATTGCTTAAACATTATGTGAATTTGAATGATTTAAGCCATTTCGTGCTAGTTTTCTTCCTCTATTGAGAGGATTAAATGAAAAAATATATGGAAAATATCAGTTAATATTGGCTGTCATTTTATTCCTCTCCAATCTCATGCTCTCTCTATTCATATACATATCATGTATATGTGTGTGTGTGTATGTGTGTTTATATGTGTACAGTTGACCCTCGATCAAAGCTGGTGTTAGTAGTGCTGACCCTCTGCACATCAAAGCTGGTGTTAGTGGTGCTGACCCTCTGCACAGTCGAAAATCTGCATATAACTTTACGGTCAGCCCTCCTTATCCATGGCTCTGCAGCTGTGATTTCAACCAACCACAGATTGTGTAGTACTGTAGTAAAAACTTATTGAAATAAATCCTCGTGTAAGTGGACCTGTGCTGTTCAGAGGTCAACTGTATACATACATACTTATATAACATTTTATATGTAATTATATCTATATCTATATACATATATATCATTAACATCACTAAGATCAGTTCCATGACCTCACTTAAACAAATACTCTTAACAACACCCCCGCATAAGATGTTTGAGCTAATTTATAATAAGTAGGAGGTCCCTTAGCACGTCATCATGAAGCTTCAGCTTCAGATTTTTCTCAGCAGTGTTTGTCTACCTTTCCAGGTTGACCATGATTCTTTTTGATAGAAAAACTGATACAAAATATCTGAAGAATTTTTACATTTACTCTTTTGTCTATTTTACGTCACTGACACCAACCTGCTTTTTCCTTCTCCAAACACTGTTTATTATGATAGAGTTTTCCATTGTGTTTTGGCCAGGCTTCCAGTGAAGATGATAAAAAAAAATATACACAGACAATGTAAAATACATATCACATATTTTAGCCTGATTTAATAAAAGAAGCATTAGAACAGGAGCAAGGCTTCAGATTTATTATCTATATCTGGATCTATCTTTCACTCCTTATGTGACCTTTGGGAAATCACCTGACTTAACACCTGTCATACAAACAGAAGGGGTTGGTGTTTGAGATAAATGAGAATTTTCTCAACGTATGCATAGGCATTAATTTTTTGAGGAGTGAAATATTATATTTTTATTTTGAATTGTATAAAAATACTGAAATATTCAGATAATAACAAAAGAAACATGCATAGACTTTCTCCAAAAATTAATAAATATTAGTATTTGTGTTTTTGCTTCAAATAAAGTAAAAATATTACAGAAAAAAATTAAATAGCTTTTATCCCTTCTCAATTATGCCATGTCATTTTCCCTTAAAAATCAATTTTAAGCTTTTTAACTTATGTACTTCTGTAGAGACATCTAAAAAAAATAGTTTCACTTTTTAATGTTTTTTAAAAAATATACATACTATACCTATAATTTTATAATGTGCTTTTCACTCAACATTAAAAGTTTGAAATATATATTGATATATACACTAATTAGCTTTCACTAACAAATAATATTCTATGAATATGGCATAATTTATATATTCTCAATTGATGAAAAGTTTTTACTTTTTTATAATTACACAGATTTCTTCAATAAAGGCTTGTTCAAATGCCCAACCTTATATTTAGCAGTGCTATTAAAAGAAATGAAAGTAAAATGATTGTTTTTAAATTTAGTTATTTTATTTATTTTTGGCTGCATTGGGTCTTCGTTGCAGCGTGCATGCTTTCTCTAGTTGCGGCAAATGGGGGCTACTCTTCTTTGCGGTGGGTGGGCTTCTTATTGCGGTGACTTCTCTTGTTGCAGAGCATGGGCTCTAGGCACGCAGGCTTCAGTAGTTGTGGCACACGGGCTCAGTAGTTGTGGCTTGCGGGCTCTAGAGCGCAGGCTCAGTAGTTGTGGCGCACGGGCTTAGTTGCTCTACAGCACGTGGGATCTTCCCGGACCAGGGATCGAACCCATGTCCCCTGCATTGTCAGGCAGATTCTTAACCACTGCGCCACCAGGGAAGTCCTAAAATGATTTCTTAATGAGAATTTCTGTATCATCTCAAGAAATCATCTCTGTATTGAATACAGCAAATTAAATTGCTCCACATTGTGGGTAGAAAAGTGTCACTTTCTTTCTTTTGCCAATCTTCAGAAATATATCAAAAGGTTTCATATGGATTGGCCAAAACATTTGTTCGGGTTTTTCCGTACAATGTTACAGAAAAACCCAAACGAACGTTTTGGCCAACCCGATACGTTATACATCTACTTTGAGCAATTGAAAACAACTCTACCAGATCACCTGCAGATAATAATCTCTTATTATCACATTTTCGTTGTACTTCTACATGAGTTATTTAACTCATTAACATTTATTGAATATCTATTGTGTGCTTTTACTGATAACAAAAAAGAATATAGCACGGATGTCCTTAAGAAGCATGGATTTTTCAGCTTAGAATATGTGTGACATGGTATCAGAACGCAGAGGGAGAAGAGAGAACTTTGGATGAAATTGTTATAGAAATGTTATTGAGAAAGTGATTTTAGTCATACCTTGATATTTGGCTGAGAGATGCAGAGAAGAATAGAGTTTCCCAGCATATATGGGGACATTGAAAATGCAAATCTATAGATTGAAAGGTGGACTGTGAATAGAATTCAGAGCAGAATTTTTAAGTGGTGGAGCAGAGGAAGACATCCAGGCTATAACTTATCAAAAGCTAAAAATCCTGGGCTTTAATTTTTAGTGACAGGAAATGTCTGGGAGAAAAGAGTATTTGAAGAAGAAAATGGTATGATGCAATTAGTATTATAAGGGTATTTTTAAATTTTATTTATTTTTATTTATTTATGGCTGTGTTGGGTCTTCGTTTCTGTGCGAGGGCTTTCTCTAGTTGCGGCAAGTGGGGGCCACTCTTCATCGCGGTGCGCGGGCCTCTCACTATCGCGGCCTCTCTTGTTGCGGAGCACAGGCTCCAGACACGCAGGCTCAGTAATTGCGGCTCACGGGCCCAGTTGCTCCGCGGCGTGTGGGATCTTCCCAGACCAGGGCTCGAACCCGTGTTCCCTGCATTGGCAGGCAGATTCTCAACCACTGCGCCACCAGGGAAGCCCCTATAAGGGTATTTTTGATAGATTATAATGGTGTTTGATCACAAATATGTTTCTCTACAAGATTTTGTGCTTTTTGTACTCTATTAGGCTTGAATTCAGTTGAGGTTAACTATATAATAAACATGCATATTTGTATTTTGAATCAACTAATGTGTCTAGAACTTGGGAATACTGAAGTTTGATGGTTTAGATAATCTTAATAAGTAATTTGGGATATGAATTTCTAAAATTTTGCATTTTTTAATGAAATCAGCACTTCATTCCAAATGCGGTTTTTAGCTAGTAACAGAATCATAATAGTGAGCACCACTGGGAGAGTCTACATATATAAATTGATAAATTTGGTACAGGTGAAGTTTCTTTTGCTGATATTTACACTTTTAAACCTGTCAGGAAGATCTTAATTAAAATTCATTTTGAAAATCCCATGAGTTTTCTAATGTCAGAGTTTTGATAAAGTACATTTAGATGTAATGAACACAAATTATTCATTAAAAAAATCTTTCCCTTGCATATTGATGGCTTTGAACACTTTGAAGAAATAAACCCTGGCATATGCTTTACAACACAACGTGAGTTTTTTTAAAAATCATTTAAGAAATCCATTGCTCTTGCTTATTCCATAAGGTAAGACTGCAAAACAAAAGAGATGTTGATTTGTCTCCACCCTTCACGTCTGTGACTAGCATTAGCTAGATGAACTTGATGTAAGTTCCAGTGCCTACAAGAGTTAGGAACTTCTAACTTTTCTCCATAATACTCCTATGAAAGAAAAATACCTTTTAATAAAATTTAGAAATTTGTAGTGTACTTTGAAAAGAAGCATGATTCTTGGATGAATTAAAAAGTAAAACATAAAGGCAGGGAAGTCATGTTACCAGCATTCAGTATCTCTACCACTTAACCGGAATATATAGAAATAGCACTATAAGGTAGTCCAGTCTCATAGGGTAACCAACTCAGTTTTAAAACGAAAAGTCTCATGTCTCAGAAATTTCCTTATTCCTGGCAAATGGGATAATTAGTCATCCTAGAATTGCTGACAAAAATTTTTTATATGTTACATGTGAAACAAAGTTTAGATATAAAAAGAAAATATAGTGACTTCCCTGGTGGTCCAGTGGTTAAGACTACATGTTTCCACTCCAGGAGGCGGGGGTTCAATCCCTAGTTGGGGAACTAAAATCCCACATGCCACGTGGCACGGCCAAAAAAAAAAAAAGAGAATATAAAGCAGTTATATTATTTTTTTTCTTTTGAAACTCTTAGAAATCTCTGTCAATATTATTCAGTTGTAAAGGTGAATGTTTCCATCAATTAAGAGAATGCTTATCAGAATGGACACTTACGGTGATTTTCAAGTCCCACCATAATAAAAGGATATAGTGGTTGAATAGGTTGAATATTTAATAGGTTCTCAAAGTTAGGCTTGTAACTTTTATTTCTTTATATCCATGTAATGCCTAGCAGTAAATGATTGTAGAACATTGTGGGTTGATAGAAAGGAGAGATATTATGAGAATAGGCCTAACTTTAAGGTGGACCTCAAGGCCACTGGCAAACATGCATAATTTTCCATAAAATATCATTGGGGAACAAGATTTTCAGAGACAGACTATGTTGCTGGACAGTTTTTCTCATGTTTTAATGAACAATATTTAGAAAGTAGGAAGGCAAATATTTAGTAAATTTCTTATTTCCCTCACTTTTTACAAGACAATAAACAAGAAAATGTTTTTGTCCAAAAGACACCCTGAGAAAAGACTTACAACCTTAAAAAAGACTTGTGAAGATTTCCTAAAAAATTTTTCTGACTTAATTTAGGTGAAGGAATTGTCTAAAACTGCTTTCGTACCAATATATGAGATATATCCTGCCTGTTTCTAATCATCTAAGTCAATTTGCAGTAGAATTTTTTTTTTTTAAACCTAGAAAGTATGTGGATGAGAGCCCACTACTCCAATTAAATACAAATTTTACTCAGTGGTTTCAGCCACATTACAACTACCATAAAACAATTTGAAAATGTTATTGCTTAAGTCAAAATTAGAAGGACATTGAATTAAAAGAAAAAAAAAAGCAATATCCTTCCACACTACAACATAACAAATACATCATTTATTTCCTAAAACTACATCCTGTTTAAATTAACACTCTTCTCAATACACAGTATATAGATTAAACCAGGATGTCAGGCTTTCGCCTTTGACTCATTCCCAAATCATTTTAAATGACCTGGGACTTTTATCATCTTGCCCCATTTCTACCATCAGTGATTTACAAGAGATATTTGCCAGCTAAGGCACAGATGTCACTGTAACAACAGATTTTCCTTCTTCTAGCTCCCCCTCCAGTATATATCACATTAAATGATAAACCTAATCTCTCTCAAATTTATCATGCAATGTCTGAAAAACATATGTGGATCTTTCCTTCCTTCCATACAACTTAAAACTCTTCCTAGCTCCATCTTTATTCATATTACTCTTCAGCACAAAATCACAGTGCAGGAAGGTGTTTCCATACTCACCCTAATTCATTTTTTTTTAATTCCCTTTATTTTCAAACTTTTATTTTATTCCTATCTACAGAATAGAAATAAGTTAATTTACTGCTGAAGCTCTAAGAAATTCTCCTCATCCAAATTTACCTCATAGATAAATCCCTTCACTTAAAATTTATAATTGGACTCTGAGACACAAGATTATTACTCTCTAGTTGTTTTAATGGATGTAATCTGCTCTGCTACCCCAAACTAGCAGTTATATAGCTTAAATACATAAAAGCTAGGTCTTATATTTTTTTGTCACCATTTGCATACTTAGGACACTGCCAGGCATATAATATGTAAGTCAGTAGTATACTTACTGATTTATTGACTGAAATATGAAGTTGTTTCTAGACCATAGATAAGAGTATGGAGTTCAGAGCAAACATAACTTTTCTGTTAGAGCCACTAGAATAAACTAAAGCACAATATTTAGAGCTAAGACAAGAAACTAAATGCTCACACTTACTAGTCTCCACTGAAGAACTTCAGGATAAATTTTGTATGTTTCCTGGATTTTCATGTGTTGGGTTTCTTTCTCTGACTTCAGAAAGAGTCACTCTATTGATCTCTCTTCTAAGTTTAGAAATGGCAGGTAATAGTTTTTCTAAAAAAGCTATAAGGAGTTTAGAAATCAAACAGTGCAAATATAACATGGTATTTGGAATTTTCAAATTAAAAAAAGAGAGAAAATGTGTACATAATCATTTTTAAGACTATGTAAACAAAAGTTGTTTTAATATGAAAAATCAAAAGATAAAAATTTGAAAAAAAACCCACATTCACTACACACATAAAATATGTGAAATACTCATAATTAAGAAGTTAAATAACTGAATGGAAAATTGGGAAAAGGAATTATAATGATATTTCATAAAAAAGAAAAAATATTACAGGTAAATAAATTATGGAAATAAGTCATGAAAAGAATATAATAAATCTATTTGTGATGCTATGGAAAACATGCCTCCATTTAAAAAAAAAAAATATATAGGTGTGTGTGTGTGTGCACACGCATGCAAAAGGAAACTTTCTGAGAAGTCACGTAAACTGTTATCCCCGTTCTACTCTGGGAATTTGAACCAGATGACAGAGATAGGAGGAAGATTAACTTTTTAGTATATATCTATTTGTAACCTTTGTAACGTTTGTCATGCAAATATATTATTTTATAAGTATAAACTAATTGACCTATATGTATCTATAAACTATGTATCTATTTATAAATTAGTATATAAATTATGTATCTCTAAACTAATTGCACATACTATATCTATTATGTACCCTCTGTTATATATTGAATGTTATATATGTGTGAATGTGTTTTTGTATGACTACCTATATGTGTATGTGTGCAAGTGTGTGTATATATATATGTATATATATATGTATATATATATACATATATATATACACACACTGTACAAGTATACATATACATGTATGCTTGCTTTATTACAAAGATTACAAATGGATATTTATTTACAGTATATACATATACAATGTATAATATATATAGTACATATACATATACATATGTATATTTATACACAGAGAAAGAACAAAACACAGAAAAGTCTATAAAATGGAAAAAATATTTAGTGTTTGTAATTCTAATTCTAACTTAACCAGTAAAAGAGAATTGAAGAGGTTTCGATTTGCTCGAGTTCATTTTGATAGTATATTAAAACTAGAACTGAGACTAGAATCTATATGTTATAAATAAGTCTAGGGTTACTTCCACATTTTTCTCTATAAATAAATTCATATTTTTATCTGTATAGTGTGACTTTATCAAATTTTCATTCTTATATTCCCTTTTGTAACCTTTATTGTTTCAACAAAAATTTTCTGTTTGATATTTTTCTTAAATATTTCCAATTTATTACATTTCATCTCTAATTAAATTTAATTTTTAAATTCTTATTTCTCATCAATTATTCATGCCCATTACCTTCCACAAAAGGGAAGTTTTAAGGCAGTTTTTTCTTTGGCCTTATTCTGCTTTGATAAAGTTCTAAAGTCAGCAAGATAACTTTAACTGTACATTTTTATCACATTTATCAATTTTCTTCCCAAGTGTATTGCCACTGTGGCTGGTTTTTATTGGCACCAGTGTGGATCATTACATTGAAAATTTGCATGGAAAATATTAGAAATGCTATTTTCTAGGATTCCCTCTGGAAGAATGTTAAAGGTAGCACAGCCATTTCTATAATATCAATTTACTTATATGGAAATTGCATCAGAGGCTTCAGTTGACTTATATATTCTAAGAATTTATTGCGGGAACCAAGGATAGATATTATGGAAATAAATGAGTAAATGTTATAAATATTTGTAAGAAGGTGTTGGCATGCCAAACCTAAATCATAAACATTTTAATACTGCTGAAGTAATTTTTTTCCCAAGTTTCAGGAATGTACATATGGGTGTGGTAAAATAAAAATGGCTACACCTTTTTTGCTTTTCGCCTCATTAAGAGGTGAGGACTAATTCCCTAATACTAATTCTTGTATATCTAGAATGGTCTTATCACTTGTTTGGCCAATAGAAGGCTGTGGGCTTCCAGGGTTCTGGGACTTCCAAGGTTACATCTTAGAGTCTTGCAGTATTCACCCTGGCCTCTTGGGATGTTTGCTTGAGGTGACAGGGAGGAAACCACCACCCATCGGTAAGAAGCCTGACTACCCTGAGACCACTATACTATGAAGAAGCCCATGCTGTAAAGAGGCTCAAGCTCGATATGTGGAGATGTCACATGGGGACAGAGTGTGTAGCTAGTCCCAGATGTTTCAGAAAACCAATTTAGGCATCAGACATGTGAGTGTGGAAATGATACTCAACATTATGTCCCTAGAATGTGTGAAGTTGAGAGGGAACAAGAAAGCCAACCATTAGCCAGAGGCCCTATACAAATATCCATGAAAAGGTAGTCCAGAACAAAAACTGGTAATGCCTTTGTTCAGAAAGCATGCAGAAATTTGAGACACCCATGGGGAATTGTCTCTTGACATTGGCACAAATAACTATTATATTGGTGATTATTTCACACAAGTAATTGAAAAGGAAACAGTGAAAATGAGTGAATATCTAATCTTTAGATTTTATTGGACTGGAAGCCAATAGTTATTCACTCATAGTGTCAAATATAGTTTCTTCATGAAACTTTGAAAAGCATTAAAACTCTGTACGTGACTTCTGATAAATCATCTGAGTTTTTTCTAGTTATGAGTGCAAAGTGAAGTTTATCATAGAAAGTTTTTCAGTTGTCTCCCTAAATATCACTGCACTGTTAGTGTGGGAGAATCACAAAGTTTAAAAAATATATATAGGGGGCTTCCCTGGTGGCACAGTGGTTGAGAATCTGCCTGCCAATGCAGGGGACACGGGTTCGAGCTCTGGTCTGGGAAGATCCCACATGCCGCAGAGCAACGAGGGCCTGAGCCACAGCTACTGAGCCTGCACGTCTGGAGCCTGTGCTCCGCAACAAGAGAGGCCGCGATAGTGAGAGGCCCGCGCACCGCGATGAAGAGTGGCCCCCACTTGCCGCAACTGGAGAGAGCCCTCGCACAGAAACGAAGACCAAACGCAGCCAAAAATAAATAAATAAATTAAAAAAAAAAACAAAAAAACAGTTTAAACGAATAGAACTGATATTAAAAATATATATATATATATATATATATATATATAAAGAGTAATCATGTAATTTAAAAATTCATTCATGTCATGAATAGATACCTGTCCTAGGCTACTTAGGAGCTATTTAAATCAGCAGTTCAGGACCAACATTCTTAGAAAAAAAGTAGGAATCTGACCATTAGCAAAGATTGGATGTCATTGCTGGATGTTTCATAATACTAATGACATTCAATGTGGAAGAAATAGTATTAACTGGGGATGGGATGAGAAATTTAACATTTTCTACAGTTGAATTAAGTTACTGTCATGCAGACTGTGACTCAATTTTGCATGTATACATGTATGTGATGGAGAAGTATTGAACGCTTTATTGCTGTCTGTATAACTGGAAACCAAGATACAAGATAATTTTTGTTATTTGGTTAAATTATCAATTTATGATCTATGGTGTAGACTAGAAAAGGCTCATCAAGAACAGAGGGCAGGGGGTCAACACTTGTGGAGCACCCTTAGTTTTAAGTTCTAAAGCCAGATTTTCCTTCTCAAAATGTGCTAGCATCTGTATGCAAGTCTACGTAGGACCTTACTTCCTCAGAACTGATGGCAAACAATGTACCTGTGAGTTTTGTTTTCAGACTTTTTAAAAAAATCATAATGCCCAGAAATATAATGAAGCCACCAAATGTTTATGCTGAATTATTGTGAATTAGGATTTTCTGACTTAATAAAAGAAATATAAGAAACAAAACCCATCAGGTGTGGACATTCACTTATAGCTATTTGCCATTAAATTGAATTTAGGAGTCATGATGAACAATCTTATGCAATTTTATCCAACATTTACATGAGACCATGTTTGTTATTGCCATTACTAATGACTATTATTAATTTTCAATACATTTTTATTCTTTAAAAAATGGAGATTTTGTGCTCCTAAATTTGTTGTTTTGTATGTCCATTAAATATCCAGTAGATGTTTAAAACTTGAGAAACACTCTCCTGTAAACCTCTCGGATGACACTATCGTGATGACACTGCAGAATGCCTCTTCTCTGAGCTTAGATACTTTCTGGAGAATTCTCTTTAACAATCAGGTTTTACTCATACACCAAAAGTCCACTCAAATGTCCCTTCACCCTTTTGTTCTTTCTTGACCACGTTTATCAAGAAATTTATGACTGTGTAGAACATTAATGTGTATATCAATTTCAGGTTTTTTTAGGTTAGGTTAATAAAACAATGAGTGCTTATTAGGTACAAGGGTTTGTTCAGAGAAGCAGAGCTCCTGGGTGTGATACAGGATGAGGGGTTTATTATAGGGATTTGATTTTATACAATTATGGCTGTTGGTTAAACACTTTACATGTTTCTGCTTCTGTAACTTGGCCTGAAGTCCACAAGGCAGGCATTTGGAAAGAAAAGATGAATGTGAAGCAGGGGAGGACCAGGACAAACTAGAACCTGTATGTGAAGTGGAATTCATGTTGACCTCTCAATATTACCAAGCCTCCCACCTTAGCGATGAGGTTGACCGGCACGAAAAACTGGCATTCTTCAGTATGTTGCTGAATACACCCCTGGCCTAGGCAACAGAGAAGCTGAAGAAGATCTGATTGGAGCTCAGAGAGCTGCCAGTTGGGTGCTGCTTCAAGCCAGCAAGGTGGGCTAAGAGGTCCAAGACAATGTAAATGAGATGCAGCACCACCTGACCCCACATCCTTCTTCAGAGAATTAACATGGCTGGTGCTTTACTTCTTCCTTCCAAAGCTCATGCAAAAATATCATGTGGCCAATCCTAGCCAAGAACCATTGGAAGAAGGGGATTCTGGGGAACACAGTTCCAACTTAGCTAAGTGGGCACAGAAGAAAGTCACTACAAGGAGGAAACCACTGTAGAACAGGAGCCAGTAAGGTTTTCTATACTGCTGCTGAGCACATCTCTGGAAAGGGACATGATGTCTGAGGAGGTGCAACAGTATCCATTTTAATTCTGATTGGTACTTAAATACTGTGGGCAATGGAATAGCAGATATTTTAAAAATTCAGGTGGCAATTGAATAGCCAGGGGCCTTGATAGGCTCTTATTAGGATTTCATACAATGTGTCCTTAAAATCAAGGCCCAGTAAATGTGATGGAACTGCATGGAACCGTATAGATTCATGGAGCAGAGGCACCTCCAAATATCAGTGGGTATTGACCTTTGGATGGAGGCTGTTTGGTTTAGAAGTTACAAGCATAGATTTAGGGGTCAGGAGGTTTGAATCATTTCTCTTCCAACCACTAGCCCTATGATCTTGTATTACAGAAGGAGACTAGTTTGCTTAGAAGAGCTTATGGAATGAGTAAACGCAGAGCATGAGAAACACTGCAATTAAGTTTTGTGAGATTTCTCTGGGTTTAGCACAAGGGCACAAGATCACAGGCCTGATGGGAATGAAGGAGACTGCAGAGTGGTGTTTCAGTGGCTGGATCCAAGGTCCAGGGCATGCAATGTCCTCACTGTCATCTGTGGTGAGTTTGCAGGCTGCTAACCAGGCTAAGTTCTCCGTTCTGTTTTTTCTTTTTTGTCTTTTATTCTTTTCGACCGTTGTGCAAAGAAGTGCTTGTTATGTTCTATCTATAATTTTCAATAAGAAACAGTGGCAGGCCTCCGTATTGAGGTAAAAACATTGGGACTATAGTAAATCATCAATTAAGAAAATTTTAGGTAAGGAAAGAACTGTCAGTGGACTCAGCAGACACTTACGTCCATGCCAGGACTTCACTTCCTGCTCCTGCCATTCAAACTATGGGTACAAATGGGCTCAGGATGTAGGACAGCCTACTTAATGGTATGACTCACAATACCAACATGGAATCTATTCATTTTGGTCCTTTCTCTTTAGGGACTAGCTCTGAAACTACAGGTTACAGATAGTAGAGGGAGGGAAATGATTCATAGGCAGAAGAGAGAGATGGCAGCACTAGCAAAGGTAGGAGGTAAGAAGTTTCAGTAAAGAGTTTATGTAGCTCTTAGCGCTAACACAGATTAGGTAGTAGGTCATGTGGCTGAGCCTTCATAAGCCTCAGAGTTGGAGGGCACAAAGATTTTTTTATACCCCCAAGGTAGGCAAGTGTGTGACTAAGAGAAGGATGAGAAATTCAAATAGGCCTTGAGTACAGACGAGTAGGCACAGAGTGCCCACACCAACTTTGTAGACTATTTTGCAGGATTTTGGAGACAGACTGAACACCTTGGCAAATCCAGGTAAGAATAATCATGAGAGGCTGATGATGTACAAAGCAGTGAATTACAGATAAACAAAGGACCTCCCCCCCATTCCACTTTCCCTGCACTGCATAGGCTCCTACAACCTGAGGAAGAATGAGAAAAGTGCTGAGAATCCTGAATTAGCAAGGTTTAAACCTCAAATTCCTGGGTTTGTTTAGCATTGACTAAGATTTTATTTTCTGCCTTTTGGCATAACTTAGCTGCTGAGTAGAGATCCAACAAATATTACTTGAGCCGTACATACGCGCCTGGCACTGTTTATTCACTGGGGATATGTCAGTGAACAAAACAAACAAAAATTCTTTTTTCAGTGAAACTAATATACAGAAATATAAAAAACACATAAAAGAATATAAAGAGGGATTAAGAAATTTTTGTATATCTGTTAATATGTTTAGAGAAATATTTAGTGATTGTGGTTTTTGTTAATATATAAATATAGAAAAATAGTTATATTTATGTATAAAATCTATAGTTATACATTCATTTTATAATATTAAAATATACTAACAAAACACATGTAAGTACCAGCATAGCTTTGAATGCTATCGAATTACTGAGGAGAAAGAATGTATAAAGAAATGCAACATGGTTAGGGCATGATATCTGACATGGATCCATAGGGCAGGAGGGATTTAGGCAGGCAAAGGGGGAATGAGTGGAGTCTGTTCAGTGAGGCAGATACATAGGGCCAAAAAAAAAAAAAAAAAAAAGAATTCAAAGCATGTGATTTCACTGGAGTAGAGGATTCATGAAGGGAATGAGCATGAAAAAACAGGTTGGAGGTGATTCGAAAGGATCTGAATGTGAATTGAATGAGACAATTGATTTTCATTGTTTTCCCTAGTTTGAATGTATGTCTCTTTCCACCTGTTTCTGGAGGACTTTCTGAAAAACTATTCAAGTTGATGTACATTTTAATGGACTGATTCATTTTTCAACTCCAGCACAATTACCTTAGCAAGCTACACAAATTATTCTTCTACCATTTCTAAATGAACATAAATAAGGTTTGAGTATCACAGTTTTTTACAGCCTAATTCTATAGGCAGAAGCCTACTGAAAAATTATATCAGGTAATTAAATAGTATATTTCCCATGTATCTACCCTATATATGACTTTAGTGTTTAACATGTATAATAAAAACATCTTAAATATAAGCCAAAATATAAGTGCTATTTAAGGACAGATGAGGATTTATTAGACAAGTATATGATAGGCACAATGGCAGAATTGTGTTTCAGGAAGTACCATAAAACTTTTAGGACTAAATTAACCTGGGCTTCTCAACTTGTATTTTAGCCCTTTGAGTCTGATCTTTCTTATCTATAAAATGGGGATAATAATGTCTGATTCTTTGTATTGTTTGAAATACTAGACATCAAGATACATCTTTTTTCCCTTAGCTCAGATACTTCTCTCCTTGTGACTTATATGTCATTAAATAATACTTTGATATGACAAACACTCAAGTTCAATCTTAAAAATAGTTCCTCATGCTTGAAGGCAGGAAGTCAATTTAAGTAACTTCTAGAGCATGTGATTTCACTTTAAAATTGTAAAATGGTTACATTAAAATGTATGAGTCCCATTTTACTTTCATCGTACTTTTTTTGCCCCAAGGTATCACAGTGGACTATTATTCAAATATGAAGACAATTTTAGGAAACACTGGCAAAATTTACAAAGTTGTTTTTCTATATTTGAAAGATAATAAGAAGCAATTCTTGCTTTTAATAAATTATTTTTTAGAATTCTAGAATTTTACTCTTATGGAAATGACTTTCCTGAAAGTGTGCTGTCACCTACAGAAATAAGATTTATGTGTCTTTGGTATGTCTACAGAAAAGAAAATTAAAATCTAATAATTTTACTTAGAATAATAACCATGAACATTTATTGAGTTACAACAATGAGCAAACAACTATGTTTCTGTTAGGATAGGGAATGGAGCTGAAATAGTCTCTATATTACAAATGGTCATTCAAGTGTCTACATTTGTAGAAAAAATATTAAAACTAGTATTTTCTAACCCAGCAACTATTGGTCTATTTACTTCACATTGTAAAAATAGGTGTGAGTAATCAGCAATTGGTGGATCAAATTATTTGTGTTCTAAAATATAGGAAACCTCATAATTTATAAAGATACGTTGTTGAAAGCTTAATTGCCTTTACTTGGACTTATCACAAATACATAGCTTTATTGAAGGCGATATTGGCTTTCTCTTGTCAATAATTGGTAATAAAATGATAAATGGTTGATTTTACACACATCTTCAAGTCAAAAATGCAATTGTCTTAATGACCTTAAAATGAATGGCACAATAATTACTTCTATAATTATTACAGATATTCTCTTATGATTGAATTTTTTTTTATGATTGAATTTTATAGCATCATAATTATATTATAAATGAGACTGATATGGAAATCAGAAGTTATAGTTATGACAGTAATTTTCTTTTCCTCAATATTACTGTTAAGTCAGTAGTATTGTCATTAAACTCTGGCACTAATGAATAAATGTAATCATCTTTACAGGAAGAAAAAAAATAGTGTTAATTATACAGTCCTCAGCATTGGACTGTAGAGAGATAGTTATTGTTGTTGTTTAGTGGAGATACTATACATTGCTTCCAAATCCAGTCTTCATACAGAGCAGCTAATAAAATCACGTGACTCCCCTGCCTCAAATTCTTTGATGGCTTCTCATTACACTCAGATGAATTCTATAGTTCTTATGACCTCTAAAGCCTCATATGATTTGTCCCTGATTCACTTTATAACCTGCTCTCTCCCTTCTCTGTCTCACTAAGCTCCAGCCATGCTGATATCTCTTTTCTTCTTTGAACATGGCAACCTTTTCTTATCTTTCAGTGTTGGAACTTGGCATTCCTCCTTCTCAGAATAAACCTCCCCCATATTTTTTGTTTGGGTGGCTCTGTTGGCATTGTTTAGGTCCAATTCAAATGTCTCCCCCAAACCCAATGCAAAATAGACACCTCACCTTCCAGTCACTAACATGCCATTCAATTTTATTTTTGCTTTGTACTTAGCCTTTCCTGAAATTATCCAGTTTGTTTGTTTACTTGGTTTCCCAGTAGGATGTAAATTTTATGAGAACAGGTACCATTTCTGTCTTGTCACCACTCTATTCCCAAAACCTAAGAAGGGCAGAAAGCTTCTTAGTTCATAATGTGAATTAGTAAATGGAAATCAATCAAGATGTATTATTTTTCTTCAGCCCAGAGTTGAAGAAAGTGTTACCGAAAGTGGGGGTCCAGTTGCTCACTGCTCTAAAGCCAATAAAAAGGCAAGGTTGGTGGAAACTTAAGTTTGCTTTATTTCAGAGGCTGGCAACCTGGAAGGGGGGTGGTGGGTGGGGATGCAGACCCCTGTCCAGAGGCCGACTCCCCCGCTCCGACCCAGGACAATCAGTGGGCTACATCTTTTATAGCAGAGGGAGGGGGCTACATGCGAAAACAGCACAGTCAGCTCTGACAGTCGTCTTGAAATCGGTCATGCGGTGGTCTGCTCAGGATTGTCTTGATGGTTTTAAGTACAGTTAGTCTTTAGTTCCAGGGTTGGTTTGTTCCCATTTCTTTGAGGCCAGTTCTCAGAATTGTGGCAGCTTATGTCATGGCTACAGTCTGGTCATCATGTAGTTAACTTCTTCCACCTGATGGAGGTTTCAGTATGTATAATACAGCTGAAAGGATAGGGCTCAGAATATTATCTATAGCCCTTGAAGAGGAACTAAATAAAGGTCCTTGACTTTGCTTAATGACTAAACTATTATTATTTGGTCTCGTTGACTGTTTTCCTTTGTTTCTGCATTTTTTCACTTCTCTGATTAAACTCATTCTTTGGCTAAAGTTTTTCTGCAAACAAAAGGCAGGCTGAGGACATGGGGGCAAGGACCATAGGGTCCTGCTGTGTTTCAAAAGGACGTATCAGCAGAGTGACCATTTTGACTCGGGATTGATCAGTTAAGTGAAACCATTTGCTTCATTTACATTTAATGTGATTTTCATTCGCTTCTTTAGTCAAGTCAATCAAAGTAGTCAATTAGTTGCATGTGGTTTTTAGGGTACTGTGTTTAAAAAAAAGAAAATTTAAATAAATTCAGCTCTCTCCAACCTAGGTTTCCAAAGCCACATCAACTTGAGGAAAGAGAAATGAAGTCTTTGAGGCATGCTGCACATATATATATGAACACATTCTTTCAGCAGGTGTTATTTTCCTTCTAGCTTGCTGGGACTCCCCGGATTGCATTGTCCTCTAAGTATCTTTGCAACACTTCCTGCCTTTGTTGAAGCTGCCATGTTCTGTCACTGCTGCTGCCAAATCATTTATTGCCAGCCCTGCAGGCACAGACGGGTTCTGCCGAGTCACAGTTGTACATGTCTGATGCATCACTACCATGTCTTCTAGAGCCCTACATGGGCCAAAGCATGCCACCTTCTCCATGGACAATGGGAGAATACTATCTGCCCCTCCTCGGGGTGTTTCTGTTACCTAAGTTCCCAGGCAGAGTTGCTTGGGCTCTGAGCATCTTAAGAGTTTTCTTTCTTTATTGGGTTTGTTTTTAATATCATAATGGTTTGCATTTTTAAATTTGTTAGCCTTTTTTGTTTGCTGATACTCAGTCTCTCCGAAGGATTCAGGCATAAATCCCTAAGGACTTTGTCAGATGACACAATAACTTGAGGGAGGTAGATGTTATACTCAGAATCATGTCCCCTCTCTGTCTCTGAGAAATTGTTCTAAGCCAAGTTTGTTTGTTGTTTGTTTTCCTTCCTTTGACCCTCATCCAGTTAGACCCTAGGCAGTCTTAACTACTCCAGAGCTCTGATGTCAGCAGTTTTTTAAGTATAACCAGACAATTATGAATCTTGAGATAAAGACTGCTTGGTTTCAAGTTGAGCTTCCTGCTATGTACAAATGGTTTGCTTTGTAAATACAGTAAAATTCTATTTTTGATTCACTGAAATCCACTTAAATACCTTTGTTATATGTCAAAATTTATAAGTATCACTTATTTAGGTGAGTCTCCTGCCCTCAGGGCTATTTGGGGACAGTCAATCAGTGAACAAATTAGTAAATTAAGACTGCTATTAATACCATAAAGGAAATATACAGAATATATCATAGTTTCATTTTGTTTTAAATTGAATATTATTTAAGAGGGGAGATAGGGAATTTCTTTCCTAGAGTAAAGGTACATTGGACTTGTTGGTCACAAGAACTTGAACTTCACTCATACCAATATAATAAGACTTTCTTTTTATAAATCACAGGCTCTTTTGAGACTCAAATAAAAAAGAGTAGCCAAATTTTGCCATGTTTAAAGAACAATGCGAATGTAAGTTTTTGTCCATCATTGTCTTTTGGACCAGAAATTACAGGGTTTTCATTTTATAGGGGAACTACAATAAATTCACAGAGATTTCTTAGAGAGCTCTGGTGAGGATTCTGGGGCTATGAAGGAATCAAATGAGAAAAGAATGCCATTGTTAATTAGTGTTACCTGATACTGATATATGAGCAGCAAGGAAGAAAGGTCCTGACAGTACTAATATCAAGATGAGGGTAGTGTACATACTATTCACAGACAAAACAGATTTCCTGCCATCAAAGAGTTTACAGTTTAGTATAGCTAATTGGAAGTTTATACAGTTTAGTTTATACGGTTTATAAGTTTATACAGTTTAGTATACCTAATATAGTGTGTCATGGATCACTTTGGGAATAGCTGAGTAACTTATAAGGATATAAGATTAAACCTGACTATTAGCAAAAAAAAAAATCATTGAAGGATTTTGTTGTCCCTAAATCAGTAGTTCCTTGACATGTGATTCAGGCCAAGTCATGGCCCAATCCAAATGTAGAGTTTCCCAAAGTTTATTAATTGAACTATCACAACTATCCATCTCAGCAGGATCTTCGCATCTTGTGCCAATCCTCATAGCAAGAAAGTATAAAAAAAGAAAACATTGATATTTTCTGATACAAGGAATTTCCTCGATACTGATATTCAAATTAGGTCCTAACCAACTCATTAGTGTCCCAACTATGAAAGCCTCAGTGACCTGTGTTTTGCAAATCATTGGGAAAATAGACACATCTCATTTTTCCTAATGTCTCCCTTTTCTGCTCTAGAGTGACAGTTCTCAAGTGCCAGAGGAGGAGGATTTTGTACCCCAGGGGGCATTAGACAAAGTCTGGAGATATTTTGGATAACTGGGGAGATGGTGTGTGTGTGTGTGTGTCGGGAGGTTTCTAGTATCTAGTGGGTAGAGGCCAAGGGGTGCTGGTAAACATGCTGACAATGCACGGGACAGCCCCTCAAAACAAAAAATTATTTGGCCTAAAATGCCAATAATGTTAAGTGTGAGAAATCCTTGAGAGGAAAATCTGCTTGATAGCAAAAGTCCAAGACCATTAGTGGAGAACGGAAAAGAATGAAAGGAAGTTGTTTATGCAGATGACTGGCCACATTTAACGATTCTTGCTTTAACAATACTGGAAGAAAAGTGGTAAACATAAAGTTATCTGTCTGAAATCATCTCCAAATTTACTTTGATATTAAATCTCAGTACACTGAGAATGAGGCATTTATAAATATGACTATGATTCCTTTGATAAATGTAAAGCACCCAGCAAGTACAGTGATTGATAGGTTATTTTCCTTCCACAATAACTGTGAATATTTGTAATTCTTAACTTCAAATAAGTTTAGATGATAGAAAACCCAAGCGTAGTATTTTTTTCTTTTTTTTTTTCCCCAAGCATATTTTAATTTATAAGACTTGACCCTTGCCTTTCCTCAAATTATTCCCTGTGTGATATGGTTATATAGTTATTTACAAGTTCAACCTCAGTGACCATTCATTCCCTCATAGTTAGAAATTAAATGGTACACGCTTATATGAATATTATTCTGTCCAAATTCCATTGGTAATTAAAATGTCATGAAAAAGATTAATTTTTCCTCAAATCACTGTGACACTTTAGTTCAAGAAAATGATTATATGACATCTCTATGTAAGGCTAATAACCTAATAATCTTATCACTGGGAACCAAAATGAACATGAAAATATTAGAGTTTACAAGTTTGTTTTCAATTAATATAAACAGCTACATGAAAGTAAAAAAAATAAAAACCTAAAATGAAGTGTTATTTGTGATTGATCTTTTTAATTTAGTTTCATTTATCTGAAATAAATGAGTTCAGGATGAGAATTAATTTATTTTCCTCTTTACTTTCTCTATCCCTTTTCATTTTTTCTCACAAAGTTCCAAATCAGTTTTATTGTTCAGGGGTTTTTACATGTTTTTTCTTTATACACGAAGATAAAAATAGTAGTAAATTTAATTTCTTTATCTCACCTCTGATTATTCTTTCCCCTTTTCGATAAATCATATGCAGACAAATATTGAGTTGTTTTTCTGATAAATCAGAGTTTGGTATATTTTCAATGGGATATTTGTTTAGTATTTAAACACTGACATTTTAAAGCCTTCTAGTAGGTTTTCTATGACATCTCCACTACCACTTAAAAAAATAAAATGTGTTGTCAGTAAAGTTTTTTCTGGAGACTGGAGAACCCAACGAATCCCAAGACTATTTCAGGGGTCCATACATTCATATTTATATAGAGGTAAGAGATCCATAAAAGGACAAGATAGCTCATAGATTCTAGTAGATTGAAAACCACACTAGATCACTTGGTTGATCAGATAGGTTTTCTATCTTTTACGTTATTATAGGTGACAATCTTGCTAAACTTTCTACCACTGCATGATAATCTTTTTTCTTCTAGTTTCTAATAAGATTCTCCTCACTTTAAGTCCTCACTGACAACCTCCTTAAAGTCCAAATTTTATGAATAATGTATTCAAGGCTCTTTAAGTGTTTGCTAGCATTATTCTCAAAGTTCACTGCTGTGTTCCAAAGCAATGCTCACATTTTGAGTGTTTGTTATGGTAACACTGTAGTTCTTTTACCAAAATCTGTATTAGTTCTTTATTGCTGTGTAACAGATTACCCCAAAACTCAGTGGCTTTAAACAACAAATATTTATTATCTCACACTTTCTGTGCGTAAGAAATTTAGCAGCACCTTAGCTGGATGGTAGGATTCCAGAGTCTCTTATGAAGTTGCTGTCAAAATGTTGCCTTGGCTGCAGTCATCTGAAAGTTGACTGGTGCTGGGTGATCCATTCCCAAGGTGGTTCACCCACCCACATTGGTAAATGTGCTTAAATGTTTGCTATGTGGGCTTCTCCGTAGGTTGCCTGAATTTCTGCATTACATGGCAGTTGACTACCCTTAAAGGGGGTGACCTGAAAAGTGACCAAGAGGGAGCCCACAACAGACGTTGTAGTCTTTAATATTCTAATCTGGGAAATGGCATACCATCACTTCTGTCACACCCTATTGGTCATACAGACCAACCCTGATGATTGTGGGAGGGGTTTCCACAAGAGTGGAAATACCTGAAGCAGGTATTTTTGTAGTCCATCTTGGAAGCTGACTTCAACATACTCCTTGCAGTCTATGTGTCCCTTTGTCCCTGACCCTGGGGAACCACTGATTTGCTTTTTATCTCTATAAACTAGTTTGCACTTTTTAACAATTTCTAAAAATGAATATGCATTCTTTTGTGTTTGGCTCCTGTCATTTGGCATAATTTTGATATTTATCTACATTGATGAGTGTACCAGTCATGTAGGTCTTTGCAAATATTCAGCATTTTGTTTAGTTATTCATTGACATTTGGATTTTTGTGAGGCTCTGTATATTATGAAGAAAGCTTCTATAAACATCTGTGTCCACACTTTTATGTAGACATATGATTTTATTTCTTTTGGGCAAATAACCAGGAGTGAAACAATGGAGTCCTATGGTAGGTGCATAGTTAACTTAAAAAAACTGCCAAACTTTTTCAAAATGTTGTACCATTTTACAGAGATATATGAGGGTGCCAGTTATTCCACATCCTTGACAGCATGTGGTATTTGCATGCCTCTTAATTTTAGCTATTTTAATGTCTATATAATGGTATCATGTTATGCTTAAATTTGCATTTCCCTGATGACTGATTATGCTGAACATCTTTTCATTTGCTTAATTGCTATTGGTATATCTTCTTTTATGAACAGGGCTTGCTATTGAAATCCTCTGCACTTTGTAAGAATTTTATAAATTATGAATAAAAGTTCTTTGTAAGATAGATATGGTATTGTGAATATTTTCTCTCATCCTGTGGCTTTCTTTTCATTTTCTTAATGATGACATTTCAAGAAAAATACTTCACATTTTAATAAAGAACAATTTTTCAATTTTATTTTATGCTTTTTATCAAATCTTTCCATACTCCAAAGCTATGAAAATTTTGTCTTAAGTTTTCTTATCGAAGTTTTATAGTTTTAACTTTTACATTTAGGTATATTCTCTTTTTTGAGTGAATTTTGTGTATGTTGTAATGTCAGTGTTGATGGTTTTTTTTTTTATACAGATAGCAATTGTTCCATCAAAATTTTTAAAAATAATATTCTGAAAAAAGCTTGCCTTAAAATCTTGGTTGAAAATCATTTGACCATATATATATATTTTTTTTTAATTAATTAATTAATTAATTTTAATTTGGGGCTGTGTTGGGTCTTCGTTGCTGCGTGCGGGCTTTCTCTAGTTGCAGCAAGCAGGGGCTACTCTTCGTTGCGGTGGCTTTTGTTACGGAGCATAGGCTCTAGGTGCACGGGCCTCATTAGTTGTGACACGCGGGCTCAGTAGTCGTGGCTCGTGGGCTCTAGAGTACAGGCTCAGTAGTTGTGGTGCACACGCTTCGTTGCTCCACGGCATGTGGGATCTTCCCGGACCAGGGCTTGAACCTGTGTCCCCTGCAATGGCAGGCAGATTCTTAACCATTGTACCACCAGGGAAGTCCCATCATTTGACCATATATTTTTAATATCTTTTTCTGTATTCTGTATTGTCCAATTGAGCTATATGTCCTTCGTTATGCTAATGCTGCAAAGCCTTGATTACTGTAGCTTTATATTATTATTTTAAAATAGTCAGTGTAAGTCATCAAACTTCATTTTCTTTTACAAAATTGGTTAGGCTTTTCTGGGTCTTTTTCATCTCAATATGAATTTTATAATAAGCTTATTAATTTCTTCCAGAAAATTTGTTGGAATTTGGGGGATATGTGTGTGATTGCTTTCAGCCTATACATCTGTTTGAAGAGAAATAATATTTAAATAATATTGAGGTTTCTGCTTAATGAAATAGTATCTCTCCTAATTTATTTAAGTCTTTAATATCTCTCAGCAGTATTTTCTAGATTTTAGTGGAGATGTCTTGTATATATTTATTTTCTTAAACTTTAGGTTTTTTTTTTTTACACTGTTGTAAGTGGAGTTTTTATAGTTTAATTACCAGTTGTTTGCTATTAGTATATAAAATACAAGTGACTTTTTTTACCTTAACAATGCTACTGTATTAGTCAGGGTTCTCTAGAGAAACAGGTCCAGTAGAAGATACATATAGATACAGATATGTAGATTTAGTATAAATAATTAGCTCACGTAGTATGGAGGCTGAGACATCCCACATCCGTCATCTTCAAATTGGAGACCAGGAAAGAATGTGGTATAATTCTAGTTCAAGTATAAAGGTCAGAGAACCAGGAATGCTGAGGGTATAAGTCCCAGTCTGAAGACAGAAGACTGATGTCCCAGCTCAGCAGTCAGGCAGAAAGAATAAATATTCCCTTCTTCCATCTTTTTGTTCTATTCAGACCCTCAATAGAATGTGGTGCCCATCAACATTGGGGAGGGCAGTCTGCTTTTCTCAGTCTATAGATTCCAATGTGATTCTCATATGGAAACTCCTCACAGACACACTTGGAAATAATGTTTAGCCAAATATCTGGGCACCCCATGATCTAGTCAAGTTGACACATAAAATTCACTTCCACAGCTACATTCAATTCTTAGTTCTAGTTATTATTTTTATAACCCTGAGTATTTTCATGCCAAGCTAAAAAAATTGGAAACTCAACCTTTGTTGGTCCTTTCTTCCAAATTTGGGCCACTCTCCAAAATCTGCCTTGATTGGTTCACTTTCTAAACCTCAGATAGTTGTGTGTGTGTGTGTGTTTCTTTGCATTTTAACACGAGTTGTAGTTGTTAGCTGCAGCAGGCTTTTCATAGGGTCATACTCTACTACCCTAGAAGCAGAAGTGCTACTGTTGCTTAGTATTTTAGCCTTCAAACTCATAACATATTCCTGGAAGACATAAAAATGAAAATTATGAGATTGGAAGACATTCTGTGCTTCTCAGTAGTAAGAATTTAAGGGGTCTCAATATAAAATATATCTTGAAAATCATATCTCATGTAAGTTCTCTGATCTCTCAAGATACTTCCAAGATAGTGGTTGAGTTGATTTGAAGACAGACTTGAGAGTTTTGATTCAGTTGTGTGTCATGATATGCAAGGAATGTGTATGTGTATGTATGTTTGGTTGGGACACTTGAAGAAGCAGAAGAAAGAAAGAAAGAAAGAAAGAGAGCCAGTTTACTGGAGAGAAAAACATATGAGAAATTGACAGAGAACTCTTCAAGGCTATAGAAAATCAGGTCCTAAGTTTAGATGTGTGTAGGATGATAGTGATAATGTAGGAAAAAATAGCCACAATAATTACAGCTAATGTTTATTATTCTTTTGTGTGTCAAACATTGTGCTAAACACTTTACACACTGTTTTTAGATAACCTTCACAACAATGTTATGAGGGGGGGAGTTGTTATTATCTTAACTTTACAAATGAGGAAATCTAGATGTAGAGAAATTAGCTAATTTGCCCAAGATCCCAAGCTAGTAGAGAGTATGAATTTGAACCTCGTGTTGAGCTTTATTTTTAAAATGCTATAGACCAGATGTTTGACTCAATAGGTCATCGCAGTGCTTACTCAACAAAAGATTTTCTATATATTCCTATCACTAGGATTTACCTAGGATGACGTACTATCATTTACTATTAGCCCACATTAATAAGTCAGATACTACACTATAGACATGTTTAAAAGGACATTTTAGTCATCCAGTCATGTACAGTTATGATTTGTTTTTCAGGATTATTTTCTGTGTAATTCTCTGAAAATCTTGTCAATAAAAATAGCTTTTTGTTTTATCTCAAGTGCAAAATCTATGTGTCAGGTGTTGGCCTTGTTAAATTGCTGGTGAAAACATGTTTTTGTCAGTTGCTGGAGGAAACAAAAGATTGTTCCTCTGGTTTGACAATTATTGTTAATACTATAAATTGAAGTGTATAAGATGTGAAAATGAATAAAAATAAACCACAACTAAAATTGGAGTCAGGAAGACCAGTAGAGGGAGCTCTCACACCCTACTACTCATCATCAGTTACCCCAAACAAAACATTAATTATCCCGACGGGAAGGCATCAGTTACTGACCCCCCCAGGAAGAGAGGTATCTTGCATTCCCAAACGGGAAGTACAGCTACTTTACTACCCCAGCAGGAGGAAGGAAGACTTCCTTCTTGCCCACTAACAAGCGCAGGCAATGGAAAATGCTGCAGCTAGGCCAATGAGAAGCCATTGTCATCTGAACTTTTACTTTCTTCCAATGAACTCTTATTTTTTCCTTGCTGATGACTTTCTTTTCTTGTATCTATCTCTCCCTAACTATAAAAGGTTTCCATGATGAGATGCTGACTCATGAATCGCTTAATAAAGCCAATTAGATCTTCAAATTTACTCAAATTTTGTTTTTTAACAAAGGACAAGAGCAGCATGCACAAGCAAGCTAACCTGTAAAAATATTGAGTAAGAAATAAGCAAGTACCAGAGTTTAAGGAAACAAAGGGGCTATAAATTGATGTAATCAATTTTTAAAATTTTTTGGAAATTCAAATTATTTAAAAAAAAAGAAATTGTAACCTGAAGAACAACTGTTATTAAATACGAGCTTTGAACTTTTTCCTGTTTTGCAAATTATAATGTAATTTGTCAGCTTTATCTGAGGGTGAGTTCTGAGCCCATTTGTGTGTGAAATTTCTCTCCTACTGTTTTCTCAAATGTATATTTACTTTGTTAGTTTTTCCCTCTAATATAAAGAATGTGTATCCAGCTGCCAAAAAAATTCTTTTGGATACTTTTAAAAAATGTTTCCTTTTTAAGAAGAAATAAGAGAATGGCATAGTACAACTGTATCTTTTGTATGATTGTTAGCATTTGTTTATTTGTTTGAAAAATGTTTGCAATTATTTTCATTATACAGGAACTGTTATTTTTCTTCTTCCTTTTTCGAGGGATGAATGTATGGCATACCTCAAGAAACAAAATAATCCGTCTCAGGATATAATGTTTAAAGTTATATAACAAGCTTAAGGCTTCTTTCAGGAGACTGCAAAAAACGTCACTATTATAGGAATTTAGTGGATATTTCAATTACGTAGAGAGTTATAAATATTTTCTTTAAAGTACTGATGAAATAACACATAAGGGTCTATATAAGTTTCTGAGTGAAGGAACAACATGCTTTGCTCAGTGGGATTTTTAGACTCCTTTCTCTGATAAAATAGAGAGGAACTGAAACAAGACGCAGGCTGTCAGACAAAAAAAACAGATCCATGTTCAGAACTCTTTTATCTGCCTATCAGTAGTGGCATTATGTGTAATGGGTTGGAAGAGAGGGAGGTGAAAACACTTAAAGGAAGTTTCGTCCCCAGAGAGGGGTGAGAACACGTAGTTATATATGTTTCGAGTGACAGGAAGAATACTCTCTAAAGGATAAACTTGGCCTTTGTCTCTTCAGAAATGACTTATTTCAAGTGTAAGGCAGAAAAAAATTCTGTATGAACCGTGCCAGAAAATGAAAGACTAAGGATATGGCACTGGGATGGCATTGGAGACATATCGCCTGTTCTTGAATCTAGAGTCACTGCAAAATTTGTGACCTCTTTGTGCCTCGGCATCCCCATCTATAAAACGGGCCTAATAATAGTAATTATTCCATAGGGTAGCTGTGGGAATTAAGGAAGATAATTCACAAAAAAACATTTAGAACACTGCCTAGCACTTATTAAGCAATTAGTAAATACTGCTGTTATTATAAATTCCACATTTCTCTGTTTTCAGACTAAAGATTTTTGTTTGAACTACCCAAATATGCTCAATATTTATCTCTGGTTTCCTTAGTTCCTAGTCAGTGGACAAGAGGCCCCTCTCAGAGATGCTGTCTCCCATTTACAGTAGTGAGTAATATTTGGAAAATTATGTGGAGTGGAGGAGCTAAAACAGGTGTTTATCAGGGAAATATGAAAAGCTGAATATTTACAGTGCCAACAAAAGACTTGATGATTGAAATATCCATGGCAAGAAGGAGAAAGAAAGAAGGAAAGAGATAAGAAAAGGAAGGGTGGAAGGAAGGAAGGAAGAAAGGAAGGGGTAAAAGGAAAGTAAAGAAAAAAGAAAAATGGATTTCTAGTAATGCCGTAATAACTGGAGCACTCCCAAAGGAGAAAAAGTCTGGATCTAGTGGATGCATATTTAGGCTTCTATATAAATGGTCAAATAAGCACTTCTGCACATGCTGTGGGAAAGAAAATACCCATGGTACTACTGGAATAAAGCATTACAATGGCTAGTAATTTCCTTCCCCTCAAAAATATCCTCTAAATCTATGTTACTAACATTAGCACCATTTTTGTAATAGAATAGGCATCTCTTAGTGTTCACTTTTTTTTTTTAAAGATTTCGTTGGAATCAGTCTGGGAGGGACTGAGCATATATTCTTTATATGCAGGTTGTTAATGTTCCTTTAACTTCATAATTTAGAGAACAGTAGAGAGAAGGGGATGGCAGTGTCAAAGCAAAAACTGCTCTGGCAGGGTTAAACAGGTGAGGAAGACTTTACTCAAGGTTATTACAGTAGGGGAAAGAGACTAGGATGCACTCTGAACTCAACTCTGCTAACAAAGGGCTTGAGAGTTTTTAAGAGCTGGGATAGGTGGGGAAAAGTGAGAGGTGGAATATAGGCCACCTGCAAGTGCTAACTGAACTTACTGTAAAAGAAAAGTGAACTTTTTTTTTTTTTAATAAATTTTATTTAATTATTTATTTATTTTTGGCTGTGTTAGGTCTTCGTTTCTGTGCGAGGGCTTTCTCTAGTTGCGGCCAGTGGGGGCCACTCTTCATCGCGGTGCGCGGGCCTCTCACTATCGCGGCCTCTCTTGTTGCGGAGCACAGGCTCCAGACATGCAGGCTCAGTAATTGTGGCTCACGGGCCTAGTTGCTCCGCGGCATGTGGGATCTTTCCAGACCAGGGTTCGAACCCATGTCCCCTGCATTGGCAGGCAGATTCTCAACCACTGCGCCACCAGGGAAGCCCTGAACTTTTTCATATTTTCGTAACAGGAAGCATTTTTTACAACTTGGAGTGAGGTACCTACTGAAGTTGGGCTCCTACCATCCCACAGAGACTGGAAGAAGGGATATTATCTTCCTTGAGGATTACATTTCAACATGATGGCTCCCAGGTCCTTAAGGCAGTCTCAGGTTGGCAAAAGGTCTTTTAAAAAGATACACATATAAAGGGGGCAAAGTTTCCAATTATAACTCTAAGAAAAAGGAGAGAAGAGACTTCTGTGGGTAGACCTTCTTAATTGTTTAAGGACTTGGGTGAGAGGAAAGTCAGAGGCCTATAGGCAGGAAGAGGCCAGTCTAAAGGGTAGTCAAGCTGAAGGAAATATTAAGGTCATTTTGGTTGGCCAGTTTGGGTCTTAGTATTAAAGGGAGGCTTTATTAGATCAAGATAGTAAGCCTTTGACATTTAAATAATTTATCGCTATCTCTGCATACCAAGCCACCTTAAAATATCCAGTCAAATGTACTTTAAATGTTGTTAGAGTTTTTAAAACATGAAATTTAAATTAATATAAAAAGTAAATATTTAGAGTTCTAGAGCATTAACTTACTAGAAAGTAGAAGAAATGGAAGTATTAATGGTAACTTGAAAATATCAAACTATTATATAATTGCCATATGGAGAAAAATGCCCCACTAATAAAGAAAAATGGAATGGGTTAATATGTACAGCAACTTGAGAGTTTAATTAAATACAAGAATTACCTCTTTATCTATTAAATATAGTTAAATATCAGACACATGCCTATAATAACTATCTTCCAAATATACCATGTTGGACTCTACCTTCATCCAGTTGTTAGTGAGTCCCTTTCGACGTCTTGGCTAGATTCTAATACTTTGTTTTTTTTTTTTTTTTTTTAATCAGCAGTTTCACTTTGGTATAGAGACTAAGTCCTATTAAGTTAAAAACTTGAATTTCTACCTCTTCTCTTCCTCTCTGCCTATGCTGACTAGGTTTCTCTTGGCTGTAGGGCTTGAAGTATAAAGAAAAGGCAGGATCAATCTTTTTATACTCCTCTTCACTTGAAAGTGTGTTGTCAGGATAGGGATGGGGAAGAAAGAGTGGAACGTGGAATGTGGAATGTGTAAAATATCAAATTGGCAAGCTTGTAGCTCTCTCCTTGTTGGGCATAATCTCATTCTGATTATCTTTGTGGCTATCAACTAAAAGGGAGCAGGGCTTCCCTGGTGGTGCGGTGGTTAAGAATCTGCCTGCCAATGCAGGGGATACAGGTTCAAGCCCTGGTCCAGGAAGATCCCACATGCCACGGAGCAACTAAGCCCGTGCACCACAACTACTGAGCCCACGCTCTGGAGCCTGCGAGCCACAACAACTGAGCCCACGTGCCACGACTACTGAAGCCTGCGCGCCTAGAGCCCGTGCTCCACAACAAGAGAAGACACGGCAATGAGAAGCCCACGCACCGCAATGAAGAGTAGCCCCCGCTTGCCACAACTAGAGAAAGCCCGTGCGCAGCAATGAAGACCCAACGCAGCCAAAAATAAATAAATAAATAAATTTATAAAAACAAACAAACAAAAAAACTAAAAGGGAGCAGGCAACAATTACAACAGACTTTACTAAGACTTTTGGAGAGTCACTTTCCTGCTTCTCTCCAGGCATGTGCTATCTATTCCTACACATCTTCCTGCTGATTTCATCTGATGACATTCACATTTCTTCTCTCTAATGTGTGCTGTATGTCCCAATGCTATGGGGGTCCTACCAACGCTGCAGCCCCCAAATTTATCTAGCCTTCTTGACCAACAATCCAGATTGCATTGGCTTTTAGTTTTTATCTTCTGCACTTGTTTAGGAACCAGAACTTGTAGAGAAGAATCTAGTTTTATCCTTACTTGGCAGTCCCTCAGGAAACAATCCACTACCCAGTTCCCTTTTCCCCTGATTAGTTAGCACAGGGAGAGATCACCAAGTAGAGACTTTCAAACCCTAATATATACCCTAACATATACCAAAATTCTACTCTTCACTTCTTTTAGGGATCCCTTGTCTTTATGAGTGATTCTCTATGGAGTTCATTTCTCTTGGCTTTTGGAGGCAAGGTAATAGCTAATAGTCACTGCACTTACCAAAGTTCAATAACGTCCTTAATTTTCAGTCCTCTTTTTATACTAATGGGCTAGATTTCTATATGGCAGTTTTCAATAATGCTGCTGGGATGTGGCTTATTCCAATTGATCATGACTTTCTATACTTAAAGTGGGGAGAAGGTAATGCTTTTGCCCTTCAGTTTGGGTTTTAACCTAAATTCTTGAACAACAGGAAAAAAAATCTCACAGGGTGTGTGGTTACATGTAAACTGTTTCCTCCCAGGATTGTTGAATGTATTAAATGCAATACTGTGTATTAGGCTTAGTGTTTGGAATATTCTGGAGGCTCAGTAGAAGTTACCATGATCATACTTCTCTCTTACATCTTGAAATTCTTTCTTACTCTGGCCTTTGTCACACTGTACTATCCAGATTACCCTACCAGTTTAAATTTTGGGATTTACTGGTTCCTGTAGCTGTCACTAACTAGTGGGTAAGCACTGACATTTTAGCCTTCAGTCACTGCCATGGGAATAAATGCATATATCCATATATTTTTTGCATTTCATTTCTTTCAAGTTCCAGAGTCATGTGACAAACTGTCTCCAGAGAATTTCTCTGCAGTTATTTCAACCCAATTTCAATCTTAAAAACCAAACTCTCTTCTAGACAAAGTACCTTTCTCCACCGTGATTTCTGTAATTTCTGTCTTTGACAATATTTTTTCCTCCTAATCACTCAAGACAAAAATACTCCAAATTGTCTGTGAAACTTTCTTTTCTATAATCCAAAAAAATTAGCTAAATAATAATTTTATCAACTTATATCATTGAATAAATTAAGTTATTATTTATTGTCACTTCTCATAGCAAATACTAAAGGCAAACTTTTATAAACTCATGTATGTGTAATTAGTTTCCCTATTGGTACTCCTTTCAAATCTCCAAATCATACTGCTTAATACTTCTCTAAACCAACCTACATTAATCACTACTTTCAATAAAGTCGCCCTCCTGTCAAAAAGGAGACTTCAGTAGTTCTTCCTTGTCTAAAGGCAAAGTTCAAGCTTCTTGACATAGCAATCAGAGATTCACATCTCTCTAAATCAGACCCCAACTTTTTCCCCTGAATCTCTGCTTCAGCTGAGCTGGTCTGTTTACCATTTCTGCAATATGACTTGCTCACTTATACATAGAATATATTCTTTTTTCATCTTAGCTTAACCAAAGCCCATTCTTTAAACAGCTAACTCAAGTTTTACATTTCCAATGATACTTTTTAGGCTACAGTATCCTCTAAACCCTTAGAGGACTTTTTGCCTGATGAAATTTTCTTTTAAATAACACTAAATTTGTGAAAGTTTAATATATTTTAGGCCCATGTTATTTGTTTGGCATCCATTATTTCATTTAATTCTTCCCTAAAATATGGGTATTGTATCCTAATCTTTCAGATAGAACCTAGACATAGAGATATTTCAAAATACCAACAAACTTCTTTATATGGCAAGTCCAGGAGTCAAACAATGGTATATCTGATTGTAAAGTCCTTTTATTTTCATTACCTCATATTGAGCTATTTGAGATATCAAAATAAATGGGAACAAAGAAAATGACTTTGGATTTCATGACTTAGAACAATTTCTGTTTCAGTGGAATATGGGGGACTTAAAGTTGGTTGAAAAGTGCTAACCTGTAAATGGGTACTAAAGAACTGAAGTAATGAATCTACTTAACATTTTGATTCATTTTATATCATTTTATTCCCTGTACAGAAAAAAAATACCTAAAAGTGTTCCTTGTAACTAACTGCCTAAGGGCTTAAAGGAAAAAGGAAAAGGGTTGGAGAAGAAAAATGAATAGAAGGACTTTCCAGATAAAATAAAACTATGCTGAGAAAGTCATCCTGTGGATAGCCATTTTCACTGAGGACATTGTATTGTTAGATGTACTTTAGTTAAGGTAACATCAAATAGCAGCATGTCACAGATAACGATGTCATAGTAGCACAGAAATTAAGAAACTATATATATATGCCTCCTTCTAATGACCTTTGCTATATATTGTCTTGTGTTTGCCATAGATCATTAAAAAGTATGGTTAAATGAGAACTGAAATTCATGGAAGTGTGCCTAAATTATTTCTAGAACAGTTAAAAGTACCAGAGCCATTAGGGTTTTAAATTAATGTGTGCATTTTTCTTATTAATAAGTATGCCCATTTAAAACAACCATTACTCCTATAATGTGAATTTAATGAGAAAAATATATAAGAATATTATTAATTTTCTTTCTGTTAAATTAACAAGCCCTTTTGCTGACATCTAATGTAGGTATCATTAATAGGAAAAAAATCAAAGTCAAAAAGTTGATGAGGATTCAAAAGTAACTTTAACTCACATATAGCATAATAGCATACTGCCATTAGAATATTAGAAAATAGTATACAGTTTCCTACACTAAAGTAAACATGCTTTAAATAATTAATATAACTGATATTGCATTCTCCAAGTCTTGCATCTATTTTCATACCATTTCCTGTAAAATCACCATAACACTGGGAGACTAGTATTGATTAGTATTTTTTTTTAATTTTTATTTTATACTGGAGTACAGTTAATTAACAATGTTGTGTTAGTTTCAGGTGTACAGCAAAGTGATTCAGTTATACATACACATGTATCTATTCTTTTTCAAATTCTTTTCCCATTTAGGTTATTACAGAATATTGAGCAGAGTTCCCTGTGCTATACAGTAGGTCCTTGTTGGTTATCTATTATTTTGAAGTAATATCAGAACAGAAAAGCCATAAATACAGTACAAATAATACTGGTGTACTCTCCACCCAGATTTCAGAAGCATTATTTTATTTTTATTAACATTTAATTAAATTTTCTTTATTATTGGTTCTTTCTGTCTGCTCCTCTCACATTTTCTGACCTGTTTGAGAGTAACTTGCATAATCATGCCCTTTATCTAATACTTCAGTGTATATTTCCTAAAAATAAGGATATTCTTATACAAAGCCACAGTACAATTATCAAAATCAGACAATTAGCACTGATGCTATGTTATTATCTAACATACATACCTTATTCAAATTATCCTTAGCAGTATTTTTTTTTAAAATAACAATGTTGTATGAAAGTTTTTATATTCATTTGTTTCTGGGAAATTTTAAGACTTCAAGAAATGCTGTTCCCATACTAGGAATTTACTCTGATATTTTTAGTAATGGAAATCTGCCCCCACCAATAAAACTCATCTAGTCTTGAAATGCTATTAAGTGGATTTTGAACTGACAGACTCAATTCAATTGAGAAAATATAGATAAAATTTGAGATTCAGATATAAATAAAAAATAAAAAGCATCACAGATTCCAAATAGCAAACTAGATCTGCTCTAGTACTACCACTTAAAAATGTGGGTATCATTTGTTATGTATGTTACTCATTTCTCTTCACAGGGTATATGCCAGTAATTTTGATGCATGTTTCTCAAAAAATATGCACAGTCAAGCTGTTCAGGTTTAACGTCATTCATTAGCTATTGGTTAAGGTGGTTCAAAGTTATTAGTTAATGTTGGGTTTTAATAAACTAAAAATGCGTAAGACTTAGAGCACAAGTCAGCCAATATGCTGTTAGTTTAGCCTTAACATGTGTCCCATTGCTAGGAAGTTTGATTTGGTCTTATTCCCAAGACCAAGTTTCCCTTTCCATTATTCCTGAGAGCAAATCTTTATTCCAAGCAATTAAATACCTGCATTGTTTTCCTCTAGTAGGATTCTTTCCTGGATAACTTGCCCAGTACCTCAGTCTATTAATAACTGCACTTCTTTTCTGAATTTGAAACATCCTCTCCAGGAAATAGAATATTCCTTGAAATCCACCCTCTTTTACTGAGTGACTAGTTCTTCCGATTATCATTATCACCACCATCACCATCTGTACCACCACCACTGCTGTCCTTTACTGAACATTTACTTTGTGCCAAAGGCTCAGCTAATTATTTCCATATATCATCACAATTAATCTTCCCAACAACGTTAAGGTCCATATTATTAATGAATCTTACAGATGATAGAACTGAGGCACAGAGTTTAAGTAACTAGCCCAGTGTCCTAGATAACTAAAATGTATAGAGTTTAGAATTTGATCCCAAGTGTATGTGGTACAAAGCAGAGCCAAATCTCTTCCATTTCTGTCTTTCCTCAGAGTCCCATTGCCACAGCCTCTCATCATGCTGTCAGGCTTTGCCAAGTGGCTATCCTACCAACCCTTGCTTATCTCAGGTACCCCTGACTATAGTGTTCCCTCCACTTCTTCATACTCTTCATTATCTGAGGTTGATTTTGTACCCACTTTCCTGATCCCACAAATCTGAAACATGGCTCATTAGAAATGTCTGCCAGACTGTTCACCATTAGCCTATTTACACATGGTGCATAATAAAATGGTGGGGTAAAGAGAAAGGAATCTGAGCATACTGCTGCAGAAAAATCATCAAATCACAAAAAGAGACAAAAAGAAGAAAGGATCAAAGGAATTTCAAAACAGCCAGAAAATAATAAACAAAATGGCAGTAGTAAGTCCATACCTATCAATAATTACTTTAAATATAAATGGACTAAATTCTCCAGTCAAAAGACTGGATGGATGAAAAACAACAACAATAAGATTCAACTTTACATTGCTGATAAAAGACTCACTGCACACCAAAAGCAAAGGCAGCATAGGCAAAAATAAACAAGTGGGACTACAACAAACTAAAAAGCTTCTGCGCAGCTAAGGAAACCATCAGCAAAATGAAAAGGCAACCTACCAAATGGAAGAAAATATTTGTAAATCATATATCTGAGATGGAATTAGTACCCAAAATATATAAAGAACTCATACAACTCAATAGCAACAAAAAAGCCCCAAAACAAAAAATCTGATTAAAAAAAGGGCAGAGGAACTGAATAGACATTTTTCCAAAGAAAACATACAAAGGGCCAACTGGTACATGAAAAGGTGGTCAACATCACTAATCATCACGAAATACTAATTAAAAGCACAATGAGATATCGCCCCATACCTATTACAATGGGTTTCATCAAAAAGACAAGAGATAACAGTGTTGGTGAGGATGTGGAAAAAAGGGTACACTTGTATACTCTTGATAAGAATGCAAACCCGTTCAGCCACTATGGAAAACAGTATGGAGAATGCTCAAAAAATTAAAAATAGAACTACTGTATGATCCAGCAATTCTACTTATCCATAGGAAACAAAATCACCATTTCAAACAGGTATCTACAACTATCTTCAAAGAGATATTTGCAAGAATGAATAGTGTTCTTTGCAGCATTATTTACAATAGCTAAGACATGGACACAATTTAAATGTCCATGGACAGATGAATGGATAAAGAAACTGAGATATTTTACATATATATATATGTATGTATGTATGTATGTTTATATATAAAAATCATTCATAAAAAAGAAGGAAATCCTGCCAGTTAGGACAGCATGGATGGACTTTTACGGCGTTATGCTGAGTGAAATGAGTCAGATAAAGACAAATACCCTATTATCTCACTTATATGTGGAAACTAAAAAAAACTAAACCCAGAGAGAACAATGCTGGTTGCCAGTAGTGGGGGATGGGTAGTGGAAGAAATGGGTGAAGGTGTCAAATGGCACAAATTTCCAGTTATAAGATAAATAAGTTCTGGGGATGTAATGTACAGCATGGTGACTATGTTTAACAATACCATTGTATATTTGAAAATTGCTAAGAGAGTAGATCTTAAAAGTTCTCATCACAAGGAAAATAATTTGTGAGATGATAGATGTTAACTTGTTGTAATCATTTTGCAATATATACATATATCAAATCAAACTATTATCTAATCATATATAATATATAATATAATATTATATAATATAATACCTGATAATATATTACATATATATCTAATTATATCTAAACGATATCAAATAAAACTAATGCAATGTTATATGTTGAAAATAATAGTAATAAAATTTTGGACCAGAGGTTGGAGTTGGGCAAACATTCTGTAACTAGTTTCTTCTGTTGCTTTCTGTCCCCTGTTTCTGCCTACTGCCCTTTTTTTGCCCTTAAGACATAAATTTGGTTTGTATAAACCCTAACCCCAAGTGAAGTCAACAAAAACTGACTTAGAATCCTGGCACGTCACTTATGAAAATTTATTGGCCCCTTCCTTACTATTTATTTTTTTCTGGAGGTTAGTTCTTTAGAAAATGTGTATCAAAAAGACTTCTAGTATCATTTACTCTAGGATATTACTTCAAACAATACTTTCATATTTAATTACCTTGAGAGTAGGAGGGAGAAACTTCCATATAAATAGAGCTTGTCATATTTGTTGAATGAAATCTTTGTAGCTAAGTAGGATTACCTATTAAGGACTGAATTTTTCTTGCATTTTCTTTTCTCTTCTAAGAGATTCTTGGAGTAACTTTAATTTCCTCTTTGCCCTGACTTGGTGGCTTGATTTACATAATTCATAATCCTGATTCATATATAAGTCATTTGCTCTCCCCCACAAAATCCAGAGAACTTCCAAATGCAAAGATAGTGCCGGTGAGCATGCACGTGCTGGAACCTAAAAGCAAACAGGAATAAATAATACATACAGGCAAAGAATGTTTAATTTACAAAGTTAGACCTGCATTTGTAAGGTTGTGTGCCTGCTGACATTAACTGCATAGTAAATGTGTTTCACAGAGTGGATTTGAGTGATTTTTTTTAATGGAAAGCAAGGTATTTATAATACTGAGTTTGTGCAGTCACTAGAGCTTAATGTTTTAAAATACAGATAATTGTAGTCTTGCATGAAGAGAAAACTGTTATTTTATTGTTCTTTAATAGTCTTTGGGGGGCTTTCTAAAAAAGCTTCAGCTTGATGAACTACTTAAAATAGATCTCTAAAAGTAACAAAATCAAACACCAAAGAAATTTGCATTATAGCCTGGAAAATCACCTGCATATTGTCATTGGGGGAAAAGCTTTTTATAAAAATATTTGTGTTTACATTGATATGGGCTATAGAAATATGTTTACCTTAATAAAAAGCAAATTACATACATACATATATATACAATGTTATTTTGATATTAAACCATACAGATATTTTACAAAGGAAAAGAAGTCATCAATTAAGATCATATTTATTTTTTTGCAATTGCACTGAATGATTTTTTGTATTGATCACTGGCTGAATCAGGTTACCAAATGGTCAAAGAAATATTTTACAGGAAGTAAAATAATAAATCTCAAATATTTTCTAGGTCTACTGTTATTAAAGCAACAAGAAGTAATTTTTTCAAGTCAAAATCTACATATTCTCTTAACAACTCTCTCATTTTAGAACACACTTGGTGTCCAAAATGTTTTTCACTTCCTCTGAAGGAATCCACTTCTGTATATCTGTGTTGCTTTTGAACTCTTTAATGATCTATTAAATACAAGAAATATTTTTGCCCTGATTTGGAGGACCAGAGTAAAACAGTAGTTATTGATTTTATGCTCAGAAGGTTGGAACAAGGGCTCTTGTAACTCTCGCACATTATGACGTATCTTCTGGCTCACTCACTGTGGGGCAGCAGGCAGGCTGCAACCCACTCCCTCTTGCCCTGGATCCTCCTTCAGCTTTTCTGACTCCTGGGTCAGGGTGTGCTTCACACTGTGGAGGGTAACAAGCTTCTGCAGGACACCCTAATGTTCTTGTCCCTCCTTTTGGTTTCCAGCCAGATGTGCTCAGGGATTCCAGATCACGGTTGTGGGTTTAAGCTTGTCCTTGCTCTCCCCACTTTACGCTCATCTCTCCTTCTTAACTGCCACCCTGTGAACCTCAAGCAACAGATGCAAAGTCTCACAGTGTTTAACCAACATCCATAATGGCTTAGTGGTTCTGCTTTTCTGGTTGATCCCTAACTGATCCAATCATAATCATCATCAGAAATAATTAGTAAGACAGAAAACAACACTAAATAAAATATAAGCTAACAACAAAAAAAGAAATGAAAACAATAGCCATAAAAATATTATTTTAAGTTTATAAGAATCTTTATTCCTTGACATTCTTATGTAAAGGTTCCAGACAGCTTAAAGGTGCCAGTAATTAAGCCATGGTTTCCTAGGTCCAAAAAGACCTTCCTTTGTGATTCTCCACCTGAGGTTCTACAAATTCCATCTCCCCTTTGTTCACTGGAATTCTGTTGGGTTCTATAAACTGCAAGCACTGAAGGGACACTGAAGAGCAAGAGAAGGAAGGATTTGCTTTTTCCTGTGTGTTTGCTCTTCTGCCAGTGTTGCCCTAGTGATAGTTCACTGCTCTGGCAACAGCAGACAGCTAGAGTAGCCAGCTTCTTCTGTAATCCTAGAACCAATTTGCCAAAACCCTTCCTAAGAGCCAGCCAGCCAGCTGTCCTTCCACAGGACCTTTCTCTTAGCTGTTGAGGCACTAAAAAAAATTCCCTCCTTAGAATTCTGAGTACCTATTCTTTGGCGTCCTTCTGAGTTCTTTACTTTCCCCCTCAAACTGTTTTATTTCTTCCCTGAATCCTAGCGATCATAGCTACTTCTTGTGTTACCTGAATGTTTTATTTTTTCAGTATTCTAACACCTGTTTAACCAGGTCCCTGTATTTAAATTATCTCTGTTGAAAATAGTGTTTTTTTGAATTCCTGACTAGAACCCAAGTGGCACAAGACAAATACAAATCTCTTTTCACTAAAGTATTTTGTATAGTAGCATCATTTATTACTTTATGAAATACTATATCAAAAGCTAAAATTGATTATTTGTATTTTATATGCAAACACAAACATTGTGTGACCTTTATTTAGGTAGTTAACAAAAAGTCAATACTGGGTTGAAAAAGAGCAGATTATTTTTGCATTGTTGTATATGAGTACAAAACATACAGTTTAAGATTTTATTACTGATTTTCCTTTCCAGATTCCACTGTAGGAATCCATTTATGTGTCAGCTTTTGGTTTAGCACATGATTCATTTTTATAATCTCTCAGTTACCCTTTGTTCCATTAATATTAATATACATGAATGTTTACTTTTAGTCCACAATAATTGAATAATTATTCAATTGGAAAGTTTTCTTTGAGCTTATATTCTTATGCCTAAAGAAATAATTATCATTTAAAACGTTTTAAGTAAGAGTTACATTAAAATCGTCAGCATTTTAAAACAATTGTCTACTGAAAATGTCATTCAAAGGCCCAAATAATTTTCACTGCACTTTAAAAGTTTATAACGGATGAATATTTACCTTGTTTGAACCGGTTGCTGTATCTGTACTTGATATTTCTAACATGTTTTTTTCACATGAACAGACCATATTTTAACACTTTATCAAGGTGTTATTTACGGATAGTTTCATCTGAACTTTGTATTAAGTAACCTATTGGAATATCTAGGTATGAAATGCCACCTCTCCAAAGTGTTTGAAACAGAGGGTGACAGAAATAAATGCATTATATTCTGAATTTATATGTGTGTATATATATAATATTATTGAGTATTGACTTTGCTGGAAAAGAATCAGAGCCCCTTCAGGGTGTGTGTGTGTGTGTGTGTGTGTGTGTGTGTGTGTGTAAGCAGGCAAGAAGGAAGCAAGTGAGCTGCAGAATACTATGGAAGTAAAACTGTGGCATTATGAAGTAAAGGGAAAATGTCAATTTACCTCAGGCCCTAAAAAACAATCTTTTAAAAGTTCAGACATGCCCATATTAAAAAGCAGTGATCTTTAAATGGGTTGGACTATTAGTAAGATATGTATACTTCATTCCAGTTCTTTTTTTCTTTTTTTGGTAATTAATTTTGAGGTTTGCATTCCTAAATGGTACACATATAAAATCCTTTCAATTACGAGTCTTGATTCCTGGATTGTGAACACGCCTGAAGAACAAAAACAGTATCACAAAGAAGTCTTGATGTCTTGAAGATGAAAGGTCAATTTTTAAAGGAGCCTTCGGGATGAAAGATAAGAGTTTTATTAGGTAATTCAGAACATAACTGAAACCCATGTGCCTAGATTAGTTAGTCGTTTAGCGTGTTTAAAACTCCACTTGCCCCAGATATTATTTTTCCTTTTAAAGTCAATCAATCTTTCTCTCCTATCATGTGTCACGTGTGGGTGCATGTGCACACATGAGAGAGAAACAATGTCTTCTGACAGCTCTAGCATTACATGATCCTTACCCCTTAGAATTATATATTAAGAAACTTTTACCACTAACTTTAATATATCAACTTTCATTGAGAGACTGATTGGCTCTGTTTGGGTCAGATGATCTTCTCTTTGACCAATCACTGTAAACTGGAGAAACAGGCACTCTGATTGGCTAAGTCTAGAATATGAGTTTAACTTGAAGTCAAATTACATATGTCCTCTCTCTCCATATTAACTTTTCTAATAGTACAAAGATGCCTGTGATTTATATCACCCTGAGATGTACAGGCATACCTCAGAGATACTGCAGGTTTGGTTCCAGACAACTGCAATAAATTGAATATCGCAGTCAAGTGAGTCACATGAATTTTTTGATTTCCCAGTGCATATAAAATATTATGTTTATACTATACTGCAGTCTATTAAGTGTGCAACAGCATTATGTCTATAAATATGTACATACCTTAATTAAAAAATTATGCTTTTGGAAAAATGGCTCCCATAGATTCAAGGTCCACAAACCTTCAATTTGTAAAAAGATGCAATATCAACTAAGTGCAATAAAATGAAGTGCAATAAAATGAGGTATACCAGCACTATACTACTTAACTTCATGTTACCCTGAGAGAGTGAGAAAGAAAAACAGAAAAGCCAGAACTAGTTGGTTTTTGTATTAATAAATGGAGAAGTCATTTATTCCATTTAATATGAATTGTCAAAGTTCAATTGCTTTTTTCCCAAGTTTTTAGCTCTCATATAACAGAATTACTAACCCTGTAAGTAAAGGTTAATTCTTTTTAATGTTACCATTTATACTAATTAAAATGATATTTTATGATTTTATAAAAAGTACATGAGCTGATAAAGTATATCAGTTCCAATATCTATTATTCCATTTTGTGAATGTAATTGAAAACTGCTGTGCTGTGCTTTTAACATGGCCCAGCTAATAGTTACTGTAACACATAATTCAGAACTTTACATAATTCAGATTGTCTCATTCATAAATTACTCATTTGGAAATATTTCACAAGAGGAAAATTTGAACTCCTAAATATCTTGTAATAGGCAGTTGAAATCCAGTCACTCAATAAAGGTTTTTTAATCATTGAAATAATAAATTTTTTTAATATAACTCTGTTTCTATAGCACATGTCATATGAACCATTGATTTACTTCTAGACATTACTGATTTTATCATTCATTATAATGGGATTATATTTAGTAGCCTTATTTAGACTGTAAACTTTGTAAAGATGTATATGTTTATTAAGCACTGACCACGGTAGGGCATAACATATATTAATGATTTCTACTGGCCCCTCATGTACTGAATGTGCTGTAGATGAGCCATGTACATAACTCCATTTCACCATCCCTGGTCTACTCCATGATAAGATGTCATCTATCAGCCCCTAGAAGTATTCAGGAAAATTGTCCTATTTGTTTCCATAAGAGATGACTATGATTCAAAAGGAAATTAACAGCTTGATTTTAATAATTTGTCTTTAATAGAGAAGATAATTATAAAACCACCTATTTTTAATAAGCTATCCCAAAAATATTCATGGAAAATACGGTGCACTAAATAGACGATACTTTGCACAGGATACTTTGGGGTTTTCTTCCGCAAGAGTATCGAACATTCATTTCACTGTCTTAAGAATCCTTGTTTCTTCCCCCAAACACTTTTTATGTATAGGAATGAGCTTGACATCAAAGTTCTTAGGTACCAAGGGCTTTAAAGTTGGATAAATTGTGGGAGGGAACTTCTGTATTTGTCCCAGAGATAGTGCTATATCTTTCAGAGACCTTTTAAAAATCTCATGTTCCAATTCAGAACTGTACAAGTAGTTTTAACAGTCTAAATTTCTCTTCTCCAAAATTTTAAATGTTATATTTCATAGATTTCAGTTATAAAGCTCAACGATAATTGTCACTGTGGAATTTGATTTTGTGATAGTTCTAATGGAATCCATGTCACAACTTGTTGCATATTATGCCTTTGTAGGGGAAATTTAAACTTTTCCCCAAAAAAGGACAAATTTCTCTTATTGTCATGTTTATATTAGAATAAGAGGTCCTGTATACACAACTAAAAACATACATTTCTAACCTATGATATTTAAATTCCAAATACAAATAACTCAGTATTTCTCCAAAATAACAATTTAAATAAAGAATATTTCTATAAGGAATTTAAAATAATCATATCCCGAATTGGTAATTTTACAAGTTTGCCAACTTTCAAAAACTTTTTCTATGTATTCAAAATGGTATTAAATTTAAGAAAGATAAATAACATATAACATTTAATCAGGTGCCCAAATCAACAGAACACAGTCAGCTACTAGAAATTTGGTTATATTCCTTTCTGCACCGCATTCCTTTCCGTCCCAAATTTGACCCTTGCTTCCACTGCCAGAAATTTACCCCAAATCAGTACATAACAAAAGGATTCCTCTTTGCAAATGTTAAATCCCAACTCATTTTCTTCGGAATCCAGCAGCCCCACAGCTTTTCCTTTCTCAACATCAATGGCAGGGTTGTGAAAGCAAACATCTGTCTCTCCATTGTTTTTTTCTCATTACAGTCTACAGACTGTCACTTGCTCTTATAAATTCACATTGAACTGAACAGGCTGAAGAAGTTCAGTTCAGGGTCAAGCTCCCTGAAATAGCATGAAATTGTGCATTGCTGGAAATAGAGGGTTTAATCTCTGTGCCAAGAGTCATAAAACAGGATCATCTGGTCTTTCAATCATTACTCTTTTGCTGCAGCTGTTTCCTAGACTATTTGTAACTTTCGCTGATTGAAAGAAAAAAAACTGTCATTTGGTTAAAAGAACATGGAAAAAAGTGCTATAATCTACCTACTACTTGGACTTGATTTACTGAAGTTCTGCTTCACTGACATATTCAATAAATTGCCATTAGTCCTCACAGGCTTAATATTCAAAAACCCATGGTTACTGGAGTATGTTTTGTAAGATTCAGTCATGCAAACCAGGGCGATATATCGATGCACATGTGGTACATATTTTTGTGACATTATTTCTGTTTGATTTGATGTTCTCTCTGCACAGCGCTATCTCAGCAATTGTAAAAATGTCCTCCTTTGTAATTCACAACATAAAAAATCACTTTTTCAACAGCAGGTAGAAAGTAATAGAATTTATGCTTAAAGATAACTAAGAAAATATGAAGGTAAATTATAGCAGAATAGCTTTTTAAAGCCTTTTTAGAATGGTGTCATTTAAATAATTATTTATTCATTCAACAAACATTTTTGAGGTAGTGGTTGTAACTTTCTGTATTGAATGGAAATCACACTCCATTAATTGTATTTTTGTCAGAACTAAGAAAAAATAATATACATCACATATGGACAAGATACAGTAAGAATTGGTCTAGGTGGTGATAAGATTGTTAATTATATATCATTTGGCATTTTGCCTGAATTCCCCTTATGTTAAAAGCTAGAATATTATTGTGAGGGTCATACTGTATCTTCTAGTTTTGGGCCACTTTAGGGTATATCTGTTAGAGAAATATTCAGTAATTGGGATTTATCCTTAATTTTAATAATCGAGACTGTATGTGGAGCACACACACACACACACACACACACCTGTGCGCAAAGAATATGATAAAGTCTCACATAATCGATAACCTGATGTTCTATTTCTGGCCTGAGCTACACTTGTATCTCTTTTTTAGAAACCCATATAGAAGGGATATTTATGACTTTCTATGTGTCTGAAGTCACATGCTGGATTTCTTCTGTATATTTTCCTTTCCTTCTGTAATATATATTATATTCTGTTAATTGTGCACAGAAAATAAAATCGATCAGGCATGATTTACTTGAACATATCCTTTTTTGTTTTTCTGCCATAAATCACTAGAACCACCCCAGATCCTCTCCTTTCTTTTCCAGTGTAAATTCCTAATCACCAGTTTTTTACTAAAGATATAGCCAATGCAATGCCATGTGTTTGAAGTTACTAGAGCATTAGATGAACAAGGAATTTAGATGGACTTTGCAGACGGTAATTTGCTTGCAGGTGCATGTATCCACTCTTTGGGAAAATTTACTTATTGAAAAATTAAAGTTAATTCTGCAAAAAGTGTTCAGAAGTTCTGTGATCTATGAGGAAATTTTCTAGAAACTGAAAAAAAAGAGTAAAACATACTTGAAAATTAAAAATATCTCTTTCTAAAGTGAAAGTGAGTTGGGTGTATTTTAATTAGACTCTTACTTATTTTAAGACATGTATTTTTATTACTAATAAATTGGTAAAATTATCTTTATTTTTAGTAAATGTATTTTCTCTATACATTCTTTGTTTTACATGTACAACTGAGGATTGCAAATTACTAGTTTACCTAGATTAAACCTTAAGTCTAAAATCTTTAAATGCTTCATCATTATCAATGAAATAAACCTTTTTCTTGATATACAAGTACTTCTTAATCTTTGGAAATATGTAAAACTGCAGAATATCATGTATGTTTTCTTCACAATATTTGAATCATACTAAATTACCTTTGGAAAACTTCTCTTTTCCTTCTTGATATGGTATTTTTCTACTTTCATTAAGTAGGAACATTTCAAAATATATATTTAGTTTCAAAAATATAGTTGAATGAATTGGCATGCTGAAATTTAATACATAGTAGTTTCAAATTCATCATAGATGTATTTTTGTAGAGGCATTCAATATTGAAAACTGTTTTACTTATTCAAATATTTCCAAATGTAAAGGTTGAATGTTTTCATGAGAGATGAGTAATAATATAACACATTTTTAAAATGACTGCTATTATTTTACCTCACAGTGTTTGTTGTGAAAAGTAAAGAAAAAGGAAAGATTGTTTTTATATTCATAGTAACTCTCTGACAAGCTTAGGCTGACATAATTTTTATGTATAGGAGGATACTGATTTGACTGTTTCAATAGTAATTTAAAATGGTATTCACTGTCTTTGTGAAACATTTTAGTGTTCTTTATATTTCTAATATTTTACAGTTACTCCTTTTTTTCCCTTGATCTCTATGCCTTTCTAGGGTCTCAATTTGGGAATTATGGTTTGGAATATTTCATGCTAGGCTATTTGCCACAACATTTAATAAGATTATTTTATCCTTCTTTCCAACCTATTTAGATGGCAGTTGTAACAATGTTGTGACACAATTTTCTAAAAGTAAAAAGATTACAAGTTCATCAGAGGTGCTGCTGTCATGTAAAAGTTCAGTTTTATTTTCTTAAGCCGACTCTAAACATTTCTTTATATTTACTTCAGTGGTGCAGACATTTACAAATGTTAATAGTCTAATAGAGCTATTGATTCCTTTAAAATTCAGAAAGAATGTGCCTTTCACCAAATCATAAAATTGCAAGTGAATGGTTTTACATCATCTCAGTTAGATTGTCCTACTTTCTGCCTAGTTATAACTTTATAAATCAACAGTGCACATATTCAAGAAAGACTTTCTATACTGTGTGGATATATGAGTAGTTTTAAAAAGGTATGTGTTTACAATGTTTTTCTGGTGTTTTAATCCTTTAGCATTTTCTTTGGTTAGCCTCCTGAGTTTTTCTGTGCTGTATTCTTCATAACCACTACTCATTTACTTCTTATTAGATTCATCTTTATGAAAGAATATTTCTATAAATGAATTGCTAAAAAAATAAAGGTAATAGAATTTAAAAAAAAGGAGTTAGGGGACTTAAGAAGATGCTTCCCATGTCCAGTCTTAAAGATATCTATCATGTATGTCTATTATCATACTCGCACGGAAGCATATATGTGTATGTGCATATATATTACAGTACATATCAAATATATAATATATGAAAGAAAAATAAGGTTAGCATTCCTTGGACAAAAATGCCAAAGAATTAAATGAGAGATGAATGACTATACCTGATTGGAAAATACGTTATCAAGTTACAGAATTTATTTGGTTACACCAGATCTTAGTTGCGTCAGGCAGGCTTCTTAGTTGCAGCAGGCAGACTCCTTAGTTGTGGCATGAGAACTCTTAGTTGCAACATGCATGTGGGATCTAGTTCCCTGACCAGGGTTTGAACCCAGGCCCCCTGCATTGGGAGCGTGGAGTCTTATCCACTGCACCACCAGGGAAGGTCCCTCAAGTTACAGAACTTAAAAGTGGTATTTAATTGGTGCTTTCTAAATGTTGCTTCTTTTAATTTCTCTTTAAAATTGGTAGCAATGTATAGAAGCACAAAAATCCAATACACTGAAGAGAAAACTGCATCATTATAAATATTAGAAATATTTAGGATTAATATAATTGATGAATCCATTCTGTTTTACTGAGCACCTATTCTGTATTAGTAGGTGTGCTGGTGCAGGGGCTCTAAGGAGGAGTAATAATTCACCCGGCTCCCAAGATTTTTACCACTAACAATACAATTAAAGTGGATAAGTGCTCCTATTATGAAACTAACTTTGATTACTTCTGACTCTCTGGGGACATTATCCCCCTGAAGAGATGACAGTCCATAAATTAAAACTTTGTTTTCTACTTAAATGATTGCATGTAATCACAGAGTTATGACTTCCACATTAGTCCACTATGACAATAAAAAGAGAATTTTAAAATTGGTGAGAGGAATCTTCTGCGACAAATTGAGGTCCTAATCACTGATTTTTTTCTTTCTGTAAGTTTCCTAGAATTGCTGACATTCATCCTGCACAGAGTATTAATGAACACAAACTTTTCATGTAGTTTCAGTTGAACAAAAATAAATAATCTATTATGGGTTGCTTACTCAGTGTGAATGAACTGTTAGAACTCTATATGCAAGTATTTGCATAAATTTTACTTTTATAATCTTAGGCTTTTAGCAATGAGCATCCTTAGAACTAAGGTTTAAATATCTTCAAACTAAGTAAGTTGAAGAGTTTAACGATTAAATTAGAAGATTCTAATTTCTTTTTGCAGACACTGTGCAAATAATTTAACTATTTCTTGATTGTTCTGTGTTAATTCAAATGGAATAATATTGTACACTTTTAGAGCTACACAGCTAGGTCCAAAGCCTAGCTGCCTTGGGTCTCAAGTTATGTATTTACTCCTTCTGGGATGGCCTCCCTGAGTCCCCACTGCAGTTTTGGATGCCCCTTGTAAAGTCTCCTCTAATGTCTTGTACTGCTTCTTTTGAGTACTTATGCTTTATTTTATGCTTCGCATGGACGAGCAGTGCACATGTCTTATTCGTAGTTGGATCTCTTGCACTTGTTGAATAAAAACTTGATAATGTAGCAGTATTATGTTTTTATTTCTTTTAGTTCACAAGCTTTAACAACGATTACATTGAATTATGAGACTCTCTTGATTACCGTTTTGGGAAATATTGCTTAATTTGAAAATGAATTTATATTTAAAATATTCTAATGTTAAGTTTCACCTAATTATGTCTAATGAATTTACATATTATTAGGATTTGCATACTTTAAATACTCCATAAAGATCCATAAGAAAGACATGGATGATGAAACTAAAGGATTATTTCAGAAATGTAACACTACTCAATTTTCAATTATTTCAGAAATGTAACACTACTCAATTTTCATTCTCATGTGCATTATTTGTATTCAAAAACATGAACATTGATAGATACTGTGCTCTATTACAATGAGCCCTAAAACGTCAACAGTGGCAAATGATTATTTATAACGTGCAAGCTGCAGACCAAATTCTATGTGGAAAACTATTCGGAAAGATTAACATGTAAACCTATGTTAAGTTAGTCTTAATCTTCAATAAAATAAAACTCAGTAAAGAGATGTTAGGGATCTGAGACCTGACATTAAAGGTTTGCTGAAGTAAGTGAATAAGTTAACTGGCTCAAGACAGACAAAGGTGGGATGAGGACATGTATGCTTACCATGTAATTTTAGGGATTTAAAAAATCATCCATTACACAATCTTTTGCCTGCAAGAGAAACATACTGCGTGTATCAAAGAGGCATCAAGCAAGTTATCAAGTCATACTATAATATCTTTAGCAATTGGGACAAACACTGTGGAATACCCTTATCACATTGATTGTTATTATTAGAAACATAATTTAGATACATTTGAAATATAACATTAATATATGTGGAGCTATTTATGGAAATGTAATTGCCAAGATCTTTCTTGTATAACTCCCAAGTCTCTCTCAAAGTCATCTCCTGCTTGTTAATATGGACCAGCAGCCAGACTGGCTAAGTTTGAGGTCACACTCAAATGCTTACTCTGTGAACTTAAACTGTCTACACTCAACTTTCTTCTCTGTAAAATAAAAATTATAATAATTTATCAGTATTGCAGATTTGTGGCAAGTATTAAATGAATTTATTCAAGTAAAGCTCTTAAAAGAATGCCTGGCGGGTAGAAAATGCAATGTGTTATTACTCTCCCCCACTGGCAGTACCTTAGTTTAAACTGGTAGAATCTGTAAGACTTGTTTCTGATGACTAGTACTTTAGTACACACATGGCATACACATACACAAAAGATTACCAGTTGAACTTTGAAAGTCTAAGATGGCATGATTTTCCTGTCTTTTTACTAGTAATAATGAACTTCTGTAACTTATTGATGGACTAAATTTTTTTTTTTTTTAAAGCAATGCTGAGACTGGAACAGCACAAGCTTTATTCAATGATCAAAGAATGGAGAAGTGGGAACCTAGTTCACAAACTAACTTCTTTTTTTTTTTTTTTAATTAATTAATTAATTTATTTATTTATTTTTGACGGTGTTGGGTCTTCGTCTCTGTGCGAGGCCCTTCTCCAGTTGTGGCAAGCGGGGGCCACTCTTCGTCGCGGTGCGCGGGCCTCTCACTATCGCGGCCTCTCTTGTTGCAGAGCACAGGCTCCAGACGCGCAGGCTCAGTAGTTGTGGCTCACAGGCCCAGTTGCTCCACGGCATGTGGGATCTTCCCAGACCAGGGCTCGAACCCGTGTCCCCTGCATTGGCAGGCAGATTCTCAACCACTGTGCCACCAGGGAAGCCCTGATGGACTAAATTTTTTAAAATTTATTTTAAACTTTTTTTATTGAAGTAGAGTTGATTTACAATGTGTCAGGTGCACAGCAATATATATATTCTTTTTTGTATTCTTTTCCATCATAAATTTATTATAAGATATTGAATATAGTTCTCTGTACTGTACAGTAGGTCCTTATTGTTTATCTATTTTATATATAGTAGCTTTAATCCCAAATTCCTAATTTATCCCCTTTGGTAACTATAAGTTTTCTATGTCTGTGAGGCTATTTCTGTTTTGTAAGTAAGATCATTTGTATCACTTTTTTAGGCTCCACATATAAAGATATCATATGATATTTGTCTTTCTCTGACTTACTTCACTTAATATGATAATCTCTAGGTCCATCCATGTTGCTGAAAATGGCATTATTTCAGTTTTTTATGTCTGAGTAATATTCCATTTTGTGTGTGTGTGTGTGTGTATACACACCACATCTTCTGTATCCATTCATCTGTCGATGGACATTTATGTTGCTTCCATGTCTTTGCTTTTGTAAATTGTGCTGCTATGAACACTGGAGTACATGTATCTTTTCAAATTAGAGTTTTCATCTTTACCAGATATATGCCCAGGAGTGGGATTGCTGGAGGATACGGTAACTCTATTTTTAGTTTTTTGGGGAATCTCCATAATGTTTTTCATATTGGATGCACCAATTTTCATTCCTCCTAACAGTGTAGGAAAGTTCCTTCTCTTCACACCCTCTGCAGCATTTATTACTTGAAGACATTTTGATGATGGCTATTCTGACAGGTGTGAGATTAAATTTTGTATTTTGAGTTGCATTTCTCTGGTGATTAGCGATGTTCAGCATCTGTTCATGTGCCTGTTAGCCACCTGTATGTCTTTTTTGGAAAAACATCTATTGAGGTCTTCCACCCGTTTTTTTGTTGTTGTTGTTTTGTTTGTTTGCCATTTACTTTCATTTTAATTTTTTTATTGGAGTATAATTGCTTTACAATGTTGTGTTAGTTTCTGCTGTACAATGAAGTGAATCAGCTATATGTATACCTATATCTCCTCCCTCTTGGACCTCCTTCCCATCCCCCCCCAATCCCACCCATCTAGCTTGTCACAGAGCACCGAGCTGAGCTTCCTGTGCTTTATAGCATGTTTCTGCCAGCTATCTGTTTTACTCATGGTAGGGTATATATGTCAATCCTAAACTCCCAATTTGTCCCACCTCCCCTTCCCCCACTGTATCCACATGTCCGTTTTCTACGTCTCCATCTCTATTCCTGCCCTGCAGATAGATTCGTCGGTACCATTTTTCTAGATTTCCACATATATGCGTTAATACTGATATTTGTTTTTCTCTTTGTGGCATACTTCACTCTGTATGACAGAGTCTAGGTCCAGCCACATCTCTACAAACAACCCAATTTTGTTCCTTTTTATGGCTGAGTAATATTCCATTGTGTATACGTACCACATCTTCTTTATCCATTCATCTGTCATTGGACATGTAGCTTGTTTCCATGTCCTGGCTGTTGTAAATAGTGCTGCAATAAACATGGGGGTGCATGTGTCCTTTTGAATTATGGCTTTCTCAGGGTATATGCCCAGTAGTGGGATTGCTGGGTCATATGGTAGTTCTATTTTTAGTTTTTTAAGCAACCTCCATACTATTCTCCATAGTGGCTGTATCAATTTACATTCCCACCAACAGTGCAAAAGGGTTCCCTTTTCTCCACACCCTCTCAAGCGTTTACTGTTTCTTGATTTTTTGATGATGGCCATTCTGACCAGTATGAGGTGATATCTCATTGTAGCTTTGATTTGTGTTTCTCTAATAATTAGTGATGTTGAGCATCTTTTCATGTGCCTCTTGGCTATCTGTATGTCTTCTTTGGTGAAATGTCTATTTGGTCTTCTGACCATTTTTTAATTGGATTGTTTCTTTTTTTAATTTGAGATCCGTGAGCTGTTTGTATATTTTGGAGATTAATCCTTTGTCCATTGCTTCATTTGAAAATATTTTCTCCCATTCTGAGGGTTGTCTTTTCATCTTGTTTATGGTTTCCTTTGCTGTGCAAAAGCTTTTAAGTTTAATTAGGTCCCATTTGTTTATTTTTGTTTTTATTTTCATTATTCTAGGAGGTGGGTCAAAAATATCTTGCTGTGATTTATGTCAGAGTGTTTTTCCTGTGTTTTTCTCTAAGAGTTTTATAGTGTCCGGTCTTACATTTAGGTCTTTAATCCATTTTGACTTCATTTTTGTGTACGGTGTTAGGTAGTGTTCTAATTTCATTTTTTTACATGTAGCTGTTCAGTTTTCCCAGCACCACTTATTGAAGAGGCTGTCTTTTCTCCATTGTATGTTCTTGCCTCCTTTGTCATAAATTAGGTGACCATGTGTGTGTGGGTTTATCTCTGGGCTTTCTATCCTATACCATTGATCTATATTTCTGTTTTTGTGCCAGTACCAAACTATCTTGATTACTGTAACTTTGTTGTATAGTTTGAGGTCAGGGAGCCTGATTCCTCCAGCTCTGTTTTTCTTTCTCAAGATTGCTTTGGCTGTTCGGGGTCTTTTATGTTTCCATACAGATTGTAAAAATTTTTTTCTACTTCTGTGAAGAATGCCATTGGTAACTTGATAGGGGTTTCATTGAACCTGTAGATTGCTTTGGGTAGTATAGTCATTTTCACAATATTGATTCTTCCAATCCAAGAACATGGTATATTTCTCCATCTATTTATGTCAATTTCTTTCATCAGTGTTTTACAGTTTTCTGAGTACAGGTCTTTTGCCTCCTTAAGTAGGTTTATTCCTTGGTATTTTATTCTTTCTGTTGAGATGGTAAATGGGATTGTTCCCTTAATTACTCTTTCTGATTTTTTGTTGTTAGTGTATAGGAATGCAAGACATTTTTGTGCATTAATTTTGCATCCTTCAACCTTACCAAATTCATTGATTAGTTCTAGTAGTTTGCTAATGGCACCTTCAGGATTTTCTATGTATAGTGTCATGTCATCTGCAAATAGTGACAGTTTTATTTCTTCTTTTCCAATTTGTATTCCTTTTATTTCTTTTTCTTCTCTGATTGCCATGGCTAGGACTTCCAATATTATGTTGAATAAGAGTGGTAAGAGTGGACATCCTTGTCTTGTTCCTGATCTTAGTGGAAATGCTTTCAAATTTTCACCACTGAGAATGATGTTTGCTGTGGGTTTGTCATATATGGCATTTATTATGTTGAGGTGCATTTCCTCTGTGCCCATTTTCTGGAGGGTTTTTATCATAAATGGGTGTTGAATATTGTCAAAAGCTTCATCTATATATATTGAGACGATCATATGGCTTTTATTCCTTAAGTTGTTAATATGGTGTATCACATTTATTGATTTGCATATTTTGAAGAATCCTTGCATTCCTGGGATAATCCCACTTGATCATGATATATGATCCTTTTAATGTGTTGTTGGATTCTGTTTCCTAGTATTTTGTTGAGCATTTTTGCATCTATGTTCTTCAGTGATATTGGTCTGTAATTTTCTTTTTTGTGATATCTTTGGTTCTGGTATCAGGGTGATGGTGGCCTTGTAGAATGAATTTGGGAGTGTTCCTCCCTCTGCAATTTTTTGGAAGAGTTTGAGAAGGATAGGTGTTAGCTCCTCTCTAAATGTTTAATAGAATTCACCTGTGAAGCCATCAGGTCCTGGACTTTTGTTTGTTGGAAGATTTTTTAATTACAGTTTTAATTTCATTATGTGTGATAGGTCTGTTTATACTTTCTAATCTTACTGGTTCAGTCTTGGAAAACTGTACCTTTCCAAGAATTTTTCCATTTCTTCGAGGTTGTCCATTTTATTGGCATGTACTTGTTTGTAATAGTCTCTGATAATCCTTTGTATTTCTGTCGTAGCAGTTGTGATTTCTCCTTTTTCATTTCTAATTTTATTGATTTGCATCCTCTCCCTTTTTTTCTTGATGAGTCTGGCTAAAGGTTTATCAATTTTATCTTCTCAAACAACCAACTTTTAGTTTTATTGATCTTTGCTATTGTTTTCTTCATTTCTATTTCATTTATTTCTGCTCTGATCTTTATGATTTCTTTCCTTCTACTAACTTTGGGTTTTCTTTGTTCTTCTTTCTCTAGTTGCTTTAGGTGTAAGCTTACATTGTTTGAGATTTTTCTTGTTTCTTAAGGTGAGATTGAATTGCTATAAACTGCCCTCTTAGAACGGCTTTTGCTGTGTCCCATAGGTTTTGGGTCATCATGTTTTCGTTGTCATTTATTTCTGTGTATTTTTTTATTTCCTCTTTGATTCCTTTAGTGATCCCTTGGTTATTTAGTAGCACACTGTTTAGCCTCCATGTATTTGTGTTTTTTACAGGTTTTTTTTCCTGTAATTGATTTCTAATCTTAGCATTGTGGTCAAAAAAGATACTTGATATGACTTCAAATTTCTTAAATTTCTGAGGTTTTATTTGTGACCTAATATGTGATCTATCCTGGAGAATATTCTGTCTTCACTTGAGAGGAAAGTGTATTCTCCCACTTTCGGGTGGAATGTCCTTTATATATCAGTTAAACCTATCTGGTCTATTGTGTCATTTAAAGTTGTGTTTCCTTATTTATTTTCTGTTTGGATGATCTGTCCATAGGTGTAAGTGGGGTGTTAAAGTCCCCTACTATTAATGTGTTGATGTCGATTTCCCCTTTTATGGTTGTTAGCATTTGCCTTATCGACTGAGGTGCTCCTATGCTGGGTGCATAAATATTTATAATTGTTATGTTTTCTTCTTGGATTTATCCCTTGATCATTATGTAGTGTCCTTCTTTATCTCTTGTAACAGTATTTATTGTAAAGTCTATTTTATCAGATATGAGTATTGCTACTCCAGCTTTCTTTTGATTTCCCTTTACTTTCAGTCTGTATGTGTCCCTAGGTCTGAAGTGGGTATCCTGTAGACAGCATATATACAGGTCTTGTTTTTGTATCCATTCAGCCAGTCTGTGTCTTTTGGTTGGAGCATTTAATCCATTTATATTCAAGGTTATTATCGATATGTATGTTCCTATTACCATTTTCTTAATTGATTTGGGTTTGTTTTTGTGGGCCATTTTCTTTTGTGTTTCCCGTCTAGAGAAGTTCCTTTAGCATTTGTTGTAAAGCTGGTTTGGTGGTGCTGAATTCTCGTAGCTTTTGCTTGTCTGTAAAGCTTTTGATTTCTCTGTCGAATCTCAATGAGATCCTTGCTGGGTAGAGTAACCTTGGTTGTAGGTTTTTCTCTTTCATCACTTTAAATATCTCCTGCCACTCCCTTCTGGCCTGCAGAGTTTCTGCTGAAAAATCACCTGATAACCTTATGAGGATTCCTTTGTATGTTATTTTTTGCTTTTCTCTTTCTGCTTTTAATATTTTTTCTTTGAATCTAATTTTTGTTAGTTTGTTTAGTATGTGTCTTGGTGTGTTTCTCCTAGGGTTTATCCTGTATGGCACTCTCTGAGCTTCCTGGACTTGGGTGGCTATTTCCTTTCCCATGTTAGGGAAGTTTTCCAGTATAACCTCTTCAAATATTTTCTCAGACCCTTTCTTTTTCTCTTCTTCTTCTGGGATCCCTATAATTTGAATGTTGGTGCTTTTAGTGTTGTCCCAGAGGTCTCTGAAATTCTGTTCAATTTTTTTCATTCTTTTTTCTTTATTCTGTTCCTCAGCAGTTATTTCCACCATTCTGTCTCCCAGGTCACTTATCCGTTCTTTTACCTCAGTTATTCTGTTATTGTTTCCTTCTAGTGTATTTTTCATTTCAGTTATTGAGTTGTTCATCTCTCTTTGTTCTTTAGTTCTTCTAGATCTTTGTTAAACATTTCTTGTATTTTCTCGATCTGTGCATCCATTCTATTTCCGAGATTCTGGATCATCTTTACTATCATTACTTTCAATTCTTTTTCAGGTAGGTTGCCTATTTCCTCTTCATTTTTTTTGGTCTCGTAGGTTTTTATCTTGCTCATTCATCTGCGACATATTTTTTTGTCGTCTTTTTTTTTTTTTTGATGGGTGGGATTGTGTTCCTGTTTTACTGGTTGTTTGGCCTGAGGCTTCCAACCCGGGATTTTGTATGCTTTTGAGTAGAGCTGCATCTTGATATCGAGATGAGGACCTCCGGGAAACCTCACTCTGATGAATATTCCCTGGATTCTGAGGTTCTCTGTCCAGCGGTTTGGACTTGGAGCTCCCACTGCAGGAACTCAGGCCTGATGCCCCAGCTCGTGAACCAAGATCCTGCAAGCTTCACGTGGCAGCAAAAAAATAGGGGAGCAGAACAATAACAAAGAATAAAAAATAACATTAGAAAACTAACAGATATGTTAGAAAAAATAGAAAAATAAAAATATAGATGAAACAAAAATTGGAAGGTAAAAGAGAACCACAATAGTCAAAAAGAGCAGAAAAAAAAAAGCTGGAAAAGGCCTTGGCTGTTGGGGGTGGGCCTTAGGCAGGGGTGGGGTTTAGGCAGGGATGGGGCCTATGCTTAGGACCCACAGAGCCAGAAAAGGCCCTAGGGGGTGGGGGGTGGGGCTTAGGCTCAGCACATGGCAGGAGAGACTCAGGAATCCCTCTGGCTTTGGCGGGTGGAGGACCAGGTCCCAGACCCCAGCAGGCTCCCTGGGCCCAAGTGGGCAGGGTGAATGCTAGGTGCATTCCCCCCAATTCTCTCATCCTGGAGGGTTCCTCCCCATTGGCCTCTCTTGTTCTTCCCCACCCTCCTCCCTCCTATGCCTCTGGGACCCACGTGGCTGGAGGGGGCCCCAGAAAGCAGGGGCCAGACCCAGAAGCCCAACAGGCTTCCTGGGGCCTGAGTTGGTGGGGGAAATGCCCAAGGCACTTCCCCTGATCCTCCAGTCCCCAAGAGTCCCCCCATCTGCCTCTCCTCCTCTTCCCCCCTCCTCCCTCCCTCCTATGCCCCTAGGATCCACATGGCTGGAGGGCTCCTTGGAGGGCAGAGGACCAGGCCCAGGAGCCCAGCAGGCTCCCTGGGGCCCAAGTGGGTAGGGGAAACACTAGGCACACTTCACCTTGATCCTCCGATCCCAGAGGGCCCCTCCCCATCCGCCTCTCCTCTTCTTTCCCCCCAGCCCAAGACCAACACAGCCAGAGGGGGCTCCGGAGTGCGGAGGACCAGGCCTGGGAGCCCAGCAGGCTTCCCAGGGCCCCAGTGGGCGGGAGAAACATCTGCCCCACCTCCCCTGGTTCTCTGTTCCTGGAAGGTCTCCCCGAGTCTGCCTCTCCTCCTCTTCCCCCCCTCTTCCCTCCCTCCTATGCCCTAGGATCCAGGCGGCCAGAGGGAGCCTCCCAAGGTGGAGGACCAGGTCCAGGAGCCCAGCAGGCTCCCCGGGGCTGAGTGGGCAGGGGAAACGCTAGGCATGCTCCCCCCTGATCCTCAAGCCCCTGAGGTTTCCTCTAGGTGTGGGAACTCCTCCCCTCTCCCAGTCATCCCTGAGGGGCACCAGTCCTGTCCAACCTTCACTTCTCCTCCTGCCTCATTACCCCCCTCATCCCACCGGGCTGCTCGGGGGTTCCTCCCATCTCCTTGGGCATTGAGGTCATGCACCAGCATCCAGCAGGTGCCCTAGTTGTGGGGAGACATGAACTCTGCATCCTCTGGTGCCGTCATCTTGACTCTGCCCCCTCTTTTTTTTATTGAAGTATAGTTGATTTACAGTGTTGTGTTAATTTCTGCTGTATGGCAAAGTGTTTCAGTTATACGTATATATATATATACATTCTTGTTTATATTCTTTTCCATTATGGTTTATCATAGGATATTACATATAGTCCCTGTGTGATACAGTAGGACCTTGTTGTTTATCCATTCTATATATAATAGCCTGCTAAGCCTAACCTCCCACTCCATCCTTTTTCCATCCCCCTCCCCCTTGGCAACCACGAGTCTGTTCTCTATGTCTGTGAGTCTGTTTCTTTTTTTTTTTTTTTTTTTTAAAAAACACTTTTTCTTTTTTTTTTTTTATAGCTACTTTATTTATTTATTTTATTTTATTTTTGGCTGTGTTGGGTCTTCGGTTCATGCGAGGGCTTTCTCTAGTTGAGGCAAGTGGGGGCCACTCTTCATCGCGGTGCGCGGGCCTTTCACTATCGCGGCCCCTCCCGTTGCGGGGCACAGGCTCCAGACGCGCAGGCTCAGTAGTTGTGGCTCACGGGCCCAGCCACTCCGTGGCATGTGGGATCTTCCCAGACCAGGGCTCGAACCCGTGTCCCCTGCATTAGCAGGCAGATTCTCAACCACTGCGCCACCAGGGAAGCCCCTGTTTCTTTTTTATATATAGGCCCATTTGTGTTATGTTTTAGATTCCAGATATAAGTGATATCATATGGTATTTGTCTATCTCTTTTTGAATGAATTCACTTAGTATGATAATCTCTATTTGCATCCATGTTGCTGCAAATGGAATTATTTAATTCTTTTTTATGGCTAATATACCATTGTATATATGTACCATATCTTCTTTATCCATTCAACTGTCAGTGAACATTTAGACATGTTTCCATGTCTTGACTGCTGTGAATAGCGCTGCTGTGAACATAGGGGTAATGTTTCTTTTTAAATTATAGTTTTGTCTGGTTATATGCTCAGGAGTGGGGTTGCTGGATCATATGGTAGTTTTATTTTTAGTTTTTTGAGGAACCTCCATATTGTTTTCCATAGTGGCTGCACCAACTTAGATTCCAATCAACAGTGCAGGAGGGTTCCCTTTTCTCTACAACCTCTCCAGCATTTGTTATTTGTAGACCTCTTAATGATGGCCATTCTGACCAGTGTGAAGTGTTACCTCATTGTAGTTTGATTTTCATTTCTCTAATAATTAGTGACAATGAGCAGCTTTTCATATGCCTGTTGGCCATCTGAATGTCTTTTTAAGAGAAATGTCTAGGTTTTCTGCCCATTTTTTGATTGGGTTGTTTGCTTTTTTGATAGTGAGGTGTATGAGCTGTTCATGTATTTTGGAAATTAATTCCTGGTCGGTCACATCGTTTGCAAGTATTTTCTCCCATTCTGTAGGTTGTCTTTTCATTTTGTTTATGGTTTCCTTTGTTGTGCAAAAGCTTGTAAGTTTGATTAGGTCGTATTTGTATATTTTTGCTTTTATTTCTATTGCCTTGGGAGACTGACCTAAGAAAACATTGCTATGATTTATATCAGAGAATGTTTTGCTCATGACTAGGAGTTTTATGGTGTCATGTCTTATGTTTAAGTGTTTAAGCCATTTTGAGTTTATTTTTGTATGTGGTGTGAGGGTGTGAGTGTGTGTTCTAACTTCATAGATTTACATGCAGCTGTCCAACTTTAAGCTCCACTTGTTGAAGAGACTGTCTTTTTCCCATTGTATATTCTTGCCTCCTCTGTCAAAGATTGACCATAGGTGTGTGGTTTTATTTCTGGGATCTCTGTTCTGTTCCATTGATCCATATGTCTGCTTCTGTGCTAATACCACACTGTTTCTGTTGTGATTACTGGAGCTTTGTAGTATTGTCTGAAGTCTGGGAAGGTTACGCCTCCTGCTTTATTCTTTTTCCTCAGGATTGCTTTGGCAATTCTGGGTCTTTTATGGTTCCATATAAATTTTAGGATAATTTGTTCTAATTCTGTGAAAAATGTCATGGGTAATTTGATAGGGATCACATTAAATCTGTTGATTGCTTTGGGTAGTGTGGCCATTTTACAATATTAATTCTTCCAATCCAAGAGCATGGGATATCTTTCCATTTCTTTGAGTCATTTTTAATTTCCCTTATTAATGTTTTATAGTTCTCAGCATGTAAGTCTTTCACCTCCTTGGTCAGGTTTATTCCTAAGTATTTTATTTTTGGGTGTGCTATTTTAATAGGTCTTTTGTTTTTACATTCTCTTATATTTCATTATTAGTGTAAAGAAATGCAACCAATTTCTGTATGTTAATCCTGTATCCTGCTACCTTGCTAAATTCGTTTATCAGTTCTAGTAGTTTTTGTATGGAGTCTTTAGGGTTTTCTGTATTTATACTATCATGTCATCTGCTCATAATGACAATTTTAACTCTTCACTTCCAATTTGGATACCTTTTATTTTTTTTTCTTGTCTGATTGCTGTGGCTAGGATTTTCAATGCTATGCTGAATAGAAGTGGTGAGAGTGGCTGTCCTTGTCTTGTTCCAGATTTTAGCAGGAAGGCTTTCAGCTTTTCACCATTTAATATTATATTGGCTGTGGGTTTGTCATAAATAGCTTTTATTATGTTGAGATATGTTCCCTTTATACCCACTTTGGTAAGGGTTTTTATCATGAATGGATGTTGCATTTTGCCAAATGCTTTTTCTGCATCTATTGAGATGATCATGTGTTTTTTGTCTTTTTTTTTGTTGGTGTCATGTATCACATTGATTTGTGTGTGTTGAACCAACCTTGTGAAATTGAGATGAATCCCACTTGGTCATGGTGTATGATACTTTTTATGTGTTGTTGGCTTCAGTTTGCTAATATTTTAAGAATTTTTGCATCTATATTCATCAAAGATACTGGCCTGTAATTTTCTTTTTTGGTGGTATCTTTCTCTGGTTGTGGCATCAGGGTAATGGAAGCTTCATAGAATGTCTTTGGGAGTGTTCCCTCCTCTTCAGTCTTTTGAGAGCGTTTGAGAGCATTTGAGAGCGTTTGAGAAGGATCGGTGAAAGTTCTCTTTTGTTTAGTACAATTCGCCTGTGAAGCTATCTGGTCCTGGACTTTTGTTTGTAGGGAGTTTTTTGTTTTTTGTTTTTTACAGATTCTATTTTCCTTCTAGTGATTGGTCTGTTCAAATTATCTATTTATTCTTGATTCAGTTTTGGTGGGCTGTATGTTTCTAGAAACTTGTCCATTTCTTCTAGGTTATCGAATTTGTTGGCATATCATTGTTCATAGTATTTCCTTATGTTGTTTTTTATTTCCTGCAGTATCAGTTGTTATGTCATCTTTTTCATTTCTTATTTTTGTTTGGGTTCTCTTGCTTTTCTTCTTGGTGAGCCTGGCCAGTGGCTTGTCACTTTTGTTCACGCTTTCAAAGAACCAGCTCTTGGTTTTATTCATTTTTTCCATTATTTTTGTAATCTCTATTTTATTTGTTTCCTCCCTGACCTTTATTATTTCCTTCCTTCTTCTGACATTAGGTTTTGTTTCGAGGAAGACCTGTATTGCTATGAACTTCCTTCTAAGATCTGCTTTTGAAGCATCCCATAGATTTTGTGTGGCTTTGTTTTCATTGTCATTTTTCTCAAGGTGTTTTTTAATTTCCTCTTTGATTTCATTGTTGACCCATTGGGTTTTTAGTAGCATGTTGTTTAGTCTACATGTAATCAATTTTTTCTCATTCTTTTTCTGTGGTTGATTTCTAGTTTCATGCCATTGTGGGAAGAAAAGTTGCTTGATATAATTTCTATACTCTTAAATATGTTGAGGCTTGTTTTGTGCCCTAGCATGTGGTCAATCCTAGAGAATGTTCCACGTGTACTTGAAAAGAATGTGTATTCTGGGTTTTTTTTTTTGGATGTTATGTCTTGAAAATATCAATTAAGTCTAAACTTTCTATTTTATAATTTAGGATCTCTGTTGTCTTATTGTTTTTTTCTGTATAGAAGATATGTCCATTAATGTGAGTGTGGTGTTAAAAGTCTCTTACTATTATTGTATTCCTGTCAATTTCTCCTTTTATGTCTGTTAGTATTTGTTTTACAAATTTGGGTGCTCCTATACAAGTGTAAACTTCTCTTCTTGTATTCATCCTTTTATCATTGTATAGTGTCCTTCTTTATCTTTCTTAAGGGCTTTGTTTTAAAGTCTATTTTGTCTGATATGAGTATTGAAACCCCTGCTTTCTTGTCATTTCCAATTGCATGAAATATCTTTTTCCATCTCCTCACTTTCAATCTATGTCCTTTGCTCTAAAAGTGTGTCTCTTGTAGGCAGCATATTGTAGACTCTTGTTTTTTATCCAATCTGCCACTTTGTATCTTTTGGAGCATCTAGTCCATTGACATTTAAGCTAATTATTCATAGGTATGTATCTATTGCCATGTTAAACCTTGTTTTCCAGTTGATTCTGTGTTTCTTCTTTATTCCTTTTTCATTTTTTTTTCTTTTTGTGATTTGATGATTTCCTTTTATTTTATGTTCGTGTTTTTTTTTGGTTTCAGTGTATCTATTTTATGTTTTTGATTTGTGGTTACCCTGTTTTTCGAGTCTGTTAACCCCTTCCTATATCTACTTGCTTTAGACTGATGATAGTCAAATAGGCTCAAACACATTCTAAAAAAAAGAACAAAAAAACTCTGTTTTCTTACTCTCTTCCCCCACATTTTATGATTTTGATGTCCTCTTTTACATCTCCATGTTTTCCTTTTGCTGTTCATTGTAGTTATCATCCCTTTCACAATAATTTTTTAAATTAATCTGTGTACTGGCTTATTTAACTGATTTACTTTCCAATTGTGATTTTCTCTTTCCTATAGATTCTTGCTTTTTTTCTATTTACAGAAGACCTTTCAATATTTCTTTTAGGATAGGTTTACTATTGCTGTAGTCTTTTAGTTTTCATTTGTCTGAGAAATTCTTTCTCTTTTATTCTAAATGATAATCTTGCTGGGTAGAGTATTCTAGGTTGCCTATTTTTCACTTTTAGCATTTTGAATATATCTACTCCCTTCTGGCCTGCAGCATTTCTGTAGAGAAATCAGCTGATAGCATTATTGGGGTTCCCTTGTAATTAACTCTTTGTTTTTCTCCTGCTACCTTTAGAATCCTCTCTTTAACCTTTGCCATTTTAATTACGTCTTGGTGAAGGGTTTTTTTTTGGTTCATCTTGTTTAGGACCCTCTGTGCTTCCTGTACCTGGATTTCTGTTTCCTTCTTTAGGTTTGGGAAGTTTTCAGCCATAATTTCTTCACATGCATTTTTTTTTTAATTTATTTATTTTTGGCTGTGTTGGGTCTTCGTTTCATGCAAGGGCTTTGTCTAGTTGCGGCAAGTGGGGGCCACTTTTCATCACGGTGCGGGGCCACTCTTCATCGCGGTGCGTGGGCCTTTCACTGTCACGTCCTCTCTTATTGCAGAGCACAGGCTCCAGATGCACAGGCTCAGTAGTTGTGGTTCACGGGCCTAGTTCCTCCACGGCATGTGGGATCTTCCCAGACCAGGGCTCGAACCCGTGTCCCCTGCATTGGCAGGCAGATTCTCAACCACTGTGCCACCAGGGAAGCCCTTCACATGCATTTTTGATCCCCTTTTCTCTTTCTTCCCCTTCTGGAATCCCTATTATGCATAGATAGACACACTTTATATTATCCCATACGTGTCTTATATTGCTTGCTTTTTTTTTCCATTTTGCTTTCTGTCTGCTGTTCTGACTGTATGATTTCCATTAGTCTTATCTTCCAGATCACTTATTCATTCTTCTGCATTATTCATTCTGCTGTTCACTGCCTTTAGCTCAGCTGTTGTCTAAGCCAATGAGTTTTTCTAATTTTTCTTGGCTCCTCCTTATAGTTTCTAGTTCATTTTTACAGTGTTCTTCATTTTTGTCAATTGCCTTTCTTAATTCCTTCAGTATTTTCATTATCTCCTTTTTGAAATCAGTGTCTAGTAGACTGAAGAGGTCTGTTTAATTGTTTGTTCTTTCAGGAAAATTCTCTTGGTCTTTTAACTGGGAGTGGTTTCTCTGCTTCTTCATTTAACTTGTGTTTCTCTTACTCTGTGAGATCAGGAGAAACAATTGTCTACTGTGGTCTTAGAGGGCTATATATATATTAGAGCCTCCCTGTGTAGCTTGTGTGGGTTTAATATTTTTGGTGCAAGGGCAGTTTTTAGTATGGATGACTTCCACCTCTTTCCTCAGCATGTGCTGGCTGTTATCCCCTTGATAGTGGTTGTGCACATGTGGTAGCTGGTGCTCGCTCTCAGGGCTCTCTGTGGCAGTGATGGCTCATGCCCCCTGAACCCATGATGGCAGTGGAGGCAGCTCATGACTGCTTCTGGAGCCCACAAGGGAGGCAGCAGTGGCTAGCGACCAGTCCTGGAGCCCGTGAGGGCAGCAGCGATGGTTTGCACCTGCTCCCAGAGGTGATGTCTTGTTACCTGTAAGCATGCGCAGGGTAAAAGGCTGCAATGGTGGGTCCTGCCCCTCCCCTCACCCACCCCCCAAAGAATGGTGCCTGGCCTCTAAAGCAGGCCTGGGCTTCCTCCACATACACTCTCAGTTGCAGTCGCACCAGTCTCCAGCCCTTTTGGGCTGTTGCCATGCAGCCAACCCCAGTTGTCTCGCTGTCCTGATCTCCAAAGCCTGAGCTTCAGCATCCAGCCCCCACCCACATGGGCAGATGTGGGTTTCAGGCTGGGAAGCACAGGGCAGTGGCATGGACCCTCCGTGCAGGTCTCTCTCTATTCTGGCTGCCACAAACCAGGTGTTGCACTGTCTGTCATGGCTGATCTCCCCACTGCTGAGGGTACTTCCCAGGGTGCGGGGACCTTTTCTCTTTCTCTGTTCCCTCCCAGGGGCACCAGTCTCATCCCAGTTCCTTTCTTTGTTTTTTTCTTTTTTCTTTTGTCCTACCTGGTTATGTGGAGATTTTCTTCCCCTTTCAGAAGCCTGAGGTCTTCTGCCAGCATTCAGTAGATACTCTGTGAGAATCGTTCCACATGTAGATGTACTTTTGATGTATTTTGGGAGGAGGTGAGCTTCATGTCCTACTACTCTGCCATCTTGATCACTCCCCTCATTTTTGATTAGATTTTTTTTTTGATATTGAGTTGTATGAGCTGTTTATATATTTTGGATATTACCCCTTGTTGGTCATAATCAGTTGCAAATTTGTTCTCCCATTCTGTAGGTTGTCTTTTCATTTGTTAATGATTTCCTTTGCTGTGCAAAAGCTTTTAAGTTTAATTAGGTCCTATATGTTTATTTTTGCTTTTGTTTCTTTTGCCTTAGGACACAGCTACAAAAAATATTGCTATGATTTATGTCAAAGAGGGTTCTGCCTATGTCTTCCTCTAGGAGTTTTATGGTTTCCACTCTTGTATTTAGGTCTTTAATCCATTTTGAGTTTATTTCTGTATATGGTGTGAGAAAATGTCCTAATTTTATTTTTCTATATGTAACTATTCAGTTCCCAGCACCGCTTATTGAAGAGACTGTCTTTTCTCCATTGTGTAGTCTTACTTCCTTTGTCATAGATTAATTTATCATAAGTGTATGGGTTTATTTCTGGACTTTCTATCCTGTTCCATTGATATATGTGTCTATTTGTGTGCCCATACCATGCTATTTTGATTAGTGCAGCTTTATAGAATAGTCTGAAGTCAGGGAGCATAATTCCTCCAGCTCTGTTCTTTTTCAAGATCGTTTTGGCTATTCATGGTGTTTTATGTTTCCATAGAAATTTGAAAACTTTTTGTTCTTGTTCTGTGAAAAATGCCATTGGTGGACTAAATTCTTGTTCAAAGAAATAGTGGGCAGTATAAAACTAAATTTCTAAACTCAATTTTTTGAAATGTTTAACATAAATTTATATCCAGTTTGAGATACAAATCAGATTTTAATGTCTGAAGTTCATTCACTAAGTCCTGCATACTTGCCAATAGAAGAGCAATATTTTCATATGTTTAAATTGATCAAGGACTTAAGTTACCAAGACCCCAAATGACAAGTTTCCTGCTTTACTGGAACAAACAAAAATGACCTCCTCCAAAAATTATACAATAGAGACACCAGTGGTACAATCACAATGCCAGAACCACATTTATTTTTCTACTACACAAAAGTATGACCTTTCATAACTATGTAGTAATTATAAAAAGATAGCAGTACAAGGTGAAATGATAGGCTGATGGAGTTATCTTGAGTCGAGCCCATCTGCTAGGTACAGTTTTAATTGTTCTAAGAAATATCCTTAGATACTTCAATCATCTCTTAAGTAACTTTTACTTTCAGCAAACCATAAGAGAAAAAATAATCCAAGTGGTTGGTGAGGGAGGGAGGGGGAGAGGGAATATGTCATACTAAATCCTGGATCACCAGAATAGCCTTCTCTATTATTTTAGTTTTCCTCTGGAAATTTTTATATTTTGAAAAAATTCAAACCTACAGAAAAATGTAAGAATAGTACAATACACATCTACATTTTTTTCACCTTGATTTACCAATTATAAGATTTAATGCTTTCAGTTTGTCTCTCTCCCCCATTCCCTTCCCCACCTTTCCTCCCTCCTGAATTATTTGAGATTGAGTTGCAGACTTAATGACAGTTCTTTCCTAAATAGTCCATCATTTATTTTTAAGAACTAGGACATCTTCTTACATAACCACAATACAATTATTATGCTTTGAGAATTTAACACTGAGAGAATACTGTAATCCAGTATATGGTCCATATTCAAATTTCCCCAGTTGTCCTGTTTTTTTATAGCTGTTTTTTTTTTTTCTTCTCTTGGATTTAATTAAGGAAAAGTGTCTACATTTGATTTTCATGTTCTCAAATACATTTTCCATATGGCAGCCCCAGTAATCTTTTTTAAAGCCCCAAATGCATTATGGCGTCTCTTGGAATCTTTTCATTGAGCTTAAAATGAAATACAAATCTCTTCTTAGCTCTCCAGTCTCATCTCATTTATTATCTACTTCAAGTTATTTTTCAGTGGTATTGAGTTAATTTATTTTTCCAGAAATCACCGTGCCCTCTGTTGTTTATAGCTTTGTATATAACGTTCCTCCTTTCAAAGCATTCTACCTTAATTCACCTCTTCACTTAGTCGTGACCAACAGAACATGGATGAGTTAACTAAGACATCATTGGCAGTGAAAAGCCTTATCTGCCAGCATCAGACTGAATTTGGTGTCCCACTGTATGCTCATGTAGCACCCTGTAGTTACAGCCAGCAGAGCATTTATCACACCACTTTTGTAGTCACCTGTTTACGTACCAGAAATCTCATCCAGATTGTTGATTTTCTTGAAGAAAGGGACTGTATATCTTGTTCACCACTATATACCTCAATTCTATTGAGTATTTTTCCCATAGTTGTTTTAGTGTATGTTGAACATAAACAAACACATTAAATCGTAACTTCTACTGGGGACCCTTGGGCTAAATCTGGATAAGATTATAGTTGAGGGATCTGTGTGAGTCCTAGGTTATTTTCAAGTTAGAGAGAGGGCAGAAAAATTTAGTTATTACTGTTATCTGGACTCTGAAAATATTTTCACAATTTATTTCCTTTTTAAGTTATGGAATATACTTGTATTTTGTTGTTACCACTGTAACTATAACACTGTGCATACACACTCTGTAACACTTATTTTAACACTGAACTATAAAAATAGTTTCAGACTGCAGTTCAGGATTTGAGGCCTCGTCAAATCCCCACCTCTTGGAAATCTGTATTCAGATCTGGTGATTAAATTTTAGTTTTGAAGCTTGTCACCAAAGTAGAGGTTTCCCTGAAAAATATGGTTGTCATTAAGTAGAAAAAACAAAAACAGAAAACACCTCATCTGGGTAGGCAAAAATAATGTCCAAATGAGACAGCAGATTGGGTCTTGAAAGAGGCAAATTTTAACACACAACTCTAAATTCAGTTTAGCTGAAACACATTCTTTTAAAGGAATACGTTCCAAAAAATTTTTTAAAGTTTGAGGAATATTTAGTATTTAGGTCTAAAGCATTAGACATGTTGATTTTTAAAAGTGAGCAACCAATTACTTTATAAGTTCATATTATTCCTGATTTTTAATCTTTGTTCAATATGCAACAGGATAGTTATTACAGAATATTTGCCTAATGTATCATTAATGAAAAAACATTTTAAGGAAGTGAACAGCCTTCAGAAAGTTGCTATAATTGCTTTAGGTAAATCTGCAAATAAATATATAGCAAAAGTATAAAAAATCTGCTAGTTTTGGAAAAATATTCAGTCTTAATATGTTTTTTCTTATGTAAATGTAAAAAAAATCCATACCACACATTTGGGTTGCCATCATCTGAAGTTTTCTTTAAAATTGATTTAGTAGTTATGGTAATTATCTAGTTAACTAAAACAATTATGAATAGCCAAAGTTTCTTAGAATCTTAAATTATATTAGTAATGCAAAGGATGTATTTATTTCTCATGTATTTTAAATTAGTTTTTTGATTATTCTATTTATCGATTTATACCTAATATAAATTTACACCTAGTATAAATTGAAAAAATGCATTAGTATTTAATTAACATACCTAAATATAACTAAGTATTTTATGAAACAAAGTGAAAATTTTCACCATTTTGTACATAAAACTACGATTTATCAGTCTGTACATGTGACAGAATGTTTGCTAATTTATCCTACTTCAGTGGTTCAGCAATTATCTGACTACCCCGCTAATTCTACTCTCAGATTGCAAAATTAAAGAGAAAGTAATTTTTTAAAAGTCCACTCTTGATACAGTTTATAAAATATAAATTGTAATCAACTTTGAATCCATTTAAATGCCTGCACAAGGATTTTCCGAGAACCTAGTATGTTATTCCATAAATTATACAAGACAATTTTAGCCTGAAAAATCTTTATGGAGCAGTTGTCCCAGTCAATTCTGGTACCTAAAAACCTATGTAAGACACTGATAAGACCCAATTAACCTATGTAAGAGCCTATGTTAAGAGCCAGCTTTGGTCTTAACCCTATTCAGTTACTAGCTGAGAAGGTTAATTTTAAAGTGAAGAACTAAAGTTAGAACTAGGTGGAGGGTAGTGTTTGATTTGCAGGAGTGAAAGGATTATATGGGTAATTAGCCAAAAATATCTAGTTCCATTTCTTAGGCTGTGCTGTAGTTTGTTTTTCTTACAATAAAGTTTCAAATTCTTAAGATAAAAAAGGAAATTATAAAAATGTATATTACATAAAAGTGTAAACATGTTGAAAAGAGAAAAAAAGTATAAAAGCCATGCTTAAAAAGGATGAAAGATAAGTATAATAAGTATATCTTATCTTATCCAAACATGGCCCTTTGTCCAAATTTATCTTTATTTCAAACTTAGATCTGCTTCTGGGCTGTAGATCATTCCACCTGTGGGACATTTTGATATGGTTGCTCCTGTATAACTCAGTTTTCTTTATGTCCTAATGTAAATTACTATGCTTCTCTCTCACAGCTCTTTTCAGGGAATTATACAACAATTCGTCTGACCCAGCATTTCCCAAACGCTTCAGAGAAACATAAGTGTTTCAGAAAAATGTTAGATTTCCCATGGGAGAAAAGAGATTTATAATCAGTGTTTGGTAAGCAACATGAGATGATAACAACATAAAGAGTTGGGAAAACTCTTCTGCTTAAAAATTAACAAAATTGTAACCCTACCAAACTGTGAAGGATAGGATCCTGCTTGGAATGGACAGTGAGGAATTCCTAGATGAGGTTTGTTAGAACTTACAGGATAAGAAATGCTATTTAATTTGTAAATTTTCTGGGTAGGACAATGATACAACCCTCCTTGTGACCCAAAACTTTATTGAACCCTGCAGGTGTGCACTATATGGATGTTGTTTTGAAGACTTTAAGTGAATTGAAGGTTCATGGATACTAAAAAAATTAGGATAAAAGATTACTGGATTCCCTGGATGTTGAACTAGCATTTGAGTTAAAAAAAATTGGAGAACAGGGTGACATATGTTTTCTCAGTAACATCAAAAAACTATCCTACCCTCTCTTTCTATGGCAGTTAATTTCCTTTGCTTGGAATGTTCCCACTGCCTACATTTCAATTTGCAGTCCATCCTCACCTCACCATCACTCCCACCTCATCTTCCCAGAAGTTTCCTATATTACAGATGCTGAACTGCTATTAACCATCACATCCTCTGTGAAGCCTTCCCTGGTCCTCGTCAGGCTAAATTAACACCATTATAGCCTCTGGAACATTTTATTGTTATACTATGAGGTCTGTGATGGTGGAGACTTTATCATGTTCTTTATGCTTCATTCTGTACTTCATTTCCTCACTTATAAAACAGATAATAACAGAACTGATCTAAAGGGAGTTTTCCTGATTAAATTAAGAGGGATATATAAATTGGTGTAAAGAGTTGTTTATATGAAATAATTAAATATGTTTTAAATCTATTTAGCTATTTAAATCTATTTATCTGTCACATATTACTACCATTATTTGCTCTAGTACTGGGAACAGTGTCTCTCACTAAGTAGGTGGTGACAGTGTTTACTCAGTTAATTAAAATTACTCTAATAAAGAAATATTCAAAGGAGAGACAAGATGGTGGAGTAGAAGGACTTGAGTTCACCTCGTCTCATGAAAACACCAAAATCACGACTTCTGGACACCGTTGACAAAAAAGACTCGAACCTACCAAAAAAGATATTCTACACCCAAAGACAAAGAAGAAGCCACAACAAGATGGTAGGAGGGGGCGCTTTCACAATATAATCAAATCCCATACCTGCCATGTGGGCAACCCACAAACTGGAGAACAGTTATATCACAGAAGTTCTCCCACACTATTGAGAGTTCTGAGCCCTACATCAGGGTCCCCAGCGAGGGGTCCAGCATAAGGAGGAGGAGCCCACAGAGTATTTGGCTTTGAAAGCCAGCAGGGCTTGAGTGCAGGAGCTCTATAGGACTGGGGGAAACAGAGACTCCACTCTTAGAGGGTGCACACAAGGTTTCACATGAACTGGGACCTAGGGCAAAGCAGTGAATCCACAGGAGCCTGGGCCACACATACCTGCAGGTCTTGGAGGATCTCCTGGGGAGGTTCAGCTGTGGCTCACTATGGGGGCAAGGACACTGGTGGTGGACACCAGGGAATAATCATTGGTGGACACCAGGGAATACTCATTGGTGTGAGCTCTCCCAGAGGTCACCATTTTGGCACCGAGAATTGGCCCCACCAACAGCCTTCAGGCTCCAGTGCTGGGACTCCTCAGGCCAAACAACCAACAAGGTGGGAACACAGGCCTACCCATCAGCAGACAGGCTGCCTAAAGTCATCTTGAGCCAACAGCTGCCTCTAAACAGACCCCTCAACATGGCCCTGCCTACCAGAGGGACAAGACCCAGCCCCACCGACCAGTGGGCAGGCACTAGTCCCTCCCACAAGGAAGCCTGCACAAGCCCCTGGATCAACCTCACCCAGCATGGGGCAGACACCAGAACCAAGAAGAATTACAATCTTCCAGCCTGAGGAATGGAGACCACAAACAGAAAGGTAGACAAAATGAGATGGCAGAGAAATATGTTCCAGATGGAGGAACAAGATAAAACCCCAGAAGAACAACTAAATGAAGATAGGTAATCCACCTGAAAAAGAATTCAGAGTAATGATAGTAAAAATCATCCGTTTTGGAAAAAGAACAGAGTCACAGACCAAGAGGATACAAGAAATGTTAAATAAAGAGCTAGCTTTAAAGAACTAACAAACAGAGATGAACAGTACAATAACTGACATGAAGATCACTAGAAGGAATTAATAACAGAATAAATGAGGCAGAATAACAAAAAAGTGAGCCAGAAGACATTGGTGGAAATCACTGCTGTGGAACAGAATAAAGAAAAAAGAATGAAAAGAAATGAGGACAGTCTCAGAGACCTCTGGAACAACATTGAACACACCAACATTCACATTATATGGGTCCCAGAAGGAGGAGAGAGAGAAAGGGCCTGAGAAAATATTTGAAGAGATAATAGACAAAAACTTGAAACACTCAAGTCCAGGAAGTGCAGAGTCCCATACAGGATAAACCCAAGGAGGAACACATAGAGGCACATATTAAACAATTTGACAAAAATTAAAGACAAAGAGAAAATATTAAAAGCAACAAGGGAGAAGCAACAAGTAACATACAAGGGAAACCCCATAAAGTTATCAGCTGATTTTTCTGTAGAAGCTCTGTGGGCCAGAAGGGAGTGGCACAATAGTTTAAAGTGATGAAAGGGAAAAAACTACAACCAAGAATACACCACCCAATAGGGCTCTCATTCGGATTTGATGGAGAAATCAAAAGCTTTACAAACAAGCAAAAGCTAAGAGAATTCAGAATCACCAAACCAGCTTTACAACAAATGTTACAGAGACTTCTGTAGATGGAAAAGAAAAGGCTACAACTAGAAACAAGAAAATTATGAATGGGAAAGCTCACCAGTAAAGGCAAACATACAATAACAGTAGGAAATCATCCACACAAAAATATATCAAAACTGACAGTGATGAGAAGAGGAGAGTATAGATGCAGGATATTGTAAATGCATTTGAAATTAAGAGAGCAGCAACTTAAAACAATCTCGTATATGTGTATATATATATACACACACATACACCATATATATATGTATTAGACTGCTTTATCAAAACCTCATGGTAACCGCAAACCAAAAATCTACAATAGATACACAGAAAAGAAAAAGGAACGCAAACACAAGGCTAAAGATAGTCATCAAATCACAAGAGAAGAGAACAAAAGAGGATGGGAAGAAAATAGACCTACAAAAACAAATCCAATACAATTAACAAGATGGCAATAAGAACATACATATCAATAATTACCTTAAATGTAAATAAATTAAATGCTCCAACCAAAAGACATAGACTGGCTGAATGGATACAAAAAGACCTATATATACTGTCTACAAGAGACCCACTTGAGATATGCGAACACACACAGAGTGAAAGTGAGAGGATGGGAAAAGATACTCCATGCAAATGGAAATCAAAAGAAAGCTGGAATAGCAATACCCATAACAGACAAAATAGACTTTAAAATAATTACAAGAGATAAAGAAGGACACTATGTAATGATCAAGGGATCGATGCAAGAAGAAGGTATAACAATTGTAAATATATATGCACCCAACATAGGAGCACCCCAGTATACATAAGGCAAGTACTAACAGCCATAAAAGGAAAAATCGACAGTAACATAATAATAGTGGGGGACTTTGACACCCCACTTACATCAATGGATAGATCATCCAGACAGAAAATCAATAAGGAAACAGAGGCCTTAAATGACACATTAGACTAGTAGTCCCCAAACTACAGGGTGGGGGATGGTTCAGGGGGTGATGCGTGCAATGGAGGGAATGGTTCAGGTGGTAATGCGAGAGGTGGGGAGTGATGGGGAGTGGCAGATGAAGCTTCACTCGCTCACCCACTGCTAACCTGCTGTGCGGCCCAGTTCCTAACAGGGCAAGGGGTTGGGGACCCCTGCATTAGACCAGATGGACTCAATTGATATTTATAGAACATTCCATCCAAAAGCAGCAGAATACACATTCTTCTCAAGTGCATATGAAACATTCTTCAGTATATATATCACTTGCTGGGCCACAAAGCAAGCCTCAGTAAGTATAAGAAAATTGAAATTACATCAAGCATCTTCTTCAACCACAATGCTATGAGATTAGAAATCAACTACAAGAAAAAAACTGTGAAAAACAAAAACACATGGAGGATAAACAATATGTTACTACACTCTACACAACCAATGGATCACCAAAGAAATCAAAGAGGAAATCAAAAAATACCTAAAGATAAATGAAAATGAAAACATGATGATCCAAAACCTATGGGACTCAGCAAAAGCAGTTCTAAGAGGGAAGTTTAGAGCAATACAATCTTACCTCAGGAAACAATAAAAATCTCAAATAAACAACCGAAGCTTACACCTAAAGCAGCTAGTGAAAGAAGAATAAACAAAACCCAAAGTTAGTAAAAGGAAAGAAATAATAAAGATCAGAGCAGAAATAAATGAAATAGAAACGAAGAAAACAATAGAAAAAATTAATGAAACTAAAAGCTGATTCTTTGAAAAGATAAACAAACATGATTAAAACTTTAGCCTGACTCATCAAGAAAAAAAAGGAGAGTGCTCAAATCAATAAAACTAGAAACAAAAAAGGAGAAGTTACAATGGAGACCATAAAAATACAAAGGATCATAAGAGACTGTTACAAGCAACTATATGCCAATAAAATGGACAACCTAGAAAAAATGGACAAATTCTTAGAAAGGTACAGTCTCCCAAGACTGAACACAAAGAAATAGAAAATATGAAGAGGCTAGTCAAACGTACTGAAATTGAAACTGTGATTAAAATGTTTGCAACAAACAAAGTTCCAGGACCAGATGGCTTCACAGGCAAATTGTATCAAACAATTAGAGGAGAGTTAACACCTATCCTTCTGAAACTCTTCCAAAAAATCGCAGAGGAACACTCCCAAACTCATTCTATGAGGCCACCATCACCCTGTTACCAAAACCAAAGATACCACAAAAAAGAAAATTACAGGCCAATATCACTGATGAACATAGACTCAAAAATCCTCAACAAAATGCTAGCAAACTGAATCCAACAATACATTAAAAGGATCATACATACATTAAAAGTGGGATTTATCCCAGGGGTGTAACGATTTTTCAGTATTTGCAAATGAGTAAGTGTGATACACCACATTAACAGATTGAAGAATAAAAATCATATGATCATCTCAATGATGCAGAAAAGCTTTTCACAAAATTCAACACACATTTATGATAAAAACTCTCGAGAAAATGGGTATCGAGGGAACCTACTTCAACACAATAAAGGCCATATATGACAAACCCACAGCAAACTTCATTCTCAACAGTGAAAAACTGAAAGCATTTCCTCTAAGGTCAGGAACAAGACAAGATGTCCACTCTCACTACTTTTATTCAACATAGTTTTGGAAGTCCTAGCCACAGCAATCAGAGAAGGAAAAGAAGTAAAAGGAATCCAAACTGGAAAAGAAGAAGTAAAACTGTCAGTTTGCAGATGACATGGTACTATACATAGAGAATCCTAAAGACGCTACCAGAAAACTACTAGAGCTAATCAATGAAGTTGGTAAAGTTGCAGGATATACACAGAAATCTCTTGTCTTCCTATACACTAACAATGAAAGATCAGAAAGCAAAATCAAGAAAACCACCCCATTTACCATCACATCAAAAAGAATAAAATATCTAGGAATAAACCTACCTAAGGAGGCAAAAAACCTGTACTCAGAAAACTATAAAATACTGATGAAAGAAATCAAAGATGACACAAACAGATGGAGAGATATACCATGTTCTTGGATTAGAAGAATCAATATTGTCAAAATGACTATACTACCCAAGTCAATCTACAGATTCAGTGGAATCCCTATCAAATTACCAATGGCATTTTTCACAGGACTAGAACTAAAAATTTTTAAATGTGTAAGGAAACACAAAAGACCCCAAATAGCCAAAGCAATCTTGAGAAAGAAAAATGGAGCTTGAGGAATCAGGCTCCCTGACTTCAGACTATATGACAAAGCTACAGTAATCAAAACAGTGTGATACTGGCACAGAAATAGAAATATAGATCAATGGAGCAGAATAGAAAGCCCAGAAATAAACTCATGCACCTATGGTCAATTAATCTACAACAAAGAAGGCAAGAATATACAAGGGAGAAAAGACAGTCTCTTCAATAAGTGGTGCTGGGAAAACTGGACAGCTAAAAGAATGAAACTAGAACATTCTCTAATACCATACACAAAAATAAACTCAAAATAGATTAAAGACCTAAATGTAAGGCCGGATACTATAAAACTCTTAGAGGAAAACATAGGCAGAACACTCTTTGACATAAATCACAGCAATATCTTTTTGGATCCACCTCCTAGAGCAGGGGTCCCCAACCCCCAGGATGTGGACCGCTACTGGTCTGTGGTCTGTTAGGAACTGGGCCACACAGCAGTAGATGAGTGGCGGGTGAGTGAGCGAAGCTTCATCTGCTGCTCCCTATCGCTCACATTACCACCTGCACCATACCCCGACCCCCATCTGTGGAAAAACTCTTCCATGAAAACAGTCCCTGGTGCCAAAAAGGTTGGGGACCACTGTCCTAGTGTAATAAAAATAAAAATAAACTAATGTGATCATATTAAACTTTAAAGCCTTTGGACAGCAGAGGAAATCATAAGCAAATGAAAAGACAACCCACAGAATGGGAGAAAATATTTGCAAATGATGTGGCTGACAAGTGACTAATCTCCAAAATATACAAACAGTTCATGCAGCTCAATATCAAAAAAAAAAAAAAACTCAATGAAAAGATGGGCAGAAAACCTAGACATTTCTCTATAAAAGACATACAGATGGCCAACAGGCATATGAGAAGCTGCTCAACATAGCTAACTATTAGAGAAATGCAAATCAAAACTACTATGAGGTATCACCTCACACCATTTAGAATGGCCATCATCAAAAAGTCTACAAACAGTAAATGCTGGAGAGGGTGTGGAGAAAAAGGAACCCTCCTACACTGTTGGTGGGAATGTAAATTTGTACAACCATCATGGAGAACAGTATGGAGGTTCCTTAAAATACTAAAAATAGAACTAACATATGATCCAGCAATCCCACTGCTGGGAGTATATCTGGAGAAAATGATAATTTGAAAAGATACATGCACTCCAATGTTCACTGCAGCACTGTTTACAATAGCCAAGACATGGAAGCAACCTAAATGTCCATTGATAGATGAATGGATAAAGAAGATGTGGTACATCTATACAATGGTATATTGGCCATAAAAATCAATGAAATAATGCCATTTTCAGCAACCTGGATAGACGTAGAGATTATCATACTAAGTGAAGTAAGTCAGACAAAGACAAATATCATATGATATCACTTATATGTGTAATCTAAGAAAATGATACATATGAACTTATTTACAAAACAGAAACAGACTCACAGATGTAGAAAACAAATTTATGGTTACCAAAGGGGAAAGGTGGGGGGAGGGATGAATTAGTAGTTTGGGATTAACATATACACACTACTGTATATAGAATAGGTAATCAACAAGGACCTACTGTATAGCACAGGGGACTCTACTCAATAATCTGGGAAAAGAATCTGAAAAAGAATGGATATATTTGTATGTATGATTGAATCACTTTGCTGTACACCTGAAACTAACCCAACATTGTAAATCAACTATAATATAAAATAAAAATTAAATTAAAAAAAAGTACAACATAGAGCAATGAGTAAAAAAGAAAGAAATATTCAATTTATGCCCATATAAAAAGTCTTTGTGAGCTTGAAGTTAAGAAATTCTAATGATTTAGATATCTGCTTGAGCTCCTTTTACAGGATCTATAAGAAGGAAAACAACACGGCATATCGAATTTCACTCCTCAGGTTAGAAAAATGGTAGTTTTTGCCCAAGGATGTGTGTAGAAAAAACTCAGCTTTCCTCCTATGTGTTTCTCCTTTAAAGCTCACATTACTACCACACTCACAACACTTATGACACCAAATGTGTAGGGTTTTTTTTCCCACACTAAGTAATTCTAGGATACCAGCTGAGTATCCTACAATTTAACTCAATTCTAACATGTCTACCTGGAGGTAGCATCAGGTTCCACAGGTTAAGGGCTCTGTGCCAAGACCACTTCCCACCAATTTCAGATGCCAATCACAAGTCCAGGTTGTTAACCTGTGCTTCTGACCAGCTATAACTCGGAGGTTACCATGACCTCCTCCTTGGGTTCAATTCATTATCTTGTGTGGCTCACAGAACTCAAGAAAACAGTTTATTTTCTGTTTACCAGTTTATTATAAAAGGATATGATGAAGGAGACAGGTGAACATCTAGATGGAGCAGATGCATAGGGCAAGCTATCTTGAAAGGGGTGCAGAGCTTCTGTGTTATGCTGGCAGGCCCCTCTCCCAGCACCTTCATGTGTTCAACAACCTGGAAACTCTCTGAACCCTGTACTTCAGAGATTTTCACTGAAGCTTCATCACATAGGCATGATTGATCATTAACTCTATTTCTAGTCTCTTTCCCCTTTCTGGAATAAGGGTGGGGGAAGGGTTTGAAAATTCCAAGCTAATCATGGCTTGGTCTTTCTGGTGACCAGCCTCCATCCAGGGGCCCACCAAGACACCTCATTACAACAAAAGATATTGCTACCACCCAGGAAATTCCAAGAGAGTTCCTCTGTGTGAGAAACTGGCCTCCAAGCCCAAATATTAAAAAAAAAAAAAAAGAAAAAGAAAAAAGAAAAAAAAAAAGTTGCTCCTAGTGCTCTTGTCATTTAGGAAATTACAAGGGTTCTAGGAGCTCTGTGCCAAAAACCAAGAATATGATTATTTATTTATTTATTTATTATCTCACAGGATGATTTTAGGGAGTTTCAAAGATTGAAATTCAGCTGCTCAGCCCCTATGGCCACTATACCTCTCTTTGTGGCTTCATTCTAGGCAACCTAGGCTGCTCAATCTCATTCAGTATTTTCTATTAGGGAAGAAAGTATTATCCACATCTTCATTATGAATATTGAAGTTCTTTCAGTGGAGGTGGTAACATCAGCGAGATGGGAGAAAAGGAATTCTCAGACGTTATTCTCCTGAGAGACACCAACTTAATAACAATATACTGTCTAAATAGAATTTATGAAAACTCCAGACATCAGTTAAGAAGTCACAATACCTCAGGTAAGAACAGCCACATTGAAATGATAAGAAAAACTATTATATTTTACCCATGATAACACTTTCCCCAAGCCAGGAAAGCTCAGCCTTATGGGGAGAAAATGCCCAACTCATGGCTCTTCCCTTGGAGAGAAAAAGAAAAGGGAAATGTACGTTCAACATTCCAGCTTTTCGGGGGCTGCCTGAGGGACTTTCTGTCTTATCTAACTCAGGGTATTGATTGAAAACTTGCATGCTTTGGATGCCCAGAAGAAACTGAGAACAAAGGAGAGCTCTGCAGCTTGTTGCAGCATCAGAGAACCTGCAGTATCACAGACAAACACCAGAAAGAGCAAGAGATTACAAGCTCCTAAAAAGAAACTGACAAACTTGTCCAATTGAGAAACTACATGGACAGACCCAGAAAAGATGCATTTGCAAGAAATGTTTGAGAGACCCCTTGAATATCTAGCCAGGGTGAATGGTGAAGGTTTTCTCCTATACAAGCCAGTCTGTAGATATAGCAAAAGTTGGCTGTTTTTCAAATGACAAAATACCAGCAAAATTAACAATGCATATGAATTAACAGGGAAACTGGCCCAATTAAAGGAACCAATTAAATACCCAGAAACCAACTCTAAAGAAACAGAGGTATATAAATTACCTGAAAAAGAATTCAAAATAATCATCTAAAAGAAGCTCAATGAGGGAATTACCTGGCGGTCCAGTGGTTAGGACTCCACGCTTTCACTGCTTAGGGCCTGGGTTCAATCCCCGGTTGAGGAGCTAAGATCCCACAAGCCAAGCCTTGTGCATGTCAAAAAAAAATGTAGAAGCTCAATGACCTGAGACCACAGATAGATAACTAAAGAAAATCAGGAAAATGATGAATGAACAATAGCGCAAATAATCAGCAAACAATACAGAAATCAATCCACAAAACGGCAATAGTAAGCTCTTTCTCATCAGTAATTATCTTAAATGTATATGGATTAAATTCCTTAATCAACAGACATAGTGTGGCTGAGTGGATAGAAAGCCTATATGCAAATATATAGTATCTACAAGAGATTCACTTTAGATATAAGGACACACACAGAATAAAATCGAAAGGATGGAAGAAGATACTCCATACGAATAGTAACCAAAAGAATGCAGGAGTGACCATACTTATATCATACAAAATAAATTTTAAGTCAAAAACTGTAAAAAGAGACAAAGGACATTATATAATGATAAAAGGATCAATTCAGGAAGATATAACAATTATAAATATATATGCACCTAACATCAGAGCACCCAAATAAATGATGAAAACATTGACAGAATTGAAGAGATAGAGAGTAACACAACAGTAGATTTCAACACCTCACTTTAATAGTGGATAGAACAACCAGTTATAAGTTCAATTAAGAAACATGACACTTGAACAACAGTGTAGATTAATTGGACCTCACACAGATACAGAACATTCCACCCTAATACAGAAGAATACATTTTTTTCTTAAGTGCACACAAAACTTCTTTCAGGATAGATCACATGTTAGGTAACAAAACAAGTCTTAAGAAATTTAAGAAGATTAAAATCATACCAAGTTCTTTTTTGACCACAATGGCATGAAACTAGGAAGCAACACCAAAAGGAAAACTGGAAAATTCACAAATATGTGTAAATTAAAAACACACTCTCTTAAACAGCCAATGGATCAAAGAAGAAATCACAAGAGAAAATAGAAATTATCTTGAGACAAATGAAAATATAACACAACAAAATCTATGAGCTGCATAAACGAGTAAAAGCAGTACTAAGAGGGAAGTTTCTATCAGCAAACACCTATACTAAAAACAGAAAAATCTCAACTGTACAAGCTAGCTTTAAACCACAAGCAACTAGAAAAAGAACAAACTAAGCTCATCAGAAGGAATGAAATGATAATGATTACAGCAGAAAAAAAATGAAATAGAGAATAGAAAAACAAGAGAAAAAAACAAAATTAAGAGTTTTTTTTTAAGAGATCAACAAAATTGACAGACCTTTAGCAAGACTGACTGTAAAAAAATAGAGAATATTTCAATAGAAATAAACAGAAACGAAAGAGGAGACATTTCAACTGATACCACAGATAAATAAAAGAATACTAAGAGACTACTATGAACCTATATACTAACAAATTGGATAACTTAGAAGAAATGAATAAATTCCTAGAAACATACAACCTACTTAGATCTAATCAAGAAGAAATAAAAACCTGAATAGATTGTCACCAGTAAGGAGACTAAATCAGTAATCAAAAATCTCCTAGCAAAGAAATTCCCAGGACCTAGTGCCTTCACTGGATAATTTAATGAAACATTCAATAACACCAATCCTTCTCAAAGTCTTCCAGAAATGTGAAGAGGAGGGAGCACCTTCAAACTCATTTTATTAGGCCAGCATTACCCTATTACCAAAACCAGATAAAGATATGCTAAGAAAAAAAAAAAAAACTGTAATATCCCTGATATAGATGTAAAAATCTCAACAAAATACTAGCAGACTGAATTCAACAGCACATTAAAATAATTATACACCATGATCAAATGAGATTTGTCCCTGGAATGCAAGGATGGTTCAACATATGAAAAAATATGTAATATACTACATTAACAGAATGTAGGTCAAAAACCACATGATTATCTTAATTGATGCTGAACAGCATTTGACAGAATTCAACAATCTTTCATGATTAAAAACAAACAAACTGGGAATAGAGGAAAATTACTTCCACATAATAAAGACCATATATGTAAAGCCCACAGATAACATTATTCTCAATAGTAAAAACCTTAAAGCTTTTAATCTAAAATCAGAAACAAGGTAAGGATGCCCAGTCTTGCCACTTCTATTTAACATAGCACAGTGAGTCCTACCCAGAGCAATTAGGTAAGAAAAAAGTACAGTTGACCCTTGAACAACCTTCATTAGAACTAACCAGGTCCATCTATACATGGATTTTTTATCAATAATTATACAATTGGTCCTCCCTATTTGCAGGTTCTGCAGCTGTGGATTCACAAAACCACTAGTCAAATTTCAGTCTGTGGTTGCTTGAATACATGGGTGCAGAAACTGTGGATATAGAGAGCCAACTGTACTATGCCATTTTATATAAAGGTCTTGAGCATCCATAGATTTTGGAATCCAAGGGGGATCCTGGAACCAATTCCCTGTGTATACTGAAGGACAGCTGTAAAATGCATCTGAAATGAAAAGGAAGAAGTTAAACTATCTTTGTTCACAGATGATGATCTTATGTGTAGAAAACCCTAAAGATTTCACAAAAACCTGTTGGAACTTTATCTATTTATTTAATAGATTCAAGAAAGTTACAGGATGTAAAATACACATGCAAAAAATTAGTTGTAATTTTATATATACAAATAACCATACATAAATATAACTATTGCTTAAACTGTGTTGTTTATGTTTAAACATCAACTTTTTACAAAACTTCCACTAGATATTAATTTTATCATAGAGTTCTAACAGGTATTATGTAAGTATGTAAATTGCCATTCATGCATTTAAAATATCCAAATGATTGACTCAGCTGACATATTAGAGAACATGACACTTCATAAACCCAGTAAAAAATATGCTGGGGAATTGGGCTACCTGGAGAATAAGGGAGGTTAAGTCACAATAGAAGTGTTGATTCATGGAGTTTTTCAAGGTGCTGTGTTTGATACTTTAGGATAGTATTAGAGACATTTTTGAGAAATACTTTTGGTAGTTTTAATGTTTATATTAAGATTTTCATAAAAAAGAAAAAACAAACATGATTGCTTATCTTTATTTGTAAGTATTGTTTCCTGTGTGGGAATAAAGCACATACTGGCCTTAGAGTCTTGGACAATAGAACCTTGCATAATAGCATCATGATTTTAGTTTTAAGATTAAGAACATAAAATTCTTCATCTGAATAACTGAGATGAAAATGATTAAATAATAGGATAAAGTCTTAAGCCACATGAATTGAATTCCTGCAATGTTTCATTCCTCTTTTACATCTACTGTTTTAAGAATTGACACCATTAGTGCATGCATGAACTGAACAGAATAAGCAAACCACTCTATGGAAATATTTGAAGTAATAGTATTAAAATAATCAGGAGTTTTCAAACTTATTTTTTTAATGATGTATTCTTTGTTTCATCTATTTTATCTGAGTCAAAATTAATATGACATTTGTATTAATCTGACATTCCTCCAAATAATTTGAATACTTAATTTGGATATCAACCTTTATTATTTTTCTGAAGTGAAGCATATCTCATGTGACCATTTCAACGTTGGCATGTCTACTGCAGTTAAGTAGCATTCCATAAAAATCTCCTGAAAATGAATCACACCTCTCTTACAGTCTCCTCAGGTATGCAAGCTGACCCAAGTCTAGTTGATGATCCAGCTTGGTTTCTATTAATCTTGGGAACTGACCATAATTTAATTTCTGATTATTGTTCCAATCTAAACAGATCAAAATAAGTACCCCCTTACTCATTTGTGCTTTTATCCAAGTAAAAGCACCTCTTCAGAATTGAGGAAGAGGTGGGTAATCAGAAAAGGAGAGCCTCTGGGGTTGTTCAACCTCTAAGCAGTTATTTGGAGCTCTGCTCCTGTTTTAAACACAGGCAAGTTAAGGCAGCAAATATTGAGCTCTGTAGTTAATTCTCCTTTCTAATCTTTCCTATGGTGACCTCAGTGCTTCATTAGAACTATGACATTAAAAGCCAATGTGTTTTTTAATACTTTTAATATGGCACGTGTGATGGTTAATTTTATTTGTCAACTTGGCTAGGCTGTCATACCCACTTATTTATAATCATAAACTAACCTAGGTGTTACTGTAAAGGTATTTTGTAGATGTGGTTAACATCTACAATTAGTTGAGTTTAAGTAAAGGAGATTAACCTCAGTAGTGTGAGTGGGCCTCATCCAATCCGCTGAAAGGCCTTAGGAGCAAAAACTGAAGTTTCCTGAGGAAGAAGAAATTTTGCCTCAAAACTGCAGCATCAGCACCTGCCTAAGTTTCCAGTCTGCCAACTTTGCCTGTGGATTTTAAACTTTCCAGTCCCCTGTCCGATTGTGTAAGCCAATTCCTTAAAACACCTCCCTCCCTCCCTCCCTCTCTCTCTCCCTCCCTCTCCTTCTCCCTCTCTCTCTCTTTCTCTATAGTGAGAAAACTGAGGCTCAGAAACATTTAGGAGCTCACCTAATGTCATACAATTATTAAGTGGGAAGAGAGAGACACAATATAAGCATTTTGATCTCAAAGACATTTTATTCCCACTTTACCAAACTTCTTCATCCTATAAATTGAACTTAGCTATAAATTTTATCATTGCTGTCAGGCAGAAACACCTTAAATCACTCTGTGATTACTGTAAATTTTAAGGGTAATAATGTTTTGGTGTGTGGGGAGAATATTAAGACTTCAGTAAGAGACATGCAAATCATATTTGCTATTTAATGCAACAAGAGACATAAATTCAAAAAATAAATGTGAACCTTGTTAATAATTTTGCAATAGAAGGAGCTACTCTGGAAAACATTAGGGTAGTTTAAAAAGTTTAGAGACAAAAATTCAGGTTTCTGAAATCTGCTTTTAGTGTGACTGAGCAAGCTCCTATCAGACTGATCCTCCCAGAGATAACAACACTGAATTCTGGACAGAAAAACAAAAAATCTAAACAAAACAAAACCCAAAAATTACTGGAGAGTGAATAAAAGAACATAAAATCTATAGGAAAATAAGCACTTGGTAAAAGGGAACAGGAAATGGGGAAATTCTGATTTCTGTGGCTTTTAAACTAGACGAAAACTGCAGCTAACACTTCAGAGTCTGTCTAAGACTCCAACAGAAGAATCAAAGAACAGAGTTTGGGGCAACAGCAGCTGCTGGAGAGTAAGACAGTAGGGAACAGGAATTTGGGGTGAACACAAGCTTCTGGAAAAGAGACAGCCAGAGGGGGAAACCACATATTGTGTATACACTCTGTGCTCAAATTTTTGGCTGACTCACAGGAAAAACTCTAAGCAATCTAACTAAAAATAGAGGAATTGAACTAAAATTTTATTAGTTTGTGAATAATCAAGTTATTTGCTTCCTGAAGTAAAAATAAATAACAATACTCCTCAGGGAAATATAGCATAATCTGGGTCTGCACAACATAATTTTCACAATGTTGCAGATACAATCCAAAATTACTTGAAATAAAGTAACCAGGAAAATGTAACTTAAAGAATGTCAACATAGAAAGCC